>NC_092760.1:93034897-93642397 GCF_047496795.1 Chiloscyllium punctatum | reverse complement strand
AAAGCTTTCATATCTTATATAAAGAGGCAACTAGAACTGAACACAATATTCCAAGTGTGATCTAACCAGGGCTCTGTAGAGCTGCAGATTAACCTCATAACACTTTAACTCAATCACCCTGCTAATGAAAGCCAACCTTATCAACCTGGGTGGCAACTTTGAGGGATCTATGGATATGGAAACCAAAATCCCTCTTATATTCCACACTGCCAAGAATCCTGCCTTTAACCCTGTAATCTACATTCAAATTCAATCTTCCAAAGTGAATCACTTCGCACTTTTCCAGGTTGAACTCCACTGGCCACTTAACAACCCAGTTCTACATCCTGTCAATATCCTGTTGCAACCTACAATAGCTCTTCACACTATCCACAACTGTACCAACCTCGTGTCAGTGGAAAACTTACTAACCCACCCTTCCACTTCCTCATCCAAGTCATTTATAAAAATCACAAAGAGCAGAAGAACCAGAACCAATCCATGCAGAACACTGTTGGTCCCCACACCCCAGGCTGATTACTTTCCATCTACTACCACCCTCTGTCTTCTATGGGCTAGCCAATTCTGTATCCAGGTAGCCAGATCTCCCTGTAAAATATCTAAAGCACTCCCTCCTACACTAACTCTGTAGAAATATAGTCTGAGAAGTAAATAGGGGAAGGAGGGTGAGGCTCGGACAAAGATAAGTGGGATGGTGATAAGTGAGTACAGGCAGGAGGTGATTGTGATTGGTCAGTGGGAAACATGGAGCGGATAGGTGCGAAGGAGTGTGGACAGGTCAGGACAAGAGGGTGGTGCTGGGTCAGAGAGTTGGATCTGGGATGGAGTGGAGGGAGGGGAGATTTGAAAACTGGTAAATTCAATGTGGAGGCCATGTAGTTTAGACTCCCAAGGTGAAAGCTGAGGTATTCCTCTTCCAGTTTGTGGGTGGCCTTATTTAAGCAATGGAGGAAGTTCAGAATGGACATGTCATTGGGGGAATGGGAGGGGGAATTGAAATGGGTGGCTACCAGAAGGTGGGGTTGATTGGTGTGTACAGATCAAAGACATTCTCTAAGCCATTCTGTGAGTTTGCACTTGGTCTGTCTGATGTAAAGGAGACCACGTCGAGAACAATAGATGTAGTAATATAGGTTTGAGGATATGTAAGTAAATCTCTGCTGGACTTGGAATGATCCTTTGGAGCCTTGGATGGAGGTGAGGTTTACTTGCATAGGCCAGGAGCAGCAGGTAAAGACATTACAGTCTTCAGAGATATGGGATCGTATCAATCTTGGGTGTTGAGAGATGAGCAGACACGTAACTCAGAAGGACTATTGACAGAAAATGTGCTCGAATGCAGAACTCATGAGAGACAAAAAGAGCTCCTTATGTACAGTGAGGTTGGAGCATCCAGTGAAAAGTGGAGAAGTTGTAGAACATAGAAAAGTACAGCACAGAACAGCCCACGATGTTGTGCCGAGGTTTAATCCTAATGTAAAATATAATAACTTAACCTACGCACCCCTCACTGCTCTCCATGTGCATGTCCAACAGTCACTTAAATGCCCCCAATAGCTCTGCTTCCACCACCACCGCTAGCAATGCATTCCATGCATTCACGACTCTCTGCATAAAGAACTGACCTCTGACATCTCCTTTATACCTTTCCCCTAATATGGAATGCCCTGCCAGTAGCAGTGGTGGACTCTCCCTCTTTATGGGCATTTAAACGGGCATTGGATAGGCATATGGAGGATAGTGGGCTAGTGTAGGTTAGGTGGGCTTGGATAGGAGCAACATCGAAGGCCAAAGGCCTGTACTGCGCTGTATTTTCTATGTTCTATGTTCTATATCTTAAAACTATGACCCCTTGTACCCGTCAATCCTGCCCTGGGGAAAAGTCTCTGGCTATTGACTCAATCTATTCCTCTCATTATCTTGTATACCTCGATCAGATCAACTCTCTTCCTCCTCTTCTCTAGAGAGAAACGTCCGAGCTTATTCAACCTCTCTTCATAAGGCAAGCTTTACAGTCCAGGCAGCATCCTGGTAAACCTTCTTTGCACCCTCTCCAAAGCCTCTGTATCTTTTCTATAGTAGGACGACCAGAACTGGACACAATATTCCAAGCGTGATCTCACCAGGGACTTGGAGAGTTGGGTAAAAATAAGGACTGCAGCTGCTGGAATTTTTCAGGACAGAGGAGATGACCTGTGGGTTGCAGTGAGACAGAGACTCACTGAGATTCTTGTGGAGAGAGGAGGAAAACTTCTTCAAGGCAGGCATCCTGGCAAGAAGATTCGCTGTAGGGTTAAAATCAACTAGGTAAAAACAAGGACTGCAGATGCAGCTCTATTCCTGATGAAGGGATTTTGCCCGAAACATCGATTTTCCTGCTCCTCGGATGCTGCCTGACCTGCTGTGCTTTTCTCTAATCACCACTCTAATCTAGACACTTGTAGAGCTGGAGCAAAACCTCACAAATCTTAAACTCGATCCCCCTGTTAATGAAAGCTTTCTTAACAACCCTATCCACTTGGGTGGAAACTTTGAGGGATCTGTGTACTTGCACACCCAGATCCCTCTGTTCCTCCATACTATAAAGAATCCTGTCTTTAATCCTATATTCAGCATTTGAATTTGACCTTCCAAAACAGATCACTTCGCATTTATCCAGGTTGAACTCCATCTGCCATTTCTCAGCCCAGCTATGCATCTTGTCTATGTCGTACTGCAGCCTGCAATAGCCCTCTATACTATTGATGACACCTCCAACCTTTGTATCATCTGCAGATTTACTAACCCACCCCTCAACCTCCTCATCCAAGTCATTTATAAAAACTACGGAGAGCAGAGGCTCAAGAACAGAGCCCTGCGGGACCCCACTCAACACTGACCTTCAGGCAGAATACTTTCCATCTACAACCACTCTCTGCCTTCTGTCAGCCAGCCAATTCTGAATACAGATAACCAAATCTCCCTGTATCCCATACTTCCTGACTTTATAAATGAGCCTACCATGGGGAACCCTATCAAATGCCTTGCTGAAGTCCATATATGCCTCATCCACTGCTCGACCTTTGTCGACCTGTCACCTCCTCGAAGAACTCAGTAAGATTTGTGAGGCATGACCTGCCCCTCACAAAGCCATGCTGACTGCCTTTAATTACACTATGCTTTCTCAGCTCCTCAAAGTTCTCATTTACAACAAGATCCCTTTCCTTAGAGAAAACTGAAGCAAAATACTCATTTAGGGCTTCCCCTACCTGCTCAGACTCCACGCACAAGTTCCCTACGCTATCCTTGATCGGCCCTATCTTCTCCCTGATCATTCTCTTATTCCTCACGTATGAGTAAAATGCCTTTGGGTTCTCTCTAATCCTATTTGCCAAGCCTTTTTCATGCCCCCTCCTGGCTCTCCTCTGTCCATATCTGAGCTCCTTTCTAGAAAGCCTATAATTCTCTAAAGCTGTGCTCGATCTTTGCTTCCTCCACTTTACGTAGGCTGCCTTATTCCTTTTGACGAGAAGCTCCTCTGTTCTTGTCATCTAAGGTTCCTTAATCTTACCCCTTCTTACCTGTGGCAGAGGAATAAATGCATGCATTGCTCACAACAACTGCTCCTTAAACAGTCTTGCATCGGAGAACTGGAGAAACTCTCGGTTCCAAGAATACAATTTGTCCTTGGTACCAATATGGTTGGATCACACAGTGGTCGAAAAGCCAGCGAAAAATCAGGCAACTGAGGTATAACAGGAAGTGTATGCTGGGACTTTTCCTGACTGTGTGATAACCACCGGTTGAAACAGGAGGGGAAATCAAAGAATACAGATAAGGAAGCTGAAGTGGAATTACCAGAGACCATATTTGGGGAGACATTGCAGAGAGAGAGGGAAATAATGAAACCGAGAGAGAGACAGAGACAGAGACAGAGACAGAACAGAGAGTGGGAAGGAGAGAGAGAGAGACAGTGATAGACAGAGAGAAAGTGAGAGAAAATGGAAGAGGGAGGAGAGAGGGAGGGAAAGTGGGAGATAGGGAGAGAGAGAAAGAAAGGGAGTGGGAGAGAGAGGTAGTGAGAAAGAGTGGGAAACTGAGGGAGAGTGAGAGGGACAGAATAGGAGACAGTGATAGCAAGAAAGAGGGAGGAGAGGAAGAGATAGAGACAGTGAGATAGAGAGAGTGAGATAGAGAGACAGAGAAAGAGGGAGTGTGGGATTAAGTAGAGATGGCTGGACAGGTGATGTGCTGTACTGTATGATGTGGGAGCTGGCTGATCCCATTGTGAACGGCAGTGACCACATCTGCAGCAAGTGTTGGTTGCTGGAAGAACTCTGAATCAGAATTGATGATCTGGAATCTGAGCTTCAAACACTGCGGCACATCCGGGAGGGGGGCAGTTACCTGGACACTTTGTTTCAGGAGGCAGTCACACCTGGTAGATTAAGTAATTCAAACTCAGTTAATGATCAGGGACAGACTGTAACTGAGGCAGATAGGGGGATTCTGAATTCAGGAGTGCATGAGCCTCAGCCCATGACCTTGTCCAACAGGTATGAGATCTTTGCTCCCTGTATGGATGAGGAAAAGGACTGTAGACAGGATGAGCCAGCTGACCATGGCACCATGGTGCAGAAGGCCATTCAAGAGGGGGGAGCAAAAAGATAAGTAGTTGTTATAGGGGATTCTATAATTAGGGGGACAGATGGTATAGTTTGTGAGCCGGATCGGGAGTCCCACATGGTGTGTTGCCTGCCCGGTGCCAGGGTGCAGGACATCGTCAACTGGCTTGAAAAGATATTGGAGCAGGAGGAAGAGGATCCAGTTGTTGTGGTCCATGTTGGGACTTACAACATAGGCAAGGCCAGAAAGGAGGATTTGGGGATTATCAAGCACTAGGAAGGAAATTGAAGAACAGGTCCTCAAGGGTCATAAATTCTAGATTACTACCTGAGCCAAGTGTTAAGTGGCATAGGGATAAGAAAATTAGGGAAGTAAACATGTGGCTAAGGGATTGGTGTGGGAAAGAGGGATTCTATTTTATGGGACACTGGGATCAAGTTTGGAACTGAGGGGATCTGTAGCAATGGGACGGTCTCCACCTAAACCGGTGGAATAAGTGTTCTGGCGACAAGGGTAAATAGGGTGGTCACTAGGACTTTAAACTTGTGAGTCGGGGGGGAAGGCAAAAGGAAAGCAACAGGGAGTATGGAGTCAAGTAGAAAGATAAGCAGCAGGTTAGCATGTGTGCAGGGTTTAAGTTCAAGGCAGGCTAGGAATGAAGCAAAAGGGAATGATAACTTAGGACATATTACTAGAGATGTTGGAAATCATGAGGATAAGAAAATTAGCATTAAGGCCCTTAATTTAAATCTTTATCTAAGGCTCATAGTATTCATAACAAAGCAGATGAATTAACGGTACAAATTATCGTGACTGATTATGATGTGGTAGGCATCACAGAGACGTGGTTGCAGGGGGTTCAGGACTGGCAGCTAAACATTCAAGGATTTACAACTTATTGAAAAGACAGGAGAGAGGCAGAGGGAGAGGGGTTGCCTTGTTAGTTTAGAATGAGATTAAATCTATGGCACTGAATGACATAGGATCAGATGATATGGAGTTGTGTGAATGGAGTTGAGGAACGACAAAGGCAAAAAAAAATAATGGGAGTTATGTACCAACGTCTCTGTCGTGGTCAGACCAGGGGCGCAAGATGTACCAGGAAATAGATAATGCATGTCGGAAAGGCAAGGTCATGGTGATCATGGGGGAACTTCAATATGCAGGTTGACTGGGTGAATAATGTTGCCAGTGGATCCAAAGAAAGAGAATTAATTGAATGCTTACAGGATGGCTTTTTGGAACAGCTTGTGAAGGAGCTCACAAGGGGCTCTTCTGGACCTAGTGCTATGTAATGAACGAGACTTTATAAAAGATCTTATAGTAAGGGAACACTTAGGAGGCAGCAATCATAATATGGTAGAGTTCAGTCTGTAGATTGAAAGAGAGAAGGCAAAATCGGATGTAATGGTGTTACAGTTAAATAAAGGTAATTACAGGGGCATGAGAACATCGACTGGAAGCAGAGCCTAGTGGGGAAGTCAGAAGAGCAACAATGGCAGAAGTTTTTAGGTGTAATTGAGGACACAGTACAGAGGTTCATCCAAAAGAAGAGAAAGATTATCCGGCGTGGGTGGGAGGTTAGATAGCCATGGCTGACAAAGGAAGTCAGGAAATGTATCACAGATAAAGAGAGAGCCTATAAAGTGGCCAAGAGCACTGGGAAAGACTACAAAAACAAACAGAGGATAACAAAGAGAGAAATAAGGAAGGAGAGGATCAACTATGAAGGTAAGCTAGCCAGTAATATTAGAAATGATAGTAAAAGTTTCTTTTAATATGTAAGAAACAAATGAGTGGGAAAAGTAGAAATTGGGCCACTCCAAATTGATGCAGGCAGGCTAGTGCTGGGAGACAAGGAAATAGCTGAAGAACTTAATAAATATTTTGTATCAGTCTTCACAGTGAAAACATGAGTAATATCCCAACAATTAAGGAGAGTTGGGGGCAGAGTTGAGTATGGTAGCCATTACAAAACAGAAAGTGCTAGAAAAGCTAAAAGGTCTAAAAAATTGATAAATCTCCTGGCCCTGATGGGCTACATCCTAGAGTTCTGAGAGAGGTGGCGGAGGCTATTTTTAGAATGCATCATTAAGGATGAGATTTCTAAATTCTTAGAAGTGCAGGGTCACCGTGGGCGGCACGGTGGCACAGTGGTTAGCACTGCTGCCTCACAGCGCCAGAGACCCGGGTTCAATTCCCGCCTCAGGCGACTGACTGTGTGGAGTTTGCACGTTCTCCCCGTGTCTGCGTGGGTTTCCTCCGGGTGCTTCGGTTTCCTCCCACAGTCCAAAAGATGTGCAGGTCAGGTGAATTGGCCATGCTAAATTGGCCATAGTGTTAGGTAAGGGGTAGATGTAGATGTAGATGTAGATGTAGATGTAGATATAGATGTAGATGTAGATGTAGGGGTAGGGGTAGGGGTAGGGGTAGGGGCGGGGCGGTGTGGACTTGTTGGGCCGAAGGGCCTGTTTCCACACTGTAAGTAATCTAATCTAAAGAACAAGTCAGCATGGATTTAGTGAGTGGTGGTTGTGCCTGAAAAACCTGTTGGAAGTCTTTGTACAAACGGATCTGGGATTCTGTGAAGGTTGATTTGTAGGTTGAGTCAGTGATCAAGAAAGCAAATGTAATGTTGTCATTTATCTCAAGAGGATTGGAATATAAAAGCAGCGACGTACTTCTGAGACTTTATAAAGCTCTAGTTAGGCCCCATTTAGCTCCAATTTTGGGCCCCACACCTCAGGAAGGACATACTGGTACGGGAGCGTGTCCAGCAGAGATGCACATGGATGATCTCTGGAATGGTAGGCCTAACATATGATGATTGGCTGAGGATATTGGGATTGTATTCATTAGAGTTTAGAAGGTTGAGGGGAGATCTAATAGAAACTTACTTAGAAACTGGAAATGCTATAACTCTAGTACGTTGGATGGATCAGGTTTTGTCCAATGTGTACAGGAGGGTTTCCTGACACAGTATGTCGAAGGGCCGACAAGAGGGGAGGCCACATTGGATCTGGTGCTTGGTAATGAACCAGGCCAGGTGTTTGATTTAGTTGTCGGTGAGCACATTAGAGAGAGTGACCATAATTCAGTTACGTTTAGTTTAGCGATGGAAAGGGATAGGTACATGCCACAGGTCAAGAGTTATCGATGGGGCAAGGGCAATTATAATGCGATTAGGCAAGAATTAAGATGCATAGAATGAGGTAGCAAAATGCAGGGGATGCAGACAATGGAAATGTGGAGCTGGTTTAAGGAATAGATATTGCGTGTCCTTGATAGATATGTCCCTGTCAGGCAGGAAGTGATAAGGTAAGGGAACCGTGGTTTACTACAGAAATTGTATCTCTTGTTACGAAGAAGAAGGAGGCTTATGTGTTGATGAGGCAAGATGGTTCAGATGAGGCAATGGAGAGTTATAGATCAGCTCGGAAGGATTTAAAGAGAGAGTTAAGAGCAAAGAGAGGACACGAGCAGTCTTTAGCAAATAGAATAAAGGAGAACACAAAAGCTTTCCATCGGTATGTGAGGAATAACAGGATGATTAGGGTAGGAATAGGGCCAGTCAAAGACAGAATTGGGAAGTTGAGTATGGACCCTGTGGAGCTTGAAGAGGTGCTAAACCAACATTTCTCATCGGTTTTCACTCAGGAAGAGGAGAATATTGTAGAGTAGAATGAGATACAAGATATTAGACTAGAAAGTTAGTTAGTTACGAGCAGGTGTTATCAATCCTAGAAGGAGTGAAAGTAGACAAGTCCCCTGGGCTGGATAGGATTTATCTGAGGATTCTCTGGGAAGCTAGGGAGGAGATAGCAGAGCCTTTGACTTTGATATTTGAGTCATCATTGTCTACAGGTTTGGTACCAGAGGACTAGAGGATTGCAAATGTGTCCTTGTTCAAGAAGGGCAGTAGAAAGGACCCAGGTAATTATAGACTAGTGAGCCTTACGTCTGTTGTAGGAAAGGTTTTGCAAAGGATTATAAGAGATAAGATTTATAATCAGCTAGCAAACAACAATTTGATTTCAGATAGTCAACATGGTTTCGTCAAGGGCAGGTCGTGTCTTACAAATCTCATTGAGTTTTTTGAGAAGGTGACCAAGCGTGTAGATGAGGGTAGGGCATTTGATGTGGTATACATGGACTTCAGTAAAGCCTTTGATAAGGTTCCACATGGTAGGCTGTTGGAGAAAATGCAGAGGCATGGGATTGAGGGTGATTTAGCATTATGGATTAGAAACTGGCTTTCTGAAAGAAGGCAGCGAGTGGTGGTCGATGGAAAATATTCAGCCTGGAGTCCAATTACTAGGAGAAAGTGAGGACTGGAGATCAGAGCTGAAGAATTTGCTGGAAAAGCACAGCAGGTCAGGCAGCATCCAAGGAGCAGGGGAATCGATATTTCAGGCATAAGCCCTTCTTCAGGTCCGATTACTAGTGGTGTGCCACAAGGATCTGTTTTGGGACCACTGCTGTTTGTCATTTTTATAAATGACTTAGATGCAGGCATAGGTGGATGGATTAGTAAATTTGCAGATGACACTAAAGTCGGTGGAGTAGTGGACAGTGTGGAAGAATGTTACAGGTTGCATGGGGACTTAGATAAACTGCAGAATTGGGCTGAGAGGTGGCAAATGGAGTTCAATGCAGCTAAATGTGAGGTGATTCACTTTAGGAAGAATAACAGGAAGGCAGATGACTGGGTAAATGGAAAGATTTTTGGTCGTGTGGATGTGCAGAGGAATCTTGGAGTCCATGTACATAGATCCCTGAATGTTGCCACAGATGGATAGTGCTGTTAAGAAGGCATATGGTGTGTTAGGTTTCATTCAGAGAGGGATTGAGTTCCGGAGCCACAATATCATGCTGCAACTATACAAAATGCTGGTGCGGCCACACTTGGAATATTGTGTACAGTTCTGGTCCCCATATTTCGGGAAGGATGTGGAAGCATTGGAAAAGGTGCGGAGGAGATTTACCAGGATGTTGCCTGGTCTGGAGGGAAGGTCTTATGAGGAAAGGCTGAGAGACTAGAACCTGTTCTCATTGGCAAGAAGAAGGCTAAGGGGGGATTTGATAGAGACATACAGGCTGATCAGAGGATTAGATAGGGTAGACAGTGAAAGTCTTTTTCCAAGGATGATGACGTCAGTGTGTACGAGGGGGCATAACTACAAATTGAGGGGTGATAGATTTCGACAGATGTCAGAGGCAGGTTCTTTACGCAGAGAGTGGTAAGGGCGTGGAATGTAGTCATCTCAGCCACATTAGGGAGATTTAAACAATCCTTAGATAAGCACATGGATGATGATGGGATAGTGTAGGGGGACGAGCTGAGAATAGTTCACAGGTTGGTACAACATCGAGGGCCAAAGGGCCTGTTCTGTGCTGTATTGATCTATGTTCTATGTTCCAAGATAATGCATGGCTTGGAAAGGGTGGAAGCTGGGAAGTTGTTTCCATTAGGCAGAGAGACTAGGACCTGTGGGCACTGCCTTAATATTAGAGGGGGTCAATTTAGAACAGAAATGAGGACACATTTCTTCAGCCAGAGAGTGGTGGGCCTGTGGAATTCATTGCCACGGAGCGCAGTGGAGGCTGGGACGTTGGGTGTCTTCAAGACAGAGATTGATAAATTCTTAATCTCACAAGAAATTAAAGGCTGTGGGGAGAGTGCTGGTAAGTGGAATTGAAACACCCGTCAGCCATGATTAAATGGCGGAGTGGATTCATTGGGTCGAATGGCCTTGCTTCCACTCCTATGTCTTATGGTCTTATGGGATTGAGGCAGAGAGAGTGTGAGAAACAGAGAGATACAGGTACAAATTGAGGGAGGGAGAGAGTGAGAGTGAGCGAGAGAGAGAGAGAGAGAGGGAAGGGAGGGGTAGAGGAAGGAGAACTAGAAAAAGAGTGAGGGAGAGAGAGACAGAAGGATGGAGATGGAGTGTGGTTGTGATGGTGGCGGGGATGGGGAGGGGGGAGCGGGTTCTGGATCTTTCGTCATATTGCTCCCTTGTGTTTAAAGTGATGCAATGCCACCCTCTGCTGGCCACTACATGAGGGTGAAAATGATCAGGATTCAGTTTCAGAGACAGTAGCTCACAGCAACATCAACACACACAGACACGCAGTATGCTGGTGTGGCGAGGTTTGCTTTTGTACTGAAGCTCCTCAGAGTGAAACATGCTCATGTTCAGGAATGTAGGTGTTCCCTCTGCGACCACCACCCTCTGTCTTCTATCTTTGAGCCAGTTCTGTATCCAAATAGCTAGTACTCCCTTTATTCCATGAGATCTAACCTTGTTAACCAGTCTCCCATGGGGAACCTTATCGAATACCTTACAGGGTTAAGGGAAATCCCAAAGCCTTTTATTCATATATAAGGAGCAAGAGGGTAGCTAGAGCAAGGGTTGGCCCACTCAAGGACAAAGGAGGAAAATTATGCGTGAAGTCAGAGAAAATGGGTGAAATTCTTAACAAGTACTTTATGTTGGTATTCACTGAGGAGAGGGACAGGATAGATGTTGAGGTTAGGGTTAGATGTTTGATTACTCTAGGTCAAGTTTGTTCAAGAAGGGGAGTAGGGATAATCCTAGTAACTATAGGCCAGTGAGTCTCACTTCTGTTGTGGGCAAAGTCTTAGAGAGAATTGTAAGGGATAAGATTTATGCACATCTGGATAAGAATAATGTGATCAAGGATAGTCAGCATGGTTTTGTGAAGGGCAGGTCGTGCCTCACAAACCTTATTGAATTCTTTGAGAAGGTGACTAAGGAGGTAGATGAGGGGAAAGCGGTAGATGTGGTGTATATGGATTTTAGTAAGGCGTTTGATAAGGTCCCCCATGGTAGGCTACTGCAGAAAATACAGAGATATGGCATTGAGGGTGAGTTGGAGGTTTGGATTAGGAATTGGCTGGCTGGAAGAAGACAGAGGGTAGTAGTTGATGGCAAAGGTTCATCTTGGAGTGCCGTCACTAGCGGTGTTCCGCAAGGATCTGTTTTGGGACCATTGCTGATTGTCATTTTTATAAATGACCTGGAGGAAGGGTTAGAAGGTTGGGTGAGCAAGTTTGCGGATGATACGAAAGTCGGAGGAGTTGTAGACAGTGAGGAAGGATGTGGCAGGTTACAGCGGGATATAGAGAAGCTGCAGAGCTGGGCAGAAAGGTGGCAAATGGAGTTCAATGTAGCTAAGTGTGAGGTGATTCACTTTGGTAAGAGTAATAAAAAGATGGGGTACTGGGCTAATGGTCGGATACTTGGTAGTGTGGAAGAGCAGAGGGATCTTGGTGTCCATGTACACAGATCTCTGAAAGTTGCCACCCAGGTAAATAGTGCAGTGAAGAAGGCATATGGCGTACTGGCTTTTATTGGTAGAGGAATTGAGTTCCGGAGTCCTGAGGTCATGCTGCAGTTGTATAAGACTCTGGTGCGGCCGCATCTGGAATATTGTGTGCAGTTTTGGTCGCCATACTATAGGAAGGATGTGGAGGCACTGGAACGGGTGCAGAGGAAGTTGACCAGGATGTTGCCTGGTATGGTAGGAAGATCCTATGAGGAAAGGCTGAGGCACTTGGGGTTGTTTTCATTGGAGAAAAGAAGGTTTAGGGGTGACTTGATAGAGGTGTACAAGATGATTAGGGGGTTAGATAGGGTTGACAGTGAGAACCTTTTTCCACGTATGGAGTCAGCTATTACAAGGGGGCATAGCTTTAAATTAAGGGGGGGGTAGATATAGGACTGATGTTAAGGGTAGGTTCTTCACTCAGCCAGTCGTAAGTTCATGGAATGCCCTGCCAGTAGCAGTAGTGGACTCTCCCTCTTTATGGGTATTTAAGCGGGCATTGGATAGGTATATGGAGGATAGTGGGCTAGTGTCGGTTAGGTGGGCTTTGATCGGCGCAACATCGAGGGCCGAAGGGCCTGTACTGCGCTGTATTCTTCTATGTTCTATGTTCTATGTTCTAAGTCAGTATAATGAGGTAGGAAGTGTTGCGTATTCTAAAAGGCATTAAGGTGGACAAGTCCCCAGATCTGGATGGGATCTATCCCAGTTTTCTGAGGCAAGCGCGAGAGGAAATAGCTGGGGCCTTAACAGATATCTTTGCAGCATCCTTGAACATGGGGGAGGTCCCGGAGGACTGGAGAATTGCTAATATTGTCCCCTTGTTAAAGACGGGTAGCAGGGATAACCCAGGTCATTATAAACCAGTGAGCCTGATAATCAGTGGTAGGGAAGCTGCTGAAGAAGATACTGAGGGATAGGATCTATCCCCATTTTGATGTAAATGGGCTTATCAGTGATAGGTAAAATAGTTTTGTGCAGGGAAGGTCATATTTTACCAACTTAATAGAATTCTTTGAGGAAGTGACAAAATTAATTGATGAGGGAAGGACTGTAGATGTCATATACATGGATTTCAGTAAGGCTTTTCATAAGGTTCCCCATGGAAGGTTGATGGAGAAATAAAGTCACATGGATTCCAAGGTGTTTTAGCTAGATGGATAGAGAACTGACTGGGCAACAGGAGACAGAGAATTGTACAGGAACAGACTTTCTCAAAATGGAGAACTGTAACCAGTGATGTTCCACAGGGATCCATGCTGGGACTGCATGTACATAAATGATCTGGAAGAAGGTATAGGTGATCTGATTAGTAAGTTTGCAGATGACACTAAGATTGGTGTAGTGAAGGGGTCTACTAGAGAATACTATAGAATATAGATAGATTGGAGAGTTGGGTGGAGAAATTGCAGATGGAGTTCAATCCAGGCAAATGCAAGTTGATGCATTTTGGAAGATCCAATTCAAGAGCAAACAAGCCCTAGGGAAAATTGATATACAGAGAAATCTGGGTGTTCAGGTCTATTTTACCCTGAAGGTGGTAATGCAAGTTAATAGAGTGGTCAAGAAGGCACATGGCATTCCTTCAGTACAGCAGTTGGCAGGTCATGTTACAATTGTAGAAGACTCTGGTTTGGGCACATCTGGAGAACTGTTTACAGTTATGGTTGCTACATTACCAAAAGGATGTGGATGCTTTGAGGCAGTGGTTAACACAGCTTTTGGGCTGTCAAATGCCTCCTGACAGCCTACCATCGTACACTTAGACATTTCCTGCATTTCTTCAGTAATTCAGTGAGTGGAGCAGCCACACTACTAAAATGCAGTACGAATTTCCGATAAAACCCACTCAATTCCAGGAATTGTAGTACTGCTCTCTTCATCAATGGTATGGGAGACTTCCCAATAAGCTTTGTTTTTACGTTCCATGGGGCCATTTGTCCATGTCCAATAACATATCCCAAGAACATGACTTGGGCTTTGACGAATTCACTCTTAGTCAGATTTATCATCAAGCCTGCCTCCCGAAGTCGATCAAATAATCCTGATAAGTGCTGCAAATGTTCCTTCCATGTGGGATGAAAAATCACCAGGTCATTGATGTATACTACGCAGTTGGGTAATTCAGAACCACCTTAATTGGTTAGTCTTTGAAATGTGGCTGGCCCATTTTTCGTACCATGTGGCATGTCTTTAAATTAATACAGTCCATTCGACATGACGCAAGCTGAAATTGTCTTTGCGTTTTCTAATAAATGTACCTAACAATATCCTCGGAGTAAGTCCAACTTAGAAATATACATTGCTTGTCCCATCTTTTCAACACAATCTTCCAAACATGGAATCAGACTTTGTAACTGCATTGACTTTGCGATAGTCCACACAAAACCATTGTGTACCATTGTTTTAGCACCATTACTCGGGTAAACCCCAGTCACTGCAACTCACTTCAATTCTGTTGTCTTGGAGATTGCGTTCAATCTCTTTTTGAACCTGTGCCAACTGTACAGGATTAATTCTATAAGCGTGTTGCCTAATTGGAACAGCATTTCCTATATCCACATGATGGGTAATTAGATTAGCACTTCCAAGCTTATTTCCACTTATATCCTTATATGATAGCAATAACTCTTTTAGTCATTTAGATTTTCCTCTGGAAGGTAACTCAATAATGTATCCCAATTTTTGATACCTTCCTCATTGTCCAATGTTATTTGAGGAATGTCCAATTCAGAACCCTCTGAACTTGGTTCTTCACTGTGTTGTTGGTAGTAACACATTTTCCTTTTGCTTTCCTTCCCTATCAAAATACCTTTTGGGCATATTCACATGGCACACTTTGTGAGCTTTTTTTCTGTCTTGAGTCCTTATCAAATAGTTCACCTCACACAATCTCCTTTGACTTGATAAGGTCCGCTAAACTTGCTTTTAAAGGTCCACTTATCACCGGAAGTAACACTAATATCTATCTTTGTTAACAAAATTATGAGTTTTTGATCTCTTGTCTGCTTCCTGTTTCATCATATGATATGATATTGTTAAATACTGTCTAGCCAATTTCCCTGCCATTCAAACATTCTCTAAAATTTGACACATAGTTCATATTTGAGGTCTCTGAATTCTGACTCACCGATTTCCCCTTAATCAATTTTAGTGGTCCTCTCACTTCATCCTGTTTTGTCTCAATCATTTGATCAAGTATGGTCCCTGATAATTCTACTTCAACTTTCTTATCTGTATTCTTTGATTTCTCCTTTTGTTTCAAACGGTGACTTTGTGACCTTGTTACCACACAGTGAGGAAAAATCCCAGGATATACTTCCTGTAATACCTCAGTTGCCGGATTTTCCACTAGCTTTTCAACCACAGTAGGCAGCACTCCTATGTGTGATCCAGCTATGTTATTACCAAGGACAAATTGTGCTCCTGGAGCCAAGAGTTATTCCAGTACTCCTACCATTACTTCGCCACTTTTCACTGGACACTCCAGCCTCACTTTATACAAATGAGCATTTCTTGTCTCACAGTGAATTCTGCGTGCTAGCCCTTTTTCTAGAGGTTGGTTAAGGATGAAGTGCCAGATTTTCATAATCCATTTACTTGGAAAGGTAAAGTTTACTTACATAGGCCAGGAGCAGCAGCTAAAGACATGATTGTATTAAGAGATATGGGGTTGTGTCAATCTTTGATGTTCAGAGATGAGGAGATATGTAACTTAGAAGGACTATTGTCAGAAAATGTGCTAGTACATGGAAATCACTGGGAGACATGAAGTGCTCAATTATGTAGAGTGATGTTAGGGTGTGAAGTGGAAAGTGGAGATGTGCTGGTAGGAGTACTCTCAGCTCCAGGAATATAATTGGTCCTTGCTAATGATATAGGCAGATCACAGGTAGGAGTACTGCCTAATGTGGTTGAAAAGCCAATGGAAAATCAGACAACTGAGGTATTAAAGGAAGCATATCCTGGGAATTTTCCTGACTGTGTATTAACAAGGTCACAAAGTCACCAATTTAAACAGGAGGAGAAATCAAAGAATACAGATAAGAAAGTTGAAGTAAACTCTCAGAGACCATGTTTGATCAAATGTTTGAGACAAAACAGGAACAGGTGGAGGACAATGTGGATTTCTTCAGCTCAGGGAAGTTAACTGAATTACAATAGAAAGATGAGAAACTGAAGCAAAGTATACAGGAAAACCACACATACAGACCAAGTCCTGAACTACGAAACATACACAAAAGAAGTTGCATCAAGGCTGGTTTGTTGCCTCCTGGGTGCTAGGGTCCGAGACGTCTCGGACCGTGTCTTCAGAATCCTTAAGGGGGAGGGTGTGCAGCCAGAAGTCGTGGTACACATTGGCACCAACGACATAGGTAGGAAGAGGGGTGGGGAGGTCATTCAAGAGCTCAAGGAGTTAGGCTGGAAGCTAAAAGCTAGGACAGACAGAGTCGTCATCTCTGGGTTGTTGCCGGTGCCACGTGACAGAGAGGCAAAGAGTAGGGAGAGAGTGCAGTTGAACACGTGGCTGCAAGGATGGTGTAGGAGGGAGGGCTTCAGATATTTGGACAATTGGACTGCATTCTGGGGAAGGTGGGACCTGTATAAACAGGACGGGTTGCACCTGAACCAGAAGGGCACCAATATCCTGGGGGGTAGGTTTGCTAGCACTCTTCGGGGGGGTTTAAACTAATTTGGCAGGGGGATGGGATCCGGACTTGTAGTCCAGCAAGTAAGCTAGCTGTGTGTCAGGATGTCCAAGACTGTAGGGAGGCTGTGGAGAAGGTAGCACTGACAGGGACTACTTGCGGACACAGAGATGGGCTCAAGTGCGTATACTTCAATGCAAGGAGTATCAGAAATAAGGTGGGTGAACTTAAGGCGTGGATCGGTACCTGGGACTACGATGTTGTGGCCATCACGGAAACATGGATAGATGAGGGACAGGAATGGCTGTTGGAGGTTCCTGGTTACAGATGTTTCAGTAAGATTAGGGAGGGTGGTAAAAAAGGAGGGGGGGTGGCATTGCTAATTAGAAATGGTATAACGGCTGCAGAAAGGAAGTTTGAGGGGGATCTGCCTCTGGAGGTAGTATGGGCTGAAGTCAGAAATAGGAAAGGTGCAGTCACCTTGTTGGGTGTTTATTATAGGCCCCCCAATAGCAGCAGAGATGTGGAGAAACAGATTGGGAAACAGATTTTGGAAAGGTGCAGAAGCCACAGGGTCGTAGTCATGGGCGACTTCAACTTCCCAAATATTGATTGGAAGCTCTTTCGATCAAGTAGATTGGATGGGGCGGTGTTTGTGCAGTGTGTCCAGGAAGCTTTTCTAACGCAGTATGTAGATTGTCCAACCAGAGGGGAGGCCATATTGGATTTGGTACTCGGTAACGAACCGGGACAAGTGGTGGGCTTGTTGGTGGGTGAACATTTTGGTGATGGCGACCACAATTCTGTGACTTTCACCTTGGTTATGGAGAGAGATAGGTGCGCACAACAAGGTAGATTTTACAATTGGGGGAAGGGAAATTACGATGCTGTAAGACAGGATTTGAGGAGCATACGTTGGGAGCATAGGCTGTTAGGGAAGGATGTGGTGGAAATGTGGGACTTTTTCAAGGAGCAGATACGACGTGTCCTTGATATGTATGTACCGATCAGGCAGGAAAGAAATGGTCGTGTGAGGGAGCCTTGGTTGATGAGGGAGGTTGAATGTCTAGTAAAGAGGAAGAAGGAGGCTTACATAAGGTTGAGGAAACAAGGTTCAGACAGAGTAGTGGAGGGATACAGGATAGCCAGAAGGGACCTGAAGAAAGGGATTAGGAGAGCTAAGAGAGGGCATGAAAAATCCCTGGCGGATAGGATCAAGGATAACCCCAAGGCATTCTATGCATATGTGAGAAACCTGAGAATGACGAGAACGAGGGTAGGTCCGATCAAGGACAGTGGTGGGAGACTGTGTATTGAGTCGGAAGAGATAGGAGAGGTCTTGAACAAGTACTTCTCTTCAGTATTTACGAACGAGAGGGACCGTATTGTTGAAGAGGAGAGTGTGAAACGGACTGATAAGCTAGAAGAGATACCTGTTAGGAAGGAAGATGTGTTGGACATTTTGAACAACTTGAGGATAGACAAGTCCCCCGGGCCTGACGGGATATATCCTAGGATTATGTGGGAAGCAAGAGAGGAAATTGCAGTACCGTTGGCAATGATCTTCTTGTCTTCACTGGCAACGGGGATGGTACCAGGGGACTGGAGAGTAGCGAATGTTGTGCCCCTGTTCAAAAAAGGGAATAGGGATAACCCCGGGAATTACAGGCCAGTTAGTCTTACTTCTGTGGTAGGTAAAGTAATGGAAAGGGTACTGAGGGATAGGATTTACGAGTATCTGGAAAGACACTGCTTGATTAGGGACAGCCAGCACGGATTTGTGAAGGGTAGGTCTTGCCTTACAAGTCTTATTGAATTCTTCGAGGAGGTGACCAAGCATGTGGATGAGGGTAGAGCAGTGGATGTAGTGTACATGGATTTTAGTAAGGCATTTGATAAGGTTCCCCATGGTAGGCTTATGCGGAAAGTCAGGAGGCATGGGATAGAGGGAAATTTGGCCAATTGGATAGAAAACTGGCTAACCGGTCGAAGTCAGAGAGTGGTGGTAGATGGTAAATATTCAGCATGGAGCCCAGTTACAAGTGGAGTTCCGCAGGGATCAGTTCTGGGTCCTCTGCTGTTTGTAATTTTTATTAATGACTTAGATGAGGGAGTCGAAGGGTGGGTCAGTAAATTTGCAGATGATACAAAGATAGGTGGAGTTGTGGACAGTGAGGAGGGCTGTTGTCGGCTGCAGAGGGACTTAGATATGATGCAGAGCTGGGCTGAGGAGTGGCAGATGGAGTTCAACCCTGCCAAGTGTGAGGTTGTCCATTTCGGAAGAACAAATAAGAATGCGGAATACAGGATTAATGGTAGGGTTCTTGGTCAGGTGGAGGAACAGAGGGATCTTGGGGTCTATGTACATAGATCTTTGAAGGTTGCCACTCAGGTGGATAGAGTTTGTAAGAAGGCCTATGGAGTATTATCGTTCATTAGCAGAGGGATTGAATTCAAGAGTCGTGAGGTGATGTTGCAGCTGTACAGGACTTTGGTTAGGCCACATTTGGAGTACTGTGTGCAGTTCTGGTCGCCTCACTTTAGGAAAGATGTGGAAGCTTTGGAGAGGGTGCAGAGAAGATTTACCAGGATGTTGCCTGGAATGGAGAGTAGGTCGTACGAGGATAGGTTGAGAGTTCTCGGCCTTTTCTCGTTGGAACGGCGAAGGATGAGGGGTGACTTGATAGAGGTTTATAAGATGATCAGCGGAATAGATAGAGTAGACAGTCAGAAACTTTTTCCCCGGGTACAACAGAGTGTTACAAGGGGACATAAATTTAAGGTGAAGGGTGGAAGGTATAGGGGAGATGTCAGGGGTGGGTTCTTTACCCAGAGAGTGGTGGGGGCATGGAATGCGCTGCCCGTGGGAGTGGTAGAGTCAGGATCATTGGCGACCTTTAAGCGGCATTTGGATAGGTACATGGATGGGTGCTTAATCTAGGATAGAAGTTCGGCACAACATCGTGGGCCGAAGGGCCTGTTCTGTGCTGTATTGTTCTATGTTCTATGTTCTAAGACACTGTTCAAAAGGGCCACAACACACTGCAGCACAGCAGAACTGCAAAAAAAGGAAGAACACCTCTACCGTGTATTCACCAAAACCGGATACCCCCGCAATTTCATCAACAGATGCCTAAGGGAAAGACAACAGAATGAGGACATGCCACAACCCAAAGGACTAGCCACGTTACCATATATCAAGAACATTTCTGAACTGACAGCCAGACTACTACGACCACTAGGACTCATAACTGCACACAAACCAACAGCCACTCTCAGACAACAACTCACCAGGACGAAGGACCCGATACCCAGCATGAGCAAAACAAATATAGTGTACAAAATCCCATGCAAGGACTACACAAAACACTACATAGGACAAACAGGAAGACAACTAATGATCCGTATCCATGAACACCAACTAGCCACGAAACGACACGACCAGCTATCCTTAGTAGCCACACACGCAGATGACAAGCAACATGAGTTTGACTGGGACAACACTACTATTATAGGACAAGCCAAACAGAGAACAGTTAGGGAATTCCTAGAGGCGGCACTCATCCACAGATTCTATCAACAAACACATCGACCTGGACCCAATATACCGGCTACTGTAGCGGAAAGCTGGAACTCCGGAAGCGGCAGAGACAAACCACTATAAATGCCGGAGGAAACAACACATGCGCTTCACAGGAGGCGCCCAAGCACTGAGGATGTCACGTAGACAGGGGACGAAACGTGTGCAACACAAATTCCCAGCTCGGCGAACAGAACCACAACAACAAGCACCCAAGCTACAAATCTTCTCACAAACTTTGAAAATTGAAGCAATTGTATCAAAAAGCTTACACGGAATAAGAACCCACATCTATGAGTACTACTCTCCATGTGTACTACTATCTTAAAAATGATATCCTTATGAGGAAATGGAGACCATCATATATTTAGGCAGATGAGAAATGGGCAGATGTTCATCAAGTCGAATTACCAGTGAGTTATAAAAAGGAGGTGTTGCGGTAGCACATGAACTCGCAGTAGGAGGTCAATTAGGGATCAGAAAAACTCAAGTTAAAATACAAAAAACAGTTTTATTGGCCTGGACTGCATAAGGATTGTTGATGCCTATTTGAGTCCAGCAACCACCAGCTGCTATCTGAATCCAGCACTTTCTGCCTGCATCTACTAGTGTATGCAGAGAGGAGAAGAATCAATTCTTATAACTTCACAAGTTACTTTATTAATATATTAAACCATACACCTATCTCTGATATGTTCTCTTACAAAGTAGACCTTATATATTTTCCCAGAAACTGAATTTAAAAACCTGTTGATACACCCACTTGAGTCTCACGGAATACAGAGAGAACTAGCCATTTGGATACAGAACTGGCTCAAAGGTAGAGGACAGAGGGTGATGGTGGTGGACGGTTGTTTTTCAGACTAGAGGCCTGTGACCAGTGGAGTGCCACAAGGATCGGTGCTGGGTCCTCTATTTTTTGTCATTTACGTAAATGATTTGGATGTGAACATAAGAGGTACAGTTAGTAAGTTTGCAAAATTGGAGCTGCAGTGGACAGCGAAGAGGGTTACCTCAGATTACAACAGGATCTTGATCAGATGGGCCAATGGGCTGAGAAGTGGCAGATGGAGTTTAATTCAGATAAATGCAAGGTGCTGCATTTTGGGAAAGCAAATCTTATACACTTAATGGTAAGGTCCTAGGGAGTGTTGCTGAACAAAGAGATCTTGGATTGCAGGTTCATAGCTCCTTGAAAGTGGAGTCACAGGTAGATAGGATAGTGAAGAAGGTGTTTGGTATGCTTTCCTTTATTGGTCAGAGTATTGAGTACAGGAGTTGGGATGTCATGTTGCAGTTGTACAGGACATTGGTTAGGCCACTGTTGGAATATTGTGTGCAATTCTGGTCTCCTTCCTATCGGAAAGATGTTGTGAAACTTGAAAGGGTTCAGAAAAGATTTCCAAGGATGTTGCCAGGGTTGGAGGATTTGAACTTTAGGGAGAGGCTGAACAGGCTGGGGCTGTTTTCCTTGGAGCTTGGAAGGCTGAGGGGTGACCTTATAGAAGTTTACAAAATTATGAGGGGCATGGATAGGGTAAATAGGCAAAATCTTTTCCTTGGGAGTACACAATTAGAGGGCATAGGTTTAGGGTGAGAGGGGGAACATATAAAAGAGACCTACAGGGCAACCTTTTCATGCAGAGGATGGTACGTGTATGGAATGAGCTGCCAGAGGAAGTGGTGGAGGCTGGTACAGTTGCAACATTTAAGGGGCATTTGGATGGGTATATGAATAGGAAGGGTTTGGAGGGATATGGACTGGGTACTGACAGGTGAGACTAGATTGGGTTGGGATATCTGGTCGGCATGGACAGGTTGGACCAATGGGTCTGTTTCCATGCTGTACTTCTCTATGACTCCAATAAAAAACAGAGAGTTGAGACAAGGGGGACATTTTCAAAACAGCAACCTTTAACTAATGGAGTACACATGGGGACTAATGCTAGGGCCACCATTATTTGCTTTCTTTATATGGATAATATATACATTTATATATACATATATACTTGTCTTGGACTAGGAAAGTACTGTAGCCAAGTTGGTGCATGACACAAAAATAGGTCAGAGTGCCTGCAATAAGGATAACACAAAGAATCTGCAGTAGGGTATAGACTGGTTAAATGAGTGGCCAAAAAAGACTGGCAGTTGAAATATAATGTGAGAAACTGTGAGGTTATGCACTTTGGCTGGAAGAGTATAGGATTTGAATATTACTTAAACGAAGAAAGACTGCAGAATACTATTGCAGAAAGGAATTTGGAAGTCCTTATCCATGAATCACAAAGAGCTGGTATTCAAGCTCAGTGGGTAATAGGAAAGACCAATGGAATGTTGGCATTTGTTTCAAAGGGAATAGAGTATAACAATAGAGACGTCTTGGTAAAACTATGCTAGGCACTAGTCAGACCACAGCTGGAATACTGTTGGGAATGGAGGCAATTCAGAGAAGGTTCAGTAGGCTGTTATCAGGTATGAAGGGACATTGTGGCGACATTGAGTAATTTGAGCCTGCACTAACTGGAGGTTAGAAGAATGAGAGATGACCACATTGCTGTATACGTGATATTTAGGAGACTTGACAGGGTAGGTGTGTAAAGATTGTTTCCCTTGTGGGAGAGTCTCAGACCATAGAGCATAATTTCAGAATAAGGTTTCACACATTAAGGTAGGGATGAGGAGGACCTTTTTTCAGTCAGACGGGAGTGTATCTGTGGCGTTATTTATCACACAAAGCTGGGTCTAGATCATTAAGTGCACTCAAGGGTGAGACAGACAGGTTTTCAATCAATAACGGAATCAGGTGTTATGGGAAAAAGGCAGGAAAGTGGAGTTGGGCTATATCAGATTGATCTTACTGAATGATGGAGCAGCCTCAATGGTCTGAATGGCCTTCTTCTGCTCCTATATCTTATGGTCTCTTAGACGTGATACTATGAGACCTCACAGGAGCTGGAATCAATTTTGAGGATGCCCAGGGCAACTTCCTTCTAAGTGCACATCATTGTGGAGAGAGTTAACTTTCTGAAGAAGAGGTATAGAGTAATAGTATCATAGAATCATACAGCAGGAAACATACCCTTTGGTCCAACTAGTCTATGTTGACTATATCCCAAACTAAACTAGTCTTACCCACCTGTGCTCAGCCCATATCCCTCCAAACTCTTCTTATTCATGAACTTATTTAAATGTCTTTTAAACATTGTAACTGTATCCGCATTCACCACTTTCTGTGGAAGTTGATTCCACATGCAAAATTGATTCCACTGTGTTAAAAAATTGCCTCTCATGTATTTTTAAATTCTTTTTCCTCTCACCTTAAAAATATGCCCCCTAGACTTGAGATTCCCCACCCTAGGGAAAGGACATCTGCCATTTATCTTATCTATACCTCACATTACTTTATAAATCTTTTTAAAGTCACCACTCAACTACCTACACTCCAGTAAAAATAATTTCCACTCTATCCAGCCTTTCTATGTAATTCAAACCCTCCATTCCATGTAACATCCTGGTAAATCTCTTCTGAACCCTCTCCAGCTTAATGTTATCCTTTCTACAAGGATAGGATGGGGAATAAAACTGCAGGGGATGGAATGTGGAGCTTATTCAAGGAACAGCTACTGCATGTCCTCGATACATTTTTTACCTGTCAGGCAGGGAGGAAGTGGTCAAGCGACGGAGCCATGGTTTACTAAAGAAGTTGAATCTCTTGTCAAGAGGAAGAAGAAGGCTTACGTTAGTATGAGATGTGAAGGCTCAGTTAGGGCGCTTGAGAGTTACAAGCTAGCCAGGAAGGACCGAAAGAGAGAGCTAAGAAGTGCCAGGAGGGGACATGAGAAGTCCTTGGCAGATAGGATCAAGGAAAATTCTAAAGTTTTCTATAGGCATATCAGGAATAAAAGAATGACTAGAGAAAGATTAGGACCAATCAAGGATAGTAGTGAGAAGTTGTGTGTGGAGTTCGAGGAGATGGGGAAGCTCAAAATGAATATTTTTAATCTGTGTTCACACTGGAAAGAGACAATGTGTCGAGGACAATATTAAGATACAGGCTACGAGACTAGACAGGGTTGAGGTTCACAAGGTGGTGGTGTTAGCAATTCTGGAGAGAGTGTGAAAATAGGTTAGTCCCCTAGGCCGAATGGGATTTATCCTAGGATTCTCTGGGAAGCCAGGAAGGCTATTGCAGAGCCTTTGGTTTTGATCTTCATGTCGTCATTGTCTACAGGAATAGTGCCAGAAGACTTGAGGAGAGTAAATGGCCCCTTGTTCTAGAAGGGGAGTAGAGACAATTCTGGTAATCATAGACCTTACTTTGGTTATTGGTGAAGTGTTGGAAAGATGATAAGAGTTATGATTTATAATCATCTAGAGAGGAATGAGTTGATTAGGATTAGGGATAGTCAACATGGTTTTGTGAAGGATAGATTGTGCGTCACAAATCTATTGGGTTCTTTGAGAAGGTGACCAAACAGGTGGGTGAGGGTAAAGCGGTTAATGTGGTGTATATGGATTTCTGTATCGTGTTTGATAAGGTTCCCCTTGGTACGCTATTGCACGAAATACGGAGGGCTGGGATTGAGGATAATTTAGTGGTTTGGATCAGAAATTGGCTGGCTGAAAGAAGACAAAGGGTGGTAGTTGATGGGAAATGTTCATCCTGGAGTTCAGTTACTGGTGCTGTAACAAAAGGATCTGTTTTGGGTTCACTGCTGTTTGTCATTTTTATAAATGACCGAGATGAGTATATAGAAGGATGGGTTAGTAAATTTGTGGATGACATGAAGGTCGGTGGTGTTGTGGATAGTGCTGAAGTATGTTGCAGGTTACAGAGGTACATAGATAAGCTGCAGAGCTGTGCTGAGGGGTGGCAAATGGAGTTTAATGTGGAAAACTGTGAGGTGATTCGTTTTGGAAGGAGCAAAAGGAATAAAGAGTACTGGGCTATTGGTAAGATTCTTCGTAGTGTAGATGAGCAGAGAGATCTCGGTGTCCATGTACATAGATCCCTGAAAGTTGCCACCCAGGTTGATAGGGTTGTTAAGAAGGAGAAAGTGAGGACTGCAGATGATGGAGATCAGAGCTGAAAATGTGTTGCTGGAAAAGCGCAGCAGGTCAGGCAGTATCCAAGGAGCAGGAGAATCGACATTTCGGGCATGAGCCCTTCTTCATTCCTGAAGAAGGGTTTCATGCCCGAAACGTCGATTCTCTTGATCCTTGGATGCTGCCTGACCTGCTGCGCTTTTCCAGCAACACATTCTCAGGGTTGTTAAGAAGGCATACAGTTTGTTAGCTTTTATTGGTAGAGGTATTGAGTTTTGGAGTGCCAAGGTCATACTGCAGCTGTATAAAACTCTGGTGCAGCCGCACATGGAGTATTGCGTACAGTTCTGGTCACCGCATTATAGGAAGGCTGTGGAAGCTTGGAAAGGGTGCAGAGGAGATTTACGAGGATGCTGCCTGGTATGGAAGGAAAAGCTTTACAAGGAAAAGCTGAGGAACTTGAGGCTGTTTCGTCAGAGAGAAGGTTGAGAGGTGACTTAATTGAGATAGGGTGGACAGTGAGAGCCGTTTTCCTTGGATAGTGGTGACTAGCACGAGGGGACATAGCTTTAAATTGAGGGGTGATAGATAGAGGACAGATGTCAGGGGTAGTTTCTTTACTCAGAGAATAGTAGGTGTGTGGAATACCCTGCCTGCAATAGTGGTAGACTTGCCAATTTTAAGGGCATTTAAATGGACATTGGATAGACATATGGATGAAAACAGAATAGTGTAGGATAGACAGGCTTCAGATTGGTTCCATAGGTCAGTGCAACATCAAGGGCTGAAGGGCAGTGTACTGCGCTGCAATGTTCTATGTTCTATAAAGGGCGACCAGAACTGGACACAGTACTCCAGAAGTGGTGTTGCCAATGTCTTGTACATCCACAACACAACGTCCCAACTGTTATATTCACCAGTCTGTGCAATGAACACAAATGTCCTAAATGCCTTCTTAACCAGCTTAGTCATATGGCGGCACGGTGGCACAGTGGTTAGCACTGCTGGCTCACAGAGACCCAGGTTCAATTCCCGCCTCAGGTGACTGTATGGAATTTGCACATTCTCCCTGTGTCTGCGTGGGTTTCCTCCGGGTGCTCCGGTTTCCTTCCACAATCCAAAAATGTGCAGGCCAGGTAAATTGGCCATGCTAAATTGCCTGTACTGTTAGGTGAAGGGGTAAATGTAGGGGAATGGGTCTGGGTGGGTTGCTCTTCGGAGGGTCAGTGTGGACTTGTTGGGCCAAAGGGCCTGCTTCCACACTCTAAGTAATCTAATCTAAAATAAACATGTGTTGCAAACTTCAAAGAATCATGTACCTGAAACCCTAAGTCTCCCTTTTCTACAACTCTGTGATTGATAACACAGAGTTTTATTGTTTGAATCACATTTGCTGACTTTTTCAGCTCTGTTGATGTTGTTCCATTTAAATCTGTTCCTTTGCTGAGTATCGCTGCAGCCTAACTGTCAACCACTAGGCGGCAGCAATTAGCGCCTTGATCACGTGAAACGTCGTGTCTCATGATTCGTGTGACGTAAGGCCGTATGACGTGATGATGTCACGCACCTGAGTTCTGGTTTCTGGGGCTGCGGCGGAGAAGGCGCTGCGGTATGTTCCACTGCTTTAGGGCGATCCCTTCGCAACATCGTTTGCATCGGAGATGCGTTTAAGTCGATAAATACGGCCATGACTCCATAAGGCGTCCTCCTCTCTCTGCGCTGCGGGTTTTGGGGATCTGGGTCCAGCGCAGGTAAGGGCCCGATTGCGCATGTGCGGGCTGTTCCCGGCTCCGAGGGTGAAAACAATGACTGCATTGTCTGGATGAGTGATGCTGGAGGAACACAGCAGCTCAGGCAGCGTCCGAGGAGCAACGAAATCAACGTTTCGGGCAAAAGCCCTTCATCAGGAATAAAGGCAGCGAGCCTGAAACATGGAGAGATAAGCTAGAGGAGGGTGGGGATGGGGAGAGAGTAGCATAGAGTACAATGGGTGAGTGGGGGAGGGGATGAAGGTGATAGGTCAGGGAGGAGAGGGTGGAGTGGATAGGTGGAAAAGGAGATAGGCAGGTAGGACAAGTCCGGACAAGTCATGGGGACGGTGCTGAGCTGGAAGTTTGGCAGGGCAGAGGAAATGACCTGGGAGTTGCAGTGGGAGAGGGACTCCCTGAGATTCTTGTAGAGAGAGGAGGAAAACTTCTTCAAGGCAGGCATCCTTGCAAGAGGATTCGCAGTAGGGTTAAAATCAACAAGGTAAAAACAATGACTGCAGATGTTGGAAACCAGATTCTGGATTAGTGGTGCTGGAAGAGCACAGCAGTTCAGGCAGCATCCGAGGAGCAGCAAAAATCGACGTTTTGGGCAAAAGCCGATCCAAGGGGACAACCTGAAGGAAAGGTTTGGGGGATGGGTTAGTAACATGGAAAAGTAGTGATTGTGTAATGTGAAAGTAATAGGAATAATGTGAGATGAAGAACAATAATCTGAGAGGAAGAATATAATAATCTGGTAGGAATAATGTGAGTGATGGCAATGAAAGAACGATGATGTTGAGGAGCCGACGTTGAACTGGGGTGGACAAAGTTTAAAAATCACACAACACCAGGTTATATTCCAAAAGGTTCAATTGGAAGCACTAGCTTTCGGTGTGCTGCTCTGTCAAGTAGCTGTGGAACAGGATTGCAGTGTCATGCAATAAACTAAGTTTGTTCAATATATCATTTCACTTGCATAACACTGTAATCTTTTGCTATAAATTCTGTGTCTTATGATCCTGTTCCATAGCTACTTGATGAAGGAGGAGTGCTTCAGTCATTAAAAATCTTCACCATCCCCTTGGCCTTTTGTCACTAAGCAAGTTTTGACTCCAATTTGCCAAATTGCCTTGGATCCAATGGTGTCTTCTGAATCATTTCCCATGTGAGATCTAGTCAGAAGTCTGACTGAAGTTCATGTTAATGACACCTATTGCATGATGCTCACCCACACACCTACCTGAAACATAGCCACACCTGTTAGACATGATACATAGAACATACAACATTACAGTGCAGTACAGGCCCTTTGGCCCTTGATGTTGTACTGACCGGTGAAACCCATCTGAACCTACACTTCCATGCTATCCAATGACCATTTAAATGTCTTAAAAGTTGATGCGTGCGCTACTGTTGCAGTGTGTTCCATGTGCCTACTACTTTCTGAGTAAAGAAACTACCTCTGACATCTGTCCTATTTCTATCACCCCTCAATTTAAAGCTATGTCCCCTCGTTCTAGTCACTGCCATCTGAGGAAAAAGGCTTTCACTGTCCACCCTATCTAACCCTCTGATTACCTTATATGTCTCAAGTCACCTGTCAACCTTCTCTTTAATGAAAACAGCCTTAAGTCCCTCAGCCTTTCCTCGTAAGACCTTCCCTCCATACCAGGCAACATCCTCGTAAATCTCCTCTGCACCCTTTCCAAAGTTCCACATCCTTCCTATAATGCGGTGACCAGAACTGTATGCAATACTCCAAGTGCGGCCACAGCAGAGTTTTGAACAGTTGCAGCATGACCTTGGCACTCTGAAACTTCTACCAATAAAAGCTAACAAACTGTCTGCCTTCTTAAAAACCCTATCAACCTGGGTGGCAACTTTCAGGGATCTATGTACGTGGACAATGAGATCTCTCTGCTCATCTACACTACCAAGAATCTTACCATTAGCCCAGTACTTTTTGTTCCTGTTGCTCTTTCCAAAGTGAATCACCTCTCTCTTTTGCCACCTCTCAGCCCAGATCTGCAGCTTACCTATGTCCCTCTGTAACCTACAACAGCCTTTATCACTATCCACAACTCTCCTGACCTTTGTGTCATCCGCAAATTTACTAACCCATTCAGTCATTTATAAAAATGACACAGCAGTGGACCCAAAACAGATCTTGCGGTACACCACTAGTAACTGAAGTTTAGATCAGAGTGGTGCTGGAAAAGCACAGCAGGTCAGGCAGCGTCGGAGGAGCAGGAAAATTGACGTTTCGGGCAAAAGCCCTTCATCAGGAATAGAGGGGGTTCAGGGTAGAGGAGCTGACCTTGTGGTTGCAGTGAGAGAGACTCAGATATTCTTGTGGAGAGAGGAGGAGAACTTCAAGGCAGGCATCCTTGCAAGAGGATTTGCAGTAAGGTTAAAATCAACTAGGCAAAAGTGTGGACTGCAGATGCTGAAACTAGAGCTTAGATCAGAGTGTTGCTGGAAATGCACAGCAGGTCAGGCAGCATCCAAGGAGCAGGAAAATTGATGTTTCGGGCAAAAGCCCTTCATCAGGAATAGAGCTGAACTATTCCTGATGAATAGAATGACCTCCAGAATGAATATTTCCCATCCACCATCACCCTCTGTCATCTTTCAGCTAGCCAATTTCTGATCAAAACTGCTAAATCACCCTCGATCCCAAGGAGCATTTTTCCTGCATTTACTCTGTCTAGGGTTGTTAGAGTTTTATAGGTTTCTACAAGATCCTCCTTCAATAACTGAACTGCAGTAAATATTGTCCTAACTGATACTGTCTGTCTTTATACTTCAGTCCTGCCATCCCAGGAATCAGTCTGGTAAATCTTTGTTGCACTCCGTTCACAGCCAGAACATCCTTCCTCAGATAAGGAGACCAAAACTGCATGCAGTACCCGAGATATGATCTGATTAAGTTCCAGTAATACATTGCTGCTCCTGTATCAAATTCTCTTGATTTGCTGCTCTGCATGCTTTCTTTAGCCCCTGCTGTGTTAGGACACATTGCTCTTTTTGCATCTCCCCATTCCCAATCTATCAGCATTCAGATAATCTGCCTTCATGTTTTTGCTACCAATATGGATAATCTTACATTTATCCAGATGTTACTTCAGCTGGCATGTATTTACCTACTCATTCAACTTGTACAAATCATATTGAAACATCTCTGCACTCTCCGAAGTTCACCCTCCCACCAACTTTGTATTGTTTCAAACTTACAGATATTACATTTAATTGCCTCATATAAGTCATTAATATATATTGTGTTTCGCTGGGGTTTAAACAGTGATCCACAGAGTGATATGTATGAAACAAACCTAGATTGCTGTCAAGTCTTTAATCACTAGAATGGGTTGCAAGTTTTGATTCATTAATATGTAAATCCCAGAATTTCTTTCAAATTACATTCCTGAGATAACTTAAGGTTTTTATATAAAAGAAAGTGACATCTCAGCTCAGACAATGCATTAAAGGTGTGAGGTCAGGGTCTATCTGTGTTCCAGTGTTGAGTCAGACTGGTTCTACTTCCAAAGTAATGTTATGAAGTTGAAGGCGTGTACTGTATCTTTGAGAGCGAATGAAGGCTGTTTTGCACAGAGCTTGCAGACATCAGTCATGTGACTGACTAGCAGTCTCAGTGTACTAGAAAATTAGGAAGAGAACAAAGAAATTTTACAGCCCAGGAATGGGCCTTTTGGCCCTCCAAGCCTGAGCTGATCAAAATCCACCATCTAAACCTATCGCCCAATTCCTAAGCATCTGTATCTCTCTGCTCCCCACCGACTCATGCATCTGTCTAGACGCTGGCAATGCGTTCCAGGCACCTACCACCCTCTGTGTAAAGTACTTGCCCCTTAAACTTTTCACCTCTCACCTTGAACACATGACGTCTCGTTATTGAATCCCTCACCCTGGGAAAACGCTTATCTCTTACCCTGTCTAGAACCTTCATGATTTTGTAGACCTTAATCAGGTCCCCCCATAATCTCCTTTTTTCTAATGAAGACAATCCTAACCTACTCAACCTCGCTTCATAGCTAGCACCTTCCATACCAGGCAATATCCTCGTAAACCTTCTCTGCTCTCTCTCTAAAGTGTCCACATCCTTTTAGATTAGATTAGATTAGATTACTTACAGTGTGGAAACAGGCCCTTCGGCCCAACAAGTCCACACCGCCCCGCCGAAGCGTAACCCACCCATACCCCTACATCTACATTTACCCCTTACCTAACACTATGGGCAATTTAGCATGGCCAATTCACCTGGCCTGCACATCTTTGGACTGTGGGAGGAAACCGGAGCACCCGGAGGAAACCCACGCAGACACGGGGAGAACGTGCAAACTCCACACAGTCAGTCGCCTGAGGCGGGAATTGAACCCGGGTCTCAGGCGCTGTGAGGCAGCAGTGCTAACCACTGTGCCACCGTGCCGCCCACATGGTACTGTGTAGACCAGAACTGCACACAGTATTCTAAATGCGGCCGAACCAAAGTCTTATACAATTTTAACATAACCTACCAGCTATTATACTCGATACCCCGTCCGATGAAGGCAAGCTTACCATATGCCTTCTTGACCACTTTATTCACCTGTGGAGCCATCTTCAGGGTACAATGGACCTGAACTCCGAGATCTCTCTGCTCATCGACTTTTCCTAAGGCTCTTCCGTTTACAGTATAGTTTGCTCTGGAATTAGATTTCCCAAAATGCATCACTTCACATTTGCCTGGATTGAACTCCATCTGCCACTTCTCCGCCTAACTCTCCAGTCTATCGCTATTCTCCTGTATTCTTTGACAGTCCCTTATGCTTTCTACTATTCCACCAATCTTCGTGTCATCTGCAAACTTACTGATCAGATGAACAATGCCCTCTTCCAGATCATTTATTTATATGTTACAAACAACAGTGGCCCCAGCACTGATCCCTGTGAAACACCACTGGTCACCATTCTCCATTTCGAGAAACTCCCTTCTACGACCCTCTGTCCCCAGTTCTTTATCCGCCTAGCTAGAACACCCTGCACACCATGTGACTTCGCTTTCTCCATTAGTTTACCATGGGGAACCTTATCAAATGCCTTGTGAAAGTCCATGTATATGACATCTACTGTAGGGATTCCATGATTTTATGAAACCTGCAACCCATTTGTTCAATACATCAGATCAGTTGTATGACACTTTGATCTTTTACTATAAATTCTGTGTCCTACGACCCTGTATCACTAGCTACCTGTCGAAGGAGCAGCACTCCAAAAGCTTGCACTTCCAAATAAACTTGTTGGACTCTCACCTGGTGTTTTGATTTTTAACTTTGTCCACTCCAGTCCAACACCAGCACCACCACATCCTTAGTCATTGGCTGCCACTCTTGAGTGTCCTGTTTAATTCTTGGCTGTCTGCCAACCACTTTCCTCACCTTCTCAGTACATTATGCCCAATTCAATGCTCTTTCCTTCAAAGCCTTCTGAAAGTCTTGAGTAAACTATAGTCTGTTGGCTCCTTTTCATTTCTACTAGTTACACTCCCTCGGTTTGCCAGCAGATTTGTGAGGCACAATTTCCCTTTCATAAATCCATGCTGATTCTGTCCAGTCCTGTCACTGTTTTCCAAGTGCTCCGATTTTAGAACATCGGACAATACAGCGCAGAACAGGCCATACGGCCCTCAATGTAGCGCCAACCTGTGAGTTATTCTCAGCTCATCCCCCTACACTATGCCATCATCATCCATGTGCTTATCCAAGAATTGTTTAAAACTCCCAAATGTGGCTGAGTTGACTACATTGGCAGGTAGGGCATTCCACTCTTACCAGTAAAGAACCTGCCTCTTGACGTCTGTCTTAAATCTATCACCCCTCAATTTGTAGTTATGTCCCCTTTACAAACTGACGTCATCATCCCAGGAAAAAGACTTTCACTGTCTACCCTATCTAATCCTTTGAGCATCTTGTATGTCTCTAACAAATCCCCTTTTAGCCTTCTTCTTTCCATTAAGAACAGAGCTAGGTCTTTCAACCTTTCCTCATAAGACCTTCCCTCCAGACCAGGCAACATCCTGGTAAATCTCCTCTGCACCTTTTCAATGCTTCCACGTCCTTCGCGAAATATGGGGACCAGAACTGTACACAATATTCCAAGTGTAGCCGCACAAGCATTTTGTACAGTTGCAGCATGATATTGCAGCTTCGGAACTCAATCCCTCAATCAATGAAACCTAACACATCATATGCCTTCTTAACAACACTATCAACCTGAGTGGCAACTTTCGGGGGATCTGTGTCCATGGACTCCAAGATCCCTCTGCACATCCACGCTACCAGGAATCTTTCCATTGACCCATCTTCCGGTTATTCTTCCCAAAGTGCATCACCTTACATTTACCTGCACTGAACTCCACTTGCCACCTCTAAGCCCAATTCTGCAGTTTATCCAAGTCCCCCTGCAACCTGCAACATTCTTCCAAACTGTCCACTACTCCACCGACTTTCATGTCATCTGCAAGTTTACTAATTCATCCACCTATGCCTGCGTCAAAGTCATTTATAAAAATGACAAACAGCAATGGTCCCAAAACAGATCCTTGTGGCACACCACTAGTAACTGGACACCAGGCTGAATATTTTTCATCAACTACCACTCGCTGTCTTCTTTCAGAAAGCCCGTTTCTAATCCAAAGTGCTAAATTACCCTCAATTCCATGCCTCTGCATTTTCTCCAACAGCCTACAATGAGGAAACGTATCAAAGGCTTTACTGAAGTCCATGTATGCCACATCAACTGCCCTACCCTCATCTACATGCTTGGTCACCTTCTCAAAAAACTCAATGAGGTTTGTGAGACATGACCTGCCCTTGACGAAACCATGTTGACTGTCTGAAATCAAATTGTTTCATGCTAGATAATTTTAAATCTTATCTCTTATAATCCTTTCTAAAACCTTTCCTACAACAGAAGTAAGGCTCAGTTGTCTATCATTACCTGAGTCCTTTCTACTGCCCTTCTTGAACAAGGGCACAACATTTGCAACCCTCCAGTCTTCTGGTACCAAACCTTTAGACAATGATGACTCAAATATCAAAGCCAAAGGATCTGCTATCTCCTCCCTAGCTTCCCAGAGAATCTTTGAATAAATCCCATCTGGCTCAGGGGACTTGTCTACTTTCACTCCTTCAAGAATTGATAACACCTGTTTGTAATTAACCTCGATCCTTTCTAGTCTAATATCTCGTACCTCATTCTTCTCTACAATATCCTCCTCTTCCTGAGTGAAAACAGATGAGAAATGTTGGTTTAGCACCTCTTCGACCTCCACAGGGTCCACACTCAACTTCCCACTTCTGTCTTTGACTGGCCCTGTTCCTACCCTAGTCGTCCTTTTATTCCTCACATACCTATAGAAAGCTTTAGGGTTCTCCTTTATTCTATTTACTACTCGTGTCCTCTCTTTGCTCTTCTTAACTCTCTCTTTAAATCCTTCCGAGCTGATCTGTAACTCTCCATCGCCTCATCTGAACCATCTTGATTCATCAACACAAGCCTCCTTCTTCCACTTAACAAGAGATGCAATTTCTGTAGTAAACCATGGTTCCCTTATCTTATCACTTCCTCCCTGCCTGACGGGGACATACTTATCAAGGACACTTAACATCTGTTCCTTAAACCAGCTCCACATTTCCATTGTCTACATCCCCTGCATTTTGCTACCCCATGCTATGCATCCTAATTCTTGTCGAATCACATTGTAATTGCCCTTGCCCCATCGATAACTCTTGACCTGTGGCATGTACCTATCCCTTTCCATTGCTAAACTAAACGCAACTGAATTATGGTCACTCTCTCCAAAGTGCTCACCTACAACAAAATCAAACATCTGACCAAGCACCAGATCCAGTGTGGCCTCCCCTCTTGTCGGCCCTTCGACATACTGTGTCAGGAAACCCTCTTGTACACATTGGACAAAAACTGGTCCATCCGATGTACTAGAGTTATAGCGTTTCAGGTCAATGTTGGGGGAAGTTAAAGTCTCCCATAATGACCACCCTGTTCCTTTTACTTCAGCCCAGAATAATTTTGCCAATCCTCTCTTCTACCTCCCTAGAACTCTGCAGAGACCTATTTAAAAAAAACTCCAAGCAGTGTGACCTCTCCTCTCCTGTTTCAGACTTCAGCCCACACTATCTCAGTAGACGAGTCCTTGTCAAAAGTTCTTTCAGCCACCATTATGATATCCTTGACTAACAAGGCCACACCTTCCCCTCTTTTACCGCCTTGCCTGTTCTTAATGAAAGATCTAAACCTTGGACCTGCAACATCCATTCCTCACCCTACTCTATCCATGTCTCCAAAATGGCCAAAACATCGAAGTCCCAGGTACCTATCCATGCTGCAAGCTCACTTCCCTTATTTCTGATACTCCTGGCGTTGAAGTAGACATATTTCAAACCAGTTTGCTGTCTGCCAGCACATTCCTGTGACTGTGAAATCCTGTCCCTGTCCTCGCTACTCTCATCCTCCTGTGCACTGCAACTGCACCTCAGGTTGTCAATCCCCTGCTGAGCTAGTTTAAACTCACCTGACTAGCACCAGCAAATTTCCCACCCAGGATATTAGTACCCCTCTGGTTCAAGTGAAGACTGTCCTGTTTATACAAGTCCCACCTTCCCCAGAATGAGCCCCAATTATCCAAGTACCTGAAACCCTCCCTCCTGCACCATTCTTACAGCTACGTGTTCAGCTGATATCCCTCCCTATTCCTTGCCTCACTATCACGTGGCACGGGTAACAAACCAGAGATAATAACTCTGTTTGTTCTAGCTCTCAGCTTCCACCCTAGATTCCTGAAATCTTGCGTTACATCCCTAACCCTCTTTCTATCTATGTCATTGGTACTTACGTGAACCACGACTTGAGGCTGGTCACCCTCTCCCTTCAGAATCCCAAAGATATGATCCGAGACATCACGGGTCTTGACACCTGGGAGCCAACACACCAGCTGTGAGTCTTGTTCGTTCCCAACAAAACTTCTATCTGACCCTCTAACTATTGAGTCCCCAATGACTAACACACTCCCCCTTTCCCTCCTTCCCTTCTGTGCAACAGGGACAGGCTCTGTGAAAGAAACCTAGGCCCCACTGCATACCCCTCGTAAGTCATTCCCCCCCCCCCCCCCCCCCCCCCCCCCCCCACTGTATTCAAAACGGTATAGATGTTTTTCAGGGGAACGACCACAGTGCAGCCCTCCACTGACTTTTTTTCCCCCCCTCTTTGAACAGTCACCCAGCTTTCTGCGTGCCTAGGAGTAACTATTTCCCTGTAACTCTTATCTATCACAGCCTCTGCCTCCCGAATGATCTGAAGTTCATCCAGATCCCTCTCCAGTTCCCTAACACGGTTTTGGAGGAGCGAGATTGGGTGCACTTCCTGCAGATGTACTTGGATGGGACACTAATGGCGTACGTCACCTCAAACATCATGCAGGAGGAACATTTTTCTCCCTGCACTGCCATCCCTGCTAGTCCGCTAATCAGAAAATAAATATTTAATATTGGATCGTAAGCATTTGCTCTGCTAACTGGTCTATGATACCCTGTTCTCTTGCTACACGCTTTTTAAAATAGTGTTGCATTAGTTATCCTCCAATCCATTGGAACTGTTGAGTGTACAGAATCTTGAAAGATGAGCATCAGTGCATCCACTAAGGTTTTTGTGAAGATCTGTTGCTTGGATTGTGGATGTAGTTGTTAGTCAGTTTGCTGAGGTGGTTGATTTTCTTGCAGATGTTTCATCTCCATCCTGAATGACATTGTTAGTACTGTGTAGCTTCTGGATGAAATGCTGTTGATATGATCCGCCCCGAATTTATACAGCTCTGTCAGTTGTGGCGGGTGGTTCTACTTTTGGTTTTGTACTGCGGAGAATTATAGACGGGGTATATTTCAATGTGTTTGTTTATGGAACCTGTGGATGAATACCAGCCTTCTTGGAATTCTTGAGCTTGTCTTGAGCTTGCCTGTTCCAGTATCATAACCTTGTCTGAGCTGAATTGGTATCCTTCATTGTCAGTGCAAGTTAATGTGAGGGAGGAGTGGTTGTGTTGTTTTGTTGAAAACTGATGCTCATTTATTCTGCTGGTGAGTTTTCTGCCTGTTTGGTGTTTTGTAATGTTTGTTACAGTCGCTGCATAGTATTTTGTTCCTCTGGGAAAACTAATAGCACACAAACTAACAGCCACACTTTGCTAATTACTATCCAGGACAAAAGACCTCATACCCCCAACATGCAGGATGAATGTGATGTATGAAATATCATGCAGCAACTGTGAGAAGCATGACATAGGACAAACAAGCAGGAAACTCGCCACCAGAGTACATGAGCGTCAGCTTGCAACAAAATGACACAGCTGGTCCTCCCCCTTATCAATACACATTGACAACGTTAAAGCACTGGGACAGGCTAAATAAAGACAAGCTCAGGAATTCCTGGAGGCCTAATATTCATCCACTGGTTCCATAAATAAGCATGTTGAAATAGACCCCATCTACAGCCTACTCCAGTACAAAACTGGATGTAGAACCACCCATCTCAACTGATAGAGCTGTGTAAATTCAGGGCAGATCACAACGACGGCGCTTCATCCGGAGGCTACACAGCACTGACGATGCCTCCCAGAAGGGAGAAAAACTGTTTGCAAGAAAATCAACCAGCTCTGTGAACCAACTAACAACTACATCCACTGTTTCTAGGGCCACATCCTTAAATTTTTTGGGTGGATTATTACACCCTGGGGATTTATTGGCCTTTAATCCTAACAATTTCCCCATATCACTGCTAATACTGATTTCCTTAAGTTCTGCCTACACCCTCTGATCCCCCAACATTTTGGGACATGATTTGTGTCCTCCTTTTATGAAGATGGAATCAAATGTATATTTAATTGTTCTATTATCCATTTCTGACATGTCTTTACCAATCTTTACCATGCTTTGTCCTGCTTCATGAAATTTAAACTGCACCAATTCCTCAATTCCACAGCTTTTTGGGCCAATGTGTATGCCCCTTCCTTGAAAATATTACTGTCCCTAATTTCCATTGATAGCAATGGCTGAGTCTTTTCTACTTCATTTCTGTGCCAAACTGGAATGAACAATTGTTGGAGTTCTTCCATGCACTCTTTAAATGTTTGCCATCGCCCATCCAACGTTATCGCTTTAAGTAATGGTCCCCAGTTTATCATAGCTAGCTTGCGTTTCATACTGTAGTAGTTTCATTTGTTTAGATTCAGTACCCTAGTGTCAGGATTATTTTTCTCACTGCATTTTAGTGAAGAATTCTATCACAGAATGGACCTCTTTCCAAGGGCCCTCCTACAGCTACATTGCCAATTATTCCTTTGTCATTACGCCATTCTCAGTCTAGCATGATCTGTTCTTGAGCTGGTTCATCAATGTACTGGTCCAGAAATATACCTTGTGTATGCTCCAGGAATTCCTCCTGTACAGTATTGTAGTGATTCAATTTGCTTAATTGGTATGCAGATTAAGGTAGCCTATAATTACAGCTGTTACTTTATTGCTTACATCTCATTCTGTATATGGGGGTGACGAGGTAAGTGGACTGGAAGCACAATTTCTGTCATGATCATATTGGCTGGTGTGTTCTGTCTCACTGGGATAACAGGCTGGTAAATAGCTATTTCCAGAGTAATCACAAAAATTAAAGATTTCAACAAGAATGTAGAATTCACTAAGTTACCTGGCATTTAGACCCAGATTGACAGAAACAATGTTTCCATGTTTTTGAACTTAAGAATTATGATTTACTATAAATGTATAGATTTTAACTGCAGATAAACAATTATGAACTGTAGACATGTAGCCCTACTAAAATTCTAATCCCCTTGAAAATTCCCTCTTACACACACAGACAGACAGACAAACGAGCGGAGGGAAAGACTGGTCTCTGTTCACAGGGTTCACTGAGACAGTCCTTTCGGCTTCTCAGGACATAGAGATCTGTGATCTGTCTTCAGTTACTTTCATTTGCTTACAGAAGGTACAGGGTAGTTTGTTCAGACTTAAACCTCTTGACTTACTTGTTAAGTGCCAGTTTACAACAACTGCTAAAGGAAAACTAAACTGGCTTATGTTGGTTTTTACATCAGAGAAAAGAGACCGCTCCTGGCCCTGCGGCTTCTCCTAATCTCACTCATAGCCCTAAGCTGTTCAACTGCCTGGGATTCAATCACATCAATGTTGGCAGGCAGGTGATCTTTAATCATCAATAATCAGTCACGAGTCCAATCAGCTACTTTTGGCCAATCAAAGCTCCATTCTTTGACAACACTTCTGTCTCTAGTTAATCTGCAAATTAGTTTTCTGTTTCTGCTTGAATGAGCATCTGTATATAAAGTTTAAAAATCTCACGAACATCAGGTTATAGTCCAATAGGTTTAATTGGAAGCACTAGCTTTCGGAGCGCTGCTCCTTCATCAGGTGGTTGTGGAGTACACAATTGTAAGACATAGAATTTATAGCAAAAGTTTACAATGTGATATAACTGAAATTATACATTGAAAAATACCTTGATTGTTTGTTAAGTCTCTCATCTGTTAGAATGACCGTGTTAGTTTCACTACATGGTCAATCTAAAAGATGAAAGACTTAATAAACAATCAAGTTATTTTTCAATGTATAATTTCAGTTATATCACATTGTAAACATTTGCTATAAATTCTATGTCTTACAATTATTACTCCACAATCACCTGATGAAGTAGCAGTGCTCTGAAAGCAAGTGCTTCCAATTAAACCTGTTGGACTATAACCTGATGTTGAGTGTACAAAGTTAAACAAAAAACACACTAGTCCAAAACTGGCATCTCCAAATCGTCTGTGTATACAGTACTTACAATGAGTGTCAGGTTTAAAAGTGCAGCAATCCTTCAACAATCCTTGGTCTTTAAAACCATTTTTCAAGTTAGTCTGCAATCAAATATGCATCAGAATAAAAAGTCTTTACAGGTGGAGCAGGCTCGACGGATGAATAGTCTACTCCTGTTTCTATTTCTTGTGCTCTTGTGAGTGTTAATTAAAGCTCGTTTTGACAAGTGAATTTATGGTGTCGACAGATAGCTAAATCCATGCCAAAGAAAGATTTATTAATTTTTTAAGTAACAACTTGTATAATAACACTTCTTGTCCTCTCTTCTAAACTTTCATGAACACTTATGAATCAGTTTGACCACAGAAACTCCAGCCACTGTTTTCTATGAGTACTATCGCTGGTTGAACATTAGCATTATGTTTAGATAAGCTATTCTTTGGAAAGACCTAATTATTGTTTTGATTGATTTGCAGCTACATTTAAGAAGGAGCCATGTGGAAGTGGTACTCTGCAGATGAGTCGCCCCCAGTGCCAGCAGGGGTAAACATATCTTAAACAATTATGCAATTTCATGCAGTTGCACCTACCTTGACATAAAAAATGAGTAAACCTTCATTTTGACATTTTATTTGCTAAATAGTAGTTTATGAGCTGGATTTGCTGTGTGCTTTTGATTGTAGTTTTGGAAAGCTGCATGCAAGAGTGCTTTTTGATGCATATAATTTGACAAACAGTGATTGATTTGCCTCAGTTCTCTGGAACTTTCAACTCTCTTGAATTAAATTGCTGGTATCGAGCTGATTTGAGCACTCTTTTAAACTCTGTTAAATTTGTAAAATTTATCATCTTTATTGTTGATTCTATATGATGCTTATTGTATGGTTTTTCATGATATCCATTCTATGCAAATTTATTCAATAGGCAGCAAGTTCCCAGAAGAACATTGGCAATCAGTCTGTGGCAGACTTAACTGAGCAGCTGGCTCAGAATGAGCAACTGGTATTGCAGCTGAAGGAGTTAATTCGGGAGAAAGATAACCAGCTTCAAGTGAAAGATCAGCTGCTTAAGGTAGTGATTTAAACAATTCCAAGTTCATGTCTCTTTTGTCTTGTATTTAAGTGAATTGCTGCAATGCTCTGTATTTTGTGTGTGTACTGGTGATAGGACAGAAGAGAATATCCTTTATTGTGACGTGTACTCAAGTACAGATGTACCGGAGTACAGTGAAAAGTTTTATAATGTCGCCTCTTACAGTGCCATCTTAGATACAAATCTTAGGTACAAAATTATAGATACAAAAAGAGGAATAAAAAAGAAAAGTAGTTGAATGGCTTTACAGAAATAAAACATAATTAAAACGGTAGTCATTATAATCATTTCAACAAATTAAATGTAAATATTACGTTGCAGTAGCTGAGCACTGGGGCTTCCACATGTGGTCTGACCACCCGCATCAGACCCCAGTCCAACAACTGTCCTGCTCTGCTCCAAGCCTCCAGTCCACTCGCGTCAGCTTTCAGCTGCTCCAAGGTAAGTTTTCTCTAGGACTTGTTTCCCCTGGCTGGCCTCTGCTCCGGGACATATTTTCTCTGGCCGGCCTCCGCTCTGAGGCTTGCTTCCTCACGGATGTGAGATTTTCTTCTGGGGCTTTCCAGCTCCTCCATTCCCCTTTGGGTAAGTCAAAGTCCTTAGTTGGAAAAGCAAAGAGAGAAAAAAGAAAAGGGTTGGTCGTTCAGTTCTGATCAGAAACCGCAAGTTTGGAGATGAAATAGAAGGTTCAAGACCGTTTTGTTTTGACTAACAGCCTGATCATGATTGAAAATAATTAACAGTGCCTCTCAAGTAATTTTTCATCTGATGAGTATGCTTATGATTAATTTAAATGATCAAATCTGGTTCTGACCCAGAAGATCACTGCTTCATGCATCGCTCCAAAATCCCGAGGCTGACATTCCTTTGGTGCAAAGAAAGTGGTGCATCTTTGCAAATGCTGTCTTTGGACAGGATGTTTAACTGAAGGCTTATCTGATGTCTCTGATACATGCAAATTGTCCCATGACATAATTTCTGCCAATATTTATTGAAATAAATTTCATTATTGATAGAAGTGTGACTCAAGCCAGAACAGAACTGAATACTTAACATTCAGTTTATAAGGCTTTTACTAGAAACAGGGTGGAGGTGTTGCAGTCTTGGTCTTGCCTTTGAATGAAATACAGTTCCTGAATTAGAATCGGTATGGTTGCAGATGAGAAACAGGAAGGGAGTAGTGACCTCCAAATAGTGGGAAGGAAGTAGAGAGCATTTGTAGGTAGATTATTGAAATCTGCAGGACAATTAGGAATGTGATAGTTGATGATTTCAATCACCATAGGGAAGAATGGGAAAAAGATAATGTGGGACGCTGAAGGGGAGAAGTTCTGTCGGAGAAGTTTCTGGAACAGTAAGTTTTCAGTCCTGTCAGGGAGGGGGCTGTGCTGGATCTGTTCCTAGGAAGTGAGACAGGCCAAGTGGAGAAGGTCAGATCCTATACAGACAACGAGCAAAACTAACATCATTTACAAAATAGCAGGCAAGGACTGTAATAAACACTACATTGTTCAAACAGGCAGAAAACTAGCCACCAGGATGCATGAACATCAACTAGCCACAAAAAGACATGACCCTCTCTCACTAGTATCCTCACGTACAGATGAGGAAGGACACCACTTTGACGGGGACAATACATCCATCCTAGGACAAGCCAAACAAAGACACGCACAAGAATTCTTAGAAGCATGGCATTCCAACCGGAACTCTTATTAACAAACACGTTGAGTTAGACCCCATCTACCACCCCCTGAGAAAAGGAACAGGAAGTGACTTCATCACAGGAAATGACATCACCAACCCAAAGAAACCCAAGCATATAAATAGAAAGCAGGAATTTTCAGCATTGCTTTGCATGAGGTCCATTGAAGATGTTACCTACCTAAGGTAACGAAACATCTGGAAATGAACCTTTCAGCTCAGCAAGCAAACCTACATTCAAAACCTCAACCTGAGCTACAAATCTCCTCAAAGCTTGCTAAGGTCAGAGCATTTGGGAATTAGCCATCACAACATAATAAGGTTCAATATTAAGTTGGATAAGGATAAAAATCGGTCAATGATTAAGATCTCTGGCAAACTTTAGTGGTCTAAAAGTTGAGCTGGAGCAAATTGATCGGAAAGAGTTCTCTTAGATAAAATAGTGAATTTTTTCATGGGAGGTGAATAGGGTGCAAGCTGGGTACATACGCAAGAGAAATAAATCGAGATTTCCAAAACTAGAGTACCCTGGCTGACTAAGGACCATAAGAGAAAATAAGGAAGTAAAGGAGACATATGATGCACACTGGAACAATAGTAGCGATAGAAATCAGGAAGGGTATCTCGAGTGCAGGAGAGACACTCAGGCTGGAATAAGAAAGTCTAAAAGGACGCATGAGGGAGGGATATCAGACTGTGGTGAAACAAATGTTAATATGTTTGAAGAATATTTTACTAGTAAAAGATTAATGAAGGACAAAGTGGATCCACAAGGAACAAGCAGGGTAAGCTGTTCAAAAAGGTACTAAATGAATATTTTGTTTCTTGACCACATTAAAAGGGACAAGGGCCTAGTTGAAAATGTGGGTGATGAGCAACTGAACAGTACAGTGATAGAAAAGGAAGAGGTGCTAAAAAGGCCGGCACCATTCCAGATAAGATGCACCCTAGATTGCTGAGAGAGTTAAGGAGCAAATCTCGGAGCTATTGAAATTTTCCAGGCCCTTCTGAATATAGGATCTGTCCTTGGGAACGGGAGGATTGCAAATGTTGCACTGTTGTATAAGAAAGGGACAAAGGATAACCCAGGAAACTACAGACCTGTCAGCTTAATATTGTGTGGAGTGTTCTGGGCGTAAGTTTGCTCGCTGAGCTGGAAGGTTTGTTTTCAGATGCTTCATCGTCATACTAGGTAATATCATCAGTGAGCCTCCGTTAAAGCCTCCGATATGTCCCGCATTCTATTTATGTCCCGTGTTCTATTTATGTGTTTAGGTTTCCTTGCTTTGGTGATGTTATTTTCTGTATCAGTGATGCTATTTCCTGTTCTTTTTCCCAGAGGATGGTAGATGGTGTCCAAATCGATGAGTTTGTTGACAGAGTTCCGGTTGGAATGCCAAGCTTTTAGGAATTCTTGTCCATGTCTCTGTTTGCCTTGTCTGAGGATGAATGTATGGTCCCAGTAAAAGTGATGACCTTCCTCCCCTGTATGTAAGGGCACGAGTGATAATGGGGCATGTCTTTTTGTATCTAGTTGATGCTCATGTATCCTGGTGGCTAATTTTCTGCCTGTTTGTCTAATGTTGTGTTTGTTACAGTACTTGCAAGGTATTTGTAAATGACATTTGTTTTGCTTGTTGTCTGTAGAGGGAGTTTCAAGTTCATTAGCTGCTGTTTTAGTGTGTTGGTGGGTTTCTGGGCTACCATGATGCGAAGAGATTTGAGTAGTCTGGCAATCATTTCCAAGATGTCTTTGATGTAGGGAAGGGTGGCTACAAATCTTCTGAAAGCTCACTAATTATGTGGAGGTGCAGGTGTTGGACTGGGCTGGACAAAGAAGTCACACAATGCCATGTTATTAATGCAACTGGTTTACCTGAAATCACAAGCTTTTGGAGTGCTGCTGCTTCATCAAGTGAAGTGAAGGGAAGCAGACAAGTACAGATTATGCAGAAAGATAATGGCTAGATAATTCCAGGTCGTTAAGAATGTCAAAAAGTAAGTGCAAATTGTGAGTGGGATGTCAACAGTTGAATAACAAGTCTTTACAGGTGATCAAACTGTTCAGATGGTGTGAGTAAAGTGTCAACAGCTGAATAGTAAGTGAAGAGATGACCTATGACCTGATTAATAAATGCAGAGAGATAATTACAGTCTTATTACAATCCACTATCTTATTTTTTATTATTTGTAATTATTTCTGTGCCTTAATTAATTTATACTTGTCTTTTAACACACTTAATGACGTAGAATTATCTTGCCATTATTTCTCTGTATATAAATTCTGCCCTTGTGCACTTTCCTCCACTTCACGTGACGAAGAAGCAGCGCTCCAAAAACTTGTGATTTCAAATAAACCTGTTGGACCATAACATGGTGTTGTGAAATAATTGTTCAGAAGATTTCTAGAATCCTTGGGTTTTTAAATAGAAGGCATGGAGTATAGGATGAAGTAGGTGATACTACACCTTTACAAATAATTGGTCAGACCACGTTTAAAGTATTGTGTTCTGTTATGGATACCTTATTTAAAGAAGGATGTTAAACCCCTGAAGATAGTTCAGAGGAGACTTGCCAGAATGATATCAGGACTGAAGGATGTTAGATATAAGAAAAGATTAGAGAGACTGGGTTTATTCTCATAGTCATAGAGATGTCCAGCACGGAAACAGATTCTTTGGTCCAACTCATCCATGCTGACCAGATATCCTAACCTAATCTAGTCCCATTTGCCAGCACTTGGCCCATATCCTTCTAAATCTTTCCTGTTCATGCAGATGTCTTTTAATGTTGGAATTGTGCCAGTCTCTACCATTCCCCGGCAGCTCATTCCATACACGCACCAACCTCTGCGTGGAAAAACTTGCCCCTTAGGTCCCTTTTATATCGTGCCTCTCTCACTCAAAACCTATGCCCTCTAGTTCTAAACTCCTTCACCCCAGGGAAAAGACCTTGTCTATTTATCCTATCCATGCCCCTTATGATTTTATAAAGTTCCATAACGTCACCCTTCAGCCTCCGACGCTCTACGGAGAACAACTTCAGCCTATTTAGTCTCTCCCTTTAGCTCAAATCTTCCAACCCTGGCAACGTCCTTGTAAATCTTTTCTGAACCCTTTCCAATTTCACATCATCTTTCTGATAGGAAGGGGACCAGAATTGTACGCAATATTCCAAAGATGGCTTAACCAATGCCCTGTACACCGCAACATTAGATTAGATTAGATTAGATTAGATTCCCTACAGCGTGGAAACAGGCCCTTCGACCCAACAAGTTCACACTGACCCTCCGAAGAGTAACCCACCCAGACCCATTTTCCTTTGACTAATGCACCTAACACTATGGGCGACCTCCCAACTTCTATCCTTAATGTTCTGACCAATAAAGGGAAGCATCCCAAACGCCTTCTTCACTAACCTATCTACTTACGACTCCCCTTTCAAGGAACTATGAACCTGCACTCCAAAGTCTCTTTATTCAGCAACACTCCCCAGGACCTTACCATTAAGTATATAAGTCCTGCTCTGAATCGCTTTTCCAAAATGCAGTACCTCTCATTTATCTAAATTAAACTCTATTTGTCATCCTCAGTCCATTGGCCCATCCGATCAAGATCCTGTTGTACTCTGAGAGAAGCTTCTTTACTGTCCACTACACCTCCAATTTTGGTGTTATCTGCAAACTTACTAATGTTACAACATGGTGTAAGCCCCTCTGCTAATTTAAAATTAGCAACACAGAAAAGATTTATCCCGTGCAGTAATCTGAAAATTTAAAAGGTCAAGAAATATTTAAAGTAAAAATTAACTTTTTTTTTCTGAAGTAATAACAGAGAATAATTATCTAACAACTATTTACAACTTCTTCCTCTAACCTATCTTTTACTTTCCCCTCTACAAATCCCGATTTAAGATTTACAAAACAAAACTTCTTATCTCAAAACCAGGCAGCTTTAGTTCTTCTCTTTATTCCTGTCTTTTCTTCTTGGGGATTCTGCTTCACTGGTTAGTGATCGATAAAAGTACCTTTAAGAGAGCTATTTTTTGGGCAGTCTTTTTACATGCTGGTGGCTTGGCAGTTCTCCTCCCAACTGTTCAATTTTCCCCAGTCTTATACCCCTAAAGCATCGAATTGTGTCATTTGCTTTTAAGATTGTCAATGTACTCAGTTCAAACTTGTTTTAATGTTGGTATTTGGGGTATAATTTAAACTGGTCAAAATCAAATTTGTTTTTGTCTCCAGGCTACCAACTAATTGAGTTGTTTGACCAAATGTTACATTATATCTCATTCAGAACACTGATGCTGTCACGGCTTGCTTTTAACTCTCTCATAGGTACAGTATACACACAGCTTCATAACACTAATTATACCTCTTTTGTTCGCATCCAAATCATTTATATAAATGACGAAAAGTAGTGGACGCAGCACCGATCCTTGTGACACACCACTGGTCACAGGCCTCAGTATGAAAAGCAACCCTCAACCGTCACCCTCTGTCTTCTACTTTGATGGCTAGTTCTTCCTGTATTCCGTGAGTTCTAACCTTGCTAATCAGTCTCCCATGAGGAACCCAGTTGAATGCCTTACTGAAGTCCATATAGACCATCTTCACCGCTCTGCCCTTAACAATCCTCTTTGTTACTTCTTCAAAAAACTCAATCAAGGTTGTGAGGCATGATTTCCCATGCATGAAGCTATGCTGACTATTCCTAATCAGTCCTTGCCTTTCCAAATACATGTCAATACTATCCCTTAGGATTCCCTCCGACAACCTGCCCACCACCGATGTCAGGCTCACTGGTCTATAGTTCCCTGGCTTTTCCTTATTATCTATCTTTCTGCTTGGAACAAAGAAGATTGAGGTGACATAACTGAGGTGTTCAAAATTATGAACAATTTTGACTTGGTAAAGAAGGACATTCTGTTTCCACTAGTTGGTATGTCAGTAACTAGGGGTCACTATTTCAAGATTGGCAGCAAGAGAGCTAGGAGTTTACATGCAACTACACCAGAAGATCAGTTAATTCCTCAAGAGCCTCTGCTATCCAGTTAGATCATGGCTGATCTGAGTCTTAACTCCTTGTGCCACCTGCCTTTGTTCCATAAACATTAACAGCCTGACCCACTAAACATGTATATCACAATCCTAATAAAACCTTTGATTAAAATCACTGTCCTGGAGCAATCAACTTTGAAGTGGAGTATTATACAAATTTCACACTTTTGCAATGTAACAATTAATTTGGTTTACTACAGGAAGACAAAGAAGCCTTTGAAGCAAAAATTTCCAAAATGAAGCTGCAGACAAAGGCAAAGGTCACATCACTTTCTGCCCAGCTGGAAGATGTGAAGAAGCAACTAGGTGCTTCTAGTGTTAAAGAGCAGACAACTGGAAAACACAAGGTATGGCATGTTACTGCTATTTTCTATACTTAGTGACTGGGAATAAGGTGGCAACCTGCCGAGGACAGACTTTGCAGGCAACAAAAAACAGATTCTATGTGGACAATCATTATATTAAAATGGGAGCATATATCGTACTTTCACAAAGTCTTGTTTAAGTGATATGTTGATAATTCCATTATGGCAGAAATAAACGGCACATGTTCAAAGTAAAGGAACCAAAGGGGAAATGAGAAGGATTTACTTCTGTTAGATTTTGCATGCCTGAAAGGATATCATGATCTTCGGAAGGAAATTATATACCTAAAATGGAAAGATCTGGCGAGACCGCACTTGGAATATTGTGTTCAGTTCTGGCTGCTTCATTGGAGGAAGGATGTGGAAGCTTTCGAGAGGGTGCAGAGGAGATTTACTAGGACTGGAGGGCATGTTTTATGAAGAAAGATTGAGAAGGCTCAGACTTTTCTTATGGAGTGAAGAAGGATGAGAAGTGACTTGATAGATGTGAACAAGATGTTGAGAGGCATAGATAAAAGTGGATAGCCAGAGACTTTTTCCCAGGGCGGATATGGCTATCATGAACGGGCATAATTTTAAGATGATTGGGGAAAGGTTTAAGGGAGGTGTCAGAAGTAGGCTTTTTACACAGAGAGTGGCGGGTGTGTGGAATGCACTGCTCACAGTAGGGACATTTAAGCAACTCTTGGATATGCACATAGATTATAGTAAAAAGGGTACGTAAATTATCTTAGATTAGATTAGTTACAGTGTGGAAACAGGCCCTTCGGCCCAATAAGTCCACACTGACCTGCCGAAGCGCAACCCACCTAGACCCGTTCCCCAACATTTACCCCTTCACCTAACACTACGGGCAATTTAGCATGGCCAATTCACCTAACCTGCACATTTTTGGATTGTGGGAGGAAACCGGAGCACCCGGAGGAAACCCATGCAGACACAGGGAGAATGTGCAAATTCCACACAGAGAGTCGCCTGAGGCGGGAATTGAACCCTGGTCTCTGTGCCATCGTGCCACCCAAAAATTAGTTTGAACTTAGAGTAGGATAAGAGATCGGCACAATATCGAGGGCCGAAGGGCCTGTACTATGCTGCACTGTTCTATGTTCTATCTGCATGGCTGTGGGGAATGACCAAGGAAGTATAACTTTTCCAAAGAGATGACTCAGGCATGTAGAGTCATAGAAACGTACAGCGTGGAAACTGACCCTTCGGTCCAACTTGTCGATGCCGACCAGATACCTAAATAAATCTCATCCCATTTGTCAGCATTTGGTCCATATCCATTAAAACCCTTCCTATTCATAGACCCATCCAGATGCCTTTTAAATATTGTAATTGTACCGGCTTCCATCACGTCCTGTGACAGCTCTTTCCATACATAGACCACCCTCTGTGTGAAAAATTTGCCCCTTCGGTCCCTTTTAAATCTTTCCCGTCTCATCTTAAACCTAGGCTGTCTAGTTTTGGACTCCCCTGAGGAAAAGATCTTGACTATTGATTCTATTTATGCCCCTCATGATTTTATAAAGTTCTGTAAGGTCAACCCTCAGCCTCTGCTGCTCCAGGGAAAATAAACCGAGCCTATTAAGTCTCTCCCTATCATTTTAAATCCTGGGAACATTCTTGTAAATCTTTTCTGAATCTTTTCAGGTTTCACCAACATCCTTCCAATAGCAGGGCAACCAGAAATGAACGCAATGTTCCAAAAGTGATCTACCCAATGCCCTATATAGCTGCAGCATGACCTCACAACTCCTATACTCAATACAGCGACCAGTAAAGGCAAGTGTACTGTATCCTTCAATATATTGACATTCTCTAGATTATTCATCCCAGACCTCAACATCGGTCATGTCCTTCTCCTTGGTGATATCGATACAAAGTACTCATTCAGGGGCTCTCCTACTTCTTGTGACTCCACTTATAATTTCCTTCCTTTGTCCTTGAGTGGACCTATTCTTTTTCTTGTTACCCTCTTCTAGTAAATGCGTAAAAAGCCTTGGGATCCGCGTTGGTGTTGTTTGCTAAATTCGATTCATGGCTCCTTTTAGCATTCCTAATCTGCGTTCAAGTTCCTTCCTGATTTCTCTATATTCTTCGGGGCTTTATCAGTTTGTAGTTGCCTAGACCTATCATATGTTTCCTTTTTCTTTCTGACTAAGCTTATAATCCATCGGCTTGGGCATGGAGTACAAGAGTTGGCAAACCATATTGCAGCTATATAAAACCTTTGTTAGTCTGCATTTGGAGTCTTGTGTGACATTTTGGTCACCACACTGCCTGAAGGACATGGAAGCTTTGGAGAGAGTGCAGAGAAGGTTCACGAGGATGTTGCCTTGTTCTGGGGACATTGGCTCTGGGAAAAAGTTAAATGGCTAGCATTGTTTTCACTGGAAAGACGGCAGCTGAGAGGAGACCTGATACAGGTGTCTCGAATTATGAGAGGCATAGAAACAGTGGAAAGTCAGAGGCTTTTTTCTGGAGTTGAAGTTTCAATTACAAGGAGGCACAGGTTCAGGGTGAGAGGGGGAAAGTTTAATGGAGATGTGCGAGGGAAGTTTTTCACGTAGATAGTGGTAGGAGCGTGGAACGCACTGCCAGAACAGGTGGTGGAAGCAGACACATTGACGACATTTAAGAGGCATCTAGATAGGTACATGAATAGGGACAGAATAGAGGGATACGGACTGAATAAGGACAGGAGATTTGTTATTTAGTATGGTTAGGGATTGATGATCGGCACAGGCTTGGAGGGCTGAAGGGCCTGTTCCTGTGGTGCACTTCCGTTTGTTCTTTTGTACCAAACGCCACCTTCACTATCCAGTCTACCTGCGACTCCACTTTCAAGGAGTTATGAACCTGCACTCTAAGGTCTCTTTGGGAAACACTCCCCATGATCATGAAGTGTGTTAAGTCCTGCCCTGGTTTAGCTTATCAAAATGTAGCACCTCACATTTATCTAGATTAAACTCCATCTGCCACTCCTCAGCCCATTGGCCCATTTGATCAAGACCCTGTTGTATTCTGAGGTAAACTTCTTGGTTGTCCATGACACCTCCAATTTTGGTGTCATCTGCAAACTTAGTAAACATGCCCCTGTATTCATATCCAAATGAATTATTTAAATGACCCAGCACCAATCCTTGAGGCACTTGTCTGAAAAGCAACACTCCACCACCAACCTCTGTCTCCAGCCTACAAGCCAATGTTGTAATTGTCCAAATGGCTAGTTCTCCCTGTTTCCATATGATCTAACCTTGCTAACCAGCCTACCATGTGGAACCTTGTCAAAATCCTTACTGAAGTCCATATAGACAATGTTTGGCTCGCTGCTTTCTTCAAGGCAAAAGTGAGGACTGCAGATGCTGGAAATTAGAGTCTAGATTAGATTGGTGCTGGAAAAGTACAGCAGGTCAGGTAGCATCTGAGGAGCAGGAAAATCGATGTTTCGGGCAAAAGCCCTTCATCAGGAACCTAATCTAATCTAGACTCTTATTTCTAGCGTTTTCTTTAGTCCTCCTGTGAGTTGTTTCCTTTGCTGTAAACTTGCTTGATCTTTGAAAGGCAGCCTTGCACTGTTGTCACGCGCATCTCCTGAATTTTAATCTGAGCGTATAAACAATAATATGCGTTATAGAAACTGTTCCGAGCAGCACAAAGTTCAGTAAGCAAAGGGCATAAATTGATGGTGATTGTGAAATGAGCTGGAGGAGATCTGAGAAATCTACGTGGCACCTTATGATTTGGAATGCATTGCTTGGAAATATAATGAAAGTATATTCAGTCGTAAATTCCAGGATAGAATTTGATACATACGTAAAATAAAAATTTGTAAAATTTGATATTAAAAGAAAGTGATTGAGAATAACTTGATAGTGTTTTCAAAGAATTAATACAGGCAGTAGGCTGAATGATGGCCTCTTGTGTTAGATCATTCTACGTTGTCATTTCTGATTTATGAAAGGAACTAAACGATCACTGAGTATTTAAGCAGTAATAAAAAACCTACAGTAAATTAGAAATAAAATGTGAAAATGTTAATGAGATTAAATGGATACATTTTCATGTGTGGTTTAATTATAGCAATCAAGTGATGGTGATCAAGAACATGCAGCTGCCAATAGGGGTAAAATATTAATGTTGAGGAAAAAGGTTGAAGAGTTGGAAACACAAATTGTGAAAAAAGATACAGAATTGAAGAAGACGGTAAGATTTTAAAAGCATCTGTTTACTTGCGTAGGAATCTATGAATTGCAAATTATGACATCCTAATTTTAAGTAATTTATAGCTTACAGAACTAGAAGCACAGTTGCAACGTGGTACCAATATGGACATGATGCTTGCTGAGAAGGACAAAAAACTGGCTGAAAAAGAGGCCTATATCATTGAGCTTCAGTTAGCTGCTGTTTCGAATCATGCACCTCAACAAGTAACACTGCCTAGTGAAGAAATTGAGGTGAGTGATAAGGAGAACTTATTGCAGCATTTGCATATATACACTTTTTCGTTCGTTTTCAGTAGAGAAAACTTTGTTTCATCATTCATTGTTCCGGTATCAAGCAGCTATTGTAGTTTTAAGATGGTTAAATAGTTTGTCATATTTAGGAATTTGCTTTTCTTTTAATACATGGATCCAAGAGAAAAGTTCAATTTTTCTTCACTTGAGGGCAGTTAATATTGATTTGTGCATTATGTTAACTTTTTTCGTGAACTGTTCTCTATCCTTGTGTTTGTTTTGTGACATTTTCAGTCGACGTAAGTTTCACTTAAGAGTAAAATGTCTTTAGGTGTTCTCAGAACTTGAGTGTTAGTACAGGTAAAGAGATCTCAAGAAGGATGTTAAATTTCTGTAGATGTTGAGGATTGAGTTAAGGAGAGAAGAATTATTGAACTGTTTGAAGCTAAATGCATTGCATTCTTTGTTGAAGATATAGAAGATTAAAGACTTAGAAGTTCTTAATGCGTGGTTGCATTCGAAAGGAAGGACTTTGCTTTTATTACTGACTGCTGGCTGTGGCCAGTTTCTTCTTATGAAATACATTTTAGCTGGATTTTATGGTCAGCAGGAAAGCAAAGGTGCTCACTACTGACATCAAAGAAGTCATGATTTGAAGATGCCGGTGTTGGACTGGGGTGTACAAAGTTTAAAAATCACACAACACCAGGTTATAGTCCAACAGGTTTAATTGGAAACACACTAGCTTTTGGAGCGACACTCCTTCATCACGCGTCGCTCCGAAAGCTAGGAGCGTCTCTCTGAAAGCTAGTGTGCTTGCAATTAAACCTGCTGGACTATAACCTGGTGTTATGTGATTTTTAACTTTGGACATCAAAGAAGGTTGCTAACCATGATCTAGTGATTGCAATTTAAATCTGATACCAAGTCAACTGGATCTCCAGATATGCAACAATGTCGATGTCTGTAAGCAATCAATCCTATTGAAAAATTCTCATAGCAAGCCATGGTGATTAAGACACTGGATTCCTTTCATTTAGCTTGGCAGTTTTGCAGTTAATTATTAAGATAAGGTAAAATTTGAATAAAATTAGCTCATTTTAGAAATATCACTTGCTGACATTTGGACAGGTTATTGTGGTGTTGGGTAGTGTCCCTACCTCTGATCCAGGAAGCAGAGGTTCAAGTCCAACATGTTCCAGACGTGTAACAATAAGGTTGATTAATAATATCTAAAATTAGCTTTTCTGGGCTGGTGTGTTACTTAATTTTGAAATTAATACAATAATATCTAACTTTTTCCATGTGTCACAATTTTGTTTTTAAAAGGTACATTCATAGGATAAGGGCATTGCCAGCTAGGCCAGCATTTATTGCCCATTCCTAATTGCCCAGACGGCAGTTAAGAGCTGGAGTCACATGTAGGGTCAGACCCCAAGTAAGGACAGCTGATATCATTCCTTAAAGGGCATTCCTTAAAGTGAACCAGATGGCTTTTTCCAACAATCAGTAATCATTTAGACTCTTAATTCTGTATTGAAAAGAATTGAATTCTGATGCCACCATTTGCCATGGGGGGCTTCGAACCAAAGCATTACCTGGGTCTCTGAAGTAACAGTCCAGTGATTATACTACTAGGTCATTGCCCCCCCCCCCCCCCCGCCCCATATGCGATTAATAATGTATATGCAGACATTCCCACCAGTTTATTATTTTCCATTGACTGTTATGGGAACCTAAACAGCAAATGCTCTGGAGAAAAAGAATCACTATCAGTAATTTCAGAATTTTCCATTATTCTGCAGGTTTATAGATTCCCAATGTTGCTGTCAGTTCCTTTGTGGTAATAATAGTGAGTGCTCGTAATTCTTTTGTTATTAACACAGCAACATCCTGAAATTTTATCTGGTCCCACCTTAGAGACTGGTGAGTCACCATGTCCACTTTTCAATTAACCTTATATGCTAAATTTGCTGAGTGTTACACACAGTTATTGATTACAAAATGATAAAGGCTGTGTGATAACTGAGGTTCATGACTCATTAAGGAGTGTGAGGTTATTCGTTATAGAATGAACAGTCATATGGAAAAGGTGGATTGTTTAGGAAGAGTCAACATGAATTTCTAAAGAGGAAATCATGTTTGAACAAAGCAAAAAATACAGTATAGCACAGGAAGAGTATAGCACAGTATAGCCCTCCAAGCCTGTGCCGCCAGATTTTGCTCTTCCACATTAAAACTGTCTTCACTCACAGGATTCACATCTCTCTATTCCCTTCCTATTCGTGTATTCATCTAGGGTGCATCTTGAATGCTGATCGTGTCTGCTTCTACCACCTCCACAGGCCACGCAATCCACGCACTCAACACCCTTTGTATGAAAAACATGCCTTGCACATCTCTTCCATAACCCCCCCACCCCCACTCCCTTGCATCAAAATGCATCCCCTCACGTTTGTCTGGATGAAACTCCCATCTGCCATTTTTCTGCCCATGTCTCCAACTGATGTATATCCTGCTGTATCTTGTGACAAGACTTCTTACTCTCTGCAACTCCTCCAATCTTTGTATAGTCTGCAAACTTACTAATTAGACCAGCCTGTGTTCCCTAGTAATTGACCCCTCCACCCTGGGCGGAGAACAATAGACAATAGGTGCAGGAGTAGGCCATTCTGCCCTTCGAGCCTGCACCACCATTCAATATGATCATGGGTGATCATCCTTAATCAGTATCCTGTTCCTGCCTTATCTCCATAACCCTTGATTCCATAATCCTTGAGAGCTCTATCCAACTCTTTCTTAAAAGAATCCAGAGACTGGGCCTCCACTGCCCTCTGGGGCAGAGCATTCCACACAGCCACCACTCTCTAGGTGAAGAAGTTTCTCCTCATCTCTGTCCTAAATGGTCTACCCCGTATTCTTAAGCTGTGTCCTCTGGTTCGGCACTCACCCATCAGCGGAAACATGTTTCCTGCCTCCAGAGTGTCCAATCCTTTAATATACTTGTATGTCTCAATCAGATCCCCTCTCAGTCTTCTAAACTCAAGGGTATACAAGCCCAGTTGCTCCAGTCTTTCAGTGTAAGGTAATCCCACCATTCCAGGAATTGACTTCGTGAATCTACGCTGCACTCCGTCAATAGCCAGAATGTCTTTCCTCAAATTTGGAGACCAGAACTGTGCACAGTACTCCAGGTGTGGTCTCGCCAGGGCCCTGAACAGCTGCAGAAGAACCTCTTTGCTTCTATACTCAATCCCTCTTGTTATGAAGGCCAGCATGCTATTGGCCTTCTTCACTACCTGCTGTACCTGCATGCTTACCTTCATTGACTGGTGTACAAGAACGGGGTAAAAACAATGACTACAGATGCTGAAAATCAAATACTGGATTAGTGGTGCTGGAAGAGCACAGCAGTTCAGGCAGCATCCAACGAGCAGCAAAATCAACGTTTCGGGCAAAAGCCCTGATTTTGCTGCTCGTTGGATGCTGCCTGAACTGCTGTGCTCTTCCAGCACCACTAATCCAGTGGTGTACAAGAACACCCAGATCTCTCTGTACTGCCCCTTTACCTAAATTGATTCCATTTAGGTAGTAATCTGCCTTCCTGTTCTTGCCACCAAAGTGGATAACCATACATTTATCCACATTAAACTGCATCTGCCATGCATCTGACCACTCACCTGACTTGTCCAGGTCACCCTGTAATCTCCTAACATCCTCATCACATTTCACCCTGCCACCCAGCTTAGTATCATCAGCATCCTCCTTTATATTATTGGCCAGTTTACCTTCGTACCTCATTTTTTCTCTGCGTATTTCCTTCTTAGTAATCCTCTGTTGTTCTTTAAAAGCTTCCCAGTCCTCCGTTTTCCCACTTATCTTTGCTATGTTATACATTTTCTCTTTTAACTTTATATGTTTCTTAACTTCCCTCGTCAGCCATGGCCACCCATTCCTCCTCCTAGGATCTTTCTTCCTTTTTGGAATGAACTGATCCTGCAACTTCTGCATTATACACAGAAATATATCTGCCATTGTTCCTGCACTGTCATCCCTGCTAACTTTGTACTTTCCACTCTGTCCATGCCATTTGGAATCTTATGAACTTTTATTAGGACGCCCCTCAACCTCCTGCATTCCAGTGAAAACAGACCCAGTCTATCCAACCTTTCTTTGTAGCTGAAATCCCCCATATCAGGCAACATCCTGATAAATCTTTTCTGAAGCCTCTGCAAAGCATCCACATCCTTCTGGTAGTATGGTGGCCAGAACTGTACACTATATTCTAAGTGTGGCCTAACTAAAGTTCTCTAAAGCTGCGGCGTAACTTGTCTATCCTTATATTCAGTGCCCCTTCCAATGAAGGCAAGCATGCCATAAGCCTTTTTTGTTATCTACCTGCGCTGCCACTTCAGTAATCTGTGGATCTGCACACCCAGATCTCTCTGTATATCAGTACTTCTCTGAAGGGTTCTGCCATTCTCTGTATAATGTCCACTTGTACTTGAACTTCCAAAATGCGTCACCTCATATTGTCTGGATGAAACTCTATCTGCCATTTTTCTGCCCATGCCTCCAACTGATTTATATCCTGCTGCATCCTGAGATAAGTCTTCTCACTATCTGCAACTCCTCCAATCTTTGTATAGTCTGCAGACTTACTAATTAGACCAGCTACGTTTTCTTCCATATCATTTACGGAAATTATGTTTGATTAAGCTGCTGAAGTTTTCCAGAGGTAACAAAGAACCAGTAAAGGTCATGATGTAATGTACATAGATTTTAAAAATGCATTTGCTTATGACTGCACTTGTGCGAGAAGTTATACCTCTTGGAATAAAAGGTAGCTTAGTAATGTGAACACAAAATTGGCTGAGAAATCTGAAACATAGTATGATGGTCAATCGATATATTTGGAATGGAGAAAGGTTTGTAGTGCAGCTCTGCAGGGACCCTTGCTTTTAGATAAATGAGCTAGATCTTGGTGTGCAAGGACAGTTTCATATCTGGACATTTTGAAACTTGAAAGCTTTGTACGCTAGGATGAGGACAGTATAGCTCTCCAAAAAAGGCCATAGCCGAGTCGGTGGGATAGGCAGAGAGGTAGCAAATTGAGTTCAATGAGAGAACTATGGGGTAGGCAGACAATGAGCAGATACATTAAAATAGGGCTTCCTGTACTTAATGGGTAGCTGGAGCAGAGGGACCTGGGTGTTTTTTGCATAGATCACTGAAGTTGGCAAGACTGTGAAGAGAGCAGTTAATAAAACCAAGGATACTGTATGCTTATTCATGGGCCCGGAGAGTACAAGAGCAAGGAGGCTAAGCTGAAGTTGTATATGGCATTTGTTGGACCTTAGCTGGAGTATTATGCATAGTTCTGGGCACCATGTAGTAGGAAGGGTATTAACGCATTGGAGAGCATAGAGAAGACCTCTGTGGATGTGATTCCGTGTGTGAAACTTCAGTGAGAAGGATTGGAACTGTTCTTCTTGAGGGGAGAAAGGCTCAATAAGTTTTTGAAAGAATGAGAGATTTGCATCGAGTAGATAGGAAGAAACTTCTAATGCTTGTAAAAGAATCAAGAATGAGAAGACACAGATTTAAAGTAATTTACACACACAGCCACTGTGATGTGGAAAAAAGTGTGGAGTTTGGATATTTTCTCTGTGTCTGCATGGGTTTCTGCTGGGTGCTACAGTTCCCTCCAGCAGTCCAAAGATATGCAGGTGAGGTGAATTGCCCATAGTGTCAAGTGTTGTGCAGACTAGGTAGGTTAGGTGCGGTAAATGTAGGGTTATGGGGATAGGGTAGAGAAGGAGGTGGGTCTGGGTGGAATGCTGATTGGAGGGTTGGTACAGACCTGATGGGCCAAATGGCCTCTCCCTGCACTTTAGGATTTCTGTGATTTTCAGGTGTCTTTCTCCGACCTGGAAGGCACTGCCTGGAAGTGTAGATATATAGTCACTTAGGGCATGTACTGGGTCTCTGGATTATTATTTGAATAAAAATACTGTGCAACCCATATGGAAAAAGGTAGGTGAATGGCACTAAATTAAAATGCTTGATGGAAAGCTGCTGCAGACATGATGGGCTGAATAGTCTGCTCTTGTACCACAACAACTCTGCTGATTCTGTGATCTAGCAGGCACTTATTATTCTGATCAAAAGACATAGCAACAAGAGTACACTGTTTGACCTCTCAAGCCTGCTCCAGCATTCAATAGGATCATGGCTGATCCGACATTCTTTTGCATCTACATCTGTGTGTTTTCTGCATTACCCATGATTTCCCTACTGACCAAGAATCTATCTGTCTCAGCCTTAAATTTATACAAAGATTCTATGCCCACTCCCATCTCTGTGGCAAGGAGTTCCAAGGAGACACAACCCTCTTGAGAGAAGAAATTCCTCCTAATCTCAGTTTTAAATTTGCATCCCTTTATTCTAAGACATGCGGTAAGTACTTCACACAGAGGGTGGTGGGCATTTGGAATGCGTTGCCAGCAGAGGTGTTAGTGGCAGGCATGGTAGATTCATTTAAGATGCGTCTGGACAAATGCATGAGTAGGTGGGGAACAGAGGGATACAGATGCTTAGGAATTTACTGACAGGTTTAGATAGTACATTTGGATCGGCTCAGGCTTGGAGGGCCGAAGGGCCTGTTCCTGGGCTTTAAATTTTCTTTGTTCTTTGACCATGCCAGAATATCCAGTGAATAGGGCCCCGATCCATTTAGCCATTGCGCATTTCAGAGTGTGGTGCTGGAAAAGCACAGCAGGTCAGGCAGCATCCGAGGAGTAAGGAGAGTTGACGTTTCAGGCATAAGCCCTTCATCAGGCATAATCAGATGCTGCCTGACCTGCTGTGCTTTTCCAGCATCACACTCTTGACTCTGATCTCCAGCATTTGCAGTCCTCACTTGCTCCTCATGAGACATTCCACCCATACCTAGTTAACCTTCTCTGACCAGCCTCCAATGAAATAATATCTTTCCTTAACAGAGCCAATATTGCACACAGTACTCCAGATTCACCTCATTAGCACCTTGTACAGTTACAGTAAGACTCCCACATGCTCCAACCCCGTTGAAGTAAGGACCAGCATTCCATGAGCCATCCTGATTACCTGCTTCTTGATTATCTTTCACACATATGTGCTAGTTTTATGTTTCTTGAGCAAAACTCCAAAGTCTTTCACTTTCTGCAGTTTTTAAATTCCATTTAAGTAATAATGTGTTCTTTTGTTTTCTCGCACAATGAACAAATTCATATTATACTCCATTTGTCAACTTTTTGTCTGCTTACTTAACCAGTTAGTATCTCTGTAAACTGTTTATATCCCTCTCGCAACTTGCCTTTCACCTATTTTTGTGTCGTCTACAACTTTGGCTACAGTACATTTGCTTCCTTTCTCCAAGCCATTCATGTATATCGTGAACAGCTGTGGTCCCAACACTGATCCTTGCAGAGCCCCACTGGTTAAGATTACCAATCTGAAAAAGAACCCCTTATCCCCACCTGCTGTTTTTTGCCTCTAAGCTAATTCTCTATTCATGCCAATATACCATCTCCAGCACAGAAGACTCTTATGACATAACCTTTTGTGAGGTACCTTGTCAAATACTTTCTGGAAGTAGGTTCAGTGGTTCCCCTTTATCTAGTCCAGTTGAACCTTAAAAAAACTGTAATAAATTATTGAAACGCAATTTTCCTTTCATATGAAGCCATGCTGTCTCTGCTTGATTCGATTATGGTTTTCCAAATGTGCATAAATTATTACTTTCATTGATTCCATCAATAGATGTTAGGCTATTTGGCCTGTAGTTACCCGCTTTTTGCCTCTTTACCTTTTTGAATAGGGGTGTCACACTGGCAGTTTTCCAACCCTCTGGTACTTCTCCAGAATCCAAGAAATTTTAGAAAGTTGCATCCGATGCATCCACTATTTTATTTTTGCTGCTACTTTTCGGTTCCATGATGCAAGCCATTAGGACCAGTGTTCTGTCTACCTTCAGCTCCATTAGTTTGCCTATTACTGCTCAGTGCTTAAAATGGGGCCTAATTCATTTCCAGTATTCTTTAGCATTAATGTGATGTTTGAAGTATTTTCCACTGTAAACACAGATGCAAAATATCTGGATAATTCCTCTACTGTTTCCTTGTTCACACTTAACTGTCCCTCCAGGTTCATTTTGTAAGGTACTTCTGTTCATAGTACAGTACAGGAAAGAGTCCTTTGGCTCATGATATTGTGCTGGACATGACGCAAATTAAACTAATCCCTTCGTCCATATCCCTCCATTCCTTGCATATTCATATGCTTATCTAAAAGTCACTTAAACACCCCTTTCGTATATTCCTCCACCACCCTGGGCAGCGTGTTCCAGACTCCTACCACACTCTGCTTTTAAAAAAACTTGTCCCTCATATCTCCTTTGAACTTCCCACTCTCGCCTTAAATGCATGCCCCCTAATATTAGACATTTCAACTGTTGGAAAAAGATTCTGACTGTAAACCCTATCTATGCATCTCATGATTATATCAAGTCTTCCCTCGCCCTCTGCCACTCCAGAGAAAACAATCGAGGATTCTGGGTAATTCAAGATGGAGGACGGGAAAAATTTCTGGCTGTAACAGCTGCTCCTTTTTTTTTTGAGGTGCTGGAGGTGATTTCCTCGAATTGCAGGAGTAGCAATTACTGTTTCGTATGCTGTTGCATTGTTTTCGAACTTTGGAAAAAAAAGTCAAAACAACAGCAGTTTTAAAAGGGAGAAGAACAGACAAAGGAAGCACATGGTGAGGTCATTGCAGGAGAGAGAGAGAGAGAGAGAGAGAGAGAGAGAACCTGTACAGTTACTGCCTTTGATGTTTGAATTGGTGTATCGCTGGACATTGGAGTGCGTCTGGGAAAATTATCAAACAGTGAAATTCACAACTGATCTTGGAGGTACCTGTTTGGGCGAAGTTCATAGCACAGAATCAGATAAGTTTATCTTTGTTTTAAGTGTGGCCTACAGAGAATCTGCAGTAGTGAGTAGAGTAGGTTCTTTCTTGATTGTATGTTTTTGGAGATATGTCTCTTGATTAAATTAAAAATATAAGCTATAAGTATTAATTTAACCTGGGTCAGTGTTTGTAGAGGAATAAGACGGTGTTATTTTCGGGGTCTGTAGATTGTGAAGGAGCAAAAATGGCCTTTAAAAGAGTGATATGTACTTCTTGTCAGATGTGGGAGTTTAAAGAGAGTTTAAGGGTTACTGTGGATTATATCTGCCATAAATGCTGCTGGCTGCGAATCTTATCAGATCGAACGGATTGGTTGGAGAGACAATTAGAAGCGGTGAGGAATTTGCAATAGTAACAGTATGTGATGGATGGCAGTTATAGGAAGGGGGGAAAGTCTCCGATACAGTCACATAGATGGGTTAACTCCAGGACAGGTAAGAGAGGTAGGCAGCTAGTGCAGGGGTCTTTTGTGGATATACCCATTTAAAACAGGTATGCTGTTTTGAAAAACGTAGGGAGTGATGGATTGTCAGGGGAATGGAGCACGAGCAGCCAAGTTTCTGGTATGGAGACTGGTTCGAATGCAACGAGGGGTACGTTGGGTTCCAAGAGATCAATTGTGTTAGGGGATTCTCTAGTTCGAGGTACAGATAGACGTTTCTGTGGCCAGCAGCGATAAAGCAGAATGGTGTGTTGCTTTCCTGATGCCAGGATCAAGGATGTCTCAGAGGGTGCAGAATATTCTCACAGAGAGGGGCCAGCAAGAGGTCATTGTCCACATTGGAACCAATGACATAGGAAGGGAAAAGCTTGAGATTCTGAAGGGAGATTACAGAGAGCTAGGCAGAAATTTAAAAAGGAGGTCCTCGAGAGTAGTAACATCTGTATTACTCCCAGTGCTACGAGCTAGTGAGGGCAGGAATAGGAGAATAGAGCAGATGAATGCATGGCTGAGGAGTTGGTGTATGGGAGAAGGATTCACACTTTTGGATCACTGGAATCTCTTTTGGGGTAGAAGTGACCTGTACAAAAAGGACGGATTGCACTCAAATTGGAAGGGGACTAATATACTGGCAGGGAAATTTGCTAGAGCTGCTCGGGAGGATTTAAACTAGTAAGTTGAGGGAATGTGACCCAGGGAGATTGAGGAAAGAGATCAATCTGAGACTGGTACAGTTGAGAACAGAAGCGAGTCAAACTGTCAGAACAGGCAGGACTAATAAATTAAACTGCATTTATTTCAATGCAAGGGACCTAACAGGGAAGGCAGATGAACTCAGGGCATGGTTAGGAACATGGGACTGGGATTTCATAGCAATTACAGAAACATGGCTCAGGAATGGGCAGGACTGAAAGCTTAATGTTCCAGGATACAAATGCTACAGGAAGGATAGAAAGGGAGGCAAGAGAGGAGGGGGAGTGGCATTTTTGATAAGGGATAGCATTACAGCTGTACTAAGGGAGGATATTCCCGGAAATACATCCAGGGAAGTTACTTGGGTGGAACTGAGAAATAAGAAATGGATAATAACCTTATTGGGATTGTATTATCGACCCCCTCATAGTCAGAGGGAAATTGAGAAGCAAACTTGTAAGGAGATCTCAGCTATCTGTAAGAATAATAGGGTGGCTATGATAGGGATTTTAACTTTCCAAACATAGACTGGGACTGCCATAGTGTTAAGGGTTTAGATGGAGAGGAATTTATTAAGTGTGTACAAGACAATTTTCTGATTCAGTTTGTGGATGTACCTGTTAGAGAAGGTGCAGAACTTGAGTTTGTCTTAGGAAATAAAGTAGGGCTGGTTACTGAGATGTCAGTGGGGGAGCACTTTGGGGCCAGCGATCATAATTGTATTAGATTTAAAATAATGATGGAAAAGGGTAGATCAGATCTAAAAGTTGAAGTTCTAAATTGGAGAAAGGCCAATTTTGACGGTATTAGGCAAGAACTTTCAAAAGCTGATTGGGGGCAGATGTTCACAGGTAAAGGGACGGCTGGAAAATGGGAAGCCTTCAGAAATGAGATAACGAGAATCCAGAGAAAGTATATTCTTGTTCTGGTGAAAGGAAAGGCTGGTAGGTATAGGGAATGCTGGATGACTAAAGAACTTGAGGGTTTGGTTCAGAAAAAGAAGGAAGCATGTGTAAGGTATAGACAAGATAGATCGAGTGAATCCTTGGAACATTTTAAAGGCAGTAGGAGAATACTTAAGAGGGAAATCAGGAGGGCAAGAAGGGGACATGAGATAGCTTTGGCAAATAGAATTAAGGAGAATCCAAAGGGTTTTTACAAATACATTAAGGACAAAAGGGTAACTAGGGCAAGAATAGGGCCCTTCAAGAACAGCAAGGTGGCCTTTGTGTAGAGCTGCAGAAAATGGGGGAGATACTAAATGAATATTTTGCATCAGTATTTACTGTGGAAAAGGATATGGAAGTTATAGACTGTAGGGTGATAGACGGTGACATCTTGCAAAATGTCCATATTACAGAAGAGAATAACTAAAAAGGGAACATGCAAAGAACAAGTAAGGTACGAAGGTAAACTGGCCAAAAATATAAAGGAGGATAGTAAAGGCTTTGATAGGTATGTGAAAAGAAAAAAAAATGGTTAAGACTAAGATTGGGCCCTTGAAGACAGAAACGGGTGAATTTATTACGAGGAACAAAGAAATGGCAAAAGAGTTGAATTGCTACTTTTATATCTGTATTCACTGGGGAAGTCACGAGCAATCTCCTAGATGTAATAGTGGCTGAAGGACCTGAACTGAAGGGAATTTATATTAGGCAGGAAATGGTGTTGGAGAGACTGTTAGGTCTGAAGGCTGATAAGTCCCCAGGACCTGATGGTCTGTATCCCAGGGTACTGAAGAGGTGGCTCTAAAAATCTTGGATGCATTGGTCATCATTTTCCAATGTTGTACAGATTCAGGATAAGTTCCTGCGGATTGGAGGGTGGCTAATGTTGTACCACTTTTTTAAGAAAGGAGGGAGAGAGAAAACAGAATTATAGACCGGTTAGTCTGACCTCAGTGGTGGGAAAAATGCTGGAGTCAGTTATAAAGGACAAAATTACGACACATCTGGAGAGCAGTAACAGGATAGGTCAGAGTCAGCATGGATTTATGAAGGGGAAATCATGCTTGACTAATCTTCTGGAATTTTTTGAGGATGTAAGTGTGAGGTGATTCACTTTGGTAAGAGTAATAAAAAGATGGATTACTGGGCTAATGGTAGACTACTTGGTAGTGTGGAAGAGCAGAGGGATCTTGGTGTCCATGTACACAGATCTCTGAAAGTTGCCACCCAGGTAAATAGTGCAGTGAAGAAGGCATATGGCGTACTGGCTTTTATTGGTAGAGGAATTGAGTTCCGGAGTCCTGAGGTCATGCTGCAGTTGTATAAGACTCTGGTGCGGCCGCATCTGGAATATTGTGTGCAGTTTTGGTCGCCATACTATAGGAAGGATGTGGAGGCACTGGAACGGGTGCAGAGGAAGTTTACCAGGATGTTGCCTGGTATGGTAGGAAGATCCTATGAGGAAAGGCTGAGGCACTTGGGGTTGTTTTCATTGGAGAAAAGAAGGTTTAGGGGTGACTTGATAGAGGTGTACAAGATGATTAGGGGGTTAGATAGGGTTGACAGTGAGAACCTTTTTCCACGTATGGAGTCAGCTATTATAAGGGGGCATAGCTTTAAATTAAGGGGGGGTAGATATAGGACTGATGTTAGGGGTAGGTTCTTCACTCAGCGAGTCGTAAGTTCATGGAATGCCCTGCCAGTAGCAGTAGTGGACTCTCCCTCTTTATGGGTATTTAAGCGGGCATTGGATAGGTATATGGAGGATAGTGGGTTAGTGTAGGTTAGGTGGGCTTTGATCGGCGCAACATCGAGGGCCGAAGGGCCTGTACTGCGCTGTATTCTTCTATGTTCTATGTAACTCTGAAGATGGACAAGGGAGATCCAGTGGATGCAGTATACCTGGACTTTCAGAAAGTCTTTGATAAAGTCCCACATAGGAGGTGAGTGAGCAAAATTAGGGCATGTGATATTAGGGGCAAAATATTGACATGGATTGAAAATTGGTTGGCTGACAAGAAAGAAAGATAGGGATAAACGGCTCCCTTTCGCAATGTCGGGCGGTGACCAGTGGTGTGCCGCAGGGATCAGTGCTGGGACCGCAGCTATTTACAATGTACATTAATGATATAGATGAAGGTATTAAAAGTAATATTAGCAAATTTGCTGATGACACAAAGCTGGGTGGCAGGGTGAAATGTGAGGAGGATGTTAGGGGAATACAGGGTGACCTGGACAGGCTAGGTGAGTGGACAGATGCATGGCAGACGCAGTTTAATATGGATAAATGTATGGTTATCCACTCTGGTGGCAAGAACAGGAAGGCAGATTACTACCTAAATGGAGTCAAGTTAAGTAAAGGGTAAGTACGAGATCTAGGTGTTCTTGTACATCAGTCAATGAAAGCAAGCATGCAGGTACAGCAGGTAGTGAAGAAGGCTAATAGCATGCTGGCCTTCATAACAAGAGGAATTGAGTATAGAAGCAAAGAGGTTCTTCTGCAGCTGTACAGGGCCCTGGTGAGACTGCACCTGGAATACTGTGCACAGTTTTGGTCTCCAAATTTAAAGAAAGACATTCTGGCTATTGAGGAAGTGCAGCTTAGGTTCACGAGGTCAATTCCCGGAATGGTGGCACTATCTTACGCTGAAAGATTGGAGCGACTGGGCTTGTATATGCTTGAGTTTAGAAGGCTGAGAGGAGATCTAATTGAGACATATAAGATTATTGAAGGATTGGACACTCTGGAGTCAGGAAGCATGTTTCAGCTGATTGGTGAGTCCTGAACCAGAGGACATAGTTTAAAAATAAGGGGTAGGCCACTTAGAACAGAGTTGAGGAGAAACGTCTTCACCCAGAGAGTGGTGGGTGTATGGAATGCTCTGCCCCAGAAGGCTGTGGAGGCCAGGTCTCTGGATACTTTCAAGAAAGAGTTGGATAGAGCTCTTACGGATAGTGGGATCAAGGGTTATGGGGATAAAGCAGGAACAGGATACTGATTGAGGATGATCAGCCATGATCATAATGAATGGTGGAGCTGGCTCGAAAGGCAGAATGGCCTACTTCTGCACCTATTGTCTATAAGAGGAGGTGCTGGATGTCTTGAAACACATAAAAGTGGATAAATCCCCAGGACCTGATCAGGTGTACCTTAGAACTCTGGGAAGCCAGAAAAGTGATTGCTGGGCCTCTTGCCGAGATATTTGTTTCATTGATAGTCAACAGGTGAGGTGCCGGAAGACTGGAGGTTGGCTAACATGGTGCCACTGTTTTAAGAAAGATGGTAAGGACAAGCCAGACAACTTGTCCTGACCAGTGAGCCTGACGTCGGTGGTGGGCAAGTTGTTGGAGGGAATCCTCAGAGACAGGATGTATGTGTATTTGTAAAGGCAAGGATTGATTAGGGATAGTCAACATGGCTTTGTGCGTGGGAAATCATGTCTCACAAACTTGATTGAGTTTTTTGAGGAAATAACAGAGAGGATTGATGAAGGCAGAGCAGTCGATGTGATCTATATGGACTTCAGTAAGGCATTTGACAAGGTTCCCCATGGGAGATTGGTTAGCAAGGTTAGATCTCATGGAATACAGGGAGAACTAGCCATTTGGATACAGAACTGGCTCAAAGGCAGAAGACTGAGGAAGGTGGTGGAGGGTTGTTTTTCAGACTGGAGGCCTGTGACCAGTGGAGTGCCACAAGGATCGGTGCTGGGTCTTCTACTTTTTGTCATTTACATAAATGATTTGGATGTGAGCATATGAGGTACAGTTAGTAAGTTTGCAGATGACACCAAAATTGGAGGAGCAGTGGACAGTGAAGAGGGTTACCTCAGGTTACAACAGGATCTTGACAAGATGGGCCAATGGGCTGAGAAGTGGCAGATGGAGTTTAATTCACATAAATCGAGGTGCTGCATTTTGGAAAAGCAAATCTTAGCAGAACTTATACACTTAATGGTAAGGTCCTAGGGAGTGTTGCTGAACAAAGAGACCTGGCAGTGCAGGTTCATACCTCTTTGAAAGTGGAGTCACAGGTAGATAGGATAGTGAAGAAGGCATTTGGTATGCTTTCCTTTATTGGTCAGAGTATTGAGTACAGGAGTTGGGAGGTCATGTTGCGGCTGTACAAGACATTGGTTAGGCCACTGTTGGAATATTGCGTGCAATTCTGGTCTCCTTCCTATTGGGAAAGATGTTGTGAAACTTGAAAGGATTCAGAAAAGATTTACAAGGATGTTGCTAGTGTTGGAGGTTTTGAGCTATAGGGAGAGGCTGAACAGGCTGGGGCAGTTTTCCCTGGAGCGTTGGAGTTTACAAAATTATGAGGGGCATTGATCGGGTAAATAGGCAAAGTCTTTTCCCTGGGGTCGGGGAGTCCAGAAATAGAAGGTATAGGTTTAGGGTGAGAGCGGAAAGATATAAAAGAGACTTATGAGGCAACGTTTTCACACAGGGTGGTACATGTATGGAATGAACTGCCAGAGGAAGTGGTGGAGGCCCGTATAGTTGCAACATTTATAAGGCATTTGGATGGGTATCTGAATAGGAAGGGTTTGGAGAGATATGAGCTGGGTGCTGGCAGGTGGGATTAGATTGGGTTGGGATATCTGGTCAGTATGGGCGAGTTGGACCGAAGGGTCTGTTTCCATGCTGTACATCTCTATGACTCTGTGACTCTAATCCCCTTATTTCTAGCTTCTCCTTATATTTTAGAACATAGAAAAGTACAGCACAGAACAGGCCCTTTGGCCCGTGATGTTGTGCTGTGGTTTAATCCTAATGTAAAATATAATAACTTAACCTACACACTCCTCAACTCACTGCTGTACATGTGCACGTCCAGCAGTCGCTTAAATGTCTCTAATTACTCTGCTTCCACCACCACAGCTAGCAGCGCATTCCATGCATTCACAACTCTCTGCATAAAGAACCTACCTTTGACGTCTCCTTTATACCTTCCTCCTAATAGCTTCAAATTATGACTCCTCGTACCAGTCAATCCTGCCCTGGGGAAAAGTCTCTGGCTGTTGACTCTATCTATTCCACTCATTATCTTTTATACCTTGATCAGGTCTCCTCTCTTCCTCCTTCTCTCCAGAGAGAAAAGTCCGAGCTTATTCAACCTTTCTTCATAAGGCACGCTCTTCAGTCCAGGCAGCAACCTGGTAAACCTTTGCACCCTCTTCAAAGCCTCTGTATCTTTCCTATAAGGGCGACCAGAACTGGACACATTCCAACTGTGGTCTCACCAGGGACTTGTATAGCTGGAGCAAAACCTCGCGAATCTTAAATTCGATCCCCCGTTAATGACAGCCAAAACGCCATATGCTTTCTTAACAACCTAATTCACTTGGGTGGCAACTTTGAGGGATCTATGGACTTGCACACCCAGATCCTTCTGTTCCTCCACATTGCCAAGAATCCTGTCGTTTATCCTATAATGACATTTGAATTCCACATTCCAAAATTCATCACTTTGCATTTATCCAGGTTGAATTCCATCTGCCATTTCCCAGCTCTGCATCCTGTCTATTTCGCGCTGCAGCCTGCAGTAGTCCTCGATTCTATCGGTGACACCTCCAACCTTTGTGTCATTTGCAAATTTACGAACACACCCCTCAACCTCCTCATCTAAGTCATTTATAAAAACTACAAAGAGCAGAGGCCCAAGAACAGAGCCCTGCGGGACCCCACTCAGCACTGACCTCCAGGCAGGATACTTTCCATCTACAACCACCTTCTCTGCCTTCTGTCAGCCAGCCAATTCTGAATCCAGATAGCCAAATCTCCCTGTATCTCATACTTCCTGACTTTATGAATAAGCCTACCATGGGGAACCTTATCAAATGCCTTGCTGAAGTCCATATACTCCACATCCACTGCTGAACCTTCATCGTACTGTCTTGACAGCTCCTCGAAGAACTCAATAAGATTTGTGAGGCCTGACCTACCCCTCTCAAAGCCATGCTGGTTGTCTTTAATTACACTATGCTTTGCCAAATTGTCATAAATCCTATTTCTCAGAATCCTTTCCAAAACTTTGTTGACCACAGACGTAATTGCCAGGGATTTCCTATTACTCTTCTTGAAAAGAGAAACAACATTCGCCTCCTTCCAGTCCTCTGGTACGACTCCTGTGGAGAGTGAGGAGGCAAATATCCTCGCCAACGGCTTAGCAACCTTCTTTCTCGCTTCCCGGAGCAGCCTAAGATAAATCTGGTTTGACCCTGGGGACTTATCAATCTTAATGTTTTTCAAAATTTCTAGCACATCAACTTCATCAATCTTGATCTGGTCAATACTGTATCCCAGCTCCTCAAAGTTTTCATTCACTACAAGGACCCTTGGTGAAAACAGAAGCAAAAACTCATTTAGGGCTTCCTCTATCTGCTCAGACTCCACGCACAAGTTCCCTCCGCTATCCCTGATCAGCCCTAGCTTCTCCCTGATCATTCTCTTATTCCTCACGTATGAGTAAAATGCCTTTGGGTTCTCCCTAATCCTTCTTGCCAAGCTTTTTTCATGCCCCCTCCTGGCTCTCCTCAGTCTATTTCTGAGCTTCTTTCTAGCAAGCCTTATACCCTCTAATCCAGGCAGCATCCTGGTAAACCAGAATTGAACTCACTTAATCCTCATCCTCATCCTTTCTCTATCTTTTTTAAAAGAAGCCCTTATTGTATGTTTTTGTATTCCTTGTTAGTTTGCTTACAATTATTTCTCCCTCTTTATTATCGTTTTAGTCCTATTTTGGACGCTGAATTTGTCCCCGTCTCGATCAAATTGATCGATTTCTTGCTCAGAACCTGCCAAGTTGAACTTCATATTTGAGCCACTTCCCATTTCGTATCACTTTTGCACCATTGATGTATGGTGAGTGTTATGACACTGGGTAAACTCTCCTGCTTCCTGTAAACCAGCAACACAGAAAAGATTTATCCTGTGCAGTAATCTGTGAAAATTCAAGCGGCGAAGAACAATTTAAAGTAAAAAATGAATAACGTTATTTCTTAAAATATAACAGAGAATAATTAATTAACAACTATTACAACTCCTCTCAAAGCTATCTTTTACCTTCCCTTCTATAATACTAGTCCAATAAAACTCCCGATTATGATTTACAAAACAGAACTTCTTATCTCAACCAGCTTTCGGTTTTATCTATATTCTGGTTGTCTTTTCTTCTTCTTGGGGATTCTGCTTCACAGGTGCTGATTGATAAAGGTAGCTTTTAAGAGAGCTCATTTTTCAGACAGTTTTTACATGCTGGTAGCTTGGCAGTTCTCCTCTCAACTATTCAAGTTCCCCCGGTCTTTTATACCCCCAAAAAAACATCGAATTGGCTTTTAAGATTGTCAGTATACTAAATTCAAACTGGATTGGAGTTTGGTATTTTTCAGGGTAATTTAAACTGATTGCCTTAATTCAAATCTGTTTTGTCATTTCCGGGTGACCAGCTACACTAGTGCACCAGCTACTGGGGTAACATATTACATTGTATCTTTTTTCAGAACATTTAGTGCTGTCAGGTCGTTTTTGCTAGCTTTTAACTCTCTTAAAGGTACAGTACACCCACATCTTAATAGCATGAGACACTAACAATTCGTTGTGAGTTAGGTCCCGCTTGAAACTCATTTCATCAGAATTATATATCAAGTTATATGAACTGCTAAGACTTAAGACTAATATTATTTTGGAAAATTGAGCTAAAATGTTGTTCTGTGGAATCTTTGCTTTAGTGTTTATTTTATTTTGCTTAATAAACCAAATCTATAGTCTGTAGTCTAAGATGTTCTCTTCCTGTGTGGTTAGTCCATTGATGCCAGTTTTGGCTTGTGGTGGTAATCCAGTGTGTAACTCTGGCAAAGATTCCTTTTCTGACTTGTTGCTTCTGGTGTAAGCTCATTCTTTGGTTTGTTAGCGATTTAAAGGTGAGGAGTAATAATGTTTATGCTTCTTTGATTGCAAGTCTTTCCATAAACAATATATCATAAAAAGTAACGATGGATTTTTCCATGCTTGGTACAAAAATAGGGCTTGACCCAAAGAAAAGCAAATTAGATTTTGATGAAGAACAAATTGACTTTTCATTAGAATGTTGAGAGTTATAATGTTTAGAATATTTTGGATTGTCTCAACTGTTTTGCTGGAATTTGTCATAATTGTCAAAATTCAAGCAGAGTTTAAAGAGTAGGTTGTTGGATTTAGATTAGTCTGCAGCCTCCTCTTTACATGCGACATCACAAAAAATAATTTTTTTTCAGCTTTGCATTTGCAGCATATGGGTCAGGCAAGGAAAAGCCTCAAGAAAAAAAGTTGTGCAGTTGTAATAATCAGTTAATGCAATGTAGTGGAGTACGTGTTCTGACAAGTGCTCTCTTCATTTACAAGAACTGTGGCTTATCTGTGGAAATGTATATTGGCATTGGGCATGCAAAGTATCTATACAGGTACATACAATAAAGAACAATACATCACAGAACAGGTCCTTTGGCCTTCCGTGCCCATGCAGCCACACTTTACCCTTCCATACCAAAGCTGTCTTCGTTTACAGGATCCATATCTTAAGAGCAATCTTATAAACTTCTATTAGGTCACCCCTCAACCTCCTGCTTTCCAGTGAAAGCAAACAAAATCTATCCAACTTTGTTAATAACTGAAATCCCCCATTCCAGGCAATATCCTGGTGAACCTTTTTTGTACCCTCTCCAAAGCATCCATATTCTTATGGTAGTGCGGTGACCAGATCTGTATGCAATATTCCAAGTTTTGCCTAACTAAAGTTTTATAAAGCTGCAGCATACCTTGCCTATCCTTATACTCAGTGCCCCTTCCACTGAAGGCAAGCATGCCAAAGCCTTTTTTGCTACCTTATCTACCTGCGCTGCCACCTTCAGTGATCTATGGACCTGCACACCCAGATCCCTCTATCATTATTCCTCCGAAGGGTTCTGCCAAACTCTGTATAATTTATGCCTGTATGTGACTTTCCAAAATGTATTACCTCACATTTGCCTGGATTAAACTCTATCTGACATTTTTCTGCTCATGCTTCCAACTGATGTATATCCTGCTGTATCCTGTGACAATCGACCTCACTATCCACAACTGATCACTCTTTGTATCAACTGCAGTTTGCTAATTAGACCAACTACGCTTTCCTCCGAATCATTTATGTAGATCACAAGCGTAGAGCATAGAACAGTACAGGCCCTTGATGTTGTGTTGACCTTTTATCCTACTCTAAGATCAAACTAACCTATCTACTCTACATTTTACTATCATCCATGTGCTTATCCAAGAGTTGCTTAAATGTCCCCAATATATCTGATGGTATCACCATCGCTGGCAGTGCATTCCGTGCACCTACACTCTGTGTAAAAGAACTGACCTCTGACATCTCCCCTAAACCTTGCTCCAATCACCTTAAAATTATGCACCCATGTGATAGCCATTTCTGCCCTGGGGAAATGTCTTGGACTATTCGCTCTATCTATGCCTCATCATCTTGTACACCTCTATCAAGCCGCCTTTCACCCTTCTTCGCTCCGCTGAGAAACGTCTTAGCTGCCTCAACATTTCTTTATAAGACATGTCCTCCAATCCAGGCAGCATCCTGGTAAATCTCCTCTGCACCCTCTCTAAACCTTCCAAATACTTTCTATAATGAGGCGACCAGAACTGAACACCATATTCCATGTGTGGTCTAACCAAGGCTTTACAAAGCTGCAACGTAACCTCGCGGCTCTTAAACTCAATCCCACTGCTAATGAAAGCCAACACACCAGACACCTTCCGAACAACCCTATCAACTTGGGTCGCAACCTTCAAGGATCTGTGGATATGGACCCCAGGATCCCTTTGTTCCTCCATGCTGCCATGAATCATGCCTTTAACTCTGTATTCTGCATTCAAATTTGCTCATCCACAATGAATCACTTCTCGCTTTTCCAGGTTGAACCCCATTTTCCACTTATCATCCTAACCCTAACCCTGTTGCAACCTACAACACTGTCCACCAACCTTTGTGCCATCAGCAAACTTACTAACCCACCCTCCCACTTCCTCATCCAAGTCATTTATAAAATTCACAAAGAGCAAAGGTCCCAGAACAGATCCCTGCAGAACACCACTGGTTACTGAGGTCCAGGCTGAATACTTTCCATCATCTACCACCCTTTCTCTTTTATGGGCTAGCTAATTCTATATCGAGACAACCAAATTTTCATGTATCCCATGCCTCATTAGTTTCTGAATGAGCCTACCATGGGGAACTTTATCAAACTCCATGCTAAAAACCATGTACACCACATTCACTGCTCTACCTTCATTAATATGTTTTGTCACATCTTTGAAGAATTCAGTAAGGCTTGTGAGGGGTGACCTTTTCAATAATTTGCTGACCACAGACATAGAGTCATAGAGATGTACAGCATGGAAACAGACTCTTCGGTCCAACCCGTCCATGCCGACCAGATATCCCAACCCAAACTAATCCCACCTGCCAGCACCCGGCCCATATCCCTCCAAACCCTTCCTATTCATATACACATCCAAATGCCTCTTAAATGTTGCAATTGTACCAGCCTCCACCACATCCTCTGGCAGCTCATTCCACCACCCTCTGTGTGAAAAAGTTGCCCCTTAGGTCTCTTTTATATCTTTCCCCTCTCACCCTCACCCTAAATCCTAAATAACATGGAATTGTGATCACTATAATTCAAATGCTCTTCCACTGAGAGAACTGATACTCGACCTGGTTTGAGGCCAAGCACCAAATCCAAAATGGCTTCCCCTCTAGTTATCCTATCTACATATTGAGTCAGGCTTCTTTCCTGGACACACCTGACAAAAACTGCTCCGTCCAAACTCTTTGAAAAAAGGAGCTTCAGATTAATATTAGGGAAGTTAAAATCACACATGACAACAACCCTGTTACTTGTGCACCTTTTTAAAATTTGCCTCCCAATCTCCTCCTCTGTGTCTGTGTGTCTCTGTTGCTATTGGTGAGCCTGTAGAAAACTCCCAATAAAATGACTGCTGTCTTCCCATTTCTTACTTCCACTCCTACGGATTCTGTTGACAAACCGTCCTCAATGATCTCCCTTTCTGCACCTTGATACTATCCCTGATTAGCAAAGCCATTCCCCACCTCACTTTTACCTGTCTACCTCCCCCACCCCCCAGTTCCCTTTGAAACATCTAAACCCGAGAACATCCAACAGCCATTCCTGCTCCTGTGATACCCAAGTCTCTGTAATGGCCACAATATCATAGTTCCAGGTACTGATCGATGTTATATGTTCATCACCTGTATTCCTGAACAGTCGAGGTCTCAGCACTCAACCCAGTGGAACAACACGAGTTACAGCCCTCCACTCTGTAAACCATCCTTCACTGCTACCCTCTGTCTCCTATGACTGAGCTAGTTCTGTATTTTTCTGGAGAGGACTTGAATTGTAACTGAAAAGGTGGAACAAGACACAACTGTGGACGGAAGCAACATTTTCGGGTTTGGTGGAGTGAAAAATGTGAAATGTGATGAAAACAAGCAAAGAAAAGGAAATTGGGAACAAGTAAAAAGAAAGCAAAGATATTATTTTGCATCCTGTGTAGTGATGTAGAATCCGGCAGAAACTTGCAACATGGAAGGTTTATTTCCATTGTGTTAGTACGTGATCATTCCACACTGTTTTGAGAATTAATGTGCTTTTTTCATTTAGAGTTGACAAAGACTTTCATATTTACTTGATTATCTTAAATGTTTGTATATATTCATTCATAATTTTGTCTGCACAAGTACAGACTAAACAAAAGTATCATATTGTGGACACTAGAAATCTGAAATAAAAAACAGTGCTGGAGAGTCTCAGCATGCCTGGCAGCATCTGTGGAAGAATCAAAGTTAACATTTCAAGTCTGATATGATTTGAAGAAAAGTTGTATTGGATTTGAAATGTTAAATCTGTTTCTCTTTCTACAGGTGTTGCCAAACCTGCTGAGGTTCTCCAACATTACTGCTTTTATTTCTTACTTTTAAACTTCTCTGTATTCCTACCTCGTGTTCAAAATTTCTTTGTTATTTAGGGTGTAACTAGGTCTCATCAATGTGAACTGAACTATTAACAAAAACTCTCAAAACTGTTTTCATTCTCTTAATTAGGCAGTGCAGCATCAGCTTGGAGGGAAGGAAACTTCCAGCAGTGATTTACAGTCGATGGTTCACATTCTGACCAAAAAAGTCGAGGAGAATGAGGAAAGCTTCAGTCTCCTCCAGGAGCAGGTGGACAATTTGAAGGACCAGCTCAACAAAGAGAAAATCCAGTATCAGGAGAAGGAAGCAATGTACATGAAAAATGTGAGTATACATTGTTATAACCCACTGGGGTAACATGTTGTACATCAAACCCCACTGTTCCAGAATTGTACCAAATGCTAATATTTTTTAAAGGTACACCCAGTGCCTTGATTGACCTGACTTTCAGATCAAAGTTGATAGAAAGCACAGACTATGTTTCCGTAACAAGCAAGAATGATTATTTATTATGTGTAATTAGACAACAAATAAACAATATAAAGCTTTGACATATGACATAGCTGACTAAAGCTATAATCTCCTTAAACTCCCCCTTTATGTGTGCACATACACTCATTGATAAACAAATAGGGAAAATAGATTATTGGAGCAAGTAGAAAAAAGCTGGAGAGTCAATTCCGTGGTGTTTGCTTCCCAATTCCAACGTTGAGATGATCATTCACATTTTTCACTCCACTCAAGCCTAAAATGTTACTCCCAATCAAGTCCATAGTAATGCCTTGTTCCACACTCTCAGATACAATTCAAGCTCTCTCAAGAAAGATATAGAACGTGCTTAGTCATGGGAGACAGGTTGTAGCAGTGGAAGGATGGTTTTTATAACGGAGGGCTGTGATTTATGGTGTTCTACAGGGATCAGTGCTGAGACTGCTGCTGTTGGTGATCTACATAAAAGATAAGGATTTGGAGGAAAACGTAGCTGGTCTAATTAATATGCTTGTGGATGTGAGTTTACTCGCTGAGCTGGAAGGTTCATTTTCAGACGTTTTGTCACCATATTAGATAACATCTTCAGTGACTCTCCGGCCGAACCACAGCTGATGATTCCTGTTTTCTATTTATATGTTTGGGTTTCTTTGGGTTGGTGATGTTAGTACCTGTTCTTTTTGTCAGGGTGGTAAATGGGGTCCAAGTCAGTGTGCTTGTTGGTATAGTTCTGGTTGGAATGCCATGCTTCTAATATGTTACCTAGTATGGTGACGAAATATCTGAAAATGAACCTTCCAGCTCAGTGAGCAAACCTACATTCAGAACCTCTGAGCTACAGATCTTCTCAAAACTCACTAAGTTTGTGGATGATACAAAGATTGGTGGAGTTGTGGATAGTAAGGAGGATTGTCACAGGATACAGCAGGATATGGAGATCAGTTTGAGGCATGGCAGAAAAATGGCAAATGAAGTTTGATTGAGACAAATGTGAGGTGATGCTTTTTGGAAGGTCAAGTGCAGGTGGAAGTTATATGGTGAATAGCCGGACCCTCAGCACACTGTTGTCCTTCCCTGGAAGCTTTCACTGGTTTGTAAGGAATACGGAGCAACTGATTCAAAGAGCAAAGAACAAAGAAAATTTACAGCCCAGGAACAGGCCCTTCAGCCCTCCAAGCCTGAGCTGATCCAAGTGTACTGTCTAAGGTTGTCGGTCAATTCCTAAGCACCTGTATCCCTCTGCTCCCCACCTACTCATGCATCTGTCCAGATGCAGCTTAAATGAATCTACCATGCCTACCTCTACCACCACCTGCTGGCAACGCGTTCTAAATACCCACCACCCTCTGTGTGAAGTACTTGCTGTGTGTATCCACCTTAAACTTTCCACCTCACACCTTTTGAAAGCGTGACCTCTCGTTATTGAATCCTTCACCCTGGGGAAAAGCTTGTCTCTATCCACCCTGTCGATACCCTTCATGATTTTGTAACCCTCAATCAGGTCCCCCCCTCGGTCTCCTTTTTTCTAATGAAAATAAACCTAACCTACTCAACCTCTCTTTATAGCTAGCACCTTCCATACCAGGCAACATCCTCGTAAACCTTCTCTGCACTCTCTCCAAAGCATCCACATCCTTTTGGTAATGTGGCGACCAGAACTGTACACAGTATTCTAAAGTCTTATACAATGTTGACATGACTTGCCAGCTCTTATGCTCAATACCCCTGTCCAATGAAGGTAAGCAAACTTATATACCTTCTTGACCACTCTATCCACCTGTGCAGAAACCTTGAGGGTACAATGGACCTGCATTCCCAGATCTCTCTCCCCATCAACTTTTCCCAAGGCTCTTCCGTTCATTGTATAATTTGCTCTAGAATTAGTCTTGCCTAAATGCATCACCTCACATTTGTCTGGATTGAAATCCATCTGCCACTTTTCCGCCCAACTCTCCAGTCTATCTATATTCTCCTATATTCTTTGACAGTCCCTTATGCTTTCTGCTACTCCACCAATCTTCGTGTCATCTGCGAACTTGCTGATCATACCAACAGTGCCCTCTTCCAGATCATTTATGTATATTACAAACAACAGTGGCCCCAACACTGATCCCTGTGGAACACCACTGGTCACCTTTCTCCATTCGAGAAACTCCCTTCAACTACTACTGTCTCCTGTTGCTCAACCAGTTCTTTATCCACCTAGCTAGAACACCCTGCACACCATGTGACTTCACTTTCTCCATTAGTTTCCCATGGGGAACCTTATCAAACGCCTTACTAAAGTCCATGTATATTTCATCAACAGCCCTTCCTTCATCTATCAACTCGGTCACTTCCTCAAAGAACTCTATTATGTTGGTAAGGAACGATCTTCCCCGCACAAAACCATGTTGCCTATCACTGATAAGCCCATTCTTTTCTAAGTATAAATAGATCCTATCCCTCAGTACTCTCTCAGCAACTTTCCCACCACTGACATCAGGCTCATTTACCCGGAATATCTCTACTTCCCTTCTTGTACAGGGGGACAACATGAGCAACCTTCCAGTCCTCTGGTACCTCACCTGTATTTAAGAATGCCACAAAGATAATTGTCAGGGCCCCAGCTATTTCCTCTCTTGCCTCCCTCAGCAACCTGGGATAGATCCCATCTGGTGTTGGGGATTTTTCCACCTTAATAACCTCTAGCCTACCCAGCACATCTTCATTACTTATGCCAAAGTGATCCAGACTAATCAAACTTCTATCTCTAATCTCAAGATTCATCATGTTCCTCTCCTCAGTGAACACTGATTTAAAGTAATTATTCAGAATCTCACCCATTCTCTCGGGTTCGACACACAGTTTTCCTTCATTATCCTTTAGTGGACCAATCCTTTCTCTAGTTACCAGCTTGCTTCTTATATAAGAATAAAATGCTTTGGGACTCTCCTTAATTCTGCTGGCTAAAGCTATTTCATCACCCCTTTTATCCCGCTTGATTCCTCGTTTAAGACTTGTCCTAATCTACTGATATTCCTCCAGGGCCCGTTCTGTTTTTAGCTGCCTTGATCTTATGTATGCTTCCCTTTTCCTCTTGGCTAGTCGTACAATTTCTCCTGTCATCCACGGTTCACGAATCTTGCCCTTCCTATCCTTTGCGTTCAGCAGGACATGCCTATCCTGCACTAGCTTTAACCTATCTTTGAAACCGTCCCATATCTCAAATGTGGACTTCCCTTAAAATAGTTGTGTCCAATCCACATTTCCAAGCTCCAATCTAATTTTGATATAATTGGCCTTGGCCCAGTTTAGTACTCTTCCCTTAGGACCACTCTCTTCTTTATTCACGAGTATTTTAAAACTTACAGAATTCTGGTCACTGTTCCCAAAGAAATCCCCATCGCAACTTCTACCACCTGTTCTGGCTCATTTCCCAGTACCAGGTGCAATATGGCTCCTTCCCTCGTCGGACTATTGACATACTGCTCTAGAGAGCGCTCCTGGATGCTCCTTACAAATTCTACCCAATCCAGACCTCTGACGCTAAGTGTATCCCAATCAATGTTGGGAAAATTAAAATCTCCCATCACCACTTCCCTATTGCCACTATATCTTTCCATAATCTGTTTACCTATTTGTTCTTCTACCTCCCACTCACTGTTGGGAGGCCTGTAATACAGCCCCAATAATGTAACTGCACCCTTCTTATTTCTCATCTCCACCCATAATGCCTCACTACCCAAGACCTCCATTGTGTCCTCCTTTAGCACAGCTGTGATATCGTCCCTGACCAGCAATGCAACTCCACCCCCTCTTTTACTTCCCTCCCTGTCCTGCCTGAAGCGTCTATATCCTGGAATATTTAATTGCCAATCATCATGCCCTTCCTTCAACCAAGTCTCTGTGATTGCAATAACATCATACTCCTAGGCACCAATCCAAGCCCTAAGTTCATCAGCCTTCCACACTCTTCTGCTTGCATTAAAGTAGATGCATTTCAGGTTACCAGTTCTTTTTTGCGCTCATCTGCTCTCTGCCTACCCTTCCCTTGCTATCTTCATGTATCTTACAGTCTCCAGTCTCCAGTCTCCATCTCGCTGCCGACTTGTTTTCTCTTCTGGTTCCCAGTCCCCTGCCACATTAGTTTAAAACCTCCTCAAAAGCAGTAGTAAAAACTCCCTCAAGGACATTAGTTCCGGTCTGGTTCAGATGTAGACTGTCCATTTTGTAATAGTCCCACCTTCTCCAGAACCGGTCCCAATGTCCAACAAATCTGAACCCCTCCCTCCTACACCATCTCTCAAGCCACGTATTCATCCTGCCTATTTTTTCATTTCTACACTGACTAGGACGTGGCACTGGTAGTAATCCTGAGATCACTACCTTTGAGGTCCTCCTCTTTAACTTCTCTCCTAGCTCCCTGAATTCTTCTTTCAGGATCTCATCTCGTTTTCTGCTTACATCTTTGGTGCCTAGATGCACCAAGACAACTGGCTGTTCACCCTCCCCAGTTGATTGGTGACATCCCTGACCTGAGCACCTGGGAGGTAACATACCATCTGGGAGTCCTGTTTTCGGCCACAGGACCGCTTATCTGCTCCCCTTACAATAGAATCCCCAATGACTATGGCCTTACGAGTCTATTTCCCGCCCTTCTGAACAGCAGTGCCTGCCACGGTGCCACGGTCTTGACAACTGCTGCCCTCTCCTGGTGAGCCATTCACCCCAACTGTATCCAAAACGGTATACCTGTTTTGGAGGGAGATGACTGCAGGGGACACCTGCACTGCCTTCCTACTCTTTTTCTGTCTTTTGGTCACCCATTCACTGTCTCTGTCAGCAATTCTAACCTGCAGTGTGACCAGTTTACTAAACGTGTTATCCACGATCACTTCAGTGGGTCCATCCGCAGCTCCAGAGCCGTTGTGCGGTCAAACAGCTGCAGCTGGACACACTTCTTGCAAGTGTAAGAGTCCGGAACGTCAGCTGCATTCCTAAGCTCCCACATCAAGCAAGAGACACATGCAACAGGTCTGAGGTCCACTGCCATTGTAAACTTAGCTTTATATGAACTGACTAAAACCAAACAATGCACTTAAATATATGAAAAAGAAAGATAAGAAAGAAATAAAAGCCTTACCTTACCGAGTCATTTTCTTCCAGTTGGAGGAAGGGGGCAGGAGAGAGGGAGATACTACATGTGTAGTATCTCGGGTTTAGCCACTGCCCAAATATAAATTAAGCCCTTACCTTCCCGGCAGCTCTTGCTTCACCTCACCTTCTCTCCTCGCCGCTCTGTCAAAATGGAGGCCCGACTTCCGAGGTAAGTCCCTTTTTAAGTGGGAAAACTTACCCTTCCTGGCAGCCCTCGCTTCACCTCACCTTCTCTCCTTGCCGCTCTGTCACTTGAAAATTGTTTTGATTTATCAATTTAAAAGTGACACTTTTCACCAATTATTGCCGGAAAGTGAACTTCACTTTTAAACTGGATCTTTCATGCAGAACACAGGCAGTTGGGGAGAACAACAGCATGCTTTTCTGTGTCTTTCTCTCTGTGAGGTTGTGTCTCTGTAACTCGATTCCAGTTCCAACCTATGCAATTAAAGATGGAGATGAAGATGAATTTCTTCTCTGAGGGTTGTGAATTTGAGGAACTTTTTACTCTAGAGGGATATGGAGGCTGGTTTATTAGTATATTCAAGGCTAGAGGTGGATTTTTATGGAAAGGAGTAAGGGAATCGAGAATTATTTAGAAAAGGTAAGATGCTTTACCTTTGTGAAGCTGGTTGCAGAGTTTGCAACTCTGGGAACAATTGTTTGTATAAGAATTAATTACAAATGTGCCCCTTGAAGGTGTACTTGTGAATAGTGGAAAGTGCAATCAGCCTCACATTTACAGTAATAGCAATAATCTCCTTAATCAATGTCACCATGACATGGTGGAATCTTTGTTTCAGATTCGTGTGTTTCAAGAAATAATTCAAGCAAAGGAAAACAAACTTGCTGAACAAGCACAGAAGCATGAGCAAGAACTCTTCATTGTGGCCTCAAAATTAGATGCCAGTGCTGATTTTGAACAGGTTAACTACTTTTCATAACTTTTTGAAATAAGATTTTGCTATGTGTAATAAAAGGAATTTGACAAATTGTTATTCACATCCTCAAAAGTACAAAGCAGATTTTGTGTGAAAGATTCCATGAATACTGCTGAAGCTCCATTGAAGTAAATTGCAGCTACAAATTCTTCAGAACTATGCAATGTTCATTTTAAAATAACTTTTGTCTTGTAGGTTGATTTACTTGTGTTTGAGGAAGAGTCATACCAGACTCGAAGTGTTAATCTCTTTCTCTCTCGACAGATGTTGCAGAACTGCTGAGTTTTTCCAGCATTCTCTCTGTTTCAAAATTCCAACAACCGCAATATTTTGATTTTACTGAAGATTTTGAGATTTTGTGCAAAGTTGTTTATTTACAATGTTCTTTGTATATGAATTCTGATACATAGGTTATTTAATATATATTTTTGATGATTAAATTATCAAGTATTCTTAAGTTATAAAGTACACACAATGCTAGAAGCAGATTTTCAGTCTGTTAATTTGACATTGCCGTGTGTGTGATTTTGCAACTATGTTATGTGATGTAAAAAAAACCTTTCTAAAATAAATCTGAAGTATAAAGGGGCTTAGCAATCTTTGTTCAGGATTCTCTTAAGGTTGTCATTCAGGTTCAGTTGGTAGTTAGAAAGGCGAATGCAATATTAGCATTCATTTCAAGACGGGTAGAATGCAATAGCAGCGATTATACTGCTGAAGCATGCAAGTCTCTCATCAGACTGCATTTGGAATATTGAGCGCAGTTTTGAGTCCTGTATCTAAGGAAGGATGTGCTGCTGATATTGGAGGGGCTCCAGAAGTGGTTAACAAGATGATCCCGGTGATGAAGGACTTGTCTGAGGAGGAGGAGTGGAGGACTCTGGATCTGTACTCAGTGGAGTTGAGAAGGATAGTGCATGATCTTGTTTAAAATTATAGAATACTGAGAGATCTAGATAGACTGGACATGGAGGAGATGTAGTAGGAGAGACTAGTACCTGAAGGCACGGCTACAGAGTGAGGGGATGAACCTTCAATTCTGAGATGAGGAATTTCTTCAGTGAGTGGTTGATGAATCTGTGGAACTCATTGCTATTTATTGAGTCTATCTAAGACAGATGTAGATAGGTTATTAAAGGAATCAAAGGTTATAGGGAGAAGGCAGGAGAATGGGGTTGAGAAATATATCAATCATTACCAAATGATGGAGCAGACCCAATGGGGCTGAATCATCTAATAGTATTTGTATGGTCCTGTGGTCTTAATATAGACAACGGATTGTCATAAATAAGCAAACCTTTCATTACTTAGGATAATTGACAGCAATTTTTAACATAAAGTGAGATGAGGACCTACTGATCGGAGTGTTTTGATTATAAATGTTGCCACTGACATAAGGATTTCAAGATGCATTACAACTTTTATTTTATTGGGGATCCTCATTTTTCACTTGATTCCTTCAGTTGTTGAAAGCTCTCAAACAAAAACTTCATGAAAAGGAGGAAGTGCTAATGGGAAGGACGCAGGTTGTGGATGTGCTGCAGAAAGAACTTGATGGGAGAGACCAGAAGATACAGGTGAGGAGAGAGGTACCTGCTGCTCTGTGAATTGGCATTAATGATCTCTGCAGTTGACCAGCTGAAAGATTTCATTTCAGCTTAGTACAATATAATTTAAAGTGACATCTGTGGAATATAGCTATGTAATAAGCTTTTCTTTTGAAAATGCACTCTATCAATATATTTAGTTAATTTCACTTGCTTGTGTTAACACTTAATAATGGAATTGTCTATGTAATGAGTTCTAATGAGGATTTCTCAGATGAACAAATCCCAGTGGCACTGTAATTCCATATTATGACCATGAAATGGCACTGTAACACCATGTTTCTGGAACACATTGAAAAACACCACGTGACATTTGTCAATGGATTAAAAGAAAAGAGTCTTCTATGCTTATGATGTAACTGAATCCCTATGTATAATACTGCTGTTAATTACTTCAGGTGAAAATTATAGTTGCTCTTTTGTCTGTTGGCTCATTGTTCATTTCATATATTCTATATTGCTATTAAGGAAGACAATTTTTTTGTATTTAAACTTAAGGTTTATAGAGGTCCTTTTGGTTTGTATTTTTCATTGAAAGAAAATTAAAACATTATTTTAAAATTTTCAGGAGATTATTGAAAAATTGAAACTTGTGCAGTTAGAAAAAGACCATCTTGAGGCTAAACTTGATGCTGAAAAGCATGTGATGAGAGCCCAGGTGAGAGATTTGATGGAAAGACACGAGATGGATTTGAAAACAATGAGAGAGAAACACAGCATGCAATTGCGAGCTATTGAGGAGAAACATGAAGATGAACTAGCTGAGAAAGAACAACATCAGTTAAAACTTCTGAAGCAACTGCAAGATTTACAAGCCCATGGTAATGCTTCTGTAATATTAGAGACAACTGCTACTATTGATAAACAGAAGATTGGGGAATTAGAAGGTAATTGGTTGCGATTTTCTGAAGTTATCAATATGAAAGAGATGGTTCATCTTGTGCAGTATTTCTTTAACTTATCTAAATAGCTTATGATTTAATATGATGCTGTGGTAAAGACATTGCTTAAATATGTAATTTACATGACTTAACAACCGAATAAAATAACATAGTTACTGTCACATTGCTGTTGGTGGGCTCCCGGGTCATTAACTATGGTCCACGAAGGGTTACAAATGTCTGTCAACTAGAGAGATGGGACAGGTGATTAGGGGGGTTACCACTGTGTTTGTCAAGCATGACAAGGCCAGGAGTCTGGTTTATATGATCAGGAAGTAGGTTTGCTCACTGAGCTGGGAGGTTCATTTCCAGACGTTTCGTCACCCTACTAAATAACATCTTCAGTGGGCCTCAGACTAAGCAGTGTACATGATTATGCTTTCTATTTACACGTTTGGGTTTCTTTGGGTTGGTCATGTTATTTCCAACGATTATGTCATTTCCTGTTCTTTTTCTCAGGGAATGGTAGATGGGGTCTAACTCGATTTGTTTGTTGATAGAGTTCCGGTTGGAATACCATGCTTCGAGGAATTCTAGTGCGTGTTTCTGTTTGGCTTGTCCTAAGATGGATGTGTTGTCCCAGTCGAAGTGGTGTCCTTCCTTATCTGTATGTAAGGATGCTAGTGAGAGAGGGTCATGTTGTTTTGAGACTAGTTGGTGTTCATGTATCCTGGTGGCTAGTTGTATGCCTGTTTGTCCAATATAATGTTTGTTACAGTTCTTGCAAGGTATTTTGTAAATGACATTAGTTTTGCTTGTTGTCTGTATAGGGTCTTTCAAGTTCATTAGCTGCTGTTTTAGTGTGTTGGTGGGTTTTCATTTTGGAGATGTCTATGATGTAGGAGAGAGTGGCTAGGGTTTCTGGACGTGTTTTGTCTGCTTGTTTGGGTTTGTTGCTATGAAATCGGCGGACTGTGTTCTCTGGGTACCCATTCTTTTTGAATACACGGTATAGGTGATTTTCCTCCGCTCTGCTTAGTTCCTCTGTGCTACAGTGTGTGTTGGCTTATTGAAATAATGTTCGGATGCAGCTTCATTTGTGGGTGTTGGGATGATTGCTTCTGTAGTTCAATATTTGGTCCGTATGTGTTTTCCTGTAGACGCTGGTTTGACGTTGCCCATTGGCTGTTTGCTCTATTGTGACATCTAGGAATGGCAGTTTGTTGTTGTTTTCCTCCTCTTTCGTGAATTTTATGTCAATAAGGGTATTATTGATGGTCATGAAGGTTTCCTCTAATTTGTAACAGGGCTGTTTATATCAAAGGAGCCCTGTTTACATCAATCGACATTAACCTGGCCAAGGAAACACTGACTACACTATTAGAAGACCCAATGATACGTACACCAAACACCACTAACTTCATCAGCAAGGACAGTACCATCAAGCTACTGGACCTATGCCTTGCCACACACTTCACCTTCAACAACAAAACCTACAAACAAACTAATGGAGTACCCAAGGGATCTCCGATATCAGGATTCTTAGCAGAGGGAGTAATGCAGAGACTTGAACAAACAGCTCTGCCAACCATCCAACCCAAGCTTTGGGCCCACTACGTGGATGACACCTTTGTCATCATGAAATGAAACATTTTGCTGTCAATCTGGAGTCATGTGTTGGCCAGACCATTAAGGATAGCGGTTTCATTCCCTGAAGGACATTACCGAACCAGATGGGTTTTTTCAACAACCAACAATGGATTCATGGTCATTGTTAGCCTCTTAATTCCACGTTTCTTTTTATTGAATTCAAATTCCACCATTTGCCACGGCGGGATTTGAACCCAGATCTCCAGAACTTTGCCTGGGTGTGTGGTTTAGCAGTCCAATTTGTTAGTGTGTATTGTGAATAGCTGAGGTCCTAGCACTGAACCCGCGACACCCCACTCCTCACTGCTTGCCACTCTGAAAAGGACCCATTTATCCTAACTCTGCTTCCTGTCTGCCAACGAGTTCTCTATCCATGTCAATACATTACCTCGAGTACCATGAGCTTTAATTCTCATTACTAATCTATTGTGTGGAACCTTGTTGAAGTCCATTTGGAAGTCCAGATACACAACATCTAATTCATCATTGTCTACTCTATTGGTTGCAATGTCAAAAAATTCCAAAAGATTTGTCAAGTGTGATTTTCCTTTAGTGAATCCATGCTGACTAGGATCGATTCTGTCACTGCTTTCCAAACGCACAGTTATTACATCCTTAATGATTGACTCCAGCATTTTCCCTACCACAGATGTGAGGCCAACAGACCTACAATTTCCCATTTTCTGTCTTCCTGTTTTTTTTTAAAAGCTTGGAGTTACATTACCTACCCTCCAGTCCATTGGAACTCTTCCAAAGTGCACAGCATGCTGGAAAATGATCACCAGTATATCTACTAGTTCAAGGGCCACTTCCTTACATACTCTGGGGTTGCAGAGCATTAGGCCCTCAGGCTGATGGGGTTTTAATCCCATTAATTTCTCCAATACCATTTCCTGAATAATCAGGATTTCTTTCAGTTTCTTCTTCATGCTTCAGCTCTGTTCCCCAGCATTTCCTGAACATTAATTGTGTCCTCCTTAGTGAAGACACATCCCAAGTATTTCATCAACTGGTCTGCCATCTCTCCATTATGAATTCACCTAACTCTAACTGCAAGGGACCTACGTTTGACTTCACCAGTCTTTATTTCACAGATCTATAGGAGCTTTAGCAGTGAGTTTTTCTTTTCCACAAGCTGACTTTTCATATTCTATTTTCTCTTTCCAAATTAAATCCATTGTCCTCCTCTGCTGAATTTTAAATTTCTCCCAGTCCTTGGGTGTGCTGCTTTTCCTTGCCAGTTTATAGGTTTCCTCTTTGTCCCTAACACTGTTCCACATTACAACAATATTAGTCAAGAACTGAAGACATCAAATTGGGAGTGACTGTCAGAGATTAATCTGTGTTTGACATGTGGGAGTCTTTTAAGGGCCAGTTCATCAGTGTTCTGGAGATCAGGGGTCAAATCCCGCCATGACGTGTTATGATGAGGAAGAAAGGTAAGGATGGTAAGATGTGCAGGTTAGTTGGATTGACCGTGCTAAATTGCCTTGTAGTGTCTGGGGATGTGTAGGTGAGGTGGATTAGGTATCGTAAATGCAGATTTACAGGGATCTGGTGGGGAACTAGGCCTGGGTAGGATGCTTGTCGAAGGGTTAGCCTGGATTTGATGGGCCAAATAACATCATTCTGCAGTGTAGGGATTCTATGGTTCTCTGATTCTAAGATTCCAGAAATTTGAGAAGAGATTTTTGAAAGTTTAGTCAAAAAGAAAAGGAAATGTACATAAGATTTAGGGTACTGAAATTAAACAAGGCTCTTGACTGTAAAGGAAGCAGGAAATAACTTAAATTTGGAGAGCTAAGAGGTACCATGAAAGTCCTTGGCAAATAGACTTGAGGAAAATCTCAAGGCATTTGGTGCATACATTGTGAGTAACAGGGTAGCTCGGGAAATGGTTGATCCACTAAGGATAAAGAAGGGAATTTAATACATGGAGCTGGAGGAAGTGGTTCAGGTCCTTTAGTGAGTGCTTTGCATCAGTATTCACCAAGGAGAAGGACGTGAAAGATGGTAAGATTAGGAACAAGAATGTTGATATTTTGGGACCTGTTTTAAGGGTAGACGATGACCTAATGGTATTATTGTTAGACTATTAATCCAGAGACCCACATAATTAAGCTGCTGAAGATTATCAGGGAAAAATCCCATTAGGTTCACTAATGTCCTTCAGGGAAGGAAATCTGTCTCTACCTGGTTTCTCTACAGGCGACTCCAGACACACAGCAATGTGGTTGACTCTTAACTGAGTTCTGGGTAATTAGGGAACGTTAATGCTGGCCTAGCTAGTGACTCCACATTCCATGAATGAAGAAAAGAACGTCATTATTAAAAAGGAGGTGGTGTTGGTTATCTTGAAAGACATTAAGGTATGTAAGGTTTAGGATGCTTAAGTTGGACATGGCCTTGACTAATATGGCGATGATCTTTGTGTCCACACTGTCCACTGGAGTAGTACCAGATGATTGGAGAGTGGTAAGTGTTATTCCCTTGTTCAAGAAAGGGAATAGGGATAAGCCTGGGAATTACAGACCAGTCAGTCTTGCGTCTCTAGTGAGCAAATTATTGGAGAAGATTCTGAGAGACAGGATTTATGATTATGCCTCACAAGCCTGATTGAATTCATTGAGGATGTGAAAAAAACACATTGATGTAGGTTTAGCAGTGGAGGTGTGTATGGATTTTAGCAAGGTGTTTAATAATGTTCCCCCTGGTAGGCTCATTCAGAAAGTAAGGAGTCATAGGATACAGGGAAATCTGGCTGTCTGGATACAGAATTGGCTGGCCCAAAGACAATAGAGGGTGGTGGTAGATGGAAAGTATTCAGCCTGGAGCTTGGTGACCAGCACTGTTCTGCATGGATGTGTTCTGAGACCTTAAATAAGCACATGGATGATTTTGGGATAGTGTAGGGGGACAAGCTGAGAATAGTTCACAGGTCGGCGCAACATTAAGGGCCGAAGGGCCTGGTCTGCGCTATATTTTTCTATGTTCTGTGTTCAATATGCAGGTGGACTGGGTGAATAATGTTGCTGGTGGATCCAAAGAAAGGGAACTCATGGAATGCTTACAAGGATGACTTTTTGGAACAGCTTGTGATGGAGTCCACAAGGAAGCTATTCTGGACTTAGTTCTCTGCAATGAGCCAGTATTTTACAACAGATCTTAAAGTAAGGGAACACTTCGGAGGTAGCGATCATAATATGGTAGAGTTCAGTCTGCAGTTTGAAAGAGAGAGGCAAAATCGGATGTAATGATGTTACAGTTAAATAAAGGTAATCACAGGGGCATGAGAGGGGAACTGACGAAAATCGACTTGAAGCTGAGCCTCGTGGGGAAGACAGTAGAGCAATAATGATAGGAGTTTCTGGGTGTAATTGAGGACACAGCACAGAGGTTCATCCCAAAGAAAAGAAAGATTATTCAGAGGGCAGGATTAGACAGCCACGATTGGGAGGTTAGACAGCCATGGCTGACAAAGGAAATCCGGAAATGTATCAAAGAAAAAGTGGGAACCTATGAAGTGGCTAAGAGCACTGGGAAATCAGAAGTTTGGGAAGGCTATAAAAACAAACAGAGGATAACAAAGAAAGAATTAAGGAAGGAGAGGATCAAATATGAAGGTAAGCTAGCCAGTAATATTAGAAATGATAGTAAAAGTTTCTTTTAATACATAAGAAACAAACAACTGGGAAAAGTAGAAATTGTGTTGCTCCACATTGATGCAGGAAGGCACGTGCTGGGAGATAAGGAAATAGCTGAAGAACTTAAACGTAATTTGTGTCAGTCTTTACAGTGGAAGACATGAGTAGTATCCCAACAATTAAGGAGAGTTGGGGGCAGAGCTGAGTATGGTAGCCACTACAAAAGAGAAAGTGCCGGAAAAGCTAAAAGGTCTAAAAATTGATAAATCTCCTGGCTCCGATGGGCTACATCCTAGAATTCTGAGGGAGGTGGCTGAAAAAAGTAGTGGAGGTGTTGGTTATGATCCTTCAAAAATCACTGGAGTCAGGGAAAGTCCCAGATGATTGGAAAATCGCTTTTGTAACTGCCTTGTTCAAGAAAGGATCAAGACAAAAGATGGAAAATTATAGGCCGATTAGCCTAGCCTTGGTTGTAGGTAAAATTCTAGAATCCATTATTAAGGACGAGATTTCTAAATACTTGGAAGTGCAGGGTCGGATTAGGACAAGTCAGCATGGATTTAGTAAAGGGAGGTTGTGCCTGAGAAACCTCCATAGTCATAGAGTCATAGAGATGTACAGCATGGAAACAGACCCTTCGGTCCAACCTGTCCATGCCGACCAGATATCCCAACACAGTCTAGTCCTACCTGCCAGCACTCGGCCCATATCCCTCCAAACCCTCCCTATTCATATACCCATCCAACTGCCTCTTAAATGTTGCAGTTGTACCGGCCTCCACCATATCCTCTGGCAGCTCATTCTATACACGTACCACTCTCTGCGTGAAAAAGTTGCCCCTTAGGTCTCTTTCATATCTTTCCCCTCTCGCCCTAAACCAGTGTCCTCTAGTTCTGGACTCCCTGACCCCAGGGAAAAGACTTTGCCTATTTATCCTATCCATGCCCCTCATAATTTTGTAAACCTCTATAAGGTCACCCCTCAGCCTCCGACGCTCCAGGGAAAACAGCCCCAGCCTTGTACAGCCGTAACATGACCCCCCCAACTCCTGTACTCAATACTCTGACCAATAAAGGAAAGCATACCAAACGCCACCTTCACTATCCTATCTACCTGTGACTCCACTTTCAAGGAGCTATGAACCTGCACTCCAAGGTCTCTTTGTTCAGCAACACTCCCTAGGACCTTACCATTAAGTGTATAAGTCTACTAAGATTTGCTTTCCCAAAATGCAGCACCTCACATTTATCTGAATTAATCTCCATCTGCCACTTCTCAGCCCATTGGCCCATCTGGTCCAGATCCTGTTGTAATCTGAGGTAACCCTCTTTGCTGTCCACTACATCTCCAATTTTGGTGTCATCTGCAAACTTACTAACTGTACCTCTTATGCTCGCATCCAAATCATTTATGTAAATTCTTTGAAGAGGTAACAGGTAAGTTAGACCAGGGAAACACAGTGGATGTTATCTATCTAGACTTCCAAGAATTCTTTGACAAGGTCCCTCATGGGACGCTGCTGAGGGCTCATGGTGTTCGAGGTGAGCCACTGGCGTGGATTGAGGATTGGCTGTCTGACAGAAGGCAGAAAGTTGGGATAAAAGGTTATTTTTCGGAATGGCAACTCGTGACAAGTGGTGTCCTGCAGGGTTCAGTGTTGGGCCCGCAGCTGTTCACTTTATATATGGATGAAGGGACTGGGGGCATTCTGATGAAGTTTGCTGATGACACAATGATAGGTGGGCAGGCAGATAATACTGAGGAGGTGGGGATGCTGCAGAAAGATTTAGACAGTTTAGGAGAGTGGTCCAGGAAATGGATGATGAAATTTAATGTGAGCAAATGCAAGGTCTTGCATTTTGGCAAAAAGAGTAAAGGCATGGAACTTTTTCTAAATGATGAGAACATTCATTAAACCAAAGTACAAAAGGATCTGGGAGTGCTAGTTCAGGATTCTCTAAAGGTTGACTTGCAGGTTGAGTCCGTGATTAAGAAAGCAAATGTAATGTTGTCATTTACCTCAAGAGGGTTGGAATATAAAAGCAGTGATGTGCTTCTGAGACTTTATAAAGCTCTAGATCGGCCCCATTTGAAATACTGTGTCCAGTTTTGGGCCCCACACCTCAGGAAGGACATACTGGCACTGGAGCGTGTCCAGTAGAGATTCGCACGGATGATCAATGGAATGGTAGGCCTAACATACGATGATCGGCTGAGGATCCTGGGATTGTATTCATTAGCGTTTAGAAGGTTGAGGGGAGATCGATAGAAATTTATAAGATAATGCGTGGCTTAGAAAGGGTGGACGCTGGAAAATCATTAGACGGGGAAGCGAAGACCCGTGGGCACAGCTTTCGAATTAGAGGGGGTCAATTTAGAACGGAAATCAGGAGGCATTTCCTCAGCCAGAGTGTGGTGGGCCTGTGGAATTTATTGCCATGGATTGCGTTGGAGGTCGGGACGTTGAGTGTCTTCAAGGCAGAGATTGATAAATTCTTGATCTCCCAATGAATTAAAGGCTACAGGGCGAGTGCAGGTAAGTGGAGTTGAAATGCCCATCAGCCATGATTAAATGGTGGAGTAGACTCAATAGACTGAATGGCCTTCCTTCCACTCCTACGTCTCATGGTCATATGGCCTTAAAATGTAGGGTATGTAGGTTAGTTCGATCCTACAGTTGGATAAAAGGGTCAACGCAACATTGAGGGCTGAAGGGCCTGGACTGTGCTGTGTTTTTTGTTCTAAAGCAGGAAAGAACTCGAGCAGCAAATTAGAAGAGCAAGAAGGGGCCATGAAATCACCATGGCAAGTAAGGTTAAAGAGAATCCCAAGGTATTCTCATACATTTCAAAACGAGAGGATAACTAGAGAAAAGGTGGGACCAGTCGAGGATAAAAGAGGGGACTTGTGTTTGGAGGCAGAGGATATGGATGAGATCCAAAATGAGTACTTCACCCAGGAGAAGGATATGTAGGATAGTGAGATTTGTGTGTAGCATGCTAATATGCTAGGGCAATTTGAGATCAAGAAAGAAGTAATGTTGTGTGTATTGAACATTAAGGTGGATAAGTCCACAGGGCCTGATGGTATCTACCCCAGGTAGTTGAGAGAGGCAAGGGAGGAGGTTGCAGGGGCCTTGACCAAGATCTTTGTATCCTCTGGAGAGGTTCTCGAGCACTGGTAACGTTGTTCCTCTGTTCGAGAAGGAAAATAGGGATAATTCAGGAAATAATAGACCAGTCACACTCACATCGGTGGTTGGAAAGCTGTTGGAGAGAATTCTTAGGGAAAGCATTTGGGAAAAGCATGGCCTAATTAGGAACAGTCAGCATGGCTTTGTGCAGGGTAGATCATGTATTACTAACTTGATAGAGTTTTTTGATGAGATGGTAAAGGTGATTGATAGGGTAGAGCAGTGGATGTTGTCTACATGGATTTTAGTAAAGCTTTCAACAAGGTCCTTCATGGTAAGCTCATCCAGAAGATTAAGATGCATGGGATTCACAGTGGCTTGGCAACTTGAATTCAGAATTGGCTTTCCCATAGAAGGCAGAGGGTGGTGGTGGAAAGTTGTTTTTCAGGTTGAAGGTCCATGACTAGTAGTGTTCCACAGGGATCTGACCTGGGACCTCTGCTATTTGTGATATATATAAATTACTTGGATGAAAACGTATATGGGCGAGTTAGTAAGTTTGCGAGCGATACAAAGATCGGAGTTCTGAGTAGTGTAGAAGGTTGTCAAAGGATACAGCAGGATATAGATCTGGGTGGTGCAGATAGGGGTGGAGAAATGGCAGATGGAATTTAATCCAAGTAAGTGTGAGATGCTGCACTTCGGGAGATCAAATGTTAAAGAAAAGTATTCCGTTCTTGGCAGTACCCTGAACAGAGGGATCAAGTCCATAGATTCCTGAAAGTGGCCAAGGAAGTAGATAGGGTGGTAAAGAAGCTGTATGGCATGTTTGTTTTTATTGATTTGGAATTGAGTGTAAGAATCAGAATGTCAAGTTACAGCTTTGTAACACTTTGGTTTGGCCGCAATTAGAGTACTGCGTTCATTTCTGGTTGCCATATAATAGGAAGGATCTGAAGACTTTGGAAAACGTACAGAAGGGGTTGACCAGGATGCTGCCTGGGTTAGGGGATATGAACTATAAGAAAAGGCAAGAAAAACTCTGGTTGCTTTCGCTGGAGCAGCAGAGGCTGCAGGGAGACTTGATAGAAGTCTACAAAATTATGAGATACAGAGATAGGGTTGACGGTCAGAATCCTTTTTCCCCCACAGTTGAAGTGTTTAAAACTAGGAGGCATGCATTTAAAGTGAGATGGGGGGGAAGTACAAAGGAGATGTGAGGAGAAAATTTTTTACACAGTGGTAGGGGTGTGGAACATGCTGCCAAGACTGGTGGTAGAGGCAAATACGATAGGAGCGTTTAAGAGACTTTTAGATCCGTACGTGAACGTGCAATGAATGGAGGGATGTGGACCAAGGGAGGCAGAAGTGATTAGTTTAATTTGGCGTCATGTTTGGTACAACATTGTGGACAGAAGGGCCTATTGCTGTGCTGTACAGTTCTATGTTCTAAGATAGACAAGTCTCCAGGTTGATGATGGGATCTATTCCAGAATTTTGAAGGAGGCAAGGGAGGAGATTGCTTGGGCCCTGACAGAGATTGCTGCATCTACTTTTGACATGGGCGTGGTCCCAGAAGACTGGAGAATAACTAATGATGTTACTTTATTTTAAAAGGGCAACAGGAATAATCCAAGAAATTCAAGTCTGGTGAGCCTTCTATCAATAGTAGTGAAATGTTTAGAGAAGATTCTTAGGGACAGGATATACTCTCATTTGGAGAAGGTTGGACTTATTAGAAATTGGCAGTATGCCTTTGTGCAGGGAGAGGTCTGCTCTCTCGAACTTGATTGAGTTTTTTGAGAAAATGATAAAGATGATTGAGAGTAGAGTAGCGAATGTTGTCTCTGTGGATTTTATGAAGCATTTGACAAGGTCCCTCAAGTCGATGAACCTGAAATTGAAGTCACATGGGATCCATGGTGAGTTTGTAAGTTGGATGCAAAATTGTCTTGGACATAGAAGTTAGAGTGTAGTTCTGGAGGGTTTTTTTTCTGACTGGAAGTCTGTGACTGGTGGTGTTCTGCAAGGATCAGACCTGAGACCTCTTCTCTGTAATATTATACATGATTTGTATGAAAATGTGGATAGGCTGATAAATAAGTTGGCAGACGACATGAAACTTTGAGGAGATGTGGGTAGTGAGGAAGATTGTCAAAGGAACCCGGATCTTGACCACTTAGAAAGTTGGAAGAAGAATTGGTGGATGGAGTTTAATATGGACAGGCATGAGATGATACGTTTTGGGAGGTCAAATGCAAGGGGGATGTATACAATAAATGACAGAACCCTTTGGAGCATTGAAATGCAGAAGAATATTGGGGTGCAAGTCCCTAGCTCCATGAAAGTGTCAACTCAAGTAGATAAGGTAGTAAAGAAGGAATATAGCCTTATTTGCTACCTTCAATCAGAGCACTGAAACTAAAAGTTGGCAAAGCATGTTGCAACTGTATAGGATTTTAGTTAAGTTGTACTTGGATATTGTGTGCACTTCTAGTCACCACACTACAGAGAGGACGTGGAAGCTTTGGAGAGGGTGCAAAATAACTTTACCAAGATGTTGCCTGGATTGAAGTCTTTTAGCTATAAGAGTTTGGACAGACTTGGATTGTTCTCAGAAGAGTGTCGGAGGCTGGGGACCTGATAGGAGGAAATAAAATTGAAAGGCACGGATAGGTGGATAGTCATAGGACATAGAAAAGTACAGCACAGAACAGACCCTTCGGCCCACAATGTTGTGCCAAGGGTTAACCCTAACGTAAAACAAAATAACCTAACCTACCCACCCCTCAATTCACTGCTGTCCATGTGCATGTCTGCCTTGGCTTAAATGTCCCTAATGACTGTGCTTCCACCACCACCGCTGGCAATGTATTCCATGCATCGACTACTCTGTGTTAAGAACCTACCTCTGACGTCCCCTCTATTCCTGATATCTTAAAAGTATGGCCCCTCATGCCAGTCAATCTTGCCCTGGGGGAAAAGTATCTGACTGTTGACTTTATCCATGCCTCTCATTACCTTGTATGCCTCGCATTACCTTGTATGCCTCGATCAGGTCACCTCTCTTTGTCCTCCTTTCCGGAGAGAAAAGTCCGAGCTTAGTCAACCTCTCTTCATAAGACAAGCCCTCCAGTCCGGGCAGCAGCCTGGTAATCCTTCTTTGCACCCTCTTCAAAGCCTCTGTATCTTTCCTACAGTAGGGCAACCAGAACTGGACACAATATTCCTGCAATAGCCCTCTATACTATCATAAGGCACCTCCAACCTTTGTGTCATCTGCAAATTTGTTAACCCACCCCTCAATCTACTCATCCAAGTCATTTATAAAAACTACAAAGAGCAGAGGCCCAAGAATAGCGCCCTGTGGGACACCACTCACCACTGACCTTCAGGCAAAATACATTCCATCTACAACCACTCTGCCTTCTGTCAGCCAACCAATCCTGAATCCAGACAGCCAACTCTCCCTGTAACCCATCCCTCCTGACTTTTTGAATGAGCCTACCGTGGGGAAACTTATCAAATGCCTTACTAAAGTCTATATACACCACAGCCACTGCTCGACCTTCGTCGACCTGTTTCGTCACCTCCTCGAAGAAAAGATTTGTGAGGCATGACCTGCCCCTCACAAAGCCATGCTGACTGTCTTTAATCACACTATGATTTTCCAAATAGTCATAAATCCTATCCCTTGGAATTCTTTCCAAAACTTTGCTGACCACAGACGTAAGACTGACTGGTTTGTAATTGCCAGGGATTTCCCTGTTACCCTCCTTGAGAAGAGGAATAACATTCGCTTACTTTCAATCCTTCGGTATGACTCCCGTGGAGAGTTAGGAAGCAACCTTTTGTTTTCAGGGTAAATAGTCAAAGTCTTTTCTCCAGGTCAAGGTTATCATGTCATGGCTGCAGGATGTTCTTTTGGGAGGGAGATCAGCCAAATGTCCTGGTCCACATTGGTTTCACTGTCAGATTGTCAGATGTATGCCACGTAGGTCTGTTTGTTGGGAGGAGAGGGTCTCAACTCTTTACAATTCATATAAATGATTTGGGTAAAAGGAATGAAGATATATGAGAAATCAAAGGAGCTGCAGATGTTGGAAGTCAAAAACCAAAACAGAAATCGTTGGAAAAGCGCAACAGGTCTGGCAGTATCTGTAGGAAGATATTAGAGTTAATGTTTCGGGTCCAGTGACCCTTGTTCAGAACTGATACCTATCTTTGTGTAATCAGCAAATTTAGCTAAGAAGTGCGTTGTGAAGAGGACTTCTGGAGCGTACAAAGAAGTTGTAGAAAGTTGACAAAATTATTAAAGGCGTGGATAATGGTAGAAATTAGAGGATGTAGGTTTAAGGTAAAAGGAGAAATTCTTTACAGAGAGGGTGATAAGTGCCTGGAATGCAGTGCCACAGGACGTAGAAATCAATAGAGTACCAACGTTTAAGAGATACCTTGACAGATGCATGAAAAGGCAGGAAATAGATGGATACGCACTGCATACATGCAAAACACTTTTAGTTAGAAAGGTGCCAAGTGTCAGTACAAGCCTGGTGGGGTGAAGAGCCTGTTTCTGTGCTGTACTTTGTTGGAAGAGATCTGAATATGTTAAGCAAGTGGGTAAAATTCTGGGGATTGGAGAACAATGTAAGTGTGAAATTGTCTGTTTTGGCAGAAAGAATATTAAAAAAATCATCTAAATAGTGAGATGTTGTACACCTCTATGATGCAGAGAGATCTGGGTGTCCCCGTGCATGAATCACAGAAGATTAATGTGTAGGTACAGCAGTGATCAAGAAAGCTAATAGATCGTTATGGATTATTGTGAGGGGAATTGAATGCATGAGTAGGGACATTATGTATTGATGCCCTGCATAATTGAAAAAAATATCATTTACACTGCTGTGCTTTAGCTTTGGTTAAGCTTCAGTACTATGCACCCTTTTGGTCAATACATGATAAGAAGATATGATTGAACTGGAGGATGTGTAGAGGAGATTCTTTTGATTCCCATGTGGGATGGGAGTATTGCTTGCTGCCCAGCATTTAATATCTGTCCCAATTATCCTTGAGCTGCCTTCTTGAACTGCTGCTGTCCATGTGCTGACCACAACGCCATTTGTGAAGGAATTCTAGGATTTTGATCCAGTGACAGAGAGAATGGGCTTAACGTTTGATTTTCACATATACCTTCTCCTTTTTTTGTTACCCCTTAGTCATAGATCTGCACAGTATGGAAACAGACCCTTTGTCCAACTCGTCCATGCCAACCAGATATCTTAAATAAATCTAGACCTACATGTCAGCATTTAAACTCCTCTTATTCATTTACCCATCCAGATGCCTTTTAAATGTTGTAATTGTATCAATCTCCTCCAATTCATCTGGCAGCAGCCAGGGGCAATCCGTAATGGCCAGGTCTCTGGCACTGAGTCTGGCTCTGTAGCTCATAAGGGAAGGGAGAAGAGAAAAGTGCTAGTGATAGAAGACTGAATAGTTAGAGGAGCGGGCAGGAGATTCTGTGGTCGTGAACGGAACACTCGGAAGGTATATTGCCTCCCAGGTGTCTGGGTCCTAGATGTCTCTGAGTTTACAAGATTCTGAAGGGGGAGTGTGAACAGCTAGAAATCGTGGTGCATGTTGACACCAATGACATAGGAGAAAGTGAGGACTGCAGATGTTGGAGATTCCTGAAGAAGGGCTTATGCCCTAAACGTTGATTCTCTTCCTTGGACGCTGCCTGACCTACTTCACTTTTTTCCAGCACCAATGACATAACCAGGAAAAGGGATAAGGATCTAAAAAGTGATTTCAGGGAGTTTGGCGGGAAGCTAAAAAGCAGGACAAGCAGAGTACTATTCTCAAGATGCCACGTGCTAGTGAGGCAAGAAAGAGGGAGCAAGTGCAGCTAAACACGTAGCTACAGGGTTGGTGCAGGAGGGAGGGCTTCAGATACTTAAATTGTTGGAGTACCATCTGGGGAGGTGGAACCCCCTAGTAGCAGCAGAGAGATGGAAGAACAGATGTACAGCAGATCTTGGAAAGGTGCAGATGTGACAGAGTTGTTATTACAGGTGACTTAAACTTTCCCAATATTGATTGGAACCTCCTTAGTGCGGATGGTCTGGATGGAGTCGATTTTGTCAGGTGTGTCCAGGAATGATTCCTGACTCAATATGTAGATCGACTGACTCGGGGGGGTGGGCGGGGGGGAGAGGCCGTATTGGATTTGGTACTAGTAACGAGCCAGGCCAAGTGTCACATCTCTCGGTGGGGAAGTGTATCGGTGACAGTGATCTCAACTGCCTCACCTTTACCATGACCATGGAGAGGCTTAGGAATGGACAGTATGGGAAGATATTTAATTGGGGGAGGGGAAATTATACTGCTGTTAGATTGGAGTAAAAATTGGGAACAACTGCTATTGGGAAAGGCACAACAATGTGGATGTTGTTGGTTCACTTTCTCCACTGAAACAGGCAAGGACTGGTCAGGTGAAGGAGCCTTGGATGACAAGAGCAGAGGAGTTTCTGGTCAAAAGGAAGAAGAAAGCATACTTAAGGTTGAGGAGAAAAACTCAGAAATGGACTGAAGAGAGTAATGAAGGGGCACGATAAAGGCTGGTGGGACGGATTAGGAAAAGCCCAAAGGCGTTCTACATGTATGTGAGGAATAAGAGAATGATCATAGAGAGGGTAGGACCATTCAGGGATAGTGGAGGGAACTTGTGCCTGGAGTCTGAAGAGGTAGAGGAGGTCCTAAATGAGTTTTTTGCTTCAGTATTCACTCAAGAGAGGGACCTTTTGTTGATAGTGAGAACACCATGGACCAGCTTAATAGGTTGAACAGATTGATATTAAAGAAGTGGATGTGTTGGAAATTCTGGGAAGTATCAAGATAGATAAGTCCCCAGGGCTATACCAGATATATCTGAGGTTACTATGGGAAGCAAGGAATGAGATTGTTGCACCTCTGGCGATGATCCTTTCATGCTCACTCTTCATGGGAATAGTACTGGCTGATTAGAGGGAGGTAAATATTGTTAATCTGTTCAAGAAAGGGAATAGGGAGATCCCTGGGAATTACAGACCAGTCAATCTTATGTCTGTGATAAGCAAGGTACTGAAAAGGGTTCTGAGAGATGCATAGGATTTATGACTATTTGGAAAAATATAGTTTGATAGTCAGCATGGCTTTGTGAGGGGCAGGTCATGTCCCCCAAGCCTCTTTGAGGACATGATGAGACAAGTTGACTAAGGTCGAGTAGTGGATGCGGTGTATATGGATTTCAGTAAAGCATTTGTTAAGATTCCCCACGGTCGGCTGATTCAGAAAGTTAGGAGGTATGGGCTACAAGGAAATTTGGTTGTCTGGATACAGAATTGGCTGGCCATTAGAAGACATAGAATATTTTCCATTCACTACCACTCTACCTGGAGATTGGTGACAAATGGTGTTCCGCAGAGATCTGTTCTTGGGTCTCTGCTCTTTGTAGTTTTCATAAATGACTTAGATGAAGAGGTGGAAGGGTGGGTTGGTAAGTTTGCTGATGACACAAAGGTCAGTGGTGTTGTAGATAGTGTCGAGGGCTGTTGCAGGATACAACATGACATTGACAGGATGCAGGACTGGGCTGAGAAGTGGCAGATGAAGTTCAACCTGGATAATGCGAAGTGATTCATTTTGGAAGGTTGAATTTGAATGCTGAATACAGGGTTAAAGATAGAATTCTTGGCAGTGTGGAGGAACAATGGGATCTTGGGATCCATGTGCATAGTTGCCACCCAAGTTGATAGGGTTGTTAACTAGATGTATGATGTTTTGGCTTTCATTAACAGGTGGATTGAGTTTAAGAGCCGTGAGGTTTTACTGCAGCTCTATAAAACCCTGGTTAACCACCCTTGAGATATTGTGTTCAGTTCTGGTCAACTCATTATAGGATGGATGTGGAACTTTTAGAGAGGGTGCGGAGGAAATTTACCAGGATGCTGCCTGGACTGGAGGACTTTCTTCTAATGAAGAAAGGTTGAGGTCACTAGGGCTTTTCTCATTGGAGCAAAGAAGGGTGAGAAGTGACTTGATAGAGGTGTACAAGATGATGAGAGGCATAGAGAGAGTGAATAGTTGGAGACTTTTGTCCACAGGGCAGAAATAGCTAAATTTAGGGTTTATAATTTTAAGGTGATTGGAGGAAGGTATAGGGAAGATTTCAGATGTAGGTTCTATAAGCAGAGAGTGGTGGGTGCGTGGAATGCACTACCAGCAGTGGTAGTAGAGTCAGAGACATAAGGGGCATTTAAGCGACTGCTAGACAAGCACATGGAAGGCAATACATTGAGGATCATGTAGATTAGATTAGATTAGATTGCTTACAGTGTGGAAACAGGCCCTTCGGCCCAACAAGTCCACACCGCCCCGCCGAAGCGCAACCCACCCATACCCCTACATCTATCCCTTACCTAACACTACGGGCAATTTAGCATGGCCAATTCACCTGGCCTGCACATCTTTGGGGTGTGGGAGGAAACTGGAGCAGCCGGAGGAAACCCACGCAGACACGGGGACAATGTGCAAACTCCACACAGAGAGTCGCCTGAGGTGGGAATTGAACCCGGGTCTCTGGCGCTGTGAGGCAGCAGTGCTAACCACTGTGCCACCGTGCCGCCCATGTAGGTGAGGTTGATCTTAGATTAAGATAAATGTTTGGCAAAACATTGTGGGCCGAAAGGCCTGTACTGTGCTGTTCTGTTCGATATTCTATAATGACACCCCTTAGCCTCCGATGATCTGGGGAAAATAGCTCCAGCCTAATCAGCTTTTCCCGATAGCTCAAATCCACTAACCCTGGCAACATCCTTGTAAATCTTTTCTGAACCCTTTGAAGTTTCACATTATCCTTCCTTAAGCAGGTAGACCAGACTTGAATGCAATATTCCAAAAGTGGCCTAACCAATGTCCTGGGCAAAAGTGAGGACTGCAGATGCTGGAAACCAGAGTTTAGATCAGAGTGGTGCTGGAAACATGCAGCAGGTCAGGCAGCATCTGAGGAGCAGGAAAATTGATGTTTTGGGCAAAAGCCCTTCATCAGGAATGGAGGCAGGGAGCCTCCAGGGTGGAGAGATAAATGGAGGGGTGGGGGGCTGGCGAGAAAGTAGCAAAGAGTACAGTAGGTGAATGGGGTTGGGGATGGAGGTGATAGGTCAGAGGGGAGAGTGGAGTGGATAGGTGGGAAGGGAGATTGGCAGGTAGGACAGGTCATGAGGACAGTGCTGAGCTGGAAGGTTGGAACTGAGGTAAGGTAGGGGAGGGGAAATGAGGAAACTGGTGAAGTCCACATTTATGTCCTGGGGTTGAAGTGTTCCGAGACAGAAGATGAGGCGTTTTTCCGCCTCAGAACACTTCAACCCCAGGGCATCAATGTGGACTTTACCAGTTTCCTCACTTGCTCTCCCCTCACCTTACCCCAGTTCCAACCTTCCAACTCAGCACTGTCCTCATGACCTGTCCTACCTGCCAATCTCCCTTCCCACCTATCCACTCCACCCTCCCCTCTGACCTATCACCTCCATCCCCAACCCCATTCACCTACTGTACTCTTTGCTACCTTCTCCCCAGCCCCACTGCCCTCCATTTCTATCTCCACCCTGGAGGCTCCCCGCCTCCATTCCTGTTGAAGGGCTTTTGCCCGAAACGTCAATTTTCCTGCTCCTTGAATGTTGCATGACCTGCTGTGCTTTTCCAGCACCACTCTGATCTAACCAATGTCCTGTCCAGCCACATTAGGATTTCTCAACTCCTATACTCATTGGATGACCAATAAAGGCAAGCATACCAAATGCCACCTTCACTAACCTGTCTACCTGCCACTGTACTTTCAAGGAAAAATGAACCTGTACTCCTTGTTCAGTAACACTCGACAAGACCTTACCATTAAGTGTATAAATCCAATCCTGATTTGCCTTTGCAAAATGCAGTTCTTCACATTAATCCTAAATTATACTTTGTCTGCCACTCCTCGATCCACCTGTCCAAGCTGATCAAGGTCCTGATGTACTCTAAGTAACCTTCTTGATTGTCCACTGCACCTCCAATTTGATTCTGGAATTGATTGGCAACTTTCTGAATTATCAGATCAGGGTTTACTCCCCCGGCAAATAAAACGCAAACAGAATTTTATTCAATGCATTCATACAAGTAACACTTCTGGTATCGATAATTTGTGTTTTAATATTGGTGGCTTTTCTGATGTTAACATTGTAATTGAGCATGAAAGTGAAAATGGTTAAGAACTATATGTAAGGGTAGCCATCAATTGTTAACCACAATTTAAAACAGGAATCAACTTATTCAACAGGTTCAGAGATACACAAAGTTAAGAGATTAATTTGGAACAATGCTGTAATGTAGTCCTGGTCTGATAATATTGTATCTTAGTAACCTATGTATTGTGGCATTATAATTCATTCTAGAGCTACAGAATGATGCTGTTGAACGTATCAGTGGCAAGAAGGGACAAATATCACGTGGTATAAGTACAGTACTTTTTGGTTTACTTAGTACAATATTGTATTTATAACACTTTTGTATTTATAACACTTTTTTATTGATGTCTGGGAAAAATACTGAAAAACATGTCAGATGCAAGCAGCTTTTTTACTGGAAGCGATCGTAATAGTCGAACTGTAATGGAAACTGCCATACGTTTTATAGTAGAAGTTTAAATTGACTTTAATTTTGATTTTTTTTCACAGATGCTGCCAGACCTGCTGAGCTTTTCCAGCAATTTCTGTTTTTGTTTCTGATTTCCAGTATCTGTAGTTCTTTGAGTTTTTAACAAATTATTGATGTTTGTTCTGATGGTGTTAGTGAGATTGTTGAGATTTCTGATCAGTATATTTATTTAAGTTTACTTTCTTTCTAGAACAACTAAAACTTAAAATGGAAGAGGTTGCTAAGTCAGAGGCCAAATTCCTGAAAATGAAAGCTTGGTCCAAATCCAGAATCAGGCAGGCTGAAGAAGATGTGAGGAACGCAATCGTACGTGTAAATCTAAACCTCTAATATCTGGTGACTGCATGTCTGTCTTGGATGGAATTAAAATGCAAGGCATGATCTCATAATCAAATAGGATAACATTGATCCCTTTTTTCCTCATAAATCCTTGAAGTTTCCTTCCTTACAATGGAAGTCAAGAGAGCTTTTCAACTATAATCTCTGTTCAAAAGTAAGTCTTCTATAGCAGCTGAACCTTATAAAGGAATACTTTCCTGCGTGCTGGACAGAAGGCCTGAATCTCAGTACACCAGCCATTACACTTTACATCAGATAATGTAAAATGGAAATGGGAGGATTTAAACTGGATTGGCAAGGGAATGGGCTCCTGACAAGTGGTTCGGAGGGGAGACAGGCTGAGACAAATTAGAAGTTTAAAACATGAGGGAGCCTGGAAGGCTCAATGACTAGATAAGTAAAAAGTAAGCTTATCCAGGTTAAATCTATACAATTGTAATTGCGCCTAAGGCGTAGGATAGATGGGCTGAAAGTACAGCTAGACTCTTGTGAATATGATGTCATAGCTATGACCAGGACTTGGCCAAATGATGGGCAGGATTAGCAGCATGACATTCCTGGTTAAAGAGTAGTCACAAAATAAGAGCAATAGGAGAGGGTGGTGCATTATTGATTAAGAAATCATTTATGGATTGAAAAGGGTTGATCTCATGAAAGGATTATGAAATGAAATCATTTGGGTAGAAGTGAAAAACACATTTGGGTGCATACTGTAGACCCTCAGGGAGAGATAGAGGATCAAGTATATTGGAAGAAGTACATTAATGTATTTCACGGAACTGTACGAATAAGGCATTAACAGAGGAGATTTTTAACTACCCAAATAATTAGTATCATATTTTAGTAAACCATGTGGGGAGAAAGCAAGGTTCTTAAATTGCTTCTAGGAGAACTTTTTTAGCCAGTATGTAGAAAGCTGAACGAGGGAAGAGGCACTTCTGGACTGAATATTTGGAAATATTCCTCAGCAGGTGTGAAGTATATCATTAGGGGAGCATTTTGAGGATAATGACCATAACTCAGTTAGATTAAAAAGAATTGTGGAAAAGAATAAGGAAGGGTGGGAAACCAAAGTTCTAAACTGGGGAAAGACTAAAACTTTGTCAGAGCAGTTGGAGGCATTGAAGATGGACATAGCGAAAGTACAGGGCAAATATATTTCAATGAAGACAGGGTGGAACCATAGCAGAGGCAATGGCCTAGTGGTATTATTGCTGAGCTGTTAATCCAGCGAAATATGTAATGTTCTGGGTCCTGGGTTCAAATCTTGCCATGGCAGTTGAATACAATTTTAAAAAAATGGAACTAAGAGTCTAGTAATGACCATGAAACTGTTGTCAAGTGTTGGAAAACCCATCTGGTACACTAATGTCCTTTAATGATGGAAACTACCTCGCAACTCTTAAACTGCCCTTTGTGCAATTTGGGATGGGCAATAAATGCTGGCCCAGCCTACAAAGCCCTCATCCTGTGAATTAATTCAGAATAAATAAATAATTCTCCTAGAGGAGAATAACAAGTTCAGGTTCTTAAAAGAGAAATTATGAAATCTTTAGGAGCCTGCACAAGAAATCAATAGCTGGTAGGTTGAAGGAAAATTGAAAGGGGTTTTGTAAATAAAAAACAAATGAATAACTAGGGAAAGAGTAGAGCCCATGATGAACCATAAAGACGACTACGTGTGGACTTGGAAAACATGGACATGCTGCGTCGGTTTTCATAATAGGTAAGAATGAGGTATAGACATCAGGGTGGTAGGCTGCAAAACATTAGAAGAAACTCCGAGTGAGAAGAGGTGCTAAATGCATGAGATAAACACACTGCCTTAAGGGATGCAAAGCCAGAGCCCTGGCAGTAATTTTCAAATCCTCTTAGTCCATAGGACTGGAGGACTGCTAATATTGTCACATTATTAAAGAAACGGAGAATGGATAGATTAGGAAATTGCAGTCCAGTCAGTGAAGATGTTATTGGAAAGAATTCTGAGGGATAGATATACAGTATCTGCATTTGTAGAGACGTGGACTAAATTAAGCATAGCCAGCATGCATTTGTTAAGGGAATGTTGGGTTTGACAATTTTTTGAGATAACCAGAGATGTTGATGAAGTTAGAGTCATAGAGCTGTACAATATGGAAACAGATCTCCGATCCAACTTGTTCCTGCAGCCCAGATATTCTAACTTAATCTAGTCTCATTTGCCAGCTTTTGGCCCATATCCCTCTGAACCCTCCCTATTTGTATACTCATCCAGATAACTTTTAAATCTTGTAATTCTTCAGTCTCCGCTTCCTCTGGCAGCACATTCCATACATGCACCATCCTCTGCGTGAAAAAGTTGTCTCTTTTCAATCTTTCCCCTATCACCTTAAACCAATGCTGTCTTGATTTGGAGTCCCTTACCCCCTGGGGAAAAGACCTTGGCTGTTCACCCCATCTGTGCCCCTTATGATTTAATAAACCTCTATAAGGTCACCCTTCAGCTTCCGATGCTCTCGGGAAAATAACCCCAGCCTATTCTGTGTCTCCGTATAGTTCAAACCTTCCAACCCTGGCAGCATCCTTGTATTTTCTGAATCCTTTCAAGTTTCACAGCATCCTTCCTATAGCAGGGAGACCAGACTTGAATGCAATATTCCAAAAGTGGCCTAACCAATGCCCTGTTACAGCCGCAATATGATTTCCCAACGCTTGTACTTCGTGCACTGACCAATAAAGGCAAACCCCTCCTTCACTATCCTGTCTACCTGTGACTCCACTTTCAAGGAACTATGAACCTTCACTCCATGTTCTCTTTGTTCAGCAACACTCTCCAGGGCATTACCATTAGTGCTGCCCTAATTTGCCTTTCACATTTATTTAAATTAAACCCCGTCTACCACTCTTGATGTGGTCTTCATGGAGTTTCGCATGACATTTGATATGTTCTGATCAAGAAAGGAGATAGCTGAGGTATCTTTCTTGGACTCCAGTGATTTCTGAATGTCCAAGAGGACTCAAAAATGGCTAACGCAAATCTCCTGTTTAAGTAGCGAGGGAGGCAGAAAATGTGAAATCATAGGCCGTTTGGCCTGACTTTAAGGTTTTAGACTGCATTAAAGAGGATGAAATTGCACAGTATGTAGAAGTGCATGGTAGAATAGGGCAGTGTCAGTACGGCTTTGTGAAGGGTAGGTCATGCCTCACAAATCTGTGAGAATCCTTTTGAGGAGGTAATGAGTAAGTTAGACAAAGGAAAACACACAATCTATTTGGATTTCCAGAAGGCCTTTGACAAGGTACTGCACAGTAATCTGCTAAATAAGCTAAGATCCTATAGTGTCAGGGGCAAGGTACAAACAGGGATCCAAGATTGGCTGGCTGGCAGAAGACAGAGCTGAAAAATGTGTTGCCTACTCTCTTCCTCCCTCTACAAGGAAATCCTCTTGCAAGGATGCCTTCCTTGAAGAAGCTCTCTTCCTCCCTCTACAAGGATTTCAGTGGGTCCCTCTGTCACTGCACCCCCCAGGTCATCTCCTCATTCCCAACACCCCTCCTTCAAGTCCCTCCTCCCTACCTTTTATCTTAGCCTGCTTGGCACACCCTTCTCATTCCTGAAGAAGGGCTTATGCCCGAAATGTCGATTCTCCTGCTCCTTGGATGCTGCCTGACCTGCTGCGCTTTTCCAGCAACACATTTTTCAGCTCTGATCTCCAGCATCTGCAGTCCTCACTTTCTCCTGATAGAAGACAGAGTAAGGTTAAAAGGGTCTTTTCCAGGATGGCACCCGGAAGGCTTTGGAAGCCAAGTCATTGAGTATCCTAAACAAAAAGATTCTTAATAAGGAGGTCAAGGTTATGGGAGAAGGAAGGAGAATGCAATTGCGAAACATATCTGCCATGAGTGAATGACAGAGTAGACTCAATGGTCCATATGACCGAATTTAGCTCCTATATCTTATGGCCTTAAATTGCAGGAGGCTATTAACAGACTGATTAGGTGCACAGAGCAGTGGCAGACATTTAGCTGGTCGAATAAAGTAAGTGAAACAATATGATTGACCAGACCCTGGAAAGTACTGGAGATGAGAGGAACTTTGGTGTACATATCTTACAAATAGCAAGGAAGGCACATGAGGTGGTTATTCTAAGTATATGGGATATTTCCCTTTTATTAGCAATATTGAATGTAAGAGCAAGAAGATCATGTTGAGACTGTATAAAACACTAGATTGTCACAACTCGAGTACTGTGTGCAGTTTTAGCTGCAACATCATAGGAAGGATGTGATTACACTAGAGAAAGTGCAGAGTAGGTTTACCAGGATGTTGTCTCAGCAGGATATGACAAAAGACTGAATAGGCTGGGGCCGTTTTCCTTGGAGCAGCAAAGATTGAGTTGGGACCTGATAGAGATATATATAAGAGGGGTATGGATGGGTTGAGTAGAGAGAGACTTTTTTCATTACTAGAGGGCTCAGTACCCAGATGGCATAGATTAAAGATAGGTAGAAGGTTAAGAGGATAATTGAGAAGAACTTATTTTTGTTCAGGTGTTGGGAGTCTTGAACTCACAACCTGCAAAGGTGGTTGAATCAGAAATCCCCAGCGTATTTAGATATTTTTAGATATTTAGGGGTTTAGATTTGTTTGGAAGAATGTTACAGGTTGTAGGGTGATGTGGATAAACTGCAGAATTGGACTGAAAGGTGGCAAATGGAGTTCAATGCAGCTAAATGTGAGGTGATTCATTTTGGGAAGAATAACAGGAAGGCAGAGTACTGGGTCAATGGAAAGATTCTTGGTAGTGTGGATGTACAGAGGGATCTTGGAGTCCACGTACATAGATCCCTGAAAGTTGCCACCCAGGTGGATAGTGCTGTTAAGAAGGCATATGATGTGTTAGGTTTCATTGGAGGAGGGATTGAGTTCCGGAGCCGCAATATCATGTTGCAACTATATAAAACGCTGGTGCGGCCACACTTGGAATATTGTGTACAGTTCTGGTCGCCATATTTCGGGAAGGATGTGGAAGCATTGGAAAAGGTGCAGAGGAGATTTACCAGGATGTTGCCTGGTCTGGAGGGAAGGTCTTATGAGGAAAGGCTGAGAGACTTGGGCTTGTTCTCAGTGGAAAGAAGAAGGCTAAGAGGGGATTTGATAGAGACATACAAGATGATCAGAGGATTAGATAGGGTAGACAGTGAAAGTCTTTTTCCTAGGATGATGACGTCAGCTTGTAAGAGGGGGCATAACTACAAATTGAGGGGTGATAGATTTAAGACAGATGTCAGAGGCAGGTTCTTTATTCAGAGAATGGTAAGGGCGTGGAATACCCTACCTGCTAATGTAGTTATCTCAGCCACATTAGGGAGATTTAAATAATCCTTTGGATAAGCACCTGGATGATGATGGGATAGTGTAGGGGGATGAGCTGAGAATAGTTCACAGATCGGAGAAACATTGAGGGCCGAAAGGCCTGTTCTGCGCTGTATTGTTCTACGTTCTATATTCACTTGTATTCTCTTTACCGTCAGGGCTAGAGGCCAAGTGCTGGAAAATGGGGTTACTCAAATCTTCAGTAACTGGTGCAGATATGATAGACCAAATGATGTCATCTTGTGCGGTAAATGCTGAGTCTGAGACACCAATAAGTCACTCAACCCAACAAATGAATGCAATCCATTTATGTGACTGCTCTTTATCTACTACTTCAGCAAATCATTTTCTTCCTTTCGCCCTTGTCGTCTGCCACACTGCCAAATTTGTTAAGTCTGGCTTTTTGCTGCTTTAGCAGAATTACTGGTGCCAACAGATTCACTGCTAACTGTTACAAACCATGAAATGTTGGGGAATTGACATGAGAATGCAGGACAAAGTGAAATACTAAGTACAAGTATGAAGTTGAAAGAACTTGCATAAAAACTATTTGAATAAGTATTTAGCCTATTTGTAATTTGAACTACACTTATGTCACTCATGTCACCTTTTTAACTACATTTCATTTTCATTTTAGACTGGAACTTCTCACCAAGAGCAAATTATCCTAAAAAACCGAGTTGCAGAACTGGAAGAGGAGAAAGGAAATCTTGAACAGAAAGTGAATGATCTTGAAAAGCTAAGACTGCAAAATGGTACTTTAGTGATTTGGTTTTTAATTATTTTGTCATTTTGTTCTTCCAAACATTGTGAGAATGGTGGATTTTTCTTGCAGAGGAGCTTCTGGCAAAATTAGAACTGTATGAAGAACAGCAACAGAAAATGCAAGCAGATCTTGAACAGATGACCAAACAGGCAATTTCCCAGGTCTGCAAAATGTTTTTGGTTGTCTGTAATTTATTCATATACAATGGGCTGGTAAAACACAAGTTGTATCATCTTAACAGTCACAATGGATTTTTTTTTCAGATTAAGTTTTATTGTTGCATATAGTACACTTTTTTATGCTATGTGGTATTTGACAAAGTTTGTCTTCCCTATTTTTCTTGACACTTCTGCTTACCTGACTTGATATCCGCACTTTAGGTGTCATCCTGCTTCCATAAAAAAAATTGTTTGTTTCCAGATATGTTATTGCATACATTTGGCCTGAAAATGCCTGCTGTAATTACCTAATGTAATAACTGGTGCTTTCGCGCATTCTTGAATCAGTCTTAGTCTTTCAGAAAGTTCTGCAGCCAGCGTTTGAACGATAATGTTATACTGAAAGACGATGACCTGTTGGCAAGAAAGAGTAAATAATGCAGCTGACGTGAGATAACTAAATTTGTTGCAAACAACAAAAATGTATTCTTGAAAATCTGCAGATAAATATTTTTCTAATCAACGTATTCAGAGATGTTGCCTCACACTCTGGAGTAGGTGGGATTTGAACCCAGATCTCCTTGAAATCTGGAGATTAATTAAGGTATATCTGAATAAGATGATTCAAAGATGTTATGATGCACTGTGGAGCAGTTGTGTCTTGAACCTCAGCTTCTTGGCTCAGAGGTAGGGACACTACTACTTAACCGCAAAGCCCTTTAGTTTAAAAAAACATTTTTCTAATCACCTTATTCAGAGATGTTGTCACTCACCTTAGGAGCACATAGGACTTGAACCCAGGCCTCCTGGTCCAAGGGTAGGGACTGTATCTCTATACTGCAAGAAGACCCTAATTTTTTATTTAACCTATTTTTCTAATGAACTTGCTGAGAGATGTTGCACATCTCTGGAGCAAGTAGGCCGAGGACCCGGACCTCCCAGTCCAGGGCTATGGACATTAACACTGCACCACAAGAGCCTAAGGGGATAAATGCTGACAATCTTAATCACAACCATCTGTGGATTGAAGAAAGAAAAGGTACATTTACTACACAGTCGGTCAAAATATCTTCTTTCAAACCAATGTTAGAAGTGAGGACTTAAATCTCCCATTGTTTTGTTGATGTAAAGGTATTCTTTCATGAAAACCTACAATATCATGAGCAATAAGGATTTGAGAAATTCATCTATGTAATTTTCTGTAGAAGCAACTTGGAACATAAGATTTTTGAAGAGTTACGTACAGGGCTATCTACTGCAATGTCTCTTTCATCTATTGGAAAAATTATATTGATCACGTCAGCGGCTTTGTAAATTTCCTGGTTGGCCTTCCCACCACCTTTCTGCTTCCACCGAACCTACATGTCTTTGGTCTATGGGAGGAATCAGAACACCCAATGGAAACCCTTCCAGACACAAGGAAAATGGGAAAACTCCACACAGACAGTTGTTCAAGGCTATAATCAAATTCTGGTCCCTGGTGCTGTGAGTGCTAACCACTGTGCCACCCTGTCTGTGCCTGCTGCAAGGGCCCCGTTTCCACACCACCTCACCGATCCATGCCTCCGGCTTCTCCGTCAAGACATCATCCTCCTTTGGAATCTTCAGAGGCCTCATCTTATTCCTGTCATGAGATAACCTACCTCGTCTGGAATTTAGAATCTGGGAATTTCTTTTTGTCCCAGTCCTGGCCAATTACACTGGTGGAATGACAGAGCTGTGACCAATGTGAGCAGCCAGTAATTTTGAGGTGGGCAGAAGTTCTATCTCCAGCCAGTTGCCATTGCTTGGAGTGTAAAATGGCTGTGGGGCTGTTCCAATTGACAGGGATTGGGTGGGAAATCCCACTGTCTAAAGAAAATTCTGCCAATGGATTTTCAAACTGATTAGAATACCTCTAAAAGCGATCATTCATAGAACATAGAACATAGAACAATACAGCGCAGTACAGGCCCTTCGGCCCTCGATGTTGCGCCGATCAAAGCCCACCTAACCTACACTAACCCACTATCCTCCATATACCTATCCAATGCCCGCTTAAATACCCATAAAGAGGGAGAGTCCACTACTGCTACTGGCAGGGCATTCCATGATCTTACGACTCGCTGAGTGAAGAACCTACCCCTAACATCAGTCCTATATCTACCCCCCCTTAATTTAAAGCTATGCCCCCTTGTAATAGCTGACTCCATACGCGGAAAAAGGTTCTCACTGTCAACCCTATCTAACCCCCTAATCATCTTGTACACCTCTATCAAATCACCCCTAAACCTTCTTTTCTCCAAAGAAAACAACCCCAAGTGCCTCAGCCTTTCCTCATAGGATCTTCCTACCATGCCAGGCAACATCCTGGTAAACTTCCTCTGCACCCGTTCCAGTGCCTCCACATCCTTCCTATAGTATGGCGACCAAAACTGCACACAATATTCCAGAAGCGGCCGCACCAGAGTCTTATACAACTGCAGCATGACCTCAGGACTCCGGAACTCAATTCCTCTACCAATAAAAGCCAGTACGCCATATGCCTTCTTCACTGCACTATTTACCTGGGTGGCAACTTTCAGAGATCTGTGTACATGGACACCAAGATCCCTCTGCTCTTCCACACTACCAAGTAGTCTACCATTAGCCCAGTAATCCATCTTTTTATTACTCTTACCAAAGTGAATCACTTCACACTTAGCTACATTGAACTCCATTTGCCACCTTTCTGCCCAGCTCTGCAGCTTCTCTATATCCCGCTGTAACCTGCCATATCCTTCCTCACTGTCTACAACTCCTCCGACTTTCGTATCATCCGCAAACTTGCTCACCCAACCTTCTAACCCTTCCTCCAGGTCATTTATAAAAATGACAAACAGCAATGGTCCCAAAACAGATCCTTGCGGAACACCACTAGTGACGGCACTCCAAGATGAATCTTTGCCATCAACTACTACCCTCTGTCGTCTTCCAGAGAGCCAATTCCTAATCCAAACCTCCAACTCACCCTCAATGCCATATCTCTGTATTTTCTGCAGTAGCCTACCATGGGGGACCTTATCAAACGCCTTACTAAAATCCATATATACTACATCTACCGCTTTCCCCTCATCTACCTCCTTCGTCACCTTCTCAAAGAATTCAATAAGGTTTGTGAGGCACGACCTGCCCTTCACAAAACCATGCTGACTATCCTTGATCACATCATTCTTATCCAGATGTGCATAAATCCTATCCCTTATAATTCTCTCTAAGACTTTGCCCACAACAGAAGTGAGACTCACTGGCCTATAGTTACTGAATGCCCACTTATCACATTATTTGAAATAGTAAGTAATTGAAGACCAGAATTTCATATGAATGCATTAACTTAAGAAAGAAGAGTAGATGCTAGTCAGAAGTGATGGTGCAGAAGGTGGCCTTTCAGTTCTTTGCACCAGCAGTAGTTTGATGCATTACCTTATTTTACACTGTTATCCAAGTATGATTGAATAGCAGTTTGGCTTAATTATTCGTCGTTGGCTATCAGTTCCTAATTGTAATGACATTAACAAGAAGAATGCGTAATTATTGAATTGTACTTATACCTGACTGCAGACATGCATTATGTCCCTGTAGACAAGTGAATCTGGCAGTGCTGAAGAACTGCAGAGTCGGCTGCTTGAGTGGCAAGAAATGGTTTCTGAATCGGCAAGGGGACAGGCCAAGGAGGAGAGGGCTGTCATGGAATTACGAATGACACAAATTGAGGAAGAAAGAGAAGGTAAATTTATGGAACTCTGACGTTCCTAGTTTGTGAAAATTAGTTTTTTTAATTATAAGTAATCTAATTGGTGAATTACTCTGCATTTAGCGTCCAGTTTGTTTAGTTAATTCCAATTGACATGCCAAATATTGGTAGCTATTTAAAATAGAGTTTACATGACCTTGCAATTACATTGCCAAAATGTATTCAAGTAATTACAGTTTGAAGTGCTTGGAAATTGTTAATTGCTGTCTGGCATGAAAATGACAGGAAAAGATGACCTGACCATAGCAAACAAGAGAAATTATGGATAGTTGTAGATCTAAGGAAGAGGCAGACGAATTGGCCAAAAATATAGCAGACCTGAGGATTGAGAGCACTTTAGAATTCAGTAAAGGAGGGTAAAGGGCTTGAGTAAGAGGAGGAAAATAGAATACAAGAGAAACAAAGAAAAAAAATGAGAGAAGATAACTTTAGTTCCCTTTACAGTCAGAAACAGGAGAAGTTGTTTTGGGAACAAATAGACAGCAGGACAGTTAATTGCATACTTTGGTTCTGTCTTCTCAAAGGAAAACTCAAATAACGTTCCAAAAATGTTGGGGAACAGAGCGTCTAATGATACAGAGGAACTGAAGGAAATCAGTATTAGAAGGGAAATGGTATTGGGGAAATTGATTGGTTTAAAGGGTGATAAATCCCCCAAGCCCAATAATCTGCATTCCAGAGTACTTAAGTGGATGCATCAGTGTTCATTTTTCAAGATCCTATAGGCTCTGAAATAGTTCCTTTGGGTTGGAGGGTAGCTAATGTAACCTACTTTTTAAAAAGGAAGTAGATAGAAGATATGAATTATAGACCTGTTAGTCAATGTTAGGGAAAATTCTAGAGTCCATTACAACTTTTAACCACAGAACAGCTGGAAAACACTGACAGGATTGGACAGAATCAGTATGGATTTATGAAAGGGAAGTCATGCTTGACAAAACAGTTGGACTTCAAGGATGTAAGTCTTGGATTTGATAAAAAGGAGCCAGTAGATGTGATTTACTTGGACTTTCCGAAAGCTTTGATAAGGTCCCACATTAGAGATTGGTATCTAAAATTAAAGCCATTGGAATTGCCGGTAGCATGCTGACATGGATAGAGAACTAGTTGGCAGGCTGGAAACAAAGATCAGGAATAAACTGGTCTTTTTTCAAATGTCAGCTATTGAATAGTAAAGTATCACAGAGATCCATACTTGGATCCTAGCTATTCACAATAAATAATAACAAGTTATTTGAGGAATCTAAATGTAATATCTCCAAGTTTGGAGCCTAAGGTGAAGGGGCCCTGAGGGGGCATTGGCCATAATGTGATAGAATTCACCTGCAATTTGAGAGGGAGAAGCTGGAATCCGATGGTTTTACAGTTGAGTAAAGGTAACTACAAAGACATAAGGGAGGTGCTGGCCAGAGATGACTGGAAGGGGAATCTAGCTGGGAAGATAGTAGAACAGCAATGGTAGGAGGAGTTCAGGAGGCACTGCAGAAATTTATCCTAAAAAAGATTAAATGTACTAAGGGGAGGACGAAGCAACCATGGCTGCCAAGGGAACTCGAGGATTGCATAAAAACAAAAGAGAAAGCCGACAATGGGTGAAGATTAGTGGGAAGCCAGACGATTAGCAGTGGGCAAGTAAAAAATGAGGGGCAAAGGCAAAATATGAAGGTCGGCTTGCTTGTATGTAAAAAAAATCTTGCAAGTGTTTTTTTTGGTATATAAAAATTAATAGAGAGTAAAGAGTGGATATTGGACTGCTGGAAATGAAGACAGAAAAGTAGAATAAATGGCAGAGGAACTCAGTCAGTACTTTCCATCAGTTTTGACTGTGGAAGACAGCAACAGCATACCAGGTTTGAAAGTCAGGGAGCAGTGACCAGTGTAGTGACCATTGCGAAGGATTTGGTGCTGTGGAAGCTGAAAGGTTTGAAGGTGGGTAAGTCACCCAGATTGTGGAGGCATTGGTAGTGTCTTTAAGGAATCAGTGGTGTCAGGGTGGGTCATAGAGATTTGAAAAATGGTTAACGTAACACTCCTGTTTAAGAAGGGAGGGAGGGAGAAGATGGGAAATGATCTCAAGTCCTCAATGAATTCTTTGCAAGCAAAGCCGTGGTGGATAGTGAGCCCACAGAGGGGTACGTTGATTATTCTGGGGCATGTCAGTATAAAACAGGAGGTGGTGGTGGTGGATGTTTTGAAAAGCAGTAAGTTAGATAAATTTCCAGGACCTGATGGGATCTATCCCACTATGCTGAAGGATGCAGTTGAGGATATTGCTTAAGATGGGGCAACCGGGAAATCGAGGATATTGCAAATTGATGATCCTTAAATCAGAGGTAGGGAAGTTATTGAAGAAGGTTCTTGGGATTTACTGACATTTGGAAAAATATGGACTGATAGTGATAAGCAGTATAACTGTGTGGAGAATGTTGTGTTGCACAAACTTGGTGATTCATAGTTCAGGTGTTGTCTCCATGGACTTCAGCAAGGCTTTCGACAAAATCCCTCATGGGCTGCTGATACAAGAGGTGAAGTCACATGGGATCTTCGGTTGACATGGATGAGTTGGACTGAAGGGTCAGTTTCGTGATGTATGACTCTATGACCCCTGACTGACATTCCTTTGGTTCACTAACGGGTCAGGCCTTGATTCCTCTTTCAATGTTAATTCTGGTTATGCTGTAAGTGCAGTTGTGTTAGACATTTTGGTGGTAAGGATGTAAAGCCGACCATCAGCATCATCCAGAGGAATGAGTGAGGTGAGAACTCTTCGGCAGGCATTCAGCATTTCTGAGAGGACCAGACAAGGTAAAGACTTGACAGTTGGTGAGAAATTGTGCAAGATTCATAAGTAGAAAGGTAGGCAAAGGTGCAGGGTTGTACTGTTGTATAAAGATGAGATAGATGTTGAATTGGTTTGGGTGGAAATGAGGAATATTAAGTGAAGGTCACAGTCTGCATGGTCAACAGGGTCCCAACAGTAACTGCAACATCAGGCAACATATGCAAGAAGCACAGTTGGGTGCTTGTGATAGGATAGATACATACAGTGCAGAAAAAGCCTTTTGGCCCATCGGGTCTGCATCCACATTACTACCACTTAATGTGCGCACACCTTAATTTCCTACATTTATTCCACATCCTTGAATGTTATGATATTTGAAGTACTCATCCAAATATATTTTAAAGGTTGTAAGGTTTCCAGCCTCCACTACCTTCCCAGGCAATGCATTCCAGATTCCCACTACCCTCTGAGTGAAAAAGATTTTTGACTGAATCTCCTGCCCTTTACCCTAAAACTATGCCGTCTCATGATTGACCTCTCAACCAAGGAGAACAACTGCTCCCTAGTTACCTTGTTCATACCCTTCATAATACTTCTCATTCATGTCCCCCCTCAGTCTTCTCTGCTCCAAAGAAAACAATCCAAGCCCATCTAGTCTCTTCTTTAGCTCAATTTCTTCACCCTGGACAACATCCTGGTGAACCTCCTCTGTACTCCCTCTAGTGTTAGCACATCTTTCTGTAAGGTCATAAGTCACACAAATTACAGTCCAACTGGTTTATTTGAAATCACAAGCTTTTGGAACACTGCCCCTTCAGGTAAAGTAAAGAAAAGCACAGAATTTAAAGCCAGAGATCAAAAGATCATCCAAAGTGGAGCATGGAATAATAAGTCTCTGTAGGTAACCAAAAGTGTCAGATGATGTAAGTAAAGTGTCAGCAGCTGAATAGTTAAGTGAGGGGATGACCTATAATCTAATTAATTAAGGCAGAGAGATACTTACAAAAAATTAAAAATAAGGTGGTGTTGGAGAGAAACCAAATGGCTAGAATAATAAAATAGGTATGAGTTGCATGCCAGGGGTCTAACCAAAGTAACAAGTAATCCAAAACTGTACAAACTAATTAAGGTAGAGAGATCATAACAAGATCATAGCATCCTCCTTTAGTGAAGTGACCAGAACTGTACACGATACTCCAGTTGTTGGTTGACCAATGCTCTGTAAGCTCCAACATTACTTCCTTGCTCTTATATTCTATGCCATGACTGATGGAAACAGTGTCCTATATGCCTTCTTAACTATCCTATTTATGTGCTCTGCCAACTTCAGGGATCTGTGAATAATCACCCCAAGATCCCTCTGTTCCTATCAAGTACCCAGTGTCCTGCCCTTCATTTAAATACTCGCTCATATTGCTTCTTGTTCCAAAGTGCATCACCTTGCGCTTATCAGGGTTAAATAGCATCTGAGATTAGTCGGTCCATCTGACCAACCCATCTATGTCTTCCTGTAACTTACTGCCATCTTCTTTGCTATTAACTACTCTACCAATCTTGGTGTCACCTACAAATGTGCTTAACATTCCCCTTACATGTTCGTCGATATCATTTATGTGTAGAAGAAACAACAAGGATCCCAGTATTCATCCTTGTGGTATACTGCTGGACACTCCAGTCACTCAAACAGCCCAGTTCCTGTTACAAAGTCAGTTTCTGATTCATGTTGCTAAATTTTCCCTCGATTCCATGCACTTTAACTTTGTCTCCTGTGTGGGACCTTGTCAGAAGCTTTGCTAAAATCCATTTAAACTACATCAGTTGAACTTTTCTCATCCACACCATTGATCACATTTTCAAAAACTTCGAACAAATTTGTTAGGCATGATCTCCCTCTGACGAAGCCATGCTGACTATCCCTAATTAATCTAAGTCTTTCCAAGTGGATATTAATTTGTTCCTTCAGAATCTTCTCCAGTAGTTTCCTTACCACTAATGTGAGACTGACTAGTCTGTAATTTCCTAGTTCCTCTCTACCAACTCTCTCTGAAAAAGTGGAACCAAATTAGCCATCCTATGGATGGCAATGATCAAGAGTACTTCTAATCTACACACACAACTGGAAAAAGCCGATTAGCTGTAAAAGCCTGGATGAGGAGTTCAAGTTTTACTTTCAAGATAGTTTCTTTCTACAACACGTTTTGGAACTAACTTAAAATAGGTTGTATTTAGATTTGGGGTTGTGTAATGTGACAAGAGTTAAGACACTGAAGTAGCAGTGAACGCAATGTGATTGAATTTTACATTCAGCTTGAAAGTGTTACGACACGGGTAAACCCCCCTGCTTAATTTAAACTAGCAACACAGAAATGATTTATCCCGTGCAGTAATATGTGAAAATTTGAGAGGCCAAAAACTATCCTAGAGGTCACTGAAACACATAGAAAAGTACAGCACAGAACAGGCACTTCAGCCCACGATGTTGTGCCGAGGATTAATCCTGATCTAAAATAAAATAACCTACGCGTCCCTCAATTCACCGCTGTCCATGTGCATGTCCAGCAGTTGCTTAAAAGTCCCTAATGACTCCGCTTCCACCACCACCACTGGCAATGCATTCCATGCATTCACAACTCTCTGCATAAAGAACCTATCTCTGACGTCTCCTCTATACCTTCCTCCTGATATTTTAAAACTATGACCCCTGGCACCGGTCACTTCTGCCCTGGGGGAACGTCTCTGGTTATTTGCTCTATTCATGCCACTCATTACCTTGTATACCTCGATCAGGTCACCTCTCTTCCTCCTCCTTTCCCGAGAGAAAAGTCAACGCTTAGTCAATCTCTCTTCATAAGACAAGCCCTCCAGTCCAGGCAGCAGCCTGGTAAACCTTCTTTGCACCTCTCCAAAGCCTCTGTATCGTTCCTATAGTAGGGGACCAGAACTGGATGCAATATTCCAAGTGTAGTCTCACCAGAGTCTTGTAGAGCTGAAGCAATACCTGGCGGCTCTTAAACTTGATTCCCCTGTTAATGAAAACCAAAACACCACATGCTTTCTTAACAACCCTATCCACTTGGGTGGCAACTTTGCGGGATCTATGCATTTGAACACCAAGATCCCTCTGTTTATCCACATTGCCAAGAATTCTGTCTTTAATCCTATATTCAGCATCAGGTTCGACCTTCTAAATGCATCACTTCGCATTTATCCAGGTTGAACTCCATCTGCTATTTCTCAGCCCAGTTCTGTATCCTGTCTATGCAGTGCTGCAGACTGCATTAGCCCTTGATACTATCAACAGCACCTACAACCTTTGTGTCATCTGCAAATTTACTTACCCACCTCTGAACCACCTCATCCAAGTCATTTTATAAAAACTACAAAAAGCAGAGGCCCAAGAACTGAGCCCTGCGGGACACCACTCATCACTACCTCCAGGCAGAATACATTCCATCTACAGTCACACTTTGCCTTCTGTCAGCCAACCAGTTTTGAATCCAGAAAGCCAAGTCTTCCTGTATCCTATACCTCCTGACTTTATGAATGAGCCTACCTTGGGGAACCTTATCAAATGCCTTGCTGAAGTTCAAATACACCACATCCGCTGCTTGACCCTCGTTGACCTGTCTTGTCATCTCCTCAAAGAACTCAATAAGAATTAGAGGCATGACCTGCCCCTCTCAAAGCCATGCTCACTACCTTTAATCGCACTATGCTTTTCCAAGTAGTCATAAATACTATCCCTCAGAATTCTTTCCAAAACCTTGCTGACCACAGTCATAAGACTGGTCTGTAATTGCCAAGGATTTCCCTATTCCCCTTCTTGAAAAGAGGAACAATATTTGCCTCCCCCCAATTCTCCAGTATGACTTCTGTGGAGAGGGAGGAAGCAAAGATCTTCGCCAGCAACTTAGCAACCTGCTTTCTCGCTTCCCGGAGCAACCTAGGATAAATATGGTCTGGCCCTGGGGACTTATCAATTTTAATGTTTGCCAAAATTTCCAGCACATCAAATTCATCAATTTTGATTTGTTCAAGCCTGTTTCCCAGTTCCTCAAGGTTCTCATTTACAACAAGGTCCCTTTACTTAGTGAAAGTCGAAGCAAACAACTTATTTAGGGCTTCCCCTCTCCGCTCGGACTCATTGCACAAGTTCTCTACACTATCCCTGACTGGCCCTACCTTCTTTGTGGCATCCTTAAATACAGGAGAGATGCCGGAGGACCAGAAATTTGCTCATGTCGTTCCCCTGTACAAGAAGGGTATAGAACATAGAACATAGAAGAATACAGCGCAGTACAGGCCCTTCGGCCCTCGATGTTGCGCCGATCAAAGCCCACCTAACCTACACTAACCCACTATCCTCCATATACCCATCCAATGCCCGTTTAAATACCCATAAAGAGGGAGAGTCCACCACTGCTACTGGCAGGGCATTCCATGAACTTACGACTGGCTGAGTGAAGAACCTACCCTTAACATCAGTCCAATATCTACCCCCCCCTTAATTTAAAGCTATGCCCCCTTGTAATAGCTGACTCCATACGTGGAAAAAGGTTCTCACTGTCAACCCTATCTAACCCCCTAATCATCTTGTACACCTCTATCAAGTCACCCCTAAACCTTCTTTTCTCCAATGAAAACAACCCCAAGTGTCTCAGCCTTTCCTCATAGGATCTTCCTACCATACCAGGCAACATCCTGGTAAACTTCCTCTGCACCCGTTCCAGTGCCTCCACATCCTTCCGATAGTATGGCGACCAAAACTGCATACAATATTCCAGATGCGGCCGCACCAGAGTCTTATACAACTGCAGCATGACCTCAGGACTCCGGAACTCAATTCCTCTACCAATAAAAGCCAGTACGCCATATGCCTTCTTCACTGCACTATTTACCTGGGTGGCAACTTTCAGAGATCTGTGTACATGGACACCAAGATCCCTCTGCTCTTCCACACTACCAAGTATCCGACCATTAGCCCAGTACCCCATCTTTTTGTTACTCTTACCAAAGTGAATCACCTCACACTTAGCTACATTGAACTCCATTTGCCACCTTTCTGCCCAGCTCTGCAGCTTCTCTATATCCCGCTGTAACCTGCCACATCCTTCCTCACTGTCTACAACTCCTCCGACTTTCGTATCATCCGCAAACTTGCTCACCCAACCTTCTAACCCTTCCTCCAGGTCATTTATAAAAATGACAAACAGCAATGGTCCCAAAACAGATCCTTGCGGAACACAGCTAGTGACGGCACTCCAAGATGAACCTTTGCCATCAACTACTACCCTCTGTCTTCTTCCAGCCAGCCAATTCCTAATCCAAACCTCCAACTCACCCTCAATGCCATATCTCTGTATTTTCTGCAGTAGCCTACCATGGGGGACCTTATCAAACGTCTTACTAAAATCCATATATACCACATCTACCGCTTTCCCCTCATCTACCTCCTTAGTCACCTTCTCAAAGAATTCAATAAGGTTTGTGAGGCAGGACCTGCCCTTCACAAAACCATGCTGACTATCCTTGATCACATTATTCTTATCCAGATGTGCATAAATCCTATCCCTTACAATTCTCTCTAAGACTTTGCCCACAACAGAAGTGAGACTCACTGGCCTATAGTTACTAGGATTATCCCTACTCCCCTTCTTGAACAAGGGAACCATGTTTGCTAGCCTCCAGTCCTCTGGCACGACTCCTGTCGACAAAGAGGACACAAAAATCAAGGCCAATGGCTCTGCAATCTCCTCCCTTGCTTCCCAGAGAATCCTAGGATAAATGCCATCAGGCCCAGGGGACTTATCTATTTTCACCCTTGCCAGAATTTCCAACACCTCTTCTCTACATATCTCAAAGCCATCCATTCTATTTATTCGTGCCTCAGTATTCATATCGACAACAATGTCCTGTTCCTGAGTGAATACTGACGAAAAGTATTCATTCAGTGCCTCCCCAATCTCTTCAGCCTCCACACGCAACTTTCCATTACTATCCTTGATTGGACCTATTCCTACCCTAGTCATTCTTTTATTCCTAACATACCTATAGAAAGCCTTAGGGTTTTCCCTAATCATACCAACTAAGGACCTTTCATGTCCCCTCCTTGCTGCTCTTATCTCTCTCTTCAGGTCCTTCCGGGCTACCTTATAACTCTCAATCGCCCCTATTGAACCTTCACGCCTCATCTTTACAAAGGCCACCCTCTTCCATTTAACAACGGATTCCAATTCCTTATTAAACCACGGCTCCCTCACACGACCCTTTCCTCCCTGCCTGATAGGTACGTATTTATCAAGGACACTCAATAGTTGCTCCTTGAACAAGTTCCACATATCAATTACGCTCTTGCCTTGGAATCTACTTTTCCAATCCACACATCCTAAGTCATGCCTCACCACATCATAATTTCCCTGCCCCCAGCTATAACTCTTGCCCTGTAGTACACACTTATCCCTCTCCATCACTAGAGTAAAAATCACCGAATTGTGGTCACTGTCCCCAAAGTGCTCACCTACCTCTAGTTCTAATACCTGGCCTGGTTCGTTACCCAGAACCAAATCCAGTATGGCCTCACCTCTTGTTGGCTTATCTACATATTGTGTCAGGAAACTCTCCTGCACACATTGGACAAACACTGACCCATCTAATGAACTTGAGCTATAGCTTTCCCAATCAATATCAGGAAAGTTAAAGTCCCCCATAACAACCACCCTATTACTGTCACTCTTCTCCTGAATCATCTTCACAATCCTTTCTTCAACGATTCTAGGACTATTAGGAGGCCTGTAAAAGACTCCTAACAGGGTGACCTCACCTCTCCTATTCCTAACCTCAACCCAAACTACCTCAGATCTTCCTTTCCACCGCTGTAATACTATCTTTGACAAGCAAAGCCATACCCCCCCCCTCTTTTACCCCCACCTCTGAACCTACTAAAACGTTTAAACCCTGGAACCTGCAACAGCCAATCCTGTCCCTGATCTAGCCATGTCTCCGTAATAGCCACAACATCGAAGTCCCAGGTACCAACCCACGCTGCAAGTTCACCTACCTTATTTCGTATACTTCTGGCATTAAAGTATACACACTTCAAGCCACTCTTCTGTTTACAGCCACCCTCCTTTAAGATTGATGCCATATTCCTAACCTCTCTACACTCCAGGTCCTGCACCCTAAAGCTACAGTCTGGGTTCCCATGCCCCTGCAGAGTTAGTTTAAACCCCCCCCCCCCCCCCCCCCCCCCCCCCCCCCCCCAAGAGCACTAGCAAACCTCCCCCCAAGGATACTGGTGCCCCTCCGGTTCAGGTGCAGACCATCCTGTTTGTAGAGGTCCCACCTTCCCCAGAAAGAACCCCAGTTATCCAAGTACCGAAATCTCTCCCTCCTGCACCATCCCTGTAGCCACGCATTTAACTGTTCTCTCTCCCTATTCCTCGACTCTGTATCACGTGGCATGGGTAACAAACCAGAGACAACAACTCTGTTCGTTCTAACTCTGAGCTTCCAACCTAGCTCCCTAAAAGCCTGTCTAACTTCCTCAGCACTCCTCCTACCTATGTCATTGGTGCCAATATGGACCACGACTTCAGGCTGCTCCCCCTCCCCCTTAAGGACCCGGAAAACACGATCAGAGACATCACGTACCCTTGCACCTGGGAGGCAACATACCAAACGTGAGTCTCTCTCGTTCCCACAAAACCGCCTATCTGTGCCCCGAACTATCGAGTCCCCAATTATTATTGCTCTGCTCTTCTCCACCCTTCCCTTCTGAGTAGCGGGGACAGGCTCCGTGCCAGAGGCCTGAGCCCCGTCACTTACCCCTGGTAAGTCGTTCCCCCCCACAAGTATCCAAAACGGTATACTTGTTCTTGAGGGGAACGGCCGCAGGGGGTCCCTGCGCTGGCTGCTTCCTCCCAGTCCCCCTCACTGTCACCCATCTATCTGCCATCTTTGGAGTTACTACTCCCCTAAAGCTCCGATCTATGACCCCCTCTGCCTCCCGAATGATCCTAAGTTCATCCAACTCCAGCTCCAGTTCCCTAACACGGTCTTGGAGGAGCTGGAGATGGGTGCACTTCCTGCAAGTGTAATCAGCAGGGACGTCCATGGCATCCCTCACCTCATACATGTTGCAGGAGGAACATTGCACTGCCTTCACTGCCATCCCTCTAAAGCTAACCTTTATTTTAAAACAAAACTGGGTCTAAAGAATACAACAAGCAAAATTCAGCACTCAGCTACTTACCACAACGGATCTTATTATTAGGTTAGAGGAGGACGGCGGGTGGGAGGCACTACCTCCGTAGTGCCTCGGGTTCTTCAGCTGCGCACTTTTAAAGGGGAAACAAACCTACCCAGGTAAGCTTACGCTCTTACTGCTTCCGGGTCTCGGTTGCCTCTCTGGTCGTCGTCACTTCCCCTGCTGCTCCCGCTCTTTCTGTGAAGAGAGAGTGAAAAAAAAACACCGCTGCCCGCTACCGGTAAGTACTTTTAAAACAAACAGTCTTACCTTAGCTGCTGCTCGCACTCAAAATGACCGTTAGCGTCGAAGGGTGAGGGTAGTAGGGATATTCTGGGTAACTACAGACCAGTGAGCCTGATGTCGGTGATGGGAAAGTTGCTGGCGAGGGTACTGAAGGATAGGATCTATTTATATTTAGAAAAGAATGGGCTTATCAGTGATAGGCAACATGGCTTTGTGCGGGGGAGATCGTGCCTTACCAACATAATAGAGTTCTTCGAGGAAGTGACCAAGTTGATAGACGAAGGAAGGGCTGTTGATTTCCTGTACATGGACTTTAGTAAAGTGTTTGACAAGGTTCCCCATTGTAGACTAATGGAGAAAGTGAAGTCACATGGTGTGCAGGGTGTTCTAGCTAGGTGAATAAAGAACTGGTTGAGCAACAGGAGACAGAGAGTAGGAGTTGAAGAGAGTTTCTCGAAATGGAGAAAGGTGACCAGTAGTGTTCCACAGGGGTCAGTGTTGGGGCCACTGTTGTTTGTGATATACTTAAATGATCTGGAAGAGGGCACTGTTGGTATGATCAGCAAGTTTGCAGATGACACGAAGATTGGTGGAGTAGCAGAAAGCATAAGGGACTGTCAAAGAATACAGGAGGATATAGATAGTCTGGAGATTTGGGTGGAGAAGTGGCAGGTGGGATTTCAATCTAGATGTGAGGTGATGCATTTAGGCAAGATTAATTCTAGAGCGAATTATACAATGAACGGAAGAGCCTTGGGAAAAGTTCATGGGCAGAGAGATCTGGGAGTGCAGGTCCATTGTACCCTGAAGGTTGCTGCACAGGTGGATAGAGTGGTCAAGAAGGCATATAGTATACTTGCCTTCATTGGACGGGGTATTGAGTATAAGAGCTGTAAAGTCACGTTAAAATTATACAAGACATTGGTTCTGCCACATTTAGAATACTGTGTACAGTTCTGGTTGCCACATTACCAAAGGGATGTGGATGCTTTGCAGAGGGGGCAGAGACGGTTTACAAGGATATTGCCTGGTATGAAAGGTGCTAGCTATGAAGAGAGGTTGAGTAGGTTAGGTTTGCTTTCATTAGAATAAAGGAAATTGGGGGGCTCCTGATCGAGGTTTACAAAATCTTGAAGGGTATAGACAGCGTGGATAGAGACTAGCTTTTTCCCAGGGTGAAGGATTCAATAACGAGAGGTCACTGTTTCAAGGTGATAGGTGAAAAGTTGAAGGGGGCTACATGCCGCAAGTACTTCACACAGAGGGTGGTGGGCGTTTGGAACGCGTGACAGCAGAGGTGGTAGAGGCAGGCATGGTAAATTATTTTAAGATGCGTCTGGACAGATGCATGAGTAGGTGGGGAGCAGAGGGATACAAATATTTAGAAATTGGGCGACAGGTTTAGGCAATAGATTTGGATCGGCTCAGGCTTCAAGGGCCAAAGGGCCTGTTCCTGGGCTGTACATTTTATTTGTTCTTTGTTCTCCCTGATTATTCTCTTATTCCTCACGTATGAGTAAAATGCCTTTGGGTTCTCTCTAGTCCTTCCTGCCGAGCCTTTATCTTGCTACCTCCTGGCTCTCCTCAGTCCATTTTTGAGCTCCTTTCTACTAAGCCTGTAATCCTCTAAAGCTGTGCTAGATCCTTGCTTCCTCCACCTTACATAAGCTGCCTTCTTCCTTTTGACGAGAAGCTCCTCTGTTCTAGTCATCCAGGCTCCTTAATCTTATCCTTTCTTGCCTGTTTTAGAGGAACAAATTTGTGCATCACTCTCAACAACTGCTCCTTAAACAGTCTCCACATGTCTGCTGTGCCCTTTCTGTGGAACAGTTGCTCCCAATCTGTACCCCCCAACTCCTGTCTGATAGCATCATAATTTGCTTTTCCCCAATTAAATATCGTCCCTTGGTATCTGTTCCTTTCCCTCTCCAAGACTGTGTTCTCCTACCGTGAGATCTGACACCTGTCCTGGTTCATTGCCGAGCACTAAATCCAAAATGTCCTCTCCCCTTGTTGGCCTGTCTACATACTGAGTAAGGAAACCCTCCTGAACACACCTGACAAAAACGGCTTCATCCAAACCATCTGCACTAAGGAGGTTCCAGTCAATATTGGGAAAGTTGAAGTCCCCCATAACAACAACCCTGCCACATCAACGTTTTTCTAAAATCTGCTGGCCTATGAGTTCTTCAATTTCCCTGGTGCTATTTAAGGGATCTGTAGAAAACCCCCAGTGAGGTGACTGCCCCCTTGCTGTTCCTAACTTCCACCCATACTGACTTAGACAAGCCTTCCTCAGCAACCTTTGTTTCTGTCGCTGTGATGCACTCCCCGATTAGCAATGCTACATCCCTCCTGTTTTTCCACCCTCCTTGTTCTTTTTTTAAACGTTCTAAACCCTGGAACATCTAGCAATCATTCCTGCCCCTGTGAAACCATGTCTCCGTTATGGCCACAACATCATAGCCCCAAGTACTGATCCATGCTCTAGTTCATTACACTTATTTCTGACACTCCTTCGTTAAAGCAGACACACCTTAACTGATCTCTTTGCTCCATCACATGAATAACCTTCCCAATAGATTCACTACATCCTGTCACTGCCCCATCTACAACTAGCCCCCTCTCAGATGTGTAACTCTTGATCCCCTTACAAACTAGCTTAAACCCTCCCGAACCACACAAGCAAATCTCCCACCCAGGACATTTGTGCCCCTCCAGGTGCAACCCGTCCTTCATGTACAGGTCCCACCTTCCCCAGAAGGCATCCCAATGGTCTAGGTATCTGAAGCCCTCCCTCCTGCACCAGCTGCGCAGCCACGTGTTAAGCTGCATTCGCTGCCTGTTCGTTTCCTCACTGTCTCGTGGCACCGGTAGCAAAAACCTGAGAAACTACTTGTCTTGCTCTTCCTAGCTCTCTGTAGTCACTTTTCAGATCCTTAATTCCTTTCCTGGCTATATCATTGGTCCCAATATTTACCACAATTTCTGGCTGTTCCCCCTTCAGAATCCTGTAAACCCGATCGGCAGCATACTTTCCGGGAGTCCTGTTCCTGATCATAAAATCTCCTGTCAATCCGTCTCACTATTGAGTCCCCTACCACTAGCGCTTTTCTATTCTCCCCCGCCCTTCCCTTCTGAGCCACAGTGCCAGGCTCAGTGCCAGACACCTGACAACTTTGGCTTTCTCCTGGTATGCCGTCCCCACCAGCAGTATCCAAAACTGTATACTTATTGCTGAGAGGAACGGTCACAGGGGATCCCTGCTCTATTTGTTGGTTCCCTTTCCTTGCCCTGACTGTAACCCAGCTGAAAATGTGTTGCTGGAAAAGCGCAGCAGGTCAGGCAGCATCCAAGGAACAGGAGAATCGACGTTTCGGGCATAAGCCCTTCTTCAGGAATGAGGAAAGTGTGTCCAGCAGGCTAAAATAAAAAGTAGGGAGGAGGGACTTGGGGGAGGGGCGTTGGAAATGTGATAGGTGGAAGGAGGTCAAGGTGAGGGTGATAGGCTGGAGTGGGGTGGAGAGATCAGGAAGAAGATTGCAGGTTAGGAAGGCGGTGCTGAGTTCGAGGGATTTGACTGAGACAAGGTGGGGGGAGGGGAAATGAGGAAACTGGAGAAATCTGAGTTCATCCCTTGTGGTTAGAGGGTTCCTATGCGGAAGATGAGGCACTCTTCCTCCAACCGTCGTGTTGCTATGGTCTGGCGATGGAGGAGTCCAAGGACCTGTATGTCCTTGGTGGAGTGGGAGGGGGAGTTGAAGTGTTGAGCTACGGGGTGGTTGGGTTGGTTGGTCCGGGTGTCCCAGAGGTGTTCTCTGAAATTTTTTATGTAGCTGCTGTCCTTATCCTGTGTCTGAGGAGTGACCACTTCCCTGTGCATCCTTTGAATTTCTCCCTCAGCCTCCTGAATGATCCGCAGTTCATCATGCTCCTGCTCCAGCTCCAGTTCCCTAATTGTTTTTCGAGGAGCTGGAGGTGGGTGCACTTACTGCAGATGTGGTCGGCAGAGACATGTGTCGTGTCCCTCACCTGTCACATTCTGCAGGAGGAATATGCAACTGTCCTATCAGCCATACCCTACTAATCATGGGACTAAACAAGGAAGAGAAGAGAAAAAAAAAGAGAAAACCTGAAAACTTAGCAAGTTTACAGACTCTTAGTAAGGTTAGAGGTACTATTTAAAGTAAAAGCTAACGACTTTATTTCTTAACGTATAACAGAGAATAATTAACAACTATTAACAACTCCTTTCTCTCACCTATCTTTTACCTTCTCCTTTTACAATGCTAGTCAGATAAAACCCCTATTAAGGTTTACCAAAAATTCAAATTTCAGAACTAGCCAGACGTCTAATCTTCTCTTTATATCTCCGTCTGTCTTCTTTTCTTCTTCTTAGAGATTTCTGTTTCACAGGTCCACTGATCACTAAGGGTACCTTTAAGAGAGCTATTCTGCGGGCAGTCTGCTTTTCCTGGTCTTATACCCCCAAAGCATCAGATTGTGTCATTGACTTTTAATATTGTCAATATAATAAATTCAAACTTGATTGAGTTTGGTATTATTTTGGGGTATAATTTAAACTGATTGGCCTAATTCAAATTTATTTTTGTCTCCAAGCAACCCACTACTCTAGCTGCTGGACCAAAAGGTTACATTGTATCTTGTTCAGAATACTTGGTGCTGTCAAGTATTTCTGCTAGCTTTTAACTTTCTTAAAGGTACAGTGCACCCACATCTTCATAACAGAAAGGGAGAGATTGATCCAAACTCTAGTATCGAAACCTAAATAAGGGCAACTGTGTGGACATGAAAGCTGAATTTTCTGAAATGAACTGATATGCTGGACTAGGGGATGGATAAAAAGAGATGCAGTGGCAGATGTTAAAAGGGGTTACTTCAGAAACAATTGAACGATAGGAAATATAGTAATGGTCAATGGATATTTTGGAGGAGGTTATTAATGGAGCTCCTCAGGAGTTTGCATTGGGGCCTTTGCTTATCCTAATATATGTTGATAATTGGGTTCTTGGTGCACAGGAGGCTCCTTCAAAGTTTGCAGATGATGCAAAACTTGGAAGAATTGTGAAATGTTAGGTGGACAGTGTGGAACTCCAAAAGACGTTGACAAGTTGATGGAGTGAATAGATCGGTAGCGGATGAGATTCAGTGCAGGAAGATAGGAGGTGCACTTTGGTCAGAAGAACATTAAAAGACCATACAAAATTGGAGGTGCAGTTCAAACGTCGAAACAAGGGACAAGAGTTGGCCACTTGGCCCTTTGAGCCCGCTGCACCATTCAATAAGATTATAGCTGATCTGATTTTAACCTCAACTCTACATTCCTGGATATCCCCAATAATCTTTTATCTCCTTGGTAATCAATAATTTATGGGCAAAAGTGAGGACTACATTTATCCAGGTTGAACTCCATCTGTCATTTCTCAGCCCAGCTCTGTATCCTGTCTATGTCGCGCTGCAGCCTGCAGTAGCCCTCTATACTATCGACGACACCTCCAACCTTCGTGTCATCTGCAAATTTACTAACCCACTCCTCAACCTCCTCATCCAAGTCATTTATAAAAACTACAAAGAGCAGAGGCCCAAGAACAGAGCCCTGCAGGACCGCGCTCAACACTGACCTCCAGGCAGAATACTTTCCATCTACAACCACTCTCTGCCTTCTGTCAGTCAACCAATTCTGAATCCAGGTAGCCAAATCTCCCTGTATCCCATACTTCCTGACTTTATGAATGAGCCTACCATGGGGAACCTTATCAAATGCCTTGCTGAAGTCCATATACATCACATCCACTGCTTGACCGTTGTTGACCTGTTGACACCTCCTCAAAGAACTCAATAAGATTTGTGAGGCATGAGCTGCCCCTCACAAAGCCATGTTGACTGCCTTTATCACACTATGATGCGTCGACATCTAGGGAAATTATTTGGTCAAGAAAAAGAAGGAAGCATATATCGGGTATAAACAGGATAGATGGAATGAATCCTTAGAGTATAAAGGCAGTAGGAGTATACTTAAGAGAGAAATCAGGAGGGCAAAAAGAGGACATGAGATAGCCTTGGCAAATAGATTTAAGGAGAATCCAAAGGGGCTTTACAAATACTCTAAGGACAAAAGACTAACTAGGGTGAGAATAGGGCCCCTCAAAGACCAGCCAGGTGGCTTTTGTGTGGAGCCACATGAGATGGGGCAGATACTAAACGAGTATTTTGCATCAGTATTTACTGTGGAAAAAGACATGGAAGATATAGAATGTAGGGAAATAGATGGTGACACCTTGCAAAATGTCCATCTTACAGAGGAGGAAGTGCTGGATGTCTTGAAACGCATAAAACTGGATAAATCCCCAGGACCTGATCAGGTGTACCCTAGAACTCTGTGGGAAACTAGGAAAGTGATTGCTGGGCTGTTGCTGAGATATTTGTATCATCGATAGTCACAGGTGAGGTGCCGGAAGACTGGAGGTTGGCTAACGTGGTGCCACTGTTTAAGAAAGATGGTAAGGACAAGCCAGGGAACTATAGACCAGTGAGCCTGACGTCGGTGGTGGGCAAGTTGTTGGAGGGAATCCCGAGGGACGGGATGTACGTGTATTTGGAAAGGCAAGGACTGATTAGGGTAGTCAACATGGCTCTGTGTGTGGGAAATCATGCTTCATGAATTTGATTGAATTTTTTGAAGAAGTAACAGAGAGGATTGATGAGGCCAGAGCGGTAGATGTGAATTATATGGACTTCAGTAAGGCGTTCGACAAGTCTCCCCGTGGGAGGCAAGGTTAGATCTCATGGAATACAGGGAGAACTCGCCATTTGGATACAGAAATGGCTCAAAGGTAGAGGATTAGATGATTAGGGGGTTAGATAGGGTTGACAGTGAGAACCTTTTTCCGCGTATGGAGTCAGCTATTACAAGGGGGCATAGCTTTAAATTAAGGGGGGGTAGATATAGGACTGATGTTAGGGGTAGGTTCTTCACTCAGCGAGTCGTAAGATCATGGAATGCCCTGCCAGTAGCAGTAGTGGACTCTCCCTCTTTATGGGTATTTAAGCGGGCATTGGATAGGTATATGGAGGATAGTGGGTTAGTGTAGGTTAGGTGGGCTTTGATCGGCGCAACATCGAGGGCCGAAGGGCCTGTACTGCGCTGTATTGTTCTATGTTCTATGTTCTATGACAGAGGGTGGTGGTGGTGGGCGGTTGTTTTTCAGACTAGAGGCCTGTGACCAGTGGAGTGCCACAAGGATCGGTGCTGAGTCCACTACTTTTCATCATTTATATAAATGATTTGGATGTGAGCATAAGAGGTTTAATTAGTAAGTTTGCAGATGACACCAAAATTGGAGGTGTAGTGGACAGGGAAGAAGGTCACCTCAGATTACAACGGGATCTTGACCAGATGGGCCAGTGGGCTGAGAAGTGGCAGATCGAGTTTAATCTAGATAAGTGTGAGGTGCTGCATTTTGGGAAAGCAAATCTTAGCAGGACTTATACACTTAATGGTAAGGTCCTAGGGAGTGTTGCTGAACAAAGAGACCTGGCAGTGCAGGTTCATAGCTCCTTGAAAGTGAAGTCGCAGGTAGACAGGATAGTGAAGAAGGCGTTTGGTATGCTTTCCTTTATTGGTCAGAGTATTGAGTACAGGAGTTGGGAGGTCATGTTGCGGCTGTACAGGACTCTGGTCAGGCCACTTTTGGAATATTGTGTGCAATTCTGGTCTCCTTCCTATTAGAAAGACATTGTGAAACTTGAAAGGGATCAGAAAATATTTCCAAAGATGTTGCCAGGAATGGAGAATTTGAGCTGTAGGGAAAGGTTGAATGGGCGAGGGCTGTTTTCCCTGGAGCGTCGGAGGCTGAGGGGTGACCTTGTAGAGGTTTATAAAATCATGAGGGGCATGGATAGGATAAATAGACAAAGTCTTTTCCCTGGGGTCGGGGAGTCCAGAACTAGAGGGCATAGGTTTAGGGTGAGGGGGGGAAAGATATAAAAGAGACCTAAGAGGCAACTTTTTCACAGAGAGGGTGGTAGGTGTATGGAATGAGTTGCCAGAGGAAGTGGTGGAGGCTAGTACAATAGCAACGTTTAAAAGGCATCTGGATGGGTATATGAATAGGAAGGGTTTGGAAGGTTATGGGCCAGGTGCTGGTAGGTGGGGGGTGGGGGGTTGGGATATCTGGTGGGCATGGACGAGTTGGACTGAAGAGTCTTTTTCCATGTTGTACATCTCTGTGACTCTTTGACCTGTGAAATTAATCTGATGCCCATCTAACCTACACTGTTATCCAAATTATTATTATCCAAATGTATGTCGAATGCCCTTTTAAATGCTCTTAATGTTAGCAAGTCTACTACTGTTGCAGGCAGGCCGTTGCAGGCAGGCCCCTACTACTCTGATAAAGAAACTACTTTGATGTCTGTCCTTAATATATCACCCCTCAATTTCAAGCCATGTTCCCTCATGTTAGCCTTCCTCATCTGATGAAAAAGGCTCTCACTGTCCCCCTTTTCTAACTCTCCTCATTGTCTTACATGTCTCAATTAAGTCACCTCTCAACCTTATTCTCTCCAGTGAAAATAACCTCAGTTCCCTCACCCTTTCCTTATAAGATCTTCCTTCCATACCAGGCAACATCCTAGTAAATTTCCTCTGAACCCTTTCCAAAGCTTCCACATCCTTCCTATAATGCGGTGACCAGAACTGCAGGTGTGGCCTGAGCAGTGTCTTGTACAGCTGAACCATGATCACGTGAACTGAAACTCAAACCCCCTACCAATAAACATCAACGCACCATATGCCGCCTTAATAACCCTGTCAACCTGGGTGGCAACTTGGACACCGAGATCTCTCTGTTCATCAGCAATGCCAAGAATTTTACCATTAGTCCAGTGCTCTGCATTCCTGTTATTTCTTTCAAAGTGAACTACCTCACACTTTTCTGCATTAAACTCCATTTGCCATTTCTCAGCCCAGCTCTGCATCTTATCTATGAGGATGTTGCCTGGTATGGAAGGTGCTAGCTATGAACACAGGTTGAGTAGGTTAGGATTGCTTTCATTAGAAAAAAGGAGATTGAGGGGGGAGGACCTGTAACCCACAGCATCTTTCGGTACTATCCACAGCTCTGCCTACCTTAGAGCCATCCGCAAACTTTCAAAGAACAAAGAAAGTTTACAGCCCAGGAACAGGCCCTTCGGCTGTCCAAGCCTGAGCCGATTCAAACTCACTAAGTCTAATTTCTAAGCATCTGTGTCCCTCTGCTCCCCACTTACTCATGCATCTATCCAGATGGACCTTAAATGAATGCCTGCCTCTACTGCCTCTGCTGGAAGTGCATTCTAGGCACCTACCACCCTCTGTGTGAAGTACTTAAACCTTTCACCTCTCATCTTGAATGCATGACCTCTCTTTTTATTGAATCCCTCACCCTGGGAAAAAGCTTATCCCTATCTACCCTGTCCATACATTTCATGATTTTGTAGACCTCAATCAGGTCCCCCCCTCAATTTCCTTTTTTCTAATGAAAGCAATCCTAACCTACTCAACCAGTGTTCCCCATCCTCATAAACCTTCTTTGCACCCTCTCCAAAGCGTCCACATCCTTTTGGTAATGTGGCGGCCACAACTGTACATAATATTCTAAATGCTGCCGAACCAATGACTTGCATAATTTTAACATGACCTGCCAGCTCTTATTCTCAATACCCCGTCCAATGAAGATGAGCATACCATATGCCTTCTTGACCACTCTCTCCACCTGTGCAGCCACCTTCAGGGTACAATGGACCTGAATTCCCAAATCTCACTGCTTATCAACTTTTCCCAAAGTTCTTCCGTTTACAGTATAGCTCGCTCGAGAATTAGTCTTCCCAAAATGCATCACCTGACATTTTCCTGGATGGAACTCCATCTGCCATTCTCTGCCCAAATCTACAGTCTACTTATATTCTCCTGTGTTCTTTAACAGTCACCTATTTTTTCTGCTACTCCACCAATCTTCGTGTCATCTGCAAACTTGCTGATCAGACCACCAATGCCCTCTCCCAGATCATTTATGTATATCACAAACAACAGTGGCCCCAACACTGATCCCTGTGGAACACTACTGGTCACCTTTCTCCATTTCGAGAAACTCCCTTCTTCTCTCTTTCTCCTGTTGCTCAGCCAGTTCTTTATCCACCTAGCTAGCACATCATGTGACTTCCTTTTCTCCATTAGTTTACCATGGGGAACCTTGTCAAATGCCTTGCTAACGTCCATGTGCATGACATCAACAGCCCTTCCTTCATCTATCAACTTGGTCACTTCCTCAAAGAACTCTTAAGTTTGTAAGGCACAATCTCCCCTGCACAAAACCATGTTGCCTATCACTGATAAGCCCATTCTTTTGCAAATATAAATAGATTTTATCCCTCAGCACCTTTTCCACCACTGATGTCAGGCTGTCTGGTCTGTAGTTACCTGTAATATCCCTACTACCCTTCTGTACAGGGGGACAACATGAGCAACCCTCAGTCCTCCGGCACCTCACCTGTGTTTAAGGATGCTGCAAAGATATCTGTCAAGGCTCCAGCTATTTCCTCACTTGCCTTCCTCAGCAACCTGGGATAGATCCAATCAGTCCTGAGGATTTGTCCACCTTAATATCCTTTTAGCCTATCCAACGCATCTTCCCTCCTTATGTCAACATGATCCAGAGTAAACAAACTTCTATGTCTAATCTCAGTATTCATCACCTCCTGTTCCTCAGTGAACACTGATGCAAAGTAATCTTTGAGAATCTCACCCATCTTGTCAGGTTCGACACTCAACCTACCTTCCTTCTCCTTTAATGGACCAATCCTTTCTCTAGATCCCCTCTTGCTTCTTATATAAGAATAAAATGCATTGGGATTCTCCTTAATTCTGCTCGCTAAAGCTATTTCATGACCCCTTTTAGCCGGCTTGATTCTCATTTAAGATTGGTCCTACTCTCCCGTTACTCCTGCAAGGCCAGTTCTGTTCTTAGCTGTCTGGATCTTATGTATGCTTCCCCTTTCCTGTTGGCTAGTCGCAAGAATTCTCCTGTCATCTATGCTTCACGAATCTTGCCTTTCCTATCCCTTGTTTTCAAAGGACATGCCTATCCAGCACTGTCTTTAACCTATCTTTGAAAGCCTCCCACATATCAAATGTGAACTTTCCTTCAAATAGCTTTGTCCAATCCACATTTCCCAGCTCCTGCCTAATTTTGATATAATTGGCATTGGCCCAGTTTAGTACTCATTCCTTCGGATCACTCTCCTCTTTGTCTACGAGTATTCTAAAACTTACAGAATTTTGGCCACTATTCCCAAAGAAGTCCCCCACTGCAACTTCTACCACCTGGCCTGGCCCATTCCCCAACATCAGGTCCAATATGGCCCCTTCCCTTGTTGGACTATTGACATACTGCTTTGGAAAACTTTCCTGGATCCTCCTTATAAATTCTGTCCCATCCAGACCTCTGACACTTAAGTGTATCCCAGTCAATATTGGGAAAATTAAAATCTCCCATCACCACCACCCTGTTGCCTCTAATCTTTCCGTAATCTGTTTACCTATTTGTTCTTCTACCTCACGTTCACTGTTGGGAGGCCAGTATTATAGCCCCACCAGTGTAACTGCACCCTTATTTTCTTAGCTCCACCCATAACACCTCACTGCTCAAGCACTCCATAGTGTCCTCCTTTAGCATAGCCCTGACCAGCAATGCAACTCTTTCCCCCCCTCCCCCCCCCCCACCTTTTACTTCCCTCCCTGTCTTGTCTGAAGCATCTATATCCTGGAACATTTAATTGCCAATCATGCCCTCCCTTCAACCAAGCCTCTGTGATTGCAGTAACATCATATTCCTAGGCACCAATCTAAGCCCTAAGTCCATCTGCCTTACCCACTATACTCCTTGCATTAAAGTACATGCACTTCAGGCTGCCAGTTCTTTTGCGTTCGTCTGCTCGCTGCCTACTTTTCCCCTTGGTAATGCTATGTTCATGATCCTTAGAGTCTGCAGTCTCCACCTTGCTATCTAGTAGTCTTCTTCTCTGGTTCTCAGTCCCCTGCAATTAACTAACCCATTCTTTTACTAACCCATGCAACACATCCAGATCATTTATAAAAATGACAAACCGCAGTTGCCCCAAGAGAGATGCCTTATGGCATACCACTGGTAACTGAGCTTCAGGATGAACATTTACCATCAACCACTACCCTCTGACATTTTTCAGCTACCCAATTTCTGATCCAATTCGTTAAATCACCTTCGATCCCAAAACTCCATATTTTGTGCAATAGCCTACCATGTGGAATCTTCTCAAAAGCCTTACTGATGTGCATATACACCACATCAACCACTTTACCTCCTTCCACCTGTTTTGTCACCTTCTTGAAGAACTCGGTCAGGTTAGTTAGGCACGACGTACTGTTCACAAAACTGTGTTGACTATCCCTAATCAAATTATTCCTTTCCAGATTATTATAAATCCTATCTCTTATAACCTTTTCCAATACCTTACCCACAACCAAAGCAAGGCTCACTGGTCTATAATTACCAAGGTTGTCTCGACTCCCCTTCTGAAACAACATTTGCTATCTTCCAGTCTTCTGGCACTGCTCCTGTTGACAATGATGACGTAAAGATCAAAGCCAAATGCTCTGCAATCCCTTCTCTGGCTTCCTAGAAAATCTGAGGATAAATTCCATCTGGCCCAGGGGTCTTATCTATTTTCAGATCTTCCAAAATTGCTAAAACCTCCTCTTTGTCAACCTCAATCCCATCTAATCTTGTAGCCTGTATCTCCATTTTCTCACTAGCATTGTCCTTTCCAATGTGAATACTGACAAAAAGTATTCATTTAGTGCCTCCCCCATGTCCTCAGATTCCACACACAACTTTCCACAACTATCTTTGATTGACCCTAATCTTACTCTAGTCATTCTTTTATTCCTGATATACCTATAGAAGGTCTTTGGGTTTTCCTTGATCTTATCCAACAACAACTTCTCCAGTCCCCTCCTGGATCATCTTTGCCCTTCGTTTAGATCTTTTCTGGCTAACTTATAACTTTCAAGCCTCCTGTCTGAGCTTTCAAGCCTCATCCTCACATAAGCTGCTTTCTTCCTCTTGACAAGAGCTTCAACTTCTTTAGTAAACCATGGCTCCCTCTCTCGACAACTATCTCCCTTGATAGGTATATACTTACCAAGGACCTGCAGTAGCTGTTCCTTGAACAAGCTGCACATTTCAAGTGTGTCCATCCGCTGCAGTTCCCTTCCCCATCCTATGCATCCTAAGTCTTGCCTAATTACATTATAATTGCCTTTTCCCCCAACTATACCTCTTTCCCTGCAGTATATACCTATCCCTGCCCATTGTTATTGTAAACATAACCGAATTATGGTCAGTGTCACCAAAGTGCTCACCTACCCCCAAATCTATCACCTGGACATGTTCATTCCTCAGTGCCAAATCCAATATGGCATCGCCCCTGATTGGCCTGTCTACATACTGTGTCAGAAAATCCTTCTGCACACATTGAACAAAAACTGATCCATCTAAACTGCTTGAACTATAGTATTCCCAGTCAACCATCCCTGCAGCCATGTGTTCAGCTCTGCTCTCTCCCTGTTCCTCGCTTCACTACTATGTGGCAGGGGCAACAAACCAGAGATAATAACTGTTTGTTTGTTCTAGCTCTAAGCTTCCACCCTAGCTCCCCGAATGTCTGTGTTCGGTAGGAAGAAAGGTGGGCATCTATGTCATTGGTGCCTATCTGGATCACGACTTGGGGCTGCATCCCCTCACCCTCAAGGATCCCAAAAACACGATCAGAGACATCAAGAACCCTGGCACCTGAGAGGCAACACACCAATCGTGAGTCTCTCTCGTTCCTACAAAACTGTCCCCGTAACAGTGGAGTCCCCAGCGACTAAAGCATTGCTCCTCTTCCCTCTTCCCTTCTGAGCAACAGGCATAGACTCTGCACCAGAGACCTGTGCCCCATTGCTTATCCCTGATAAATCCCCCCCCCCCCCCCCCCCCCCCCACCCTAATAATATCCAATACGGTATACCTGTTGTTGAGGGGAACCACCACAGGAGATCCCTGTACTGCCTGCCTGTTCCCTTTCCCACCCCTGACAGTAACCAATCTACCTTCTTGATGTGGCTGTGGAGTAACTATCTCCCTGTAACTCCTCTCAATAACCCCCTTTGCCTCCCAAATGATCTGAAGTTCGAACAGTTCCAGCTCCAGGTCACTATCACTGGTGGAGACCAGTTCAATGACAGCATTTAAAAAGCATCTGGATGGGGATATGAATAAGGAAGGGTTTCAAGGGATATGGGCCAACTCCTGGATATCTGGTCGGCATGGATGAGTTGGACCGAAGGGTGTATTTCTGTGCTGTACATCTCAATGACTCTATCTTTGTATCACTAGCAAATTTAGTTATCATACCTTTTGATGTCTTTACCAAAATCATATATTTAAAGGGGTTGCAGGAGCAGAAGGAGCTGTCCGTACCTCCATAGATGCAGTTAATAAATCATACACTCCTCTTGGCTTTATTAATAGGGGCATGGAATACAAGAACCGGAATGTAATATTGAGTTTGTTAACAATAATTGCTAGGTCACAGCTGGGGTGCTGTGTATAGTTGTGACATAATATTATTGGAAAAATGTGAATGCATTGGAGAAAGTGTAAAAGTAATTTATACAGTGATTCCAGGAATGAGACACTTCAGCTTTGAGGATAGAATGAAGAAGTTGGGACTGTTCTCTTTAGAGAGAAGGCTGCAAGGAGAACTGACAGATGTTTTCAAAATCATGAGTGGCTGGACAGAATAGATAGGGAGAGGAAGAAAAAAGAATGAGAGGACATAGATTTAAAGTGGTGTGCAAATGAAGGGTGATGGGGAAAACAAAATTGGCACACAGCAAGCAGTTAGGGTATGGAGTAAACTGTCTGGAAATGTGTTGGAGGCAGGTTTGAATGAGTCATTTGGGAGAGCATTGGATAGAAGTGATGTTCAATGATATGGGGAAAAAGTAAGAAATAGGCGTTGGGTAACAACCGGTGTAAGTGTAACCATAGTGTAAGGACCAGGTGGCCTCCATCTGTGCTGTAACAATTCGGTGGTTCTGAGTAAAACTAAAATTTTAAGAGAGGACCCACCATCCATGATTGATCAAGGCAGGTTAAGGAAAATATCAACATTAAGGAAGAAAGACGCACAAAAACGCATGCCAGTTCAGATGATTGGTGAGAATACAAAGACCAGCAGAGAATGACTAAAAGCCTAATCTTATGAAAGAAGTGAGAGTTTGAGGAAGCTAGCAAGGACCAGACAGCAAGAGTTTTTGCATGTATTTAAAAAGGAAAGGAATGAGTAAATTGTGTGTTGAATCTTTAGAAACTGAACATAGAACAATACAGCACAGAACAGGCCCTTCGGCCCATGATGTTGTGCCGAACATTTGTCCTAGCTTAAGCACCTATCCATGTACCTATCCAATTGCCGCTTAAAGGTCACCAATGATTCTGACTCTGCCACTCCCACAGGCAGCGCATTCCATGCCCCCACCACTCTCTGGGTAAAGAACCTACCCCTGACATCCCCCCTATACCTTCCATCCTTCACCTTAAATTTATGTCCCCTTGTAACACACTGTTGTACCTGGGGAAAAAGTCTCTGACTGTCTACTCTATCTATTCCCCTGATCATCTTTTAAACCTCTATCAAGTCACCTCTCATCCTTCTCCGTTCCAATGAGAAAAGGCCTAGCACTCTCAACCTATCCTCATACGACCTATTTTCCATTCCAGGCAACATCCTGGTAAATCTCCTCTGCACCCTCCAAAGCTTCCACATCTTTCCTAAAGTGAGGCGACCAGAACTGCACACAGTACTCCAAATGTGGCCTTACAAAGGTCATGTACAGCTGCAACATCACCTGACGACTCTTGAATTCAATCCCTCTGCTAATGGACGTTAATACACCATAGGCCTTCTTACAAGCTCTATCCACCCGAGTGGCAACTTTCAAAGATCTATGAACATAGACCCCAAGATCCCTCTGCTCCTCCACCTTACTAAGAACCCTACCGTTAACCCTGTATTCCGCATTCTTATTTGTTCTTCCAAAATGGACAACCTCACGCTTGACAGGGTTGAACTCCATCTGCCACTCCTCAGCCCAGCTCTGCATCATATCTAAGTCTCTTTGCAGCCGACAACAGCCCTCCTCACTGTCCACAACTCCACCAATCTTCGTATCGTCTGCAAATTTACTGACCCACTCTTCGATTCCCTCTTCCAAGTCATTAATAAAAATTACAAACAGTAATTGAATTGGGAATTGACACGAGACAATAACAAAGTGATAGATGAAGCAAACAAATGTTTTACATCGCTCTTCACTGTAAAGAATACAAAACTAATTTCAGTAGTAGTTGTAACTCAGAAAGGGAGAGTGGGCCTTGGGAAATTACAAATGTGAGGGAAGTGGTACTGAGCAATCTGATGGAACTTTGGACGAACATCTCTGAGAATCCAGATGGACTTCATTCTGTGGTCTTAAAGGAGGTTGCTGACTAGGCATTGGGCCTGTTTATGTTAATTTTCCAAAATTCCCTCGATTCGGGAGAGATTCCATTAGACTGGAACATAACAAATGTACCTCTTCAGCTCAATAAGGTGGGGCAGAAAACTGGAAACTATAGGTTGGTTATCTTGAGGTTAGTCAGGGAAGGTATTAGAATTGATCATTAAAGAGAGTATAGCTATCCACTTGACTCAAGGTAACTGGGAAGAATCAGCGTGGTTCACCAATTTATTGGAGTTCTTTGAAGGAACAACATGTGCTGTGGATAAAGGAGAAACTCTAATTGTACTAGACTTCAATTTCCAGAAAGCTTCTGGTAAGATGCATATCAAAGGATATTGTGGAAAGTAAAAGCTCAAAGTGTAATGAGTGATTAATTAGCATGGATGGAAGATTAGCTGATTCATAGAAAACAGTATGTATGTGAATGGGTCTTCATATTGAGAATAACCTCCATTGTATTGTAGCACCATCACTGCTAAATGGGACAGACTTTGAACTGATCTAGCAACTCAGGACTGGTATCCATGAGAGACTGGGATCAAACCTGGTTCAATGGAAAGTGCAGAGGGCATGCCAGGAGCAGCACCAGGTTTACCTAAAAATGAGTTGCCACCTGGTGAAGCTACCAAATAGGACTACTTGCATGCAAACAGCATAAGCAGCAACTGATAGACAGAGTTAAGTGGTCCCACAACCAGTGGATCAGATCTAAGTTCTGTAGTCCTGTCGCATGCATTTGTGAATGGTGGTGGACGCCTAAACAACTCAATGGTGGAGGAGGCTGTACAAATAGCCCCATTCTCAATGATGGAAGAGCCCACCGCAGCAATGCAAAAGATTAGGCTGGAGCGTTAGCAGCAATTTTCAGCAATAAGTGCTGAATAAATCCATGGGGATCTCCTCCTGTCTCCCCAAAGCCAGTCCACCATCTACTAAGCACAAGTTAGGTGTGTGATGGAATACTCACCACTTGCCTGGATGGGTGCCATTCCAAAAACACTCCATTAGCTTGAACTATCCAAAACAAAGCAGCCACTTGATTGGCATCCACTTCCTCCAGCACCAATATTCAGTAGCTGCAGTGTGTTCTATCTATAGGTTGCTGCATACTATCTACAAGCTTCACTGCAAATTTTACCAAAACCAAGACCCGTTCCATCTAAATGGACAAGGGCAGCAGATACAGAGAATCACTACCACCTGCAAGTTCCCCTTTTTTCCTTCACTGTTGCTGGGTCATAATCCTGGAATTCCCTCCAGGTATTGTGGGTCTACCTACAGGACATGGACTGCAGCAGTTCAAGAAGGCAGCTCACCACCATGTCAAGGTCAAATACAGACAGGAAATTAATGCTGACCAACCAGCGACGCCACAACCCAGGAATGAATAAAAACATGGATCTTTTACTGATTAACAGAATGTGAAGAATGGAGTCCCACAAGGGTCTATGCTGGGGCCTCCACTTCTTCCATTATATATGATTTACTTAGATGAAGGGCATGGTATGTAAAATAACAAGGTAGTGGGAAAGTCTTCTTAAGAAAATATAGAGAATTTGCAGACAGATGTATTTTGAGAGAGTATGCAAAGATCTGGCAGATGGAGTATAATTTAGCAAATTGTGAATTGTCAGGAAGAATAAAAAGGCAGAGAATTACTTAAATGGAGCATGAGTGCAGAATTCCCAAATGTGAAGGGATTTAGGTGTTCTGGTGTGTGTGTGTCGCAAAAAGTTAACATGTATGTATTGTATCTAATCAAGAAGGTTGATAGAATATACTCCTTTATTATGAGAAGAACTAAATCTAAACATAAGGATCAAAAGCAGAAATAGCTAGAGAGGGCTCAGGTCTGGCTGTATCTGTGGAAGGAAAACTGAGTTAACAGCTTGGGTCTAGTGACTCCTCTTCAAAACTGATAGTAGCTAGGAAAAGGTGGCATATACAGAGGAACCTCAATTATCCGACATTCGATTAACCGAATTTTAGATTATCCGAACAAGATCGCAAGGTCCTGATGCTTGGCTAACGATGTTATCTGGCATTCGATTATCCAGCATTCAATTAACTGCCAAGGGAAACTGGTTCCTCCTGTCTCTCTATCTCTCAGAATCCGACGGCACAGAGACAGGTGCTTTTGCTCAAACTGGCCCATGCCGACCAAGATGTCATTCCACGCTAACCCCATTTCCCTGCACTTGGCCCATATCCCTCTATCCTTCCCTACCCACGTGTTTGTCCAAATGCCTTTTAAATGTTGTTAGTATAACCACCTCAACCTCTTCCGCTGGTAGCTCATTCCATATCCGTACAACCCTCTGTGTAAAATAAAATGTTGCTCCTCACGATCCCTTTCATTCTTTCCCCTCTGATATTAAACTGGTGCCCTCTAGTCCTCGATTCCCCAACCAAGGAAAAGTACTGAGTCCATTCACCTTATCCATGATCTTATACACCTCTATAAGGTCTCCTCTCAGTCTCCCATGCTATAAAGAAAAAAACTCCTGGCTTGTCCAGCTTATAACTCAGACCATTGAGTCCAGGCAACGTCCTTGTAAATTTCTTCTGCACTTTCCAGTTTAATAACATCTTTCCTGTAACAAGGTGACCAAAACTGAATACAATACTACAAATGTGCCCTCACCAATGTCCTGCATAACTGTAGCATAACTTCCCAACTTCTTTACTCAGTGCCCTGACTGATGAAGGCCAGTGTGCCAAAAAGCTGCCTTCACTGTCCTGTCTACCTGTGACCCAACTTTGGGAGAACTGTGAATCTGAACTCCAAGATCCCTCTGTACCACTGCACTCTTTAAGGCCCTACCCTTCACCATGAAACTCCTACCTTGATTTGACTTTCCAAAATGCAAGGCACATCAATTTTAAAGTCCATGTGCCATTTCTCGGCATACTCCCCCAGCTGATCAAGGTTCAGCTGCAATTTCTGACTATCTTCGTCACTGTCCATGATACCACCTATTTTAGTGTAATCAGCAAACTTATTAATCATGCCTTATACATTATCATCCTAATGATTGATATAGATAACAAACAGTAATGGGTCCAGCACTGACCCCGAGGCACTCCACAAATCACAGGCCTCCAATCTGACAGGCATCCTTCCACTATTACCCTCTACTGCCTACCATCAAACCAATTTGCCAGCTTGCCCTGGATTCCATGCTATCTAACCATTCCAGAGCAGACTACTATGTGCAACCTTATCAAAGGCCTTGCTGAAATCCATACAGACCTCATCTACTGCCCTGCCCTTGACAACCTTCCTGGTTACTTCATCAAAGAACTCTAATAAATTTGTGAGACGTGATCTCTCACTCACAAAGCCATGCTAACTACTAATCAAACCCTGTCTTTCCAAATGCATATATATCTTATCCCTCAGAATCTTTTCAAGTAACTTACCCACAACTGATGTTAAGCTTACTGGTCTACAGTTTCCAGACTTATTTTTATAGCCCTTCTTGAATAAGGGCACAACATTTGCTACCCTCCAATCTTCCACGACTCATCCATGACTAATGATGATGCAAAATTATCAGCCAGGAGCTCTGCAAGTTTTTCTCTTGCCTCTTGCAGTGTTCTTGGATATATCTGGCCAGGAGCAGGAGATTCGTCCACCTTCGTACATTCTAATACATCCAACATCTTTTCTACTCTGATATGGACTGTCCCCAAGATATGACCACTAACTTCCCCAAGTTCCCAAGTCCTTGCGTTTTTCTCCATGGTAAGCACAGAGGAGAAATATTCATTGTGAACCTTGCCCATCTCCTACGGTTCTGCACATACATGTTCACTTTGGTATTTGCGGAGCCCTATTTTCTCTCTCTTGTTCTTTTTCCTTTAATATACTTAAAGAACCTCCTTGGATTCACCCGAATCTTCTCAGCCAAGGCTATCTCATGCCTCCTTTTCACCCTCCTGATTTCCTTTTTCACTAAACTTCCATAGTCCCTGTATACCTCCAGTGATTCCCTTGATCCAGCTGCCTGTTCCTGAACCACTACCTTTTTTCTCTCGTCAAAGCCTCAATACCTCTTGTCATCCAGCGTTCCCTATTCCTGCCAACCTTACCCTTCACTCTCACAGGAACATATTGACCTTGAACTCTAGCTATCTCACTTTTAAAAGCCTCCCACTTGTTAGAGGTCCCTTTGCCTGCAAACAAACTATTCCAATCAACCCTGCAAGCTCCTGTCTAATTCCATCGAATTTAACCTTGCCCAGTTTAGAACTTGAACCTGTAGACCAGTTTTGTCCCTCCCTGTAACTATTTTAAAATTAATAGAACTATGGTCACTGTTCCCAAAGCGCTTCCCCACAGTCACCTCTGTCATCTGTCATAGAGTCAGAGATGTACAGCATGGGTACAGACCCTTTGGTCCAACCCGAGCATGCCGACCAGATATCTCAACCCAATCTAGTCCCACCTGCCAGCACCCGGCCCATATCCCTCCAAACCCTTCCTATTCATATATCCATCCAAATGCTTCTTAAATGTTGCAATTGTACCAGCATCCACCACTTCTTCTGGAAGCTCATTCCATACACGTACCACCCTCTGTGTGGAAAAAATTGCCCCTTAGGTCTCTTTTATATCTTTCCCCTCTCACCCTAAACCTATGCCCTCTAGTTCTGGACTCCCCGACCCAGGGAAAAGACTTTGCCTATTTACCCTATCAATGCCCCTCATACTTTTGTAAATCTCTATAAGGTCACCCCTCAGCCTTCGACACTCCAGGGAAAACAGCCCCAGCTTGTTCAGCCTCTCCGTATAGCTCAAATTCTCCAACCCTGGCAACATCCTTGTAAATCCTTTCTGAACCCTTTCAAGTTTCACAACATCTTTCCGATAGGAAGGAGACCAGAATTGCATGCAGTATTCCAACAATGGCCTAACCAATGTCCTGTACAGCCGCAACATGACCTCCTAACTCCTGTACTCACTTCTCTGACCAATAAATGAAAGCATACCAAAAGCCGCCTTCACTACCCTATCTACCTGCTACTCCACTTTCAAGGAGCTATGAACCTCTACTCCAAGGTCTCTTTATTCAGCAACACTTCCTAGGACCTTACCATTAAGTGTATAAGTCCTGCTAAGATTTGCTTTCCCAAAATGCAGCATCTCGCATTTATCTGAATTAACCTCCATCTGCCACCTCTGCCCATTGGCCCATCTGGTCAAGATCGTGTAATCTGAGGTAACCCTCTTCACTGTCCACTACACTTCCAAGTTTGGTGTCATCTGCAAACGTCTTGTGCTCGCATCCAAATCATTTGTGTAAATGACAAAAAGTAGAGAACCCAGCACCGATCCTTGTGGCACTCCACTGGTCACAGGCCTCCAGTCTGAAAAACAGCCCTCCCCAACCACCCTCTGTCTTCTGCCTTTTGAGCCAGGTCTGTATCCAAATGGCTAGTTCTCCCTGCATTCTGTGAGATCTAACCTTGCTAATCAGTCTCTTTGTCAAACATCTTACTGAAGTCCATATCGATCACATCTACCGCTCTGCCCTCATCAATCCTCTTTGTTACTTCCTCAAAAAACTTAGTCAAGTTTGTCAGACATGATTTCCCACGCACAAAGCCATGTTGACTACCCCTAATCAGCCCTTGCTTTTCCAAATACTCCTGCCCTATTTCCCAAGAGTAGGTTGAGTTTTGCCCCTTTCCAAGTAGGACCCTCTGTACGCTGCTTGATGAAAGTTTTCTGAACGCACTTAACAAATCCCACCCCATTTCAATGCTTAACGCTTTGGCAGTCTATGTTAGGAAATTAAAATCCCTTACTCTGACAACCCTATTGCTCCTGCAAGTCTCCCCAGTTTCCCAGCACATTTGTTCCTCTAATTCCTGTTGACTATTTGGGGACCTGGTAGTCCTGTCCCTCTCTTAGCCGTGTTTCTGTAATGGCTATAATGTCCCTGCTCCATGTGCTTATCCACACCCTGAGTTCATTAGCCTTACCTGTCAGCCCACTTGCATTGAAATAAAAGCAATTTAATTCATCAGGAATACCTTGCTCCCTTTTGTGTTCCCATCCTGACCTGTCTCTTTAACTTACTATTTCTGATTACTGTATCTCCTTCGAGCCTCACACTTGCCTTCCTGCTTTCAGGGCCCCACTTTCTAGCAGCACTAGAAATCTGGATGCCAAGATATTGACCCCTCTCCAGTTCCTGTGCAACCTAGCCCTCTTGAACAGGTCACCTCTGCCCCAGAAAAGGTCCCAATGATCTAAAAATCTGAATTCCTTCACCCTGCACCAATTCTTCAGCCATGCGTTTATCTGCCATATTCTCACGTTCTTCCCCTCACTAGCATGTGGCACTGGAAATAATCTGGAGCTTATCACCCACTAGGTCCTGGTTTTTTTGACCTTTTTCCTAGTTCTCTATAATCACTCTGCAGGATCTCATCCCTGTTTCTTCCTATATCATTTGTGCTGACATGCGCAATGACTTCTGGCTGTTAACCCCCCCCCCCCCCCCCCCCCCCCCACTCCTTGAGAACACTCTGCAGTCACTCTGAGACATCCTGGACCCTGGCACCTGGGAGGTAACACACCATCCTGGGTTCCCATTTATGCCACAGAATCTCCTGTCTGTCCTCTTAACTATAAAGTCTCCTATTACTAAAGTCCTGTTTACCTTTACCCTTTCCTGTTGTGCCCCAGAACCAGTAATAGTGCCACTAACCTGATGACTGCTTATTTCTCCTGAAAAGTCATCCCCCAATCCCACGAGCCCAACAGTATACTTGTTTTCAAGGGGAATGGCCACAGGGATTCCTGCACTCTCTGCTTACTCCCTTTGCCTTTCCTGATGGTTACCCCGCTACTCTCTGCCTGCACCTTTGGTGTGACCACCTCACAAAAATTGCTGTCTATGAAGCTCTTAGTATCTGGGATGATCCTGAGTTAGAACATAGAAAATTACAGCACAGAGCAGGCCCTTAGGCCCACGATGTTGTGCCGAGACTTAATCCTAATGTAAAATATAGTAACTTAACCTACGCACCCCTCAACTCATGTCCAGCAGTCTTTTAACTGTCCCCAGTGACTTTGCTTCCACCACCAATTTGCTGATGACACAAAGCTAGGTGGTAGGGTGAAATGTGATGAGGATGTTAGGGGATTACAGGGTGACCTGGACAAGTTAGGTGAGTGGGCAGATGCATGGCAGATGCAGTTTAATGTGGATAAATGTCTGGTTATCCACTTTGGTGGCAAGAACAGGAAGGCAGATTACTACCTCAATGGTATCAAATTAGGTAAAGGGGCTGTTCAGAGAGATCTGGGTGTTCTTGTCCACCAGTCAATGAAGGCAAGCATGCAGGTACAGCAGGTCGTGAAGAAGGCTAATAGCATGCTGGCCTTCATAACAAGAGGGATTGAGTATAGAAGCAAAGAGGTGCTTCTGCAGCTGTACAGGGCCCTGGTGAGACCACACCTGGAGTACTGTGTGCAGTTCTGGTCTCCAAATTTGAGGAAAGACATTCTGGCTATTGAGGGAGTGCAGCGTAGGTTCACGAGGTCAATTCCTGGAATGGCAGGATTGCCTTACACGGAAAGACTGAAGCGACTGGGCTTGTATACCCTTGAGTTTAGAAGACTGAGAGGGGATCTGATTGAAACGTATAGGCTTATGAAAGGACTGGACACTCTGGCAGGAGGGAACATATTTCCGTTGATGGGGGAGTGCCGAACCAGAGGACACAACTTAAAAATACAGGGTAGACCATTTAGGACAGAGATGAGGAGAAACTACTTCACCCAGAGAGTGGTGGCTGTGTGGAATGCTCTGCCCCAGAGGGCAGTGGAGGCCCAGTCTCTGGATTCTTTTAAGAAAGAATTGGATAGAGCTCTTAAAGATAGTGGAGTCAAGGGGTATGGAGATAAGGCTGGAACAGGATACTAATTAGGAATGATCAGCCATGATCATATTGAATGGCGGTGCAGGCTCGAAGGGCAGAATGGCCTACTCCTGCATCTATTGTCTATTGTCTACCTCAACTGGCAATGCATTCCATGCATTCACAACTCTCTGCGTAAAGAACCTACCTCTGATGTCTCCTTTATACCTTCCTCCTAATATCTTCAAACTATGACTTCTCGTACCAGTCAATCCTGCCCTGGGGAAAAGTCTCTGGCTATTGACTCTATCTATTCCCCTCATTATTTTATACACCATGGTCAGGTCTCCTCTCTCCCTCCTCCTCTCCAGAGAGAAAAGTCCAAGCTTATTCAACCTTTCTTCATATGGCAAGCCCTCCAGTCCAGGCAGCATCCTGGTAAACCTTCTTTGCACCCTTTCCAAAGCCTTTGTATCTTTCCTATAGTAGGGTGACCAGAACCGGACGCAATATTCCAAGTGTGGTCTCACCGGGGGCTTGTAGAGCTGCAGCAAAACCTCTCGGCTCTTAAACTCGACACCCCCGTTAATGAAAGCCAAAACACCATATGCTTTCTTAACAACCCTATCCATTTGGGTGGCAACTTTGTGTTCATCCAGCTCCAGCTCCCTAACACTGTCTCCCAGGAGCTGCAGCTCAGTGCACTTCCCACAGATATAGTCATTAGAGACAATGGAAGTCTCCCTGAGCTCCCACATCTTGCAGGAGGAACATGCGACTGCCATTTTAGTTGCTGTGAACTATAAGAAAAGTTAAAAGGACTTCGCCCAAGCATACTGTTTGCTGAGCTGCTGCTCTCAAGCTTTTTGAGCCAAAGCCTGCCTTCTTGCTCTGCTACCAACAAATTTTGCAATAGTATGTCTATCTACCCGTCTTTCCCTCACAATTTTGTTGACCTGAGTCATGTCACCCCTCAACCTTCTCTGTTCTAAGGAAAACAACCCCCACCTCTCCAATCTCTCCTCGTAGCTACAATTCTCCAGTCCTGGCAACATTCCATTAAACCTCTCCGCATTCTCTCCAAAGCAAGAATGTCATTCCTGTAATGTGGTGACCAGAACTGCACCAATACTCCAGTTGTAGTCTCTCCATTGTCTTCTACAGTTTTGTCATTATATTCTACTTTTGTGTTCTATATCTTCGCAAATGAAGGAGAACATTCCACATACCTTTTTTAGAACCTTATCTTTACAACCTGTACTGGTATCTTTAGGGACTTGTACACTTGTAAGCCAAGATCTCTCACTTCATCTATCCCTATCAGTATTATCCCATTTATAGTATATTCCCTTTTACTGTTTGACCTCCTTAAATGCATTACCTCACACTTATAGAACTTAGAACAAAAAGCACAGTACAGGTCCTTTAGCACAGTACAGGTCCTTTAGCACAGTACAGGTCCTTTAGCCCAGTACAGGTCCTTTAGCCCAGTACAGGTCCTTTAGCCCAGTACAGGTCCTTTAGCCCAGTACAGGTCCTTTAGCCCAGTACAGGTCCTTTAGCCCAGTACAGGTCCTTTAGCCCAGTACAAGTCCTTTAGCCCAGTACAGGTCCTTTAGCCCAGTACAGGTCCTTTAGCCCAGTACAGGTCCTTTAGCCCATGATGTTGTGCTGAGCATTTATCTTAATCGCAGATGAACCTAACCTACACACCCCTCACTTTACTGCCATCCATGTGCTTGTCCAGCAGTCACTTATTAAAGTTGAGCTCCATCTGCCACTTTCCTGCCCAAACTATCCATATCATTTTCGAGCTTACAGCTATCTTTTACACTCTGCACTACATGGTCAATTTTTGTGTTGTCTGCAAATTTCCCAATTGGGTCCCCCAAGATCAAGTCCAAATTGTTAATGTACAAAAGAAACAGCAGGTGTCCCAACACTGATCCCTGTGGAACACCCCTTGAAACAGCTTTTCATTCAGAATGGCAGCCGTCGACCATTACCCTTTGTTTTGTGATTCTGAATCCAGTTCGACACATTACCCTGTATCCCACGGGGTTTCACTTTATTGATCAGCCTGCCATGTGGGACCTTGTCAAGTGCCTTACTAAAATCCATGTAGACAACATCCACTGTACTACTCTCAACATTCTTCCTTGTTATTTCCTCAAAACATTCAACCCAATTTGTACATAGAACATAGAACAGTACAGCACAGAACAGGCCCTTCAGCCCACGATGTTGTGCCGACCACTGATCCTCATGTATGCACCCTCAAATTTCTGTGACCATATGCATGTCCAGTAGTCTCTTAAATGTCCCCAATGACCTTGCTTCCACAACTGCTGCTGGCAATGCATTCCATGCTCTCGCAACTCTCTGTGTAAAGAACCCGCCTCTGACATCCCCTCTATACTTCCCTCCAACCAGCTTAAAACTATGACCCCTCGTGTTCGTCATTTCTGCCCTGGGAAATAGTCTCTGGCTATCAACTTTTATCTATGCCCCTCATTATCTTGTATACCTCAATTAGGTCCCCTCTCATCCTCCTTTTCTCCAACGAAAAAAGTCTGAGCTCAGTCAACCTCTCTTCATAAGATAAGCCCTCCAGTCAGGCAGCATCCTGGTAAACCACCTCTGAACCCTCTCCAAAGCATCCACATCTTTTCTATAATAGGGCGACCAGAACTGGATGCAGTATTCCAAGTGTGGTCTAACCAAAGTTTTATAGAGCTGCAACAAGATCTCATGACTCTTAAACTCAGTCCCCCTGTTAATATAAACCAAAACACCATATGCTTTCTTAACAACCCTGTCCACTTGGGTGGCCATTTTAAAGGATCTATGTACCTCCACACCAAGATCCCTCTGTTCCTCCACAGTGCCAAGAATCCTATCCTTAATCCTGTACTCAGCTTTCAAATTCAACCTTCCAAAATGCATCACCTCGCATTTATCCAGGTAAAGCATGACCTTCCCTTAACAAAGTCAGAAGTCACGTAACACCAGGTTATACTCCAACAGAAATCAGAAGCTTTTGGAGTGTTGCTCCTTCGTCAGGTGAAGTGATGAAGGAGCATGTTCTGAAGGCTTGTAATTTCAAATAAATCTATTGGAATACAGGCTGGTGTTGTGTGACTTTTGACTTTGTCCACTCCAGTAGAGAGTGTACTTTTGGAAAAGCACAGCATGTCAGGCAGCGTCCAAGGAGCAGAAGAATCGATGTTTTGGGCATAAGCCCTTCATCGAGAGTGATGTCTACTCCAGTCTAACACTTGCACCTCCACATCATGACTTCCCTTAACAAAGCCACACTGACTGTTCTGTGCCTGTCTAAGTAACAGCTTATCTGATCTCTCAGGGTTGATTCTAACCATTTGCACATCACTGAACTAAGACTAATTGGTCTTTCAGTGTTTGGCGTTTCCTTTGTACCCTTTTCAAATAATCAAACTATCTTTGCATTTCTCCAGTCCTCTAGCACTTCACCTGTGTCTCGTGAAAATTAAAAAATAATCCTCTGAGCATTTGCTGTTTCTTCTCTGACCACCTTCAACATCATAGGGAACATCCATACAGCCCTAACGACTTATCTGGTTTCAAGGATTCCAACTCCATGTCGTAAAGTCTGGGGTGTGTAGGGTGGGTAAAAGGAGTCCAGGTCCTAAAATTATTGAACTCTATATTGAGGCCTGCAGGCTGCAGGGTCCCAAATGGCTAATGAAATACTGTTCTTCTAGCTTGTAATGAGCTTTGCTGGAGCCATGTCACAGACCTGAAACAGAAATGTTAACCAAGGGCCACAGGATGTTTTGAAATAGCAGGCAGCTGAAAGCTCGATCATTTTTGTAGACAGAGCCCTAGGTGTTCCGTAAAGTGGCCACCTAGTCTGCGTTTCAACTCCCAGGTGTAGAGTATACCACATTGTTCAATCTAGTCTCGGTATTCGCTACTCACAAAGTGCAGGTATATTGCTGCTTAACCTGCAAAGTGTATCTGGAGCCTTGGATAGTGAAGCAGGAGAAGGTAAACAGGCAGGTTTGCACCTTATGCTATTGCATGTGTGGGCAGGTGTTGAGAGTGGTGGAGGAGTGGACCGGGAGGTCTCTTTGGAATGCTGTCAAGGGAGGGGAACGAAATATGTATCTTTATGGTATCCCACAGGAGGTGGTGGAAATGGTGGCTTATGATACTTTGAATGGAAATGCTGGTTGAGGGGAAAGTGAGGGCCAGAGGGACCCTATTGGAGTTGTGGAAGAGAAGAGGTGATGGCAGATGTTCGGGAAATTGGTTGGACACGGCTGAGGCCCCATTCAACCATTGTGCTGGGTAATTCTCTATTGAGTAAAGCTGGATATTTTTGAGGCCCCCATGTGGAAGATGGCATCATCAGTACAGAAATGACGTAAACTGAGAAACTGGGAGAATGGAATGGAGAATGTTTACTTGCTCCTCACTATCCAAGGCCAGTTTCATGCCAGAGGTGGTAAGAATTTTTGTTTTGAAGGTTCTGTCACTTTGGAACACTCTGCCTCAGTAGGTAGTGGATAAAAGGTCATTGAATATTTTTAAGACAGAAATAGATAGATCCTTGATTGGGGAATCGAGAGTTCTTAGGGATAAGTGGGAATGTGGGATTTGAGAAACAAACAGATCAGCCGTGATCTAATGGAATAGTACAACAGGCTTAAAGAGCCAAAAGGTCTACCTCTGCTCCAATTTTATATGTTTGTACAAGGAGTACACCGCACAAAAAGCTATCCAAATTAATTGGGTCATTTGAATTAGAGGTAGGAATTGAACTCTGAATATATTATTGAAACATATAAAGGCAAAGTATATTTGGAGATCAGGAATAAAAACAAAGTGTTGGAGATATTCAGCAGGCATCTATGGAGAGAGGAATTATGTTAACATTTCAGGTCCAATATTACTACTTCAGAACTGAAGAACATATCTGAAAAACGGGTCTGAGCTTATGTCTCACCTCTAATTGTTGCATTATCGATTTTAATGTCCAGTTTATGTGAAATTTGCTTGATTTTACATCTTGATTAAAGATACTCCATTTCATTTGACAAGAAGTGCATAATATTGTGACTTCAGCCTGTGCTGTTATGAATAAGCTTACCAGGCACAAGAAATGACCTACTGACAATATAATTGTTCCAACTGTTTTAGATTTTGTCTCTTAAATCTCAGCCTGATGGTGATACTCAGTTATATAGTTTGCATTAAATGATTATCACCATCAGCTCTCACACGAGAAGTTCAGTGATTTCTAGTTATGAATTTCAAAAACAATCTGTACACCAATGAAACTTAGATGCACAAATTAGAGGGATTCATTACTATTTAACAATAATTTTTATTTTATAACTTCAGTCTCTTTGCAAATTCTAGATTCCGATTTTAGGGCTGCCCACCTTAAAACAAAATAAAGCTGACAAGCACAGTGCAATACAAAACATTAGTTGTTGAAAATGTAATTGAGATACTTTTGTCATTTCATCAAGGGTCAGTAATATGCCAGCCAGTAAGTTCCTGACTTCATAATATTAAATTCTAGTAAGTAAGTAGAAAATTTTAACGAATAAAAGTATGGATTATAATTTGCAAGGTTATGTAAATAAACTGTGGCTTTATTTAATTATGTTGGTATTTGTTTTCTAGTTGAGAGATTACCAATGAAGTATACAGACAATAGGTGCAGGAGTAGGCCATTCTGCCCTTCGAGCCTGCACCACCAGAAATTTGGAGTATTGATTTTTACGTCAATCCGTTGTTGATTGGGCACTTTGCCCAATGCTGGTGATGTTTTTAATCACAGAAAATGAGTGGTTAAGGTCTGCCATAATGCATGACTACTAAATGCAAGGAAATGAAGTTGATGCAATATTAAAGATGCCAGAATCTGTGTTTTGAATATATGCAGGTACTTGAAACTAAATTGAAAGACACAGTCAAAGGATTAGCTTACATTATCCTTTGGATTGAAAAATTATGTTATTGGACAGAAATTTGCCCGTAACACTATTTACCTTACCTCATGATTCTTTAAGTTCAGGTTAGTTGGCCTATGTTAAATGTATCCATAGTAGTATAGTTGCAAAGTTAAAAGTTTTTTTTCTCAAAAATTGCATCTCTAAAATTAATATGAAAAGAATGTGTTTTAAAATGAGAAAAACTGATGAGTAGTTTCCTTTCAGCTTTGCATGACTTTGCTGATATTTTTTTCTTCATCTACTATATCCCTGATGAGCGCTCAGCACTTCCATCCACTTCCCCTTCCATTGCTCATGCAACTGTGATTTGACCAGCCATTAAGAGCTTAGTTTCCCATCAGTTTTGTGCAGGTTCATGTCTACATGTCTCAAACAGTGCACTGCTACTTATTTCTAGCTTTTGGACTTGGTGTCTAGAAATCATCAGCAGTGTACTTGAATCTTTGTTGTGCTATGATCGAATTGTTTTTTTTAACTGAACATTTAATGGTCAGAAATGCAGATCAACATTTCCGATCAAAGATGTTTTGTGACTGACCTTTTCTACCTTCATATGTAAGCCATTGTCTTTGCGTGACAAGAAAATGTTTATCCTAAATTATATGTCATTTGATTAGTTACCATCTTAAATCATTTCTTTTGCTGCTTTACATGCGGAGGCAAGTTTGTTTTACCCTAACAGGACATATTGTATGTGCTCATTCTAAAAATCTCAATGATTTCTTAATATTTGGTCATGTGATGAGGACATTTCTAGTTAGTTTAGCCTCCATTTCCCTTTCCTAATTGCTCAGGAGAGGCAACTAGTGACTGCTGATTATCCTTGGGATGTAGGGACATCCACAGTGCTGTTAAGAAAAGAGTAACAGGATTTTGAGACAGCAACAATGAAGAAGCAGTGATGTTGTTTCAGTTCAGAATGGTGTGGGGCTTGGAGGGGAATTTAGCCGATGGAGGTGAATCCATGTATCTGCTGCCCTTGTCTTTTTATATGGTAAAGGTTTTAGGTTTGGAATGTGCTGTTGAGACAGCCCAGGTGAGTTATTTGCAGTGCGTCATGTAAGTAATATACAATGGGTACCATTGTGATTGAGAATGTTCCTTTTACATTAATATTTGGAAATCAGTTACCAGGTATATTTATCTACATTCTATATCTTACTCTCTGAAAAACCATGATATTCTGCTGATTGCTGGTCTGAAGTGTTCTTATCTCTAATACAGTCAAATATCCCCTTGTAATTGACAAACCATTCCTGTTCCAACATTTCTCTCTCTATTCATGTGCCACTGAGAATCATTCAGAGTGGTTCCTCCAAGGTAGAATTATATATTTTCTGATTTGATTTCCATTTAATCTTACTACATTTCTAAAGGTTATGTTGCTGAAGTTACAACAGTTCGAAATATTGAATGTGAATTCTAAGAATTAGTGGATAACACAGTCTAAGAATAAAGGGTAAGCCATTCAGGACTCGGATGAGGAAGAATTTCTTCACTGACACTTGCGAACCTGTGGAATTCTCTCCCACAGAAAGCTGTTGGGGCAACTTCAATAGATATGTTCAAGAGGGAGCTGGATGTGACCCTTCCAACTAAAGGGATCAAGGGGTACAGAGAGGAAGTGAGAATGGGATACTTAAATTGCAAGAGCAGCCATGATCATATTGAATGACGGTGCAGGCTTGAAGGGCTGATTGGCCTACTCCTGCACCTATTTTCTATGTTTCCATGAAGTTTCATTTATGGAAAGAAAATACTTTACTGCGGAAAATCTGACATAAAACCGAATTCTGAAAATAGCTGCAGGCTAGGAACATAAAAATAGGCATACATTATTTAGCTCCATAATTGTTAGATCATGACTTTGATCATGTACGTCAAAACCACTTGCTGTGCTATCTGCATTTCCATTGATGCTATTGTCACCAGAAATCTAGTAATTTCTGTCTTGAATATGCTCAGTGATTGAGCTTCCACAGCCCTCCAGAATAGACAAATTCAATAATTCACTGTCCCCTGTGTGAAGAAGTTCCTCCCTAATTGCGATCCACTTTGTCATATCCTGTAACAGTCTTGTAAGATTAGTCATAATCATAGAGATGTACAGCATGGAAATAGACCCTTCGGTCCAACTCGTCCATGCCGACCAGATATCCCAACCCAATCTAGTCCCACCTGCCAGCACCTGGCCCATATCCCTTCAAACCCTTCCTATTCATAGACTCATCCAGATGCCTCTTAAATGTTGCAATTGTACCAGCCTCCAGCACATCGTCTAGCAGCTCATTCCATACACTTACCACCCTCTGTGTGAAAACGTTGCCCCGAAGGTCTCTTTTATATCTTTCCCCCCTCACCCTAAACCTATGCCCTCTAGTTCTGGACTCCCCAACCCCAGGGAAAAGACTTTGTCTATTTATCCTATCCATGCCCCTCATAATTTTGTAAACCTCTATAAGGTCACCCCTCAGCCTCCGTCGCTCCAGGGAAAACCGCCCCAGCCTATTCAGCCTCTCCCTCTAGCTCAAACCCTCCAACCCTGGCAGCATCCTTGCAAATCTTTTCTGAACCCTTTCAAGTTTCGCAACATCTTTCCGAAGGTTAAGGGAATACAGGCCCAGTTTCCTCAATTTTGCCTCATAAGACAGTCCTGCTGCGGTTATTCTGGTGAATGTCATTGCTTATTTGATTTATTTATCGTCACATGTATCTTGTTACAAAATGCAGTGAAAAGTGTTGTGCAGTGTCACCACTCTCCAACATCATTTTAAAACATGGAAAAATTAATCAAAACATAGAATATAATGGCAGAGAAATGAAGAAAGTGTACAACTTTACAGCCCTCTATGTTGAGTGCTCTGTCATGGGCCTAGTGGCCAGACATGAGTACCCTTTGCCACACTGCCACTGGAACAAAAGTCGCTACCATCTGGCTTCCACCAGTGCCCTTGCCATTGTGTCCTTGCTGGACCTTGCCAGTGCAGATGTCACTGCTGTCGGGTGTTGAATCTCAAGTCTCAACTCAAGTCCCGCACTGCCATGTATCTGCTTTGGCCCCACTAGGTCTTGTACTAGCCCACATCTGCCTCCATGAATCTATGCTGGAAGCAGGCATGGCTGGAAACTTCATCTCACTTCTGCAGCAGCAGCAGCCATGTGTTGGCATTAGGACTGCCTCAACGATGCAGAAGCTGTCAGGAACCCAAACTTGCCTCAGCCACTACCAGTGCTTCTGGGCCTACTTGGGTACGTGCCATTCCAACCGAGCTCTAAACTAAAATAGAGGAGAAAATAATGAGAGAAGGGAGGTAAAAGAAGAAAAACTACATAAAAAAAAGCGGACAGAACAGATGAGCCCCAGGTTCAGAAGTGCTGCCCCACCATCATCATACTGGAAGCACATGAGGTAATAAAGGCACAGTGGGTCAAATGGTCTCCTTCTGTACTATAGTGCTTCTGTGACATGTTGATTTGCATTGGAACAATGTAGTAGGCTGAGGATGGAAAGTTCAGAGTAGAAATGGAGAAAAATTGAGAGGGACCCAGAGGTTTGGGGTCATGCTTGTGGACTGAAGGGACATGTTGGCAATGTAGTAATCTAATCTGCGTTTTGTCTTCCTTGTACAGAGGAGATTGTATTGTGAGCAGCGACTACAATCTGCTGAAGTAAACTAAGTTGGAGATAAAAGAGTGATCTGTCTCTAAGTTAAAAATCACACAACACCAGGTTATAGTCCAACAGGTTTAATTGGAAGCACACTAGCTTTCGGAGCGACGCTCCTTCATCAGGTGATAGTGGAGGACTCGATCGTAACACAGAAATTATTGCAAAAATTTACAGTGTGATGTAACTGAAATTATACATTGAAAAATTGATTGTCTGTTAAGCCTTTCATCTGTTAGAATACAGTGATAGTTTCACTTCTTTCATGTGTAAATCACAAAAAATCACAAATCACAAAATCGGACCACATCCTTCAACTGGAAGAGATTGAAGTCCTGAGTAGGGGTCTCAGCTTCTGCCCCACCACCAAAATGGGCCAGTTGGTTCTGGCAGCAGACACAGAGGAGTTCATCAGACGAATGAGACTCTGGGAATTCTTTCAAGGTGCCGGCAGTGATCCCACTGATGAACTGGAACAGTCATCACAGGGATCTGTAGAGGAGTGACCAAAGAAGGTGTCAACATGGACCCCACCGGAGGGTCGCTGCCCTGGGCTCAACATGTATGCTCAAACATACATGTCAGGAAATATATAAATGCCAGATTCATCAGCCGTACCCACAAGGTAGAGCAAAACATCACCCGTTCACAACGCAATGCCATCCAGGCTCTCAAAACCAATGACAACATTGTCATCAAACCAGCAGATAAAGGAGGAGCCATTGTCATTCAGAATAGAACAAATTACTGCAAGGAAGTGTACCGACAACTGAACAACCAGGAACACTACAGGCAACTACCAGCTGATCCGACCAAAGAACACACCCGAGAATTAAACACACTGATCAGAACTTTGGATCCAGTCCTTCAGAGTTCCTTATGCGCCCTCATCCCACGCACTTCTCGTGTAGGCGACTTCTGCTACCTTCCAAAGGTACACAAAGTCAACACACCGGGACGTCTCATCATGTCAGGCAATGGGACCCTATGTGAGAATCTCTCTGGTTATGTGCAAGGCATCTTGAAACCTATTGTACAGGGGATCTCCAGCTTCTGTCGCGACACTATGGATTTCTTACAGAAACTCAGCACCCACGGACCAGTCGAACTGGGAATATTCCTCGTCACAATGGCCGTTTCCGCACTCTACACCAGCATCCCCCACAAAGATGGCATCGCGACAACAACCTCAGTGCTCAACACCAACAACTGCCTGTCTCCAAACACCATCCTACAACTCATCCGCTTTATCCTCAATCATAATGTCTTCACCTTTGACAACCAGTTCTTCATCCTGACACATGGAACAGCCATGGGGACACAATTTGCACCCCAATATGCCAACATTTTTATGCACAGGTTCAAACAAGTCATCTTCTCTATGCAGGATCTCCAACCAACATTGTACACCAGGTACATTGATGACATTTTCTTCCTCTGGACCCACGGCGAGGAGTCACTGATAAAACTACACAGTGACATCAACAAGTTTCATCCCACCATTAAACTCACCATGGACTACTCTTGACTATCTGTCTCATTCTTGGACACATACGTCTCCATCAAGGATGGACACCTCAGCACCACACTCTACCGCAACCCACAGACAACCTCAATGCTACACTTCTCCAGCTTCCACCCAAAACATATTAAAACAGCCATTCCCTATGGACAAGCCCCACGCATACACCGGATCTGCTCAGATGAGGAGGAACATGACGGACACCTGGAAGTACTCGAGGATACCCTCACAAGAACGGGGTACGATGCTCAACTCATCGACCACCAGTTCTGACGTGCCACAGCAAGGAACCGTAATGACCTCCTCAGGAGACAGACACGTGCTGCAACTGACAGGGTACCCTTCGTTGTTCAGTACTTCCCAGGAGCTGAAAAATTACGCCATGTTCTTTGTGACCTGCAACAAATTATCAACGAGGATGAGCACCTCACCAAGACCTTCCCCACACCTCCACTAATTGCCTTTAAACAACTGCCAAACCTCAAACAGATCCTTGTTCGTAGCAAACTGCCCGGCTCTCAGGACAACTCCATACAACCCTGTCACGGTGGATGCTGCAAGACGTGTCAGATTGTGGACATAGATACCACTATTACGTGTGGGAACATCTCCCACCTTGTACATGGCAGGTACTGATGTGACTCAGCCAACGTTGTCTATCTTATACGTTGCAGGCAAGGATGCCCGGAGGCATGGTACATTGGGGAAACCGAGCAAAGGCTACGACAACGGATGAATGGGCACCGCACAACCGTCAACAGACAGGAGGGTTCCCTCCCAGTTGGGGAACACTTCAGTGGCCCAGGGCATTCAGCCTCTGACCTTTTTGGGTGACCATCCTCCAAGGTGGACTTCGGGACAGGCAGCAGAGGAAAGTGGCCGAGCAGAGGCTGATAGCTAAGTTTGGTACCCATAGGGATGGCCTCAACCGGGACCTTGGGTTCATGTCACATGACAGGTGATCACCATTGCACTACACACACACACACACACACACACACACACACACACACACACCTTTCTCACACTCACAACCCCCACCCCAGACACACACACACAGACAGACAAAGACCCACATGCACGCACACATTTTGTGGGGTGAATTTGTACTTGCAGAGTTACATTGTACTTTGCTCAAAAACTGCATGAATTTATGTAAAACTCTGTTATCTCACTTTTTAGATTAGAATCAATCTAAATATCATGGCATAGATAGAGAACACAGGGGGCTAACACCTTCAACATATTGTCACGCTATCACCATTGTTAACAGCTAACCCGAGAATGCAACTTTTTAAAAAAAAGGTTTTGTGATTTATACATGAGAAAAGTGTATTCTAACACTGAATTCTAACAGATGAAAGGCTTAACAATCAATTTTTCAATGTATAATTTCAGTTACATCACACTGTAAATTGAGTCATTGATCTGGTGAGCTGAATGTCTTTTTTGACTTAATAGCAACGTCTTGTCATTGGAGAATACCACTTCCTTGTGCTTAGTAGCAGTGTAAAATGATTAGCTTCATCTGTTGCTGAAATGTTTGAGACACCTTGTCCTTATAGGATAATTTGTAGCAAAGTGGACACTTCTTTATTAGACAGCATGGTAACTGTAATTTAGAAGCCCATTTTTAGTTCAGAAGTTTTCTTCTTAGACCATAAACTGAGTTTGTTCTAAAGTGTTCAATCAAAAATCTTTCACAATATTGTTTCAAAGAAATGTATTTTTTAATTCCATGCATTATTTGTAGCAAATAGACAAGGTATGTAATCTGCTGTGAGGCTTCTTTCTGTCGCAACATGTTCCTGGGAGCTAAATTTCTGCAAGTGCAGTGCTCAACTCATCTATGCAGTGCTTCACGTTTGTGCCCCATTGAGAAACCCCCTCAGTTTGCAGCGAATGAAAGTGGTTTAATGCACTTAGTTTTATTTAGTAGAGCAGGTAGTGATATTCTAACCAAAAACGATGGCCACTATGTGTAGAGCAATGTTTGATGCAAAATGCAAGTGAAAAATGCTCGTTCAGAAATAGACACAAACAATGCGCCTGAAAGTATTAACGTTTAATGATTTACAGTCCCTATTGCAATTAAAAGTTTAATTTTTTCCATGATATTTAGTAAAATTTTCTCTTCTGTTAAAAATCTCTTTAAGATCTACATACTTCATAATTAAATTGTAATTTCTTACTGAACCAAAACATCGGAGATAAAATGTAAGAAGTTTTTAAAATCTAAATTAAGCAAAATGATTTAATATTATTTTTCAGTGAGGCTGTGGTGCTTGGGTAATCAAAAATATTTTCCTACTGTAATTGCATTGGCAATTGCAAACATATCTAATCTAATCTAATCTAATCTAATCTAATCTAATCTAATATGGTACAATATCTCATCCCTTTGTTCATTCAATTTAATATAAACTAAATGCAAATATAAAAGTGTTGCAATGATCCTGAAACTAAAATTAGTGCAAAAATCAGTTTGATTTTCTAGGAACAAGTAATGCTAATGTGAATTTAACTTTGTTACTACTTGAACAATTTTGAAGTCAATAAATAAACAATAAATAATCAAATCTGAAATAATTTCACTTTGGGAAAGTCATAAGATGGTGAATAGTCACTGGGGTGTGTGTGTGTGTGTCTGTGCGCGCGCCTATGCTCATGCTGTCTGTCTGAATGACTTGTCTTCCTGTGGCACAAAACTGATTGAGGATGACTGGTTCTTTCCTGGCTGCTCTGATCCAGCTTTGGTCTCAGGACAGCAAGAGCTGGAGGAGGAACTGGTACAACTTCGAAGGCTAGAACAGCACCAAGGAAGGGAGAAATGCGCCAGAGACAGTCAAAATCTCAAGGTATGTGATGAGGCTGATAGGAATTCTTTGACTTTAAATTTCTCATTTTGTGAAGTTTTATGCAGCTAATGTGCTTGTCAATTTCCATTATATGGCCATATGTTATTGTTACGCTTAGCAAAGACTAAATTAAGCTTGCACTAATTTTGAGATATTTTGAACGTAGTGACCTTTGCTAAGATTAAATGCCTTTATCTTTTACTATTTATTTTCAGTGCTTTATTTTAAGTTAGAATGAGCTTATTTATGTTTGGATTTTCAGAAGACAATATATTTGGATTTTTGAAAGATAAGGTACTGCACGCAAGTTAAGAGCCCATGAATTTGGAGGTAGTATGGACAGAGAATTGGCTAACTAATAAAAGACAGAAATAAAGGGAAGTTTAAGATAGTAAATTGTAACTAATGGAGTGCCATAGGAATCAGTACTCGGACCACAATTATTGAATATATATAAAAGGGAATATATGTAACTTAGAAGAGGAATGGAGGACAATGACCTAGTGGTATTATTGCTGGACTGTTAACCCAAAGAACCAGATAATGTTCTGGGGCCTGTGTTTCAATCAATGCATGGCAGATGTGGAATTTGAATTCAATAAAAGTCTGGAATTAAGAATCTAATAATGACCATGAGTCCATTGTTGATTATTGGAAAAACACATCTAGTTCACTAATGTCCTTTAGACAAGGAAACTGCTGCTTTTACCTGGTCTACATGTGACTCCAGACCCACAACAATGTGGTTGACTCTTAACGGCCCTCTGGAATTGGCATTAAATGTTGACCTGGCAAGTGATGCCCTCATCCTGGAAATAAATTTTTTAAAAATTAGCAGTTAGAATACAATGTGGGAAAATATGGGGTTATGCACTTTGGCAGGAAGGGTGGGGGAGCTGGATATTATTTCAAAACAGGACTACAGAAAGCTGAATACGAAAGGATTTGGGAGTCAATAAATCACAAAAAAAAAAGCATTCAAGTTTAGTGAATACTAGGGAAGGTAAATGAAATGCCTTTTTCCAAAAGGAATGGTCTCTAAAATCAGGGCGATCTTGTTAAAAGGTGGCACAGTGGTTAGTACTGCTGCCTCACAGCACCAGAGACCCGGATTCAATTCCCGCCTCAGGCGACTGACTCTGTGGAGTTTGCACGTTCTCCCCGTGTCTGCGTGGGTTTCCTCCGGGTGCTCCGGTTTCCTCCCACAGTCCAAAGGTGCAGGTCTGGTGAATTGGCCATGCTAAATTGCCCGTAGTGTTAGGTTAGGGGTCTGGGTGGGTTGCGCTTTGGCGGGTCGGTGTGGGCTTGTTGGGCCGAAGGGCCTGTTTCCACACTGTAAGTAATCTAATCTAATCTAATCCATGGCACGAGTTACACCACAAGGAGAAAGTGAGGTCCACAGATGCTGGAGATCAGAGTCGAGTGTGGTGCTGAAAAAGCACAGCAGGTCAGGCAGCATCTGAGGAATAGGCGAACCGATGTTTCAAGCAAGTGCCCTTCCTGACCTGCTGTGCTTTTCCACTATCACGTTCTCGACTAGTTACACTACTATTGGAATAGAGTGAACAGTTTTGAACCCATTATCCAAGGCAGGATATACTGGCATTGAAGGCAGTCCAGAGAAGCTACACTAATTTCGTCCTGGGTATTTTGTTATGAGGAGACATTGAATAAGTTAGGTATGTGCTCATTGGAGTTTGGAAGAATGAAAGGAAACCTTAATGAAACATGCAAAATCCTCGGGCGGTTTCCCAAGGTAGATGTGAAGTGGTTGATTCCCTTGTTGGACCGTCTAGGACCAGAGAGTGTAATCTCAGAGCAAGGAGTCGCCCATTTAAGACAAATGAGGAATTTTTTTCTCCAGTGGCGAATCTGTGGAATTCTTGATCCTGAAGAGCTATTGAGGACTTTGAGTTGTTAAGTATATTCAGGTCTAGATTTCTCACTGTTAAGATGTTCAAAGATTATGGAAAGATGCAGGGAAAAATGAGGTGAGGATTATCAGATCAGCTGTGATCTCATTGAATGGCAGACTGGACTTGGTGGGATCCATGGTCTACTTTTACTCCTACATTTTATAATATTGTAATCTAATACACTGGGATTGGTTGTTCTCTTTTTAACATTATATTTAAAATATTTTAACGCATTTTGGAAACACAGGGAACATCTACAATGTTGATAACTTTGAGAGACAGTAATTTTTGCCAGCTTTTTGCATGAATATTAAAATAGTTTTACTAATTAACCAATGCAGACACATTGGGCTCCACTGACTCCTCTGCTGGAACATTCTATGAAGCTATCAGTTTGCAATCTCTCTTGTATGCAGTGAAACTAGCATGTCAATTGGTTTCAGATAATTTACAAATCAATTAAGTGCAATATCTAAATAAATCAAAAAATCTGCATTAAAATTATGAACCTGGAGCTCTTTGTTTTATTCAACATTGATTTGTTGCTGTTAATGTTGTTTGATTTTGAAACAAACTGAGGAAAGTTTAAAATGCTGATTGTCTACTTAGTATGGTGTCCAGATGAGGAAGGAGTTTGGATGAAATGAGACAGACAATTGTTTTGTAAGTTGCATCTGCAAGCAAGTAAATGTAATTTTATTTTAGGTCGACTATGAATATGAGAAACAATATTTTGAAGAATCCAGCGTTAGTGTGGATAATGCTGACAACACTGAAGGGGAGAACTTGGGAGGTTTGTGGCCAAAGTACACTTCCCATCATACAGGTGTGATACCCACGAGACAGTTATGGAAAGCATGCACACATCACATGAATTTTGTGGTGCATTTGTTAAATATTTGGAGTTTTTGTTTAAATAACCCATTTTATTTTTTGGCACATTCTAATTGTAGTGTTGTTTGGATTTTTTTTTTGGCCCCCTTCTGAAATTTGTGGCATTGAAATTTGACATGATAAAATAAAGAGCATGCGCATGCTGGATAAACTGGCTAGTTTTCCTTACAAGGTATAATCTGACCAAGTGTTTAAATATTCAGATCAAGTTCCACTGTTTTTGTTTCACTGCACAATTAAATGGCAAGGGAGTTGAGAATTAATCCAAATACTGACTATTCCTTATCTTTTTTTCCTGTGATCTGGCATAAACTAAGTAGTACAAGATAGATCAGTATACAAGTAGCATAGGTGGCTGTTTTATAAAACATATCGACTGAAAATAAAAGAAAAGAATACAGCCAAACAGTTGCAGCTTCAGTATTGTCAGAAACAAACTGCTGTGAGAGCATCATTACTGTAGACATTTATCATCAATCTGCAAACAATTCACGTGTATTAACTTCACCAAGGTATTATGCAAACGAGTGCACATTTTGACAGAGGTGTAATGCTAGCCTGTGCGTATTGTAATTCAAGATGCATTGCAAAACTGCAAATGTCAGGTTAAGCTTTTTTCCTTTGCCCAGGTATTTATTCTCAGTTAAAAGCTCCCTTCTTTTCGATTTATACTACACCTTTCCAATTATCCTGGGAAAGCCAAGTATGAGATGTTTATAAGAACATAAAAACACAATAAATAAGAGCAGCAGTAGGCCATTCAGCCCTCATGTCAGTCTGCCATTCTACAGACTGATCTACTGTAGGCCTGAACTCCTCTTTTGTGCCAGGTCTTTGTTACTCTCAACTCAATCCAATGTCTGTTTAAATATTTTGAGATCTAGCCTCCACGACACTCTCAGGTAAAGAATTCCAGACATTCATACTTCCTCTGGGAGGCTGATTTTTTAAAAAAAAAGATAAAAGCACATGAATCCACGGTAACTTGGTAAGATGGATCCAAAATTGGTTTTCTGGTAGGAAGTAGAGGATGGAGGTAAAGGCTATTTGTGTGGCTGGAAGTTGGTGTTCAGTGGCGTACACAGGGATCAATGGTGAGTCCCTCATTGTTTGTGATATATATATATATATATATATATATATATATAAAATATATTTATATATATAAAAATTATATAGAAGAGAATGTATGAGGAATGATAAGTAATTTGTGAATGACATGATTGGCCAGGTGGTTGACGTTGAGGAAGGTCTTAAATTACAGTTGCATTCTTCAGAAGAGCAGCTTGGTGGCAGATGGACTTTATTCCTGAAAAGTATGAGGTGATACACTTCAGAAGAGGTAAGGTGGTGCCTTCAATGAATGGCAGGACACTAAGAAGCTCAGAGAAACAAAGATCCTGGGGTGCTTGTCCACAAATCCCGGAAGGCAACAGGACGGGTTAATGGGATAGTTAAGAAGGTGTTCGGGGCATTTGCCTTTATCAGTTATGATGCAGATCAAAAGAGCAGCCAGGTTATATTGAAGCTGTGTACAACTTTGGTTAAGCCACAGCTGGAGTACTGTGTGTAGTTCTGGTCGTCACATTAGAAGAAAGATGTGATTGCAGTGGAAGAAGGGATTCACCAGGCTGTTACCTTGCATGGAGGAAGTGAGGACTGCAGATGCTGGATACCAGAGTTGAAAAATGTGGTGCTGGAAAAACACAGAAGGCCAGGCAGCATCCGAGGATCAGGAGAATCGACGTTTCGGGCATAAGCCCTTTTTCAGGAAGAAGGGCATATACCCGAAACGTCGATTCTCCTGCTCCTCGGATGCTGCCTGGCCTTCTGTGTTTTTCCAGCACCACATTTTTCAACTGTTGCCTTGCATGTAGCAAGGATATGAAGAGAGGCTGGAAAAGCTTGAGTTGTTTTCTTTGGAGCAGACAAAGCTGAATGGGGAGCTGATTGAGGTAGATAAGATTATGTGGGGGATAGACAATGTGGATAGAAAGCAGCTGTACCCCTTAGTTAAAAGGTCAGTAACATGGGGGCGTACTTCTAAGGTGAAAGGCAGGAGATTTAGATGGGATTTGAGGTTAAGGTTTTTCACTCTGAGGGTGATTGGAATCTGGAATGCACTGCCTGGGAAGGTAGTGGAGGCAAGATACCTTACAATATTTGAGCAGTGCTTGGATGAGCACTTGACATGTTGTAACATTCAAGACTATAAACCAAGCGCTGGAAAGTGGGACTAATGTAAATTTAAAGTAATTTTGTTGGTGCAGTCTTGATAGGTTGAAGGGCCTCTTTTGTTTGATTATGATAAGATCTTAAGTTCAAGGTTTACCTGACTAATTGAAACGTCTTCTCAGCATCTATCCTGTTAAGCCCCCTCAGAATTTTATATGTTTCAATAAAGTCATCCTTACTACTTCTAAAAGCTAATGAATAAAGGCCAGATTTGTTCAACAGTCTTGGATAAATGAAACCCTTCATCCCTGGAATTAGCCTCATGCATTTCTTTTGAATGGCCTCCAATTACAGTATATCCTTTATGGAATGCAGGGACTAAAACTATGCATAGAATTTCAAGTGTAAACTCACCACAACTCTGCACAGTCATGACAAGACTTTCCTGTTTTAAACTCCAATTCCCAATCACTAAAGACCAAAATTCCAATTGTCTTCTCAATTATGTGATGCAGATATATTTACTTTAATTCATCTGCGTGTTTTCTCAGGCCTCTTTGTATTTGTACTTGGACAGCTTCCTTGTCCTTATCCTTGTGTTTATGACACAGGGTAAACCCCTCTGCTAATTTAAACCCGACACACAGAAGCTCACCTTGTACCATAATGTGTTAAATTTCAAGAGGCAAAGAACCATCCCAGATGCCACTCCTTAAAGTAAAATTTAATAATTTTCATTCTTTTAAGTCCAAATGAGAGCATTAGACATCTATTTACAACTCCTTTCTCTTAAACCTATCTTTTACCCCCTACTCTACGATACTGGTCCGATTTACAAAAAAAATCACATTTGAAAACCAGTCAGCTTTGTTGATTCTTCTTTGTAGATTTTCCTCTGTAGATCTTCCTCTGTGTTTTCCTGGGTTGTATTTTGTTCGGCCTTCAGAGAGCTATTCTGCAGGCAGTCTTTACTTGTGGGTACTCTTTGCTATTCTCCCTAACTGTTCAAAATGTTTGGTTTTATACCCCAAAACATCAGATCATTTCATTGGTTTGATGTTGTCAAAACATTAAATTCAAATTTGATTGAATTTTGGTATCTGGGGCATAATTTAAACTGGCTGAATTTGAATTTGTTTTTGTACCTGGCAACAGCTATTTGTGTCAACCAAATGTTACATTTTTAAATTGTTCAGTACACTCTGTGCTTTCAGTCCTTGCTAGCTTCCTCTCTCTCTCAAAGGTACAGTACATATCTACACCTTCATAACACTTGCCTAGGTACTTATATCACTTTGCTTGTTCATTATTGCTTCTCAGCCCTCTCCAAGCTTAGCCTTTCAACCGGAAACTATTCTTACTTGACCTAACATTATTAGTGGATTCTTTTCTTTTGATTATTTGTCCTTCCCCTCCTCTACACTTTAGTCAAACCTTTCTTCTTCCCCCCCCCCCCCTCTCCCAACCACCAAAAACATAAATCATGTCCTGCCATCTGTTATTTTCCCTTTAACGTTTCACTTTCTCAGAAGCCTTTATATGTTGCTCACCAACTTTACTTCCTCTTTTCCTCGAACATGAACTTCCACATCTGATTCAATTTCCTTCTTTTTTCTGTCCTCCCTTTTACTTCATTGCATTTCTAACTTCCTTCATTCACCACTTGTTCTCTTCTGACTCCTTTATTTTTATGGGAGAAAGTGAGGACTGCAGATGTTGGAGATCAGTGTCTAAAGGCACCAGACTTTTTGACTCCTTTATTTTTATGTTGATTCAGTCACTCTTCTCTATCTCTTAGCTCTTCATCTTTGAAAACAGAAGAGTAGAGGATTTCTGGTCCGTATTTTTCAGAGTTTCAGCATGTTGGAGAGCGTGAAACATTATCCATATGATGGATTAAATTGTGTAAAGGCTTGTCATATTTCTGGTTTTCGTGTTTCTATATTCATCGAGCATGTGGAGCAAAGTTGCAACTTGTTAATTCTAGCCTTATAAACTCATGAGTGTAATCCAAAATACATGTAAACAAATGGCCAGATTTTGCACTCAGCAGCAAACCAACAGCACCAGCTATTCATTACTGTCAAATAACTTATCACCTGACTCCCCAGAGTCTGTCCACTACCTAAAACGCAAAGTCAAGAGTGAAATGGACTCTGAACTTGCCTGGATGGATGCAGCTCTAACAACATTTAAGAAGTTTGACAACATCGAGGAGAAAGCAGTCTGTTTGATTTGGCACCGCACCCACAGATATCAGTTTTTACAACCACTGACACTGAGCATGTACCATCTACAAAATGCGCTGCAGGAATTCACCACAGATCCTGAGGTAGCATCTTGCAAACCCTTGACCACTTCCATCCAGAAGGTCAAGAGCAGCAGATACATGGGGATACCACCACTTTCAAACTTCCCTCCATACCATTTACTGTTTTGACTTGGAAATATATCATGAAGGGGAAATGCCAGTGCTGGACTGGGGTGGACAAAACCTGGTGTCATGTGACTTATAATTATCGTCCAGGGTTTATTTGAAATCACAAGCTTTCCGAGCACTGCTCCTTTGTCACCTGACAATTTCGAATAAACCTATTAGAAAATAACCTGGTGTCATGTGACTTCTGACTTTGGAAATATAATGTCACCTGTTCAGTGTCACTGGAACTCCCTTCCAAATCATATTGTGGGTGTATCCACAGCACAGCTGTTCAGGAAGACAGCTCATCACTCGCTACTGAAGTGTACCCAGTAATGCTGGTCTTGCCTATCCACTGAATATTTTTTGTTTAAGGGCTTGCCATCAAATTTCCACAGAAATTTTCACAAGAAATGACCATGCATGAAATCTTGCACCAAAGTGAGCAGGTCAAATAAAATCTTTCTCTTTCCATGGTAGAAATGTCAGTTACTAGGGGGACATAGGTTTAAGGTAAAAGTGAGTAAGTTTAAAGGAGATGAGAGGCAAGTTTTTACACAGGGTGGTAAGTGTCTGGAATGTGCTGCCAGAGGAGATGGTGGAGGTTGATGCAATAGCAACACTTAAGAGGCATCTTGACAGCTACATGAATAGGCAGGGAACAGGAGGTTATAGACCGCGCAGAAGCAAAAGGTTTTTAGTTTAGAAAGAGTCAACGCAGTCTTGTTGGACTGAAAGGCCTTGTCTTATGATGTTCTGTTCTTTGTTTTTGTTTTAAACAACCAGACTGAAGATCCATTAATTAACGACATAGCTTTTGAATTAGGTGCTCTCAGAATATTTTAGTTTCAAATCAGGAACAGAAAATAAAGAAAAATGGGGTTTTGTGTGTGTATGTGTGAGAGAGAGAGAGAGAGAGATAAAAAGAACAAGAAAATTTAAATCAAAATTTTTTGTTTTTAAAATCCTCCAACAATAATTAAAATCTAAAGAAATAAGACTGCTCCACCTGCATGAGTCAGTTTTGCATGTCCAATAAATAATTTCTATCGAACAAAGCTTGGTTATTCTATTATGTAAAGGACAAGCCTGAACCTTTTCTGGAATAAAAATAAAATACTGTGGATGCTGGAAATCTGAAGTAAATACAGAAAGTGCTGGTATTCCAGTAAACCTGGCAGCATTTGCAGACAGAGAAACAGAGTTAACATTTTGAGTCTGGTATGACCCTTCGTGACTCTCCAGTCACAGGTATTGCCAAATCTGCTGAGTTTCTGAACCTTTGCTAACCTGTTTTCTGGGTATCCATTGGGTTAAATATGCTAGTTTCGCACCTTTCAATATATTTTGCCTAGTCTGTGCAACATACTGATTAAAGCTTCTGGATGAATTTGGTAGTTGGGACCATGCTTAACTGCACAGTTTTAGGGAAGGTGCAGGAGTTGTGATGATGTCACTGAACCAATAATCTATAGCCCCAACCCAATGCTGTGGGAACATGGGCTCTTGAATCTCACCATCTTTAATTAGAACTTAATAAAAATCTGGAATTATAAAAAGGCTGATCTAATAGCTGATTGTCATAAGAACCCATCTGGTTTACTGATGAGCTTTAGGAAAAGAAATCTGCCATCCCTACCAGGTCTGATATGACTCCATATCCTCAGACATGTGATTGATTCTTAACTGGTTCTCTAGTCCATTTCAGAGTGCAGTCAGGTAAAAGTTAGAGATGTGCAACAAATATCAACCTTGCCAGCGACAGCCATGTTCCACATCTGATTAAAAGGAACTTGTTGTGAATTGTGATCAGTGCTGATCACCTTGCTGTTCATTCTACAGCAAAAATCAAGCCCAAGGTCTTTGAATAAATTTGGTTCAGAAAGGTGATATCAGTATTTATTAATTATTTTATCAAGAAATTTAAAACTTAATTCCTATGATGATTGTAGTTTAATTTTCATCTCAGTAATTTGCAGTAATGCGATTATAATTATACAGGATTGAGGACAGTTGTTGAGGAGCTAGAACTAGAACGGAACAGACTGCAGGAACAAATCCTAATGCTGGAAGAGCGCTATCAGGACTTGGAGGACAAAGCACAGCTCCGTGCCAGAATAGAATTCCATCAGGTAAGGATCAAAAGGGTGAACTGGTTCCAGTTTTGTGAGTAGCTTGATGTAGGACAGTTCTTGTTATGAAAAGACCAAGAATGTAATAGAAATGTTGTTTAGTAACTATAGTTTAGAAGAAAAAAGTGAGTTTGAGCAATTAATATTTGTGGGCGGCACGGTGGCACAGTGGTTAGCACTGCTGCCTCACAGCGCCAAAGACCCGGGTTCAATTCCCGCCTCTGTGTGGAGTTTGCACATTCTCCCAGTGTCTGCGTGGGTTTCCTCCGGGTGCTCCGGTTTCCTCCCACACTCCAAAGATGTGCAGGCCAGGTGAATTGGCCATGCTAAATTGCCCGTAGTGTTAGGTAAGGGGTAGATGTAGGGGTATGGGTGGGTTGCGCTTCGGCGGGTCAGTGTGGACTTGTTGGGCCGAAGGGCCTGTTTCCACACTGTAAGTAATCTAATCTAATCTAATCTAATCTAATCTAATATTCTGAAATGTCATGGAGCAATCCTCCACTATGTGCTTTATAGTCAGGCTGGTAGTATTTTACGTCAACTTTTACAATAAAATCATGCGTATGGTGTGTTTTCCTTTTAAACAGTTTGACATCTGTCATTTACAAAACACGTTGAACAAAAGTCGAATGAATTTTTTTAAATTCTTAATTCAGTTTGGAGAATTAATCTATTTGGAAGTTTGGAAGCCATGATCAGCAGAGCAGTTGAATAAATCCAGCCTTCTGCTGATGCCATTTTATATTGTCTTAAACATTGCTCATTGGCATATAAAGACCAGACTATTTGATTATTTGCCAATATTGACTACTTGAATTGTTAAAACTTTAATCATGAATGTATGAAAATACTTAAATTCAAGGATTCAGTAACTAGGCCTTCTAATGCAGGTGACCTTTGGTGTATGTGAAGAGGGGCAGCCACTGAGGGTTCTCCACACTGAGGTGTGTGTTTGACCTTGCTTTACGTTTGAGGTGATGAATAAAAGTTGCAGTGTATTCTTGGTCATGTACTGTCAGATCTGCTTTCCATATATACGTAGGTATTTTGCCTATCTTTGACATTTTAAAATTGTCATTGTGTTGGTAGTTAGGTCTAAATACATTTAAAAATGATTTGGCGGTGCCAGTGTTGGACTGGCGTGGACAAACTTATAAATCGCACAACACCAGATCACAGTCCCAACAGGTTTATTTGGAAGCACTAACTTTTGCTATAAATTCCATGTCTTTTGGTCCTGCTCCACATCCACCTGATGAAGAAGCAGTGCCTCAAAAACTAGTGCTTCCAAATAAACCTATTGGGACTATAACCTGGTCTTGTGTGATTTTTAGGAAAAAGGGAGGACTGCAGATGTTCGAGATCAGAGCTGAAAAATGTGTTGCTGGAAAAGCGCAGCAGGTCAGGCAGCATCCAAGGAACAGGAGAATCGATGTTTCGGGCATAAGCCCTTCTTCAGGAATGAGGAAGGTGTACCAAGCAGGCTAAGATAAAAGTTAGGGAGGACGGACTTGGGGGGGGGATGTTGGGAATGCGTTAGGTGGAAAGAGGTTAAGGTGAGCGTGATAGGCTGGAGAGGGGGTGGGGGTGGAGAGGTCAGGAAGAAGAGACCCCACCACCAAGGATATATTTCCCTCCCCTCCCCTATCAGCATTCCGGAAAGAACACTCCCTCCGTGACTCCCTCGTCAGGTCCACACCCTCCACCAACCCAACCTCCACTCCTGGCACCTTCCCCTGCAACCGCAAGAAATGCAAAACTTGTGCCCACACCTCCCCCCTCACTTCCCTCCAAGGCCCCAAGGGATACTTCCATATCCATCACAAATTCACCTGCACCTCCACACACATCATTTACTGCATCTGCTGCACCCGATGTGGCCTCCTCTACATTGGGGAGACAGGCCGCCAACTTGCGGAACGCTTCAGAGAACACCTCTGGGGGACACGCACCAACCAACCCAACCGCCCCGTGGCTGAACACTTTAACTCCCCCTCCCACTCCGCCAAGGACATGCAGGTCCTTGGCCTCCTCCATCACCAGACCATGACAACACGACGCCGGGAGGAAGAGCGCCTCATCTTCTGCCTAGGAACCTCCAACCACAAGGGATGAATGCAGATTTCTCTAGCTTCTCATTTCCTCTTTTCACCCCCCCCCCCTTATCTCAGTCCCAACCCTTGGACTCAGCACCACCTTCTTGACCTGCAATCTTCTTCCCGACCTCTCTGCCCCCACCCCCTCTCCGGCCTATCACCCTCACCATAACCTCCTTCCACCTATCGCATTCCTAACGCCCCTCCCCCAAGTCCCTCCTCCCTACCTTTTATCTTAGCCTGCTTGGTGCACCTTCCTCATTTCTGAAGAAGGGCTTATGCCCGAAACGTCAATTCTCCTGCTCCTTGGATGCTGCCTGACCTGCTGTGCTTTTCCAGCAATACATTTTTCAGCTTGTGAGATTTTTAACGACATTAAGAAAACCAAGTATGACAGGACTTGATGGGAAATAATTCTGAACAGTGGGAACAAATGCAGATTACACGAGTGTCTAAAACTTCAAATATATTTATAAAAATACATCATTTTAAAATTTTCAGAATAGATAATTACATTGTACATAACAACCGATATCTCTCAAATAGAAAATGTGACAACTGGCATCATATTTTCAAAACAAATTATTTCACGTTCCTCCCTCTTTATAAATTACAGTTGCCAAGATCTAGTACATATTGTACACAGCAGCCTTGATCTGACAAAATAATGTCAGATTAAGGCTGCTGTCCCGCAGGGTTCAGTGTTGGGGCCACAGATGTTCGCATTATATATTAATGATCTGGATGAAGGGACTGGGGGCATTCTAGCGAAGTTTGCAGATGATACGAAGTTAGGTGGACAGGCAGGTAGTACTGAGGAAGTAGGGAGGCTGCAGAAGGATCCAGACAGTTTGGGAGAGTGGTCCAGGAAATGGCTGATAGAATTCAACGTGAACAAATGCGAGGTCTTGCACTTTGGCAAAAAGAATAAAAGCACAGACTACTTTCTAAACGGTGAGAAAATTCATAAAGCCAAAGTACAAAGGGATCTAGGAGTGCTAGTCGAGGATTCTCTAAAGGTCAACATGCAGGTTGAGTCTGTGATTAAGAAAGCGAATGCAATATTGTCACTTATCTCAAGAGGGTTGGAATATAAAAGCACCATTGTGCTACTGAGACTTTATAAAGCTCTGGTTAGGCCCCATTTGGAGTACTGTGTCCAGTTTTGGTCCCCACACCTCAGGAAGGAAATACTGGCACTGGAACGTGTCCAGCGGAGATTCACACGGATGATCCCTGGAGTGGTAGGTCTAACATATGAGGAATGGCTGAGGATCCTGGGATTGTATTCATTGGAGCTTAGAAGATTGAGGGGAGACTTAATAGAGACGTACAAGATAATATATGGCTTGGAAAGGGTGGATGCTAGGAAATTGTTTCTGTTAGGTGAGGAGACTAGGACCTGTGGACACAGCCTTAGAATTAGAGGGGGTAAATTCAGAACAGAAATGCGGAGACATTTCTTCAGCCAGAATGTGGTGGGCCTGTGGAATTCATTGCCGCAGAGTGCAGTGGAGGCTGGGACGCTAAGTGTCTTCAAGGCAGAGATTGATAGATTCTTGTTGTCTCAGGGAATTAAGGGGTACGGGGAGAATGCGGGTAAGTGGAGTTGAAGTGCCCAGCAGTGATGATTGAATGGCGGAGTGGACTCGATGGGCCGAATGGCCTTACTTCCACTCTTTTGTCTTATGGTCTTATGGAATAGACTCAAAAGGTTTAATGACTGACCTCTGGTTTTCACATTCTTAGATATTCTTTGGTGGGTTCAAAAGCCAGCATAATATAAATTTAAAAGCAATCTTATAGAAGTAAAGAACTTGACTTACACATTTTTCACCCAAAGCTTTCATGAACTGCACCCTGATAAGTCACTGACTATTTTTGTACAAACCCCGAGGAGCCTTTCTGGCTCACTCTGGGACAAACTTAGCAGGAGAGCCTTGACTGAGCACCACTCCTGACTGATGTTGGGTTGACAAGGATTATGTTCTGAATTTAGCCCCTTGAGCCTGCTCTGCCTTTTAATATGACATTCATAAAGAACAGGAAGCTAGATAAAGGTGAAAGGGTAGCATTCTCTTGCAATATGGAATTGGTACTATAGTTAGAGATAACCTTAATTGAGGAAACCATTTGATTTGATCTTCCTAGATGGCAAAGCTTGAGAATCAAATGGCTTATTGCTCTTCCTAATTTGATGTATTATGGAGTTTATCATACATGTGCTGGTTCTACAAAAGTGCTATCTGATTAATTTCACTGCTATGCTATGATAAAAGCTGTTCACTGCTGCTCCCTTGCTGTTTCCCCATATAAGTTTGATCTCTGTTAGCTATTTTAGGGGTGGCACACTGGTTCATAGAACATTTCAGCGCAGTACAGGCCCTTCGGCCCTTGATGTTGCGCCAACCTGTGGAACCAATCTGAAGCCTATCTATCCTACACTATTCCGTTTTCATCGATATGTTTATCCAATGAACATTTAAATGCCCTTAAAGTTGGCGAGTCTACTACTGTTGCAGGCAGTGCGTTCCATGCCCCTACTGCTCTGAGTAAATAAACTACCTCCGACATCTGTCCTATATCTATCACCCCTCAATTTAAGGCTATGTCCCCTCGTGTTAGCGATCACCATCCGAGGAGAAAGGCTCTCAGTGTCCAACTTATCTAACCCTCTGATTATCTTCTATGTCTCAATTAAGTCACCTCTCAACCTTCTTCTCTGTAATGAAAACAGCCTCAAGCCCCTCAGCCTTTCCTCGTAAGACCTTCCCTCCATACCAGGCAACATCCTAGTAAATCTGCTCAGAATGGGTGGCACAGTGGTATGGGCGGCACGGTTGCACAGTGGTTAGCACTGCTCTCTCACAGTGCCAAAGACCTGGGTTCAATTCCCGCCTCAGGCGACTCTCTGTGTGGAGTTTGCACATTCTCCCCGTGTCTGCGTGGGTTTCCTCCGAATGCTCCGGTTTCCTCCCACAATCTACCTGCTAACTAGTTCTCTATCCATGTCAGTACACAGCCCAATTCCTCGCACTTTAATTTTAGATGCTAATCTTTAGTGTGCAACCTTACCAAAAGCCTTCTGAAATCTAATGGCTGATATATTTCTAACCTTCTGAAACCTCCTAAAAGTAAAGCACATCCACTAGCTACCCCTTATCAACTCTCATTAAATTCAGTCAAAATTTCAGTGTTTTTGTCAAGCATGATTTCCTTTTTGTAAATTCATGATGACTCTATTTAGTCCTGTCACTGTTTCCAAGTTCTGTGCTGTTAAATCTTTTATAACAAAATCTAGCATTTTTACTACTATCGATGTTAGGTTAACCGGTCTATAATTCCATGCTTTCTCTCTACCTCCTTTTCTTAAATAATGGGATTGCTTTTGTTTTAATTCATTCATGTGATGTGGGCCACTGACTAAACTAACACTTATTGCTCTACTCTAATTTATGGAAATGGCAGTTAAGAGTCAACCACATTGCTGTTACATGTTGCGCAGACCAGTTAAGGATAGTAATTTCCTTCCCCAAAGGACATTAGTGTGAACCAAACGGGTTTTTCCAACAAATGACCATGACCTATATCGTGATTAGACTCTTAGTTCCAGAATTTTATTGAATTCAAATTCACTATGTGCCTTGGTGGTTTTGAACCCAGGTTCCCAGAACATTATGTTGGTCTCTATATTAAAGTCTGGCAATAAACCCCAAGTCTATCACCTACACATTAGCTACACTCCAGTCATAGAATTGCTCTAGGGTCTAAAGAATCTTGAAAGGTGATCATTGATGCATCACTGTTTACAACGCCGTGTTCTTAATTACTCTGGAATGAACGTGTTTAGGCCATAACACCATAAGATATAAGAGTAGAAGTATGCCATTCAGCCCATTGAGCCGTCTTCACCATTAGGTCATGGCTGATCTATTTCTAACCCTGTTCTCCTGCCATCTCCCTGTAAACTTTGATCCTGTTATGAATCAAGAACCTATCTATCTCTGTCTTAAATATACTCGAAAACTTTGCCTCCACAGCTTTTTGCAACAGAGTACCAGAGATTCATCGTCCTCTGGCTGAAGAAATTCCTCTTCATTTTGGTTCTAAATTACCTTCGCTCTGAAGCTGTACCCTTGGGGGTCCTAGTTTCTCTGACAAGTGGAAATATCCTTTCAGCGTTCACTTTATCCAGGTCTCTCCATATCTGAACAAGAGAACGCCAGGGCACAGGAACAGGCTTTTCAGCCCATGAAGGCTGCACCTATATGTGGCATCTTTCTAAAGTAAAAAACCTTTTGCTTCTACATGGTCTATATCTCTGTCAAGGTGCCTCCTAAATATTGAAACTTACAGAAGCAGATATAATATCAATGAGATAACTCCCCACTCCCGATCAAAATCCTTTTACACTGCATCAAGACCCAGAGTCCTCAACCGCTCCTCATACGACAAGCCCTTTATCCCTGCAATCATTCTTGTAAACCTTCCTTAGATATAGGACCTAAAACTGCTCACAGTATTCCAGATACAGTCTGACCAGAGCCTTATACAGCCTCAGCAGTATATCCCTGCTGCTGTATTTTAGCCCACTTGAAATGAATGCTAACATTGTATTTGTCTTCGCCTTCCTGGCTACCAACAAATTTGGATGTTAGCCTTAAGGGAATCCTGAACTAGGACTCCTAAGTCCCTTCGTGCTTAAGATTTCAAAGCCTTTCCCCATTTAAAAAATAGTCATTCTTCCTACTGAAGTGCATGGCCTCACTCTTTACCATTTGTCACTTACATGTCCTGGGATTTCTTGACCTTTAATCCTATCAAATCCTAAAATACATTTTCCCTACTGATACTGATTTCCTTCAGTTCCTTCCTGTTACAAGTTCCTGTGTTCCCAACAATTTTGTGACATTATTTGTGTCGTCCTTTGTGAAAACAAAACCAAAATATATGTTGATCTACCACATTTGTTCCTCATTCTTAATCTGATTGTGAAGGGGCCTACATTTGTCATAAGTGTTTTTCTTTACAAGCTTTTACAATTAATTTTTGTATGTGATCAGAAGCTTACACTCCTACTCTCTTTCCCCCTTTGCATTGACAAACCATGCAGTCATGCATTGGATCTTTCCTCCTTACAGAGATTAGGTTACTTTGACCCTCTCTACCAGAACTCCTTCCATATCATTCCTAATATTTCATGTATCTGAAATAAATATAACAAACTTCTCAATTCCAATCTCTTTATATCTTTAAAATGATCTCTGTCCCTTTATCCCGTACATAAACTCCTCAGACTTTCATGGAAATATCTGCTTGTAATAATCAGAACATACAGACTGTTGGGATGATTTGGAGTTCCTGTGTTTGCAGTCAGTGCATCTTGTAAAAATCATCACTGAGTGGAAAATTAAATAGTGTATCTGTGATTTTCTGAGTGTTAGGATCATGTGCTCACCCCCCCCCAACATGAATTGCTTAGAAGAGCATGTGAGGGGAAAATTGTGGTGAGTCAGTTGCTCCTCGTTGCTCTACAAATCTTTTGCTTTGTTGAATGTTCAAGAAAAAGGTTACCTTTAAATGCCCACCATTATAGTTCTTAAATCAGAGGGACAGCAAAGTAGATTTCACAAAAATTGAAGAAGTGATTGTGTTTGTTTTTGTCTTTGTTTAATCTTTTAAAATAGCAGATATGCATTTATTTTCACAGTTGAAAAATGATGCCATAAATACATTAAACGTGACTGATGTGGCTGAGTACTTTCAAATGGGTTGAACCAATTCAAGTTGAAGAAGTTTGATATAATTGGAAGCATTCTATTTTGTAGCCTTAATTTCTTGTTTCTGCAAACCAAAATGTCATGTGTAAAGTTAAATTTTGAAACTGAAACTTTGGATTAAAGAAGGCATGAGAAACACAGTTTAGTCTAAACCTGCTGAAAAGCTACTCTACTCTATTCTTAAAACCTTTCCTTTCTGATGCAGAGTGAATCTGAACGGCTGCAAAATCAACTGTCCCTTGTGAGAAGCCAACAAAGCCGTGATTTTGAGCAACACCAACATCTTATTTCCAATCTGAATGAACAGTTGAAAGGGTAAGAACATTAAACTGTATATATCAAATTGATACAGAATGCAATTGTTGTTCGTATTTGAATTTTCAAAGGGTTTTTTTCATATTATGGATATTACTTCTTGGTATCCTTCACATTCTTTTGAGTATTGGTTTTTCAGAAGGTTTATGTAACACTTGTTTGTCTAAAAATGGTATCAAGATGTTGCACCAGCTTTCCCACTGGAAGAAAGGTCCTGGATGAATAATTTTATTTTGTCCAACAAAAGGTTTTTTCTTCTACTCATGATAGACCTTTTGTTGGTCAAGGCAACCTTTTTAATTGAATGAGATAAGACGAAGTTGGAATGTTACATATGCCAAACTGTTGAATTTTTATTATTTTTGTTTCTATTCTTTTATCAATGGCTTGATAATGACTTTTGGAAATTGGAACAGCTTATGGTAGAAAGAATATACTGGACCAACCAGGCTTTGTCTGTTTGTGAGACCAACCTGGAGACTAATTCAGACTGAGCTTTGATTAAAAAGGTTCTAATAGAGACAGTGACCCCAGGAAGAGTATTGTGTTTAAACAAATAGGAGAGGTTGGGGCATCTCGTTGGGTCAGGAATTTTGTTTTGATCCATTTGCTTCATGAACTGCAGCTGCTAAAAGGTTCGAGCAGCCCAGGCAAAACCCATGTCCATCTCTCTTGTGTGCCTCACATCCTGAAGTGTACAAAATACTTCGAGATAGACAGGATAAATGCAGGTCAAATGATTCCCCTGGTTGGAAGTCTAGAACTGGAAACGCCAATTTACAATAAGAACAAAACTGTCTAGCATTGAGATGAAGGTTTTGAATTTTAGGAATTTGTTGCTGCAAAGGGCTATGGAAACTTGATCTTTTGAGTATCTGTGCTGTAGAGGTTGACAGATTTCTGATACCAGAAAAATGTTCCTTCTTGAAAACATTCAGTTTTGGCTTCAACCGCTTTATATGGCAGAGAGTTCCATAGGCTTCCCGTTCTGAGTGAAGGCCTTTCTCCTCATCTCAGTCCTAAATGGCCCGCCCAGTATCTTTAAGCTTTAACCCCTTGTTCTGGGCTCACCCTAGTCATCAGGAACATGCTTCTTGTGTTTACCCTGTCCAGTCCTGTTGGATTTCATAGGTTTCTAGGAGATCACCCCAATCCATTAATTAGAGGGACATGGGGATGATTTGGGAAAATTAGCTGCTGTGGATGGTCAGCGAGATCATATTAAATGGTTGAGCAGGCTCAATGGGCTGAATGGCCTATTCTTGCTCATGTGTTCCTCACAATCTTGACTATGGCAGGGTTATTAGGTAAGTGCAGGAAAACTGGGATGATCAAGTGCCTCTTGAGAGTTGGCTATTTTCTGTCTTTCGGCAGACACAGTACAGTCAGATGAAATAGCACACACAAAAAACTACATTAGCCGTCAGCTGGAGGACAGTGTCAGTGTCCCGGCACGCCACAATCCTTTTAGGAGGGCACTCCGAGAGGGTGCGGCGAAGATTTCTCAGGACATTCTGGAGTGAGGGGCTTCAGTTCACATGGGGACAGACTGTGAGGAGCTGGGACCGTCCTCCTCAGAAGGTTAACGGGAAGATGGAGTTGGGGTGTTCAAAATCACTGGGGCTTTTGATCAAGTTGATGAGGGAGACACTGCTTCCAGGGGCAGGAGAGTCAGTCACCAGAGGCCACTGATTGGAGAGAATTGAGAGAATCCTGTTCTGGAGTACTGCATACAGTTCTGGTTGCCACTTACAGGAAGAATATTGTTAAACTGACGAAGGATCAGAAGAGATTTACCAGGATGTTGCTGGGAACGGAGGGTTTGAGTTATGTGGAAAGGCTGGATAGGCTGAGAGTTTATTCAGTGGAGCGTAGGAGGTTGAGGGGTGATCGTAGAGAGATTTATAAAATCATGAGGAATATAGATAAGGTGAATGTCAAGTGTCTTTTCCTTAGGACGGGGAATTTCAAGACTAGGCACATTTTTAAGTGGGAGGAGAAAGATTTAAAAAAGATTAATTTTGTCTTTACAGAGACTGTGAGTGTGTAACGAATGAACTTCCGGGGGGAAATAGTGGATGCGGGTATAGTTACAATGCTTAAAAGACGTTTAGGTTAAACAGAAATGTTTGGAGGGATTTGGGCCAAGTGCAGGCAGGTGAGACTAGTTTAGTTTGGGCTTATGGTTGGCATGGGCTGGCTGGACTGAAGGGAGTGTTTTCATGCTGTAATACTCTATGACTCAAAACGAAGGCTGACTGTTAGTGAGGTCAGAAGCTTGGAATTGCTCCTGGCAAGTTTGGAAGAGACCCTTGTGTTCAGCTAGGTGGCAGTTGTTGAAGAGTGTTTGAGACTTCAGCAAAACAAGAATGAAAGTTGATGTTTTGAACTGTGTTGTCTGAGCAATGGTTCTGGTCTGCTGCTGAGACAGCATGAAGATTTGAAAAGTGCTTGCTCGTATGGTGCACCAACTTCTGGAAGCCCAAAGATCAGACAAAGATCAGTAAAAGTATTGTCTTTGACTGGGCAAACTGAGAAACTTACCCTAATCAATGTTTTCAGAAAGAGCAGCCAATGAATCACACTGGAGCCAGCATCCTTGCAAATAGTTTTGCTATTGCGATTGGGATGAATTTAAACTAGTCTTACAGGGAGAGGGGACACAGCTATGATGAAATGGAGATACACCTATGTTGAGTGTCGCAAGAGTAAAGCAATGGTGAATGCTCTTTAACATTAGGAATGTAATAGGTAAGGCTGATGAGTTAAAGGCATGGATTGACACATGGAAGTGTGATATTGTCATTGCAGAAACATGGTTGAGGGAAGGACAGGACTGGAAGCTCAACATTCTGAGTTTGGATCTTTGTGAGCCAGAGAAGGGTGTAAAAAGAATGGTGGAGTAGCACCACTAATGAATGAGTCAATTATTGCAATAAGGAGAGATGATATCTTCGAAGGGTCTTCAAACATGGCTTTATGGTTAGAATTTAGCAATGTTAAAGAGGCAGTCTCATTACTGCGAGTATACTCTAGGCCCCAAAGAGTCATTGAGAACCAGAGGAGCAAATATGTAGAAAGTTCACAGAGATATGTAAGAGTAATAATTGGATAATTATTCTAGGGGATGGTATTATAAAGGGTTTTCATGGAATGGATTTCTTGGACTATATCCAGGGGAGTTTTTTGTTTCAATGTATAGGTCAAACAAGGGACAGCACAGTGCTGAATCTGGTTCTGGGAAAAGAACCCGGGCAGGTGTTTTATGTGGCAGTGGTGGGGGAGACGGGCAGGGTGGTACATTTTAGCGATAGTAACCACAACGCGGTATAGTTCAAATTTGTTCAGGACAAGGAAAAAGATGACTTTGGATTGGGGGAAGGCAGATTTTATTTAAAATAAAGCACGCTCTGGCCAAAGTTGACTGGGTACAGTTCCTTGTGGGTAATTGAGGCATGTAAGATAAGATAATCAGTGGTTAGATAGGGTGGATGGTGAGAACCTTTTTCCTCGGATGGTGATGGCTAGCACGAGGGGACATAACTATAAATTGAGGAGTGGTAGATAAAGGACAGATGTCCGAGGTAAAGTAGTAGGGCGTGGAATGCACTGCCTGTAATAGTAGTTGACTCGCCAACTTTAAGGGCATTTAAGTGGTCATTGGATAAAAATATGGATGAAAATGGAATCGTATAGATAGATAAGCTTCAGATTGGTTCCACAGGTTGGTGCAAAATCAAGGGCCGAAAGGCCTGTACAACACCGTAATGTTTTATGTTCTGTAAGCTTGGATTGTTTTCTTTCGAACAGAGAGGGTTGAGGGTGGTGGCAAGAACATGATTGAGGGGTATAAGATTATGAGGAAAACGGATAGGGACCCCTTGGTTGAGGGGTCAGTCAAAAGGGGGCATAATTTTAAGGCAAGGGGTAGGTGATTCAGAGGGGATCTGAGAAGAACACTTTTCACTCAGAGGATAGTGGAAATCTGGAATGCACTGCCTGGGAAGGTAGTTGTGGTTGGAAACCTTGCAGCCCTTGAAAATCTTGTTGGATGAACACTTGAATTATCAGAGCATTCTAGGATATGGAACAAGTGTAGGAAATTGGGATGAGCGTGCCTTTTGTGTAGTTATCGTCGGTGCAGACTTGACGGGCCAAAGGCATTTTTGGTACTGTGTGATTCTATATATGCCTGTGAAACAGCGCACCATTTCGCAATCTAGTCAGATTTATTATTTTGTTTATCCCTTAAATGTGTTTGTTTGTTTGCCTGCCTGTATTTGTGTGAATGGGGCTGAAAACAAATGTTTAGGGTTTAAAGCGTCAACATCAATCAGCTTACCATATTAGCGAGTTTTGAGAAGATTTGTAGCTCAGGTTGAGGTTCTGGATGTAAGTTTGTTCGCTGAGCTGGAAGGTTCATTTTCAGATGTTTTGTCACCATACTAGGTAACATCTTCAGTGACCCTCCAGATGAAGCACTGCTGATGATTCCTATCCGGAGTCTCACTGAAGATGCTACCTAGTATAGTGATGAAACATCTGAAAATGAACCTTCCAGCTCAGTGAACAAACGTACATCCAGCTTACTATGTTGTTTAATATTTACTCTGCTAAAGTTAATGTATTTAATAAAACCTTTTGTTTGGAATATACAACGGCTGTCTGAAAATTAAATGTTCCCAGAATCTGGAATTGGTTATTCAAAAGTTTGATTAGGTATCATTGCAGTGATTATTTGATGGTTTTACTGTGTTGAGAATACAGAGGTAGAAAGGCTAATTTAGTTCGGCTGTCTGTCTCCATGTCATAACAGTATGATTTGTTTGTTTTCTTGTGAATGCTAATTATCTTAAATCTATTCGCTGATTCACCAGCCAGTAGGAACAGTTTCTCTTTATTCTCCAACCAAAACCAACATCATTTTGGACACCTCCATTAAATCTCCAATCAACCTTCCCTTTTGTGAAGAGAACATAGCAACTTCGTATTATCTTTCTGTCCTTTGTATGTTGTGTGTAACATAACAGAATTTTAATTCACACCAGGTTGCACTTCTTAATGTTCAATAATGTAATTAATTTCTAGAGTCAACGACAAAAAAGATTTCTTGGAAAATTCACTTCTAGCCAAAGAAACTTTGTTGGCAGAATCATCAGCAAAACTGCTGCGGATGGATAAATTGAAGGAATCACTGGAAGCCCAGAAGATAATTAACCAAGACCTTACAGGAAAGCTATTGCAAGCTGAAGAAAATGTAGGTGATTTAACATGGCCAAATATGACTATATAATTACAGAGAGGAATTGAATTTGATTAATTTAACTCAGTAGAAGCGCTTGTCTTTGAATTGGGAAGCTATATATGGCTTAAACAAAGGAAACAGTTTCCTGTTTGATTCTGGTCCTGGATTATGCCCACAATTTACTCTTCCTGTCTGTGCTCTGCATCGCCCTCAATCTTAAGTGCTCTGCAACATTATTTTACATGAAAGGTGCTATATAATTGAAAGCTGTACTTCAAAATTACCCTTGGCATAATTCATCCTGTTGTCTACAAACACTTATCCCACTGTACAACCATTGCTTTGTGATACAATTGTTTGTTTTCTTCTTTAAGATTTAATGTTTAAGAAGAAATTCATTTTGTTCCTTTATTTTGACATTCATTAAAAATTGAAGTTGTGATTTCTGAGAAGATTTGTAGCTCAGGTTGAGGTTCTGGTTGTATGTTTGCTTGTTGAGCTGGAAGGTTTGTTTTCAGACATTTCGTCACCATACTAGGTAACATATGGATAATCATCTGGTGAAGCGCTGGTGTTATGTTCTGCTTTCTATTTGTGTCTTAATTTCTTGAGGTGTGTGATATCATTTCTGGTTCTTTTTCGAAGAGGATGGCAGATGGAGTCCAAATCTCTGTTTATTGATGGAGTTCCGGTTAGAATGCCAGGCCTCTAGCAATTCCTGTGAGTGTTTCTGTTTGGCTTGTCCTATGACAGATGTGTTGTCCCAATCAAAGAGGTGTCCTCCTCTGTCTGTATGTAAGGATACTAGTGATAGTGGATCATGTCTTTTGGTGACTAGTTGGTGTTCGTGTTTCCTGGTGACTAGTTTTCTGCCAGTTTGTCTGATGCAGTGTTTGTTGGAGACCATGCATGGTATTTTGTAAATGGCATTCGTTTTGCTGGTTGTTTGTATAGGGTCCTTTAGGTTCATAAACTGCTGTTTAAGTGTATAGATAGGTTTGTGAGCTGCCATGATGCCAAGGGGTCCAAGTAGTCCAGAAGTTATTTCAGAGATGTCTTTGATGTAAGGTAGTGTGGCTAGAGTTTCTGGGTGCGTTGTGTATGCTTGTTTGAGTTTGTTGTTGAGAAATCGGCCGACAATTCATCTGAAAACAAAACTTCCACTTCAGCGAGCAAACTTATAACCAGAATTGTAGTTGTGACTAGAATTGGTCCCATTGCAGATTCTGATATCCAGTTCAATTTAAAGATAAGTAAAGCAAATGACAAGCATAGGTTTCATTCCCTGTGTAATTTTGAAGTTTGTTTCTCTTCCTTTTCTAAGTCCTTTTTCTAACTCCTTCACCTGAACCAGACTATAACTAATGTACTTGGGGGAGTTTTTGCTGCTGGTGTTGGGGATGTTTTAAACTAATGTGGCAGGGAGCTGGGAATCAGAAGAGAAGACAAGTAGACAGCGAGGTGGAAACTGGAGACTCTAAGAATCATGAAGTTAGCATTAATAAGGGAAAGAGTAGGCAGACAGCAGATGAACACAAAAGAACTGGTGGTCTGAAGTACATATACTTTAATGCAAGAAGTATAGTGGGTAAGGCAGATGAAATTAGGGCTTGGATTGTGCCTGGGAGTATGACGTGATTGTCATCACAGAGACTTGATTGAAGGAAGGGCATGATTGGCAACTAAATGTTCCAGGATATAGATGCTTCAGACAGGACCGGGAGGGAAGTAAAAGGGGTGAGGGAGGAGTTGCACTGCTGGTCAGGGATGATATCATGGCTATGCTAAAGGAGGACAGTATGGAGGGCTTGAGTAGTGAGGCATTATGGGTGGAGCTGAGAAATAAGGGTGCAGTTACACTGGTGGGGCTGAATTACAGGCCCCCCACCAGTGAGCATGAGGTAGAAGAACAAATAGGTAAACAGATTAGAGAAAAACGTAGAGGCAACAGGTGGTAATGATGGGGAGATTTTAATTTTCCCAACATTGACTGGGATACACTTAGTGTCAGAGGTCTGAATGGGGCAGAATTTGTAAGAAGCATCCAGGAGAGTTTTCTAGACCAGTATGTCAATAATCTGAAGAGAGAAGGGGCCATATTGGACCTGGTACTGGGGAAACAGCCAGACCAGGTGGTAGAATTTGGGGTGGGGGATTTCTTTGGGAACAGTGACTACAATTCGATAAATTTTAGAATACTCGTAGACAAAGATGAGAGTGGTCCTAAGGGAAGAGTGCTAAACTGGCACAAGGCCAATTATATCAAAATTAGGCAGGAGCTGGGAAATGTGGATTGGACACAGCTATTTGAAAGGAAGTCCGAGTTTGATATGTGGGAGGCTTTCAAAGATAGTGCAAGATATGCATGTCCTGTTGAAAACAAAGGATAAGAAAGGCAAGATTCGTGAACCGTGAATGACAGGAGAATTCGTCCAACTAGTCAAGAGGAAAAGGGAAGTGTACTTAAGGTCCAGTCAGCTAAGGACAGAATGGGCCCTGGAGGAATATCGGGAGAGTAGGACCAGTGTTAAACGAGGAAACAAGCGGGCTAAAAGGGGTCATGAAATAACTTTAGCCAGCAGAATTGAGGAGAATCCCAAAGCCTTTTCTTCTTATAGAAGAATCAAGCAAGTAACTAGAGAAAGGATTCGTCCACTAAAGGATAAGGAAGGAAGGTTGTGTGTCGAACCTGAGAAAATGGGTGAGGTTCTGAATGATTACTTTGCATCAGTGTTCACTGAGGAGAGGGACATGATGAATGTTGAGATTAGAGATAGAAGTTTGATTAGTCTGGATCATTTTGACATGAGGGAAGATGTGTTGGGTAGGCTAGAGGTTCTTAAGTTGGACAAATTCCAGGTTGCTGAGGGAGGTGAGAGAGGAAATAGCTGTGGCCCTGATATATCTTTGTAGCATTCTTAAATACAGGTGAGGTGCCGGTGGACTGGACGGTTGCTCATGTTGTCCCCCTGTACAAGAAGGGTAGTAGGGATATCCAGGTAACTACAGCCCAGTGAGCCTGACGTCAGTGGTGGGAAAGTTGCTGGAAAAGAATGGGCTTATCAGTGATAGGCAACATGGTTTTGTGTGGGGAAGATCGTGCCGTACCAACCTAAGAGAGTTCTTCGAGGAAGTGACCAAGTTTTGATAGAAAAAGGAAGGGCTGTAGATGCCAGATACATGGACTTTAGTAAGGCATTTGATAAGGTTCCCCATAGTAAACTAATGGAGAAAGTGAAGTCACATGGTGTGCAGGATGTTCTGGCTAGGTGGATAAAGAACTGGTTGAGCAACAGAGAAGTAGAAGTGAGTTTCTCAAAATGGAGAAAGGTGACCAGTCTTGATCCACAGGGATCAGTGCTGGGGCCACTGTTGTTAGTGGTATACATAAATGATCTGGAAGAGGACACTGTTGGTATGATCAGCAAGTTTTCAGATGACACAAAGATTGGTGGAGCAGCAGAAAGCTTAAGGGACTGTCAAAGAATACAGGAGAATATAGACTGGGGAGAATGGCAGATGGAGTTCAATCCAGGCAAATGTGAGATGATGCATTTTGGGAAGTCGAATTCTAGAGCGAATTATACAGGAAAAATTGACGGGGAAAGAGATCTGGGTATTCAGGTCGATTGTACCCTGAAGGTTGCTGCACAGGTGGATGGAGTGGTCAAGAAGGCATGGTATGCTTGTCATCGTCAGATGGGGTATTGAGTATAAGAGCTGGCAGGTCATGTTAAGATTGAACAATACATTGGTTCAGCTGCATTTAGAATACTGTGTACAGTTCTGGTCGCCACATTACCAAAAGGATGTGAACGCTTTGCAGAGGGTGCTGAGAAGGTTTACGAGGACGTTGCCTGGTATGGAAGGTGTTAGCTATGAAGAGAGGTTGAGTAGGTTAGGATTGTTTTTATTAGAAAAAAGGAGATTGAAGGGGGACCTGATTGCGGTGTACAAAATCGTGAAGGGTATAAACTGGGTAATTAGAGATGAGCTTTTTCCGAGGGTGAGGAATTCAATAAAGGGAGGTCACACTTTCAAGGTGAGAGGTGAAAAGTTGAAGGGGGATACACATGGCAAGTATGTTACAGAGAGTGTTAGGTGCCTGGAACACGTTGCCAGCAAAGGCAGGTACAGTACGTCCATTGAAGATGTGTCTGGATAGATGCACGAGTAGGTGGGGAGCAGACGGATGCAGATGCTTAGGAATTTGGCAATAGGTTTCGACAGTGGATCTGGATCGGTTCAGGCTTAGAGGGCCAAAGGGCCTGTTCCTGGGTTGTAAATTTTCTTTGTTCTCTTTATTCTTTGCAAGCTCCATGCAAATAGTGAGGTTGCCTCCTACTTTGCCTAAAGTATAATAAATCACAAATCTTCATTTTGTCTTTGTATGATGGTGACAAAATAGTTTGTTTATAATTTTACAAATTGTGCTTACTGATTTGACTTGCATGCTGCACTACAATGAGTGATACTAAAGAATGAATGTTCGTCTCTCTCTCTCTCTCTCTCTCTCTCTCTCTCTCTCTCTCTCTCTCTCTCTCTCTCTCACTCAGCTGGGAAACGTTAACAAGAAATGCAGTTCTTTTGAAATAGAATGTGCTGATCTGAAAAATGTAGTTCAGGACCTCTCAGAGAAACTTTCTTCAAACAAAGAAAAGGTATGTAATTTTGATTTTATTTATTATTGTCACATGTACCTCAGTACAGTGATAAGTTTTATTTTGCATGCAGTATAGACAGATCATGACATACAAAGTGCATAAGGCCAATAGAACAGAACAAGGAATACAATGGCTGCGAAGAAGGTGCATGAAGAGCAGGGTCAACATTAAATTTGAAATTTGAGATCCATTCAGAAGTCTAATAACAGCGGAGAATAAGCTGTTCTTGTATCTGTTGATCCATGTGTTCAAGCTTTTGTATTTTCTGCCCGACGGAAGAGGTAGAAAGAGATTATAACCAGTGTGGGAGGAGTCTTTGATTATGTTGGCTGCCTTTCCGAAGTAGTGGGAAGTATAGATGAAGTCAGTGGATGGAAGGTTGGATTGCGTGGTGGTCTGGGCTGTGATCACAACTCTCTGTGGTTCCTCATGGTCCTGGGCAAAACAGTTGCCATATCAAGCTGTGATGCGTCTGGATAGAATGTTTTCTATAGTGCATCTATAAAAATTAGTAAGTGTCTTTTTGAGCATGCTGAATTTCCTTAGCTTCCTGAGGAAGTAGAGGTATTGTTGTGCTCTCTTGACCGTCGCATCAACGTGGTAGACCAGGATGGATTGTTGGTGATCGTCATTCTTAGGAACTTGATGTCTTGACTATCTCCACTGATGTTGATAGGGGTGTGCCCTTCATCTTGTTTCCTGAAGTCAATGACCAATTGCTGATATTGAAACAGAGATTGCTATCTTTAACCACACCACCAAGCATTCTGTCTTTTTCCTGTATTCCATCTCAACATTGTTTAAGATCCAGCCTGCTTACAGTGGGGTTGTCAGTGAACTTATAGATGGAATTTGGCCACTCAGTCACGAGTGTAAAAGGAATACAGGAAGGGCTGAGCACATAGCCTTCCGGGGTGCCATTGATGAGGATGGTCGCAGATGAGGTGCTGTTGCCTGTTCTCATTGATTGCGATCTTTCGGTCAGGAAGTCGAGAATTCATTTGCAAAAGATAGAGCTGAGGTCTATGCCTCTGAGTTTGGAGGTGAATTTGGTTGGAATTATAGCATTGAAGGCGGATCTGTAATCAGGGAGTAGGAGTAAGTTTCAGAAATACATATCCAGCTAAATTGCTAATATTTAAATAGTGGGGAAAGAGCAGAGTAGTGGAGCACACATCAGTTTGGTAGCTCTTAGAAAAGTGTTGGCACATAATTAACCAAGTGACCACCTGTACGAAATTTTCTGAATTTGGTGTACCTTGGTGAATGACCAGCTAGTTTGTTTTTTAATGTTTTGCCTTTTTTCTTCATAGCTGCTTGATTAATCAGTTCTCCTCTAAGTTGAACACCACTTAGAGGAAGCACTGACTGTAGCAAGGGCATAGCATGTACTACGGATGGAAGTCTTCAATGTCCATCAAAGTGGTAGCCTCATTTATCACAGCCTGAATCTTAAAGGCCATAGCTACTAGTGAGTCTATAGCACCTGTTGATGGAAAAGCAAACTTGATCTCATTCTCAGCAATCTATCTGCCACAGTTGGATCTGTTGATGACTGCACCGAATAGGTGTGACCACCACACAGTCCTGGTGGATACAAAATCCCATCTACACATTGGGATACCCTGCATCATGTTACGTGACACTGCCACCTCGCTACATGGGACAGACTTCAAAAAGAACAAGGGCAGGGGTATCTGGAATGGGGGTTGCCCAGCAGATCTGGTGGCATTTGAGAAGAAAAATCAGAGTTAACGTTTTGAGTCCAATGACCCTTTCTCTGATTTTTCTTCACAGATGCTGCCGGACCTGCTGGGCTTTTCCAGCGGCTTCTGTTTTTTTGCCATGTTATTTCAGTTTCCAGCATCACTTTATTTTAAATTTTTTGTAATTATCTCACTGCCTCATTTATAGGATTATAGGTCATGCTTTCGGTTGTTGTTCAGTTACTGACACTTCACTCTCACTGTGTAACACCCTTGATCACCTGCAGAGACTTATTGTTCGACACACTACTCCCACCATTTGTATGTTCTTTTGATCTTTCTGCCCTTGGTCTCTCTGCTCATAAATTCTGTGTTTTGTGTGCTTCCCTCTCACCTTAACTGAGATGCAAAAGCTTGTGATTTCAGCTGAACCTGTTGGACTATAACCTGGTGTCATGTGATCTGACTTTATCCACATCAGTTCAACACCTGCATCTCCACCTCAACACAAAACTGAGCATCCGTGAGGTGCTGAGGACCATCAGCAGGAGCACAATTGTATTTAATCCATCATCTGTAACCTCAAGGGTCGCGTATCCTAAACTCTACCATTCACATCAAATTTGAAGATCAAGTCTGGCTCAATGATCAGTACACGATTGCATGCCAGGAACAGTACCTGGCATATCTAAAAATGAGGTGTCAACTTTGGTGACCAGTTTAAGATTAAGATGAAGCAGAATTTCTTCTGAGGTTTGAGGGTCTTTGGAACTCATTGCCATAGAAAGCTGTGAGGGCAGTGTGAAAGCAGGCCATTCAGCCCATCGAGCCCACATCGTGTTTCCCCCCTCCCCCACCTCCAAAAAGCATTCCATCCAAACCCACCACCTAACCTATTCCTTTATTCCCTATGGCTAAGTCACCTAACCTATATATCTCTGGACACTATGGGCAATTTAGCATGGCCAGTCCACCTAACCTGCGCATGTTTGGACTATGGGAGGGAGTGGAGCACCCAGACGAAACCCAAGCAGACACAGAGAGACTGTACAAAGTCCACACAGACATTTGCCCGAGGGTGGAGTCGAACCTGGATCCTTGGCACTGTGAGGCCACACTGTTAACCCTGCCCTAGTTTGGTGGTTTTATCTCACAACCAGTGGATTAGATCTAAGCTCTTTTGTCATTTATATAAATGATTTGAATGAGAATATAGAAGGCATGGTTAGTAGGTTTGAGGATGACACTAAAATTGGTGGTATCGTAGAAAGTGAACAAGGTTTTCTAAGATTACAAAGGGATCTTGATTAAATGGATCAGTGGAATAAAAAGTGGCAGGTGGAGTTTAATTTGGATAAATGTAAGGTTTTGCATTTTGGAACAACAAACAAGAGTAGGATATATACAATTAATGGTATGTCCTTGGGTAATGTTGTAGAACAGAGGAATTGAGGGGGTCAGGTACACAATTCTTTGAAATTTGCATTACATATAGATGGAATGGCTAAAATGCATTTAACACGCTTGACTTCATTGCTCAGTCTTTTGAGTATAGGAGTTTGGAAGTCATGTTGAGGTCGTATAGAATGTGGGCGGCACAGTGGCTCAATGATTAGCACTGCTGCCTCACACCACCAGGATCCCAGGTTCGATTCCAGCCTCGGGTGACTGTCTGTGTGGAGTTTGCACATTCTCCCTGTGTCTGCGTGGGTTTCCTCCGGGTCCTCTGGTTTCCTCCCACAATCCAAACAATGTGCAGGTTAGGTGAATTGGCCATTCTAACTTGCCCATAGTGTTAGGTGCATTAGTCAGAGAGAAATAGGTCTGGGTGGGTTGCTCTTCGGAGAGTTGGTGTGGTCTGGTTGGGACAAAGGGCCTGTTTCCACGTTGTAGGGTGAGACCCCTTCTCTAGTCCAGCAGTGTGTCCAGTTCTGGTCACCCTGTTTTTGAAAGGATATTATTTAGCCGGAGAGGGTTCAGAAGAGATTTATGCTGCTAGGTATGGAAGGTTAGAATTATAAAGAAAGGTTGGATAGGCTGGGCCTTTTTTCACTGGAGAGATTGAGAGATAACCTTATAGAGGTTTATGAAATCATGAGAGCTATAGGTAGGGTTTATGTAGGTGTCTTTGTCTTAGGATGGGAGATTTCAAGACTAGGGGGCATATTTTTAAGGTGCATGGAGAGTGATTTTCAAAAAAGACATGGGGGTAATTTTTTTTCTTCCCCCCCCCGAGTGGTTCACATGAACCTCCTGAGGAAGTGGTGGATGTGAGCACAGTTACAATACTTAAAAGATGCTTAGATTAATTACATGAATAGGAAAAGTTTGGAGGGATATGGGCCAGGTACAGGCAAGTGGGACAAGCCTAGTTTGGGTTTACATTTGGCATGGACTAGTTAGACTGAAGGATCTGTTTCTGTTGTCATTATTGTGGGTATGTTCACTGAGCTGAGAAATTGATTTGCAGACATTTCGTCCCCTGTCTCAGTGATATCAATTGTGCTTTGGAGCATTCTGTGAAGTGCTGCTGTACTGTCTCTTTTGGAATTTATTTGGTTCCGTTTCTGCTGCTTCTGGTTGTTCTTTGTAGTGGCTTGTTAATGGAGTCCATGGATGAGTGCCATGCTTCTCGAAATTCTCTGGCTGTCCTCTGTTTGGTTTGTCCTATGGTCTTTATGTTGTCCCAGTCGAATTTGTGGCCCTCGTCAGAAAGAGAACGATACTACAAGACACAATTACTAAGCTAGCAAACAACAGAGAAGACTACACAACAGACACCTGGGTAAGAAATGGCTCCAACAGACAGCTTACAGAGATAGAAAAAGCCATACTAGCCAAGGGACACAAATACAACAGACATGCTAGCTGCACTAGAATGTACTTTCAGAACTAACTGACTAACCGAAGAGACACAGCAAGCAGTCGGACTAACAAAGCAAAGACAAATTAACAACATCAGTGCCAAAGAGAGGGAAACCCTAAAAGCCGTAGAGATGTACAGCATGGATACAGACCCTTTGGTCCAACCCGTCCATGTCGACCATATATCCCAACCCAACCTAGTCTCACCTGCCAGCACCTGGCCCATATCCCTCCAAACCTTTCCTATTCATATGCCCATCCAAATGCCTCTTAAATGTTGCAATTGTACCAGACTCCACCACTTCTTCTGGCAGCTCATTCCATACACATACCACCCTCTGTGTGAAAGAGTTGCCCCGAAGGTCTTTTTTATATCTTTTCCCCCCTCACCCTAAACCTATGCCCGCTAGTTCTGGACTCCCTGACCCCATGAAAAAGACTTTGCCTATTTACCCTATCCATGCCCCTCATAATTTTGTAAACCCTTATAAGGTCACCCCTCAGCCTTTGACGCTCCAGGGAAAACAGCCCCAGCCTGTTCAGCCTCTCCCTATAGCTCAAAACCTCCAACTCTGGCAACATCCTTGTAAATCTTTTCTGAACCCTTTCAAGTTTCACAACATCTTTCTGATAGGAAGGAGACCAGAATTGCACACAATATTCCAACAATGGCCTAATCAATGTCCTGCACAGCTGCAACATGACCTCCTAACTCCTATACTCAATACTCTGACCAATAAAGGAAAACATACCAAATGTCGTCTTCACTATCCTGTCTACCTGTGACTCCACTTTCAAGGAGCTATGAACCTGCACTCCAAAGTCTCTTCTACCTTTGAGCCAGTTCTGTATCCAAATGGCGAGTTTTCTCTGTATTCTGTGCGATCTAACCTTGCTTATCAGTCTTCCATGGGGAGCCATGTCAAACGCCTTACTGAAGTCCATATAGATCACATCAATATCTGTCCTCATCAATCCTCTTTGTTACATCCTCAAAAAACTCAATCAACTTTGTGAGACATTAATTCCCATACAAAAAAACCATGTTGACGATCCCTAATCAGTCCTTGCCTTTCCAAATACATGTACATCCTGCCCCTCAGGATTCCCTCCAACAACTTGCTCACCACTGACATCAGGCTCACTGGTCTATAGTTCCCTGGCTTGTCCTTACCATCTTTCTTAAACATTGGAACCACGTTAGCCAACCTCCAGTCTTCGGGCACCTCACCTGTGACGATCGATGATACAAATGCCTCGGCAAGAGGCCCAGCAATCACTTCTCTGGCTTCACACAGAGTCCTAGGGTGCACCTGATCAGGTCCTGGGGACTTATCCACCTTTGAAAATGTGTTGCTGGAAAAGCGCAGCAGGTCAGGCAGCATCCAAGGAACAGGAGAATCAACGTTTCGGACATAAGCCCTTCTTATGCCCGAAACGTCGATTCTCCTGTTCCTTGGATGCTGCCTGACCTGCGCTTTTCCAGCAACACATTTTCAGCTCTGATCTCCAGCATCTGCAGTCCTCACTTTCTCCTACTTATCTGCCTTTACCCATTTCAAGACATCCAGCATTTCCTCCTCTGTAATCTGGACATTTTGCAAGATGTCACCATCAGTCTATATCTTCCATATCCTTTTCCACAGTAAATACTGATGCAAAATACTCATTTAGTATCTCCCCCATTTTCTGCAGCTCAACACAAAGGCCGCCTTGCTGACCTTAGAGGGGCCCTATTCTCTCCTAGTTACCCTTTTGTCCGAAATGCATTTGTAAAAACTCTTCAGATTCTCCTTCATTCTACTTGCCAAAGTTATCTCATGTCCTGTTTTTGCCCTCCTCATTTCCACCTTAAATGTACTCCTAATTCCTTTATACTCTTCTAAGGATTCACTTGATCTATCCTGTCTATACCTTACATATGCTTCCTTCTTTTTCTTCACCAAACCCTCAATTTCTTTAGTCATCCAACATTCCTTATACCTACCAGCCTTTCCTTTCACCCTAACAGGAATATACTTTCTCTGGATTCTCATCTCATTTTTGAAGGCTTCCCATTTTCCAGCCATCCCTTTATCTGCGAACATCCGCCTCCAATCAGCTTTCGAAAGCTCTTGCCTAATGTCGTCAAATTTGGCCTTTAGAACATGGAACAATACAGCACAGAACAGGCCCTTTGGCCCTCAATGTTGCGCAAACCTGTGAACTATTCTCAGCTCATCCCCCTACACTATCCCAAAATCATCCATGTGCTTATCTAAGAATTATTTAAATCTCCCTAATGTGGCTGAGTTGACTACATTACCAGGTAGTGCATTCCACGCCCTTACCACTCTCTGTGTAAAGAACCTGCCTCTGACATCTGTCTTAAATCTATCACCCCTCAATTTGTAGTTATGCCCTCTCGTACATGCTGAAGTCATCGTCCTAGGAAAAAGACTTTCACTGTCTACCCTATCTGATCATCTTGTATGTCTCTATCAAATCCCCTCTTTGCCTTCTTCTTGCCAATGAGAACAGGTTCAAGTCTCTCAGCCTTTCCCCAATTTAGAACTTCAACTTTTAGATCTGGTCTATCCTTTTCCATCACTATTTTAAATCTAATAGAATTATGGTTGCTGGCCCCAAAGTGCTCCCCCACTGACACCTCAGTCACCTGCCCTGCTATAATGGCAGTTGTCTGCCATTTTGTAGGACAAACAGGCAGACAACTAGCAATCTGCATCCACGAACACCAACTAGCCGCGAGGTGCCATGACCAGCTGTCCCTAGTAGCCCACACACACATTACAAGGACCACAGGTTTGACTGGGATAACACGACGATCAAACAACAAGCCAAACAGAGGGCAGCCAGAGAATTTCTAGAAGCATGGTACTCATCCACGGACTCCATTAACAAGCACATGGAACTAGAGCCAATATACCGGCCACTACAAAGAACAACTGGAAGCAGTGGGAACAGAACCAAATAAATTCCAGAAGAGACAGCACAGCAGCACTTCACAGGAGGCTCCAAAGCACTGAAGATATTGCCTAAACAGGGGACAAAACATCTGCAAATTAACTTCCCAGCTCGGCGAGCATACCACATCTATGACAATCGGCACGTGAGCTACAAATCTTTACACAACCTTGATCAGTTTCTGTGCTGTATGACTCTATGATGCAGTCCTACTGTATCCAGTTGTGAACAGATGGAAGAGGAGGATGCTCCACAAATAAATTCATCATATCCATGCTAAATATAAGACTGAAACAAATGTATCCATTTTCAGACAGAAGTGTCAAGTGGATGATTCATCTTGGCCTCCTGAGTTCACAAGTATCACAAAAAGTTAGTCTTCAGTCAATTCAAGTCATTCCGCATTATATCAGGAAATTGGCAAAGGTATTGTGTAATGCAAAGGCTATGTGCTGGAACAACATTCTGGCATTCTGAAGAAAGGTCTCTCAACATTCTCTCTATAGCTGCTGCAAAACCTGAGTTTTTTTTCTAGCAATTTCTGTTTGTGCTTCTGATTTCCAGAATTGGCAGTTCTTCTGGTGGATTGTTTAGTATTCTGGCAATAGTACTATGTCCTCCAAAACTAGCCATGTTCCTCGCTAAGTTGTTGCAGTACAGCTGTGAAATTGGTACCTCCATAATGATGCAGTAAAGTCCTAGGTAGGTCCTGCATGCAATAAGCATGATTAATCCAACTCAGCCAATTACTGCCCTACTAGCTTATTCTCAATCATCAGTGAAGTGATAAAAACAGTGATCAACCATATAATTAAGTGACACTTTATTTAATTAATTCAGGGAATGTGGGCTTTGCTGGCAGGGCCAGCATTTATTACCCATCCCTAATTGTCCAAGAGAAGGTGGTGGTTAGTTGCCTTTATGTACTGTCACAGTTCATTTAATGTAGCTACATCCACAAGGTTGTTAGGGATGGAATTCCATAATTATGACCAATAACCCAGTGAAGGAATGGTAATGTATTTCCAAGTCAGGATGGTGTATGGCTTGGAGAGAAACTTGGCGGGCAATGGTGTTTCCGCCTATCTACTGCAATTATTCTTCTGGATGGTCATGGTTGTGTTTGGAAGGTGTTAGCTAAGACAATGGTTCTTAAGCTTTTCAGTATAAAGGCATACTTCAATGAGACTGCAATTCCATGGCGCAACCAGTTTTCTTGCCTGAATTGATTACTCAAACATCACATTTACTCTGCCACAGTAGGTATGGTGACAGAGTAATTGATGAGGCTGCCCGCTGCTTCCTTACTCCCTCAACTTCCATCCATCTAACTGCCTCTCACAACAGGCAGCCATCTTTCAGAGGTTGATGTGTGGCTCAGTCACTGGAGAAAGTGAGGATGCAGATGCTGGAGAGTCAGAGTTGAAAAGCATGGTGCTAGAAAAAGCACAGCAGGTCAGGCAGCATCCAAGGAGCAGATGAGTCCCTGTTTCGGACCTTCATCAGAAATGTGGAGGAGGAAGAGGGCTGAGAGATAATTAAGTGGGTGGGGCTAGGGGAAAAGGCAGATGGGACGGCAGTAGATGGAGGTAGGTAGGAGGTGATTGTGATAAGTTGGGGAGGGTGGAGCAGATAGGTTGGAAGGAAGATGGGCAGGTAGGTCAAGTCAGCAGGGTAGTACTGAGTTGGATCTGGGATGGGGTAGGAAGATTTGGAAATTGGTGAAGTCATTGTTGATGCCATGTGGTTGCAGGGTCCAGAGGCAGAAAATGAGGTGTTCTTCCTCCAGATGACAGGCGGCTTTGATTTGGTGATGGAGGAGGCCCAGGATTTGCATGTCCTTGGGGGAGAAAGTGGTTGGCCACATGACAGTGGGGTGAGTTGGCGCATGTGGACCAGAGATATTCCCTGAATTGCTCTGCGAGTTGGCACTCAGCCTCCACATTGAAAGCAGTGGATGTAGTAAATGAGGTGGGAGGACGTGCAGAAAAATCTGCCGGATTTGAAATGATCCTTCAGGGCCTTGGACAGAGGTGAGAGGGGAGATGTGGGTGCAAACTTTGCAACTTATGTGGCTGCAGGGGAAGGTGCTGAGTGTGGAGGGTGGGTTAGTGGGAAGCATGGACCTAACAAGGGAGTCACAGAGGGAATGGTCTCAGTAGAATGCAGATGGAGGGGGGGGATGGAAGAGGGCAATATATTTTTAGTGGTGATATCTGACTGTAGGTGTTGCAAATGGCAGAGAATAATGTGCTGAATCTGGAGATTCACTGGGTGGAATGTGAGGACCGGGGTGGTGTTCTATCGTTGTGGTTAGGGGTGTGAATTCGAAGGTGAGCGAAGTGGTTGAGTTGTGATGTAGGGCATTATTGATCACTTGGGAGGAGAAAAACTTTCTCTCCTTGAAACAGGAGGACATCTGGGATGTCCTGGAGTAGAATTGCTCCTCCTCGAAGCAGATATGATTGAGGTCAAGGAATTGAGGAGTAAGGGATTGTGTTTTTGTAGGAGCGGAGCTAGGAGGAGGTGTAATCAAGGTAGCTGTGGGAGTCGGTAGGTTTGAAATAGATATGTGGTTGAGTCAATCACCAGAGACAGATGGAGAGGTCCAAAAAAGGTATGGCGGTTTTGGAGATGGTCCATGCGAACCTGAGGTCAAAGTGAAAGGTGTTGGTGAAGTTGCTGAATTGTTTAACCTCCTCTTGCGAGCATGTGGTGGCACTGATACTGTCATCAATGTAGAACATAGAATGTTACAGCGCAGTATAGGCCCTTCAGCCCTCGATGTTGCGCCGCCCTGTTAAAATAAACTCATGCCTATCTAGCCTACATAGTTCCATTTATTATCCATATATATGTCCAGTGCCCTTAACATGGGCGAGTCTATCACCCCTCAATTTAAAAATCTTAATGTTTTCCGAAATTTCAGCACATTAACTTTGTCAATCTTGATCTGGTCAAGACTGTATCCCAGCTCCTCCAAGTTTTCATTCACAACAAGGTCCCTTTTTTTTGGGTGAAAACCCAAGCAAAAATCTCATTTAGGGCTTCCCCTATTTGTTCAGACTCCACGCACAAGTTCCCTCTGCTATCCTTGATTGGCCCTACCTTCTCCCAGATCATTCTCTTATTCCTCACGTGTGAGTGAAATGCCTTTGGGTTCTCCCTAATCCTTCTTGCCAAGCCTTTTTCATGCCCCCTCCTGGCTCTCCTCAGTCCATTTCTGAGCTCCTTTCTAGCAAGCCTGTAATCCTGTAAAGTTATGCTAGATCCTTGCTTCCTCCACCTTATGTAAGCTGCCTTCTTCCTTTTGACGAGAAGCTCCTCTGTTCTCGTCATCCAAGGTTCCTTAATCTTACCCCTTCTTACCTGTCTTAGAGGAACAAATTTATGCATCATTCGCAACAATTGCTCCTTAAATAGTCTCCACGTGTCTGCTGTGCCCTTTCTATGGAATAATTGCTTCCAATCTGTATTTCCCAACTCCTGTCTGGTAGCGTCATAATTTCCTTTTCCCCAGTTAAATATCTTCCCTTGGCAACTGCTCCTTTCCCTCTCCCAAGGCTATGCTAAATGTGAGGTAGTTGTAACTGTCAACAACGTGTTCTCCCGCCGCGAGAACTGACACCTGTCCTGGCTCATTGCTGAGTACCAAATCCAAAATGGCCTCTCCCCTCGTCGGTCTGTCTACATACTGAGTAAGGAAACCCTCCTGAACACACCTGACAAAAACCGCACCGTACAAACCATCTGCACTTAGGAGGTTCCAGTCGACATTGGGAAAGTTGAAATTACCCATAACAACAACCCTACTTCTTCTGCATTTTTTCCAGAATCTGCCCGCCTTTGAGTTCTTCAATCTCTCTACTGCTATTAGGTGGTCTGCAGAAACCCCCCAATGCGTTGGCTGTTCCCTTGCTGTTCCTAACTTCCACCCATACTGACTCAGTAGACAAACCTTCCTCAACAACCTTCGTTTCTGTAGCTGTGATGCACTCTCTGATTAGCAATGCTACACCCCCTTCTATTTTTCCACCCTCCCGGTTCTAAACATTTTTAAACTTTCTAAACTCTAGAACATCAAGCAACCATTCCTGCCCCTGTGAAACCCACGTCTCCGTTATGGCCACAACAACGTAGCCCCAAGTACTGATCCATGCTCTAAGTTCGTCACTCTTATTTCTGACACTCCTTGCATTAAAGCAGACACACTTTAACTGAGCCCTTTGTTTCACTGCGTGAGAAACCTTCCCAATAGATTCACTACATCCTGTCACTGCCCCATCTGCAACTGTCCCCCTCTCAGACATGTGGCTCTGATTCCCATCCCTCTGCCAAACTAGTTTAAACAGTCCCGAATCTCTCAAGCAAATCTCCCTCCCAGCACATTTGTGCCCCTCCAGTTCAGGTGCAAACCGTGCTTCATGTACAGGTCATCCCTTCCCCAGAAGGTATCCCAATGGTCTAGGTAGCTGAAGCCTTCCCTCCTGCACCAGCCTCGCAGCCACGTGTTAAGCTGCATTCGCTGACTGTTCCTCATCTCACTATCTCGTGGCACCGGTGACAAACCTGAGATCGCTACTCTACTCTCCCTGTTCTTCAGCTTCCAACCTAGCTCTCTGTAGTCACTTTTCAGATCCTCAGTCCCTTTCTGGCTATATCATTGGTGCCAATATGTACCACGATTTCTGGCTGCTCACCCTCCCCCTTCAGAATCCTATAACACTGATCGACGACATCCTGGACCCTGGTACCGGGAGGCAAAATACCTTCTGGGCGTTCCGTTCCTGACCATAAAATCTCCTGTCGATCTGTCTAACTATTGAGTCCCCTACCACTAGCAATTTTCTATTTTCCCCACTTCCCTTCTGAGCCACAGAGACCTGACAACTATGGTTTTCCCCTGGTAGGCTGTCCCCACCAGCAGTATCAAAAACGGTATACTTATTGCTGAGAGGAACACCACAGGGGATCCCTGCTCTGACCGTCGTAACCCTTTCCTTCCCCTCACAGTAACCCAGCTGTCCTTATCCTATATCTAGGGAGTGACCACCTCCCTGTACATCCTCTCAATATCCCCCTCAGCCTCCCGGATGATCCACAATTCATCCAGCTGCAGCTCTAGTTCCCTAACTAGGTTTTCGAGGAGCTGGAGTTGGATGCACTTCCCGCAGATGCAGTCAGCAGAGACCAGTGAAGTGTCTCTCACCTGCCACATTCTGCAGGAGGAACATGCAACTGCCCATATCCTGCTACTCTGAAAGCCCGCACGGAACTAAACAAAGGAAGAGAAGAAAAAAACTGAGAAACCTAAAAACTTACCAAGTTTACAGACTCTTAGTAAGGTTAGAGGAGCTGGGTGGGAGGGAGGCCCTATGGTGTAGGATCTCTGGTTTAGATCTCACCCACTTAAAAACTTCCCAGGAGCCCTTTGCTCCTCCCTCGAAACCTCTCGGCAAATGGAGGCTCCGACGCCTGAAGTAGGTGTTTTAAACGGTTAGACTCCCCTTCCCAGCAGTCCTTTGCTCCTCCCTTGCACCTCTCGGCAAGGATATTTGCCTCCTTGCTCTCCATGGGAGTCGTACTGGAGGATTCGAAGGAGGCGAATGTTGTTCCTCTTTTCAAGAAGGGGAATAGGGAAATCCCTGGCAATTACAGACCAGTCAGTCTTATGTCTGTTGTCAGCAAAGCTTTGGAAAGATTTCTGAGGGATAGGATTTATGCAAAGCATAGTGTGATTAAAGACAGTCGGCATGGCCTTGTGAGGGGCAGGTCATGCCTCACTAGCCTTACTGAGTTCTTTGAGGAGGTGACAAGACAGGTTGACGAAGTTCGAGCAGTGGATGTGGTGTATGTGGACTTCAGCAAGGCATTTGATAAGGTTCCCCATGGTAGGCTCATTCATCAAGTCAGGAGGTATGGGATACAGGGAGATTTGGCTATCTAGATTCAGAATTGATTGGCTGACAGAAGGCAGAGAGTGGTTGTTGATGGAAAGTATTCTGCCTGGAGGTCAGTGTTGAGTGGTGTCCCATAGGACTGTGTTCTTGGGCCTCTGCTCTTTGTGGTTTTTATAAATGACCTGGATGAGGAGGTTAAGAGGTAAGCTAGTACATTTGCAGATGACACAAAGGTTGGAGATGTTGTCGATAGTATAGAGGTCTACTGCAGGCTGCAGCGCCACATAGACAGGATGCTGAGCTGGGCTGAGAAATGACAGATGGAGTTCAATCTGGATAAATGCGTAGTGATGCATTTTGGAAGGTTGAACTCAAATGCTGAATGTAGGATTAAAGACAGGAATCTTGGCAGTGTGGAAGAACAGAGGGATCTTTTGTATGCAAGTACATAGATCCCTCAAAGTTGCTACCCAAGTGGATAGGGTTGTTAAGAAAGCACATGGTATTTTGGCTTTCATTAACAGGGCAATCGAGTTTAAGAGCTGCGGTGTTTTGCCACAGCTCTACAAATCCTTGGTGAGTCCAGTTCTGATCGCCCCACTATAGGAAAGATACAGAGGCTTTGTAGCGGTGCAAAGAAGGTTTACAAGGATGCTGCCTGGACTAGAGGGCTTTCCTTATGAAGAAAGGTTGAATATGCTCGGACTTCTCGCTTCCTCCTTCTCTCTAGAGAGAAGACCTGATCGAGGTATAAAAGATAATGACTGGTACAAGGAGTCATAGTTTGAAGATATTAGGAGGCGGAATGGGAGTATTTGGCACCGATCATTTGGCCCCGCCATTTTGGTTCTAAACTGTTTTGGCGTCAGTGCATCTAGATAACCATCGTGTGAAAATTTTGGTTTGTTTCTCTTGCTTAGAATGGTGTCAGCCATTTCTGGTATGGGTTCAGCAAGAAAATAGAAAGAAAATTGTATTAAAGCTTACCAATGTGAAGACAGAAGGGCTTAAGTATCATCAAGGCAGTAGATGACTATTAACAATTGTTTAATGAGGAGAAAATGATTACAAAACGAGATTTGAATCTACAGCGGGTCATTACAGCTTTGACTATCAACTCTTGCTAGTTGAGAAAATTACATCAGGTCGTTAATTATCCTCTCTTCTTTAACCAAACAAGACTTTTTTTTAATTCTGAATTGGCGCCAAAACAGTTTAGAGCCAAAATGGCGGGGCCAAATGATTGGCACCAAAAGGGTGGCACCAAAATCGTACCCGACCCATTAGGAGGAAGGTATAAAGGAGACGTCAGAGGTAGGTTCTTTACGCAGAAAGTTGTGAATGCATGAATACGTTACCAGCTGTGGTGGTGGAAGCAGAGTCATTGGGGACATTTAAGCGACTGCTGAACATGCACATGGAGAGCAGTGAGTTGAGGGGTGTGTGGGTTAAGTTACTATATTTTACATTAGGATTAAATCTCGGCACAACATCGTGGGCCAAAGGGCCTGTTCTGTGCAGTACTTTTTTATGTTCTTTGTTCTAAAGCTATGTCCCCTCATGTTAATCTTCACCATCTGACGAAAAAGGCTCTCACTGTCAACCCTATCTAAACCTCTGAATATCTTATACATCTTGATTACGTCACCTCTCAACCTTCTTCTCTGCAACAAAAACAGCCTCAGTTCCCTCAGCCTTTCCTCGTAAGACCTATCTTCCATACCAGCCAGCATCTTGATAAATTTCCTCTGACCCTTCCCAAAGCTTCCACATCCTTCCTATAATGCGGTGACCAGAACTGCACGCACAACTCCAAGTGCGGCCTCACCAGTGTCTTGTACAACTGAAGCATGACCTCGTGGCTCTGAACTCATCCCCCCAATCATGAGTCTGTTTTGTTCCCACAAAACCACCTATCTGTCCCCCTAACTGTGGTGTCCCCAATGTCTAAGGCCCTGCTCCTCTTCCCCCTTCCTTTCTGAGCAGCAGAGATAGACTCTGTACCAGAGATCTGTGCCCATTTGCTTACCAATGGTGAGTCGTTCCCCCACAACACTATACAAAACGGTATACTTGTTGAGGGGAACCAGCGCAGGAGATCCCTGCACTGCCTGCCGGTTCCCTTTCCTACCCCTGACACTAACCCATCTACCTTCTTCATGTGGCTGTGGAGTAACTACCTCCCTGTAACTCCTCTGAATAACCCCCTCCGCCTCCCGAATGATCCAAAGTTTTTTTTTTAAGATTCCCTACAGTGTGGAACCAGGCCCTTCGGCCCAACAAGTCCACACAGACCCTCTGAAGAGCAACGCACACATTCCCTTACATTTACCCATGACTAATCCACCTAATACTATATGGGCAATTTAGCATGGGCAATTCACCTGACCTGCACATCTTTGGACTGTGGAGGAAACCCACGCAGACAGTGGGAAAATGTGCAAATTCCACACAGATATTTGCCCGAGACGGGAATCGAACCCAGGTCCCTGGCACTGTAAGGCAGCAGTGGTAACCACTGAGTCACCGTGCTGCCCAAGTTCATCCAGCTCCAATTCCATAACAGGGTTCTCAAGGAGTCCCTTGCTCCCCACATACTGCAGGAGGAACATTCAAATGCCCTAACCTTCATTCCCATTCTCAAAATCCCCAAATAGTCCGCTGAAAAAATGAAACACGAAAGAAAACACTTACCACCTTGCCAACCGACGCACAAAACATTTTTTTTTGTTTTTTTTAGATTAGATTAGATAGATTAGATTAGATTAGATTACTTACAGCGTGGAAACAGGCCCTTCGGCCCAACAAGTCCACACCGCCCCGCCGAAGCGTAACCCACCCATACCTCTACATCTACCCCTTACCTAACACTACAGACAACTTAGCACGGCCAATTCACCTGACCTGCACATCTTTGGACTGTGGGAGGAAACCGGAGCACCCGGAGGAAACCCACGCAGACACGGGGAGAACGTGCAAACTCCACACAGTCAGTCGCCTGAGGCGGGAATTGAACCCGGGTCTCCGGCGCTGCGAGGCAGCAGTGCTAACCACTGTGCCACCGTGCCGCCCACGGTTTCTTACGGTTCGAGGAGGAGGATGGGCAGGCGACACTACCTGAGTGGTGTTTTGGGTAAAGTAACTGCCCAAATATGTGACCTCGCTGACAGCCTCCTGCTTGACGCACCCGCACTTCCTGTTGCTGGATCAACAATGTGGCAAAAGAAAAGGTGCCAGTGTAGCGATGGAAGAAGGACTGTTTCATCTCAAGTCACATGGTCCATCTCTGACACCTCCCTCCCCTTCCTAGACCTCTCCGGTGACTGACTCAACACGAACGCCTATTTCAAACCCACTGACTCTAATTCCTCCCACTCACCTGCCCTGTTAAAAACGCTTTCCCCTCCTCCCAATTCCTCTGCCTACATAGTATCTGCTCCTAGGAGGAGCAATTCCACTCCAGGACATGCCTGATACTCTCCTATTTTAAGGACCACAAGTTCCCCTTCCGTGTGATTAACAATGCCCTCCATTGCAAATTCTCCACTTCCCGCAACACCTCCATTCCCCACACCTCCGACAAAGATAGAACCTCCCTGGTCCTCGCATTTGACCCCATGAATCTCCAGATCCAGCACATTATCCTGATCCATTTTTGCTATTTACGTCAGACCCCACCACCAAAAATATATTTACCACCCCACCCCATTTGCATTCCATGGAGACCACTTCCTTTGTGACTCCCTCGTTAGGTCCGTGCAGCACCTTCCCCTGCCACCGCACAAGATACAAAGTCTCCACCCACACCTTCCCCCTTCGTCCAACGCGCTAAAGGATCATTTCAAATCTGGCAGAGATTTTTCTCCACATCCTCCCACCTCGTGTATTGCATCTGTTGCTCTCAATGTGGTCTCCTCTACATCGAGGAGACCAAGTGCCAACTCGCAGAGCGGTTCAGGGAACATCTCTGATTTGCACACACCAACCAATCCCTCCACATGTGGCCAACAACTTCAACCCCCCACCCCCACCCTCACTCCTCCAAGGACATGCAAATCCTGGCCCGCCTCCAGGGCAAATCAAAGCCACTCGCCAGCTGGAAGAAGAATACCTCATCTTCCACCTCGGCACTGAACAACCACACGGCATCAACATTGGTTTTACCAGTTTCCAAATCTCCCCTCCTCCCACCTAATCCCAGATCCAACCCTCCAACTTGGCAACGCGCTCTTGACCTACTTACTTGTCCATATTCCTTATTACCTATCCGCTCCACTAACCTATCACAATTGCCTCTTATCTGCATCCGCCTAGCGCCATTCCACCTACCTTTACCCCAGCCCCACCTCCATCACCTTCTTTATGTCTCAGCACCCTTTCCCCTCCATGTTCCTGATGAAAGGGCTCATGCCTGAAATTTCAACTCTCCTGCTTCTTGGATGCTGCCTGACCTGCTGTGTTTTTACCATCGCCATGTATTTCGACTCAGTCGCCAGAGCATAAGCCTTGTCACTGTCAGCAACGGCACCCACCCACCCCACCACCACCAGCACTACCCCTGTGCAGGGTTCAAGTGAAGCGCTGTGCTGAACTCCTCTCCCCTGAATTCAGCTCCATCAAATGGCTGACTCTGTAGGCTGCAGTTCCTGCACTCACCTCGTTCTCAGCTGCACTCTGGTTCAGCCTGGATAATGTGCTGAAGCAGTGGTGGGTGATCGATTGGCTCAGCCCAGCAAAGGAGTAAAGGCCATAGATGACATACTCACCAGCCCTGTGTACTGAGTGAACCGCAAGACATGGGGGAGATACTAAATGAGTATTTTGCATCAGTGTTTACTGTGGAGAAGGTTATGGAAGCTAGAGAACTTGGGGAAGCTAGTTGACATATTGAAAAATGTCCATATTAGGAGGAGGTGCTGGGTGTCCTGAAACACATTAAGGTGGATGCATTAAATCCCCAGGACCCGATCAGCTGTACCCTAGAACTTTGTGAGAAGCTAGGGAAGTGCTTGCTGGGCCCCTTGTTAAGATATTTGTATGATCGATAGCCACAGGTGAGGTGCCAGAAGGCTGGAAGTTGGCTAACCTTGTGCCACAATTTAAGAAAAGTGGTAATAAAAATCCAGGGCGCTGGAGACCAGTGACTCTGATAGTAGTGGTGGGCAAGTTGCTCAAGGGGATTCTGAGGGATAGGGTTTACATGTATTTGGAAAGGCAAGGACTGATTATGGAGAGTCAACGTGGCTTTGTGCTGAAATCTTATCTGAGTAGCTTAATTGAGTTTTTTGAAGAAGCAACAAAGAGGTTTGATGAAGGCAGAGCGGTGGACATGATCAAAATGGACTTTGCTAAGGCAATCGACAAGGTAGAGTGGTTAGCAAAGTTAGATCATATGTAATACAGGAAGAACTAGCCATTTGGTTACAGAACTGGCTTGAAGGTAGAAGACGGAGGATTGCTTTTCAGAGTGAATGCCTGTGATCAGTGGTGTGCCATATAAATGATTTGGATGTGAACATAAGAGATGTGCTTAATAAGTTTGCAGATGGCACCAAAGTTGGTGATGTATTAGGTAAGGGGAAAGGTTCCCTCCGAGCTGAGAGATGGAGTTTAATTTAGATAAATGTCAGGTGCTGGATTTTGAAAAGGCAAATTAGAGCAGAACTTATACACTTAATGATAAGGTCCTGGGGAGTGTTACCGAGACAAGACACTTTGGAGTACAGGTTAATAGTGCCTTGAAAGTAGAGTTATAGGCAGACAGGGTAATGAAGATGTTTGGTATGCTTGCCTTTATTGGTCAGAGCATTGAGCATCAGAGTTGGGAGGTCATGTTATGGCTGTACAGGGCATTGGTTAGTTCAATTTTAGAATACTGCATTCAAGTCTGGCCACCCTGCTATAGGAAGGATGTTGTGAAACTTGAAAGGGTTCAGGAAAGATTTATAAAGGTGTTGCCGGGGTTGGAGGGTTTGAGCTCTGGGGAGAGGCTGAATTGTTGGGGATGTTTTCCCTGGAACTTTGGAAGCTTAGGGGTGACCTTAGGAAGGTTTATAAAATCATGAGGGGCATGGTTAGGGTGAATAGCCAAGATCAGTGACCAGTGGGGTACCGCAGGGATCCGTGCTGGGACCGCAGCTTTTTACAATATATGTAAATGATATAGAAGATGGTATCAGCAATAACATTAGCAAATTTGCTGATGACACAAAGCTAGGTGGTAGGGTGAAATGTGATGAGGATGTTAGGGGATTACAGGGTGACCTGGACAAGTTAGGTGAGTGGGCAGATGCATGGCAGATGCAGTTTAATGTGGATAAATGTCTGGTTATCCACTTTGGTGGCAAGAACAGGAAGGCAGATTACTACCTCAATGGTATCAAATTAGGTAAAGGGGCTGTTCAGAGAGATCTGGGTGTTCTTGTCCACCAGTCAATGAAGGCAAGCATGCAGGTACAGCAGGTCGTGAAGAAGGCTAATAGCATGCTGGCCTTCATAACAAGAGGGATTGAGTATAGAAGCAAAGAGGTGCTTCTGCAGCTGTACAGGGCCCTGGTGAGACCACACCTGGAGTACTGTGTGCAGTTCTGGTCTCCAAATTTGAGGAAAGACATTCTGGCTATTGAGGGAGTGCAGCGTAGGTTCACGAGGTCAATTCCTGGAATGGCAGGATTGCCTTACACGGAAAGACTGAAGCGACTGGGCTTGTATACCCTTGAGTTTAGAAGACTGAGAGGGGATCTGATTGAAACGTATAGGCTTATGAAAGGACTGGACACTCTGGCAGGAGGGAACATATCCCCGTTGATGGGGGAGTGCCGAACCAGAGGACACAACTTAAAAATACAGGGTAGACCATTTAGGACAGAGATGAGGAGAAACTACTTCACCCAGAGAGTGGTGGCTGTGTGGAATGCTCTGCCCCAGAGGGCAGTGGAGGCCCAGTCTCTGGATTCTTTTAAGAAAGAATTGGATAGAGCTCTTAAAGATAGTGGAGTCAAGGGGTATGGAGATAAGGCTGGAACAGGATACTAATTAGGAATGATCAGCCATGATCATATTGAATGGCGGTGCAGGCTCGAAGGGCAGAATGGCCTACTCCTGCATCTATTGTCTATTGTCTATTGTCTATTGTCTATCTTTCCCCAGGATAGCAGAGCCTAAAACTAGAGGGCATAGGTTTGACGTGAGGGAGGGAAAGATATTAAAAGTACCTAAGGAGTAACTACTTCATGTAGAGGGGAGTGCGTGTATGGAATGAGTTGCCAGAGGAAGTGGTGGACCTTGGTACAATTACAACATTCAAAAAGGCACTTGAATGGGTACATGAATAGGAAGGATTTAGAGGGAGGTGGGGCCAAATGCTGGCAAATCAGACTAAATTAGTTTGGGATATCTTGTCAGCATGGACCAGTTGGACTTCAGGGTCTGTTTCCATGCTGTGCAGCTCTGTGACTTTATGACTATCACTCTGACTGACAGTGCCGTACACCCACATTCTAATTGCTCTTCCCCACCCCACACCCCGCTTCAGCACAGCAGTTGAAAACCACTAGCATAAGAACTCTTATTGAATTGCTTACCAATAACCTGCTCAGTCAAGCTCGTTTTGGTGTGCAGTTTGGTTCTGCCAGTCTCACTCTGCTCCTGACCTTCTAATAATTCTGAATCCAGCAATGACAAAACAGTTGACCTCCAGAGGTTAGGTGAGATTGAATGCCTCTGATAACAATGTGGCATTCAATTGAGTTTGGCATCCCATAACCCAAGAAAGATTGGTGTCAATGGGAATCAGAGAGAAATCTTCACTCTTTGGAATCATGTCTGGAACAAAGAAAAATATTTGTCAATTTTGGAGAACAAACATTGAAGTCCGAAAACAGTATTGCAAGATTTCCTTAATGTCCCAGCTGAACCATCATCAGCTGCTTCCCACCATGATCAGAAGTGGAAATGTTTGCTGATGATTCAACCATGTTTAGCACCACTTGCGACTCCTCAGAAGCTGAAGTAGCCTTTGTCGCTATACAGTGAGCAACATCCAGACTTGGACTGATTAGTGGCAAGTAACCATCTCTGGAAAGTATTGCCCTTGATATTCCTTGACATTACCATTGCTGATTTACCCACTGTCAATATCCTTGGGGTCACTAATGACTGGAAATTGAACTGGACTAGGTATGTAATTCTGTGACTACAAGAGCAGGTTAGAGGCTGGGAATACTGCAGCAAGTCACTCATCTCCTGACTCCCCAAAGCCTGTCTTATCACCAAAAGGCACTGAACCAAACTAGTGTCAAGTGACTCCCACATGCTGCAACTGTCCTGCCATCCTTAGTGCTCTCTAAGGAGTTGCACCACTTTCGTATTCAACTTTATATTTAGTTTTGTTTTTGTGTACTTTATTAACCTTACCACCAGCTGCTAAATTATTTTGAACCTTGGGAATAGAATAATTCCTATTCATCAAATATTCTCTAATTTAGCAGCAGATTCTCTTATCACAAAGTAAGAATCAGTTCTTGGAGGCTGGAAATACTAAGAGAAAACACCACAGCAAGTCTCCCTCCCTCTGCTTAACTATCTGAACTATTTAACTCTCGCTAAGTTAACTAGTTGTAAATGGTCTTAACGCAAAAGACCTTTCTGACTTAGTAAATGAAGGTCCAGTTTCAGCTGGTCCTGAATTAAGCTGATGTTTAATGGAATCCTTGGAAGAAAATCCTGCTTAAGGCTAACTACTAGAGAATTTAAACTGTGGATTTCAGTTTGCCAACTATAGAGTAAAGTAGATTTGTACAAAATGCAAATTTAGACTTTCTTACTCAACAACTGCATGCACTGTGTCCTGGCAAGTTACCAGTGATGTGATTTTAAGGCAATTCTGTTTGTTTTAATGAATTCAGGCAAATTGGCAAAGTTAAAATATATTTGAACAAATTGTAAATCTTAACTTCCTTTGTGCAAAATGAGATTCCTTCATTAGGTTATGGGTATACAAGTAAAAAAGAAGCCAAAATCAGGATTTGACATTGTGGTCTAGTTATTTTCTTAACACACTATGTTGAACCTCAGTAGGAATATGTTCAGTGAGGAAAAGAGTATTATGTAAGAGTGATAAATGTTTAGATCAATTTACCAAGTGAAAAGGTGGCAGAGACCCACCGAGATATTCAAAAATACAAAATGTTGCAATACCGCTTTTGAGATGAGAGTTTGACAGAACAACAGTCTGAGTTATAGGGAGAGGTTGAATGAGCTCGGACGTCTTTCTTTAGAGTGTAGGAGACTGAGGGGGAATCTTATAGAAGTATATAAGATAATGAGAGGCAGGGATAGAGTGAATGCAATCAGTCTTTTTCCCAGTGCTGGGGAATCGAGGACTAGACAGGATAGAATAAAAGGGAACCTGAGGAGCATATGTTTTATAGAGAGGGTGGTGTGTATATGAGCTGCCAGTGGAAGTGGTTGAGGTGGGTACATTAACAACATTTATAAGGCGTTTGGACAAATGCATGGATAGGAGAGATTTAGAAGGATATAGGCCAAGTATAGGGAAATGGGGTTAGTATTGTTGGTCACTTTGGTGAGCATGGACCTGCCTCCGTGCTGTAGGACTCTGTGAATCCTAACAAATTGCCTTTCCTCAGTGTTAGGACTGCAGCTTTTCAGTTTATATATATTAATGAGCTACATGAAGGAACTGAGGACATTCTGGCTAGGTTTGCAGATGATGCAAAGATAGGTGGAGGGTCAGGTCATATTGAGGAGGCAAGGAGGCTGCAAAAGAATTTAGACAGGATAGGAGAGTGGGCAAAGAAATGGCAGATGGAATACAATGCGGAAAAGTGAGAGGTCATGCACATTGGTAGGAAGAATAGAGGCAGACTATTTTCCAAATGGGGAGAAAATTCAGAAATCTTAAGTGCAAAGGGGCTTGGGAGTCTGAGGCCAGGTTTCTCTTAAGATCAACTTGCAGGTCACGTCGGTAGTTAGGAAGGCAAATACAATGTTGTCATTTATTTTGAGAGGACAGGAATATAAAACATGTACATCTGAGGCTTTATAAGGCTGTGGTCAGACCAAATTTACAATGTGAGCAATTCTGGGCCCCATACCTCAGAGGATATACTGGCCTTGGAGTGGGTCCAGAGGAGGTTCACAAGAATGCTACCAGGAGTGAAAGGCTTAACATATGAGGAGCATTTGAGGACTCTGGGTCTATACTCAGTGGAGTTTAGAAGTATGATAACCGGATCTAAATGAAACTTGGGTAATGGATAACTGTTTGAAAGGGGAAAAAACAGTCAGTCAGTGGAGGGATCCCCTGTGGTCATTCCCCTGAAAAACATGTATACCGTTTTGGATACTGTTGAGGAGGGGAGTGACTTAACAGGGGCATGCAATGGGGTGTAGAGTCTGCCCCTCTTGCACAGAAGGGAAAGAGGGAAAGGAGGAGTGTTAGTCATTGGGGACTCAACAGTTAGAGGGTCAGATAGAAGGTTTTTTGGGAACGAATGAGACTCGCGGTGTGTTGCCTCCCAGGTGCCAGGGTCCATGATGTCTTGGATTGTGTCTTTGGGGATCGTTCCTTTGTCCTGAAGGGAGAGGGTGACTAGCCCCAAGTCGTGGTCCATGTAGGTACTACAGGTAGAAAGAGGGATAGGGATGTAAGGCAGGATTTCAGAGACTAGAGTGGAAGCTGAGAGCTGAAACAAACAGCGTTGTTATCTCTGGTTTGTTACCCGTGCCACGTGATAGCGAGGCAAGGAATAGGGAGAGATATCAGCTGAACACGTGGCTGCAGGGATGTGCAGGAGGGGAAGGTTTCAGGTACATGGATAATTGGGGCTCATTCTGGGAAAGTGGGATGTCTACAAACAGGACGGTCTTCACTTGAACCAGAGGGGTACTAATATCCTGGGTGGGAAATTTGCTGGTGCTATTCAGGTGCGTTTAAACTCGAACTCAGCAGGGGAATGGGAACCTGAGATGCAGTTTCAGTGCACAGGAGGATGAGAGTAGGGAGGACAGGGACAGGATTTCACGGTCACAGGAATGTGTTGGCAGACAGCAAGGTGGTTTAAAGTGTGTCTACTTCAGCACCAGAAGTAACCGAAATAAGGTAGGTGAACTTGCAGCATGGATAGGTACCTGGGACTTCGATTTGTGGCCATTTCGGAGATCAAATGGCCTAATTTCTGCTCCGATGTCTTTTACTGCTATGGTGTGATATTTCTAATATTATTTCTTGATTACAGTGAGATCTTTTACTGATTTGCTTTTGCTTTCATTTTAAATGTTTGGAAAATGTGTCATCGAGTTACTTAATCATCACAAACTTAAGCAAAATTAAGCAAAAGTAAATCATGTTTTTCTATTGTAGATCAGTGTAAAAAGCATAAACTACAAAATTTGTATGTATTTGCTCTGTCACTTACACATCATCTTTTGTGACATTCAGGTGCAGAAACAGGAAGTTGCGATGGAAGTTCTACACCAGGATCTAGAACAGGCAAATGATGAGCTAGAGCGGCTTAATTCAAGCCACTTGGAGGAGCGAGCCCGCCTGATTGATGATCTACAAAGCTGTGAAAGAGAAATTGACCTGCTTAAAGAGACAATTGCAGAGAAGGCACATGAATTGACTGACCTCTTTAAGACTGTGGCAGAATATTCAGAGCATAATATAACACTGAAAGAGCAAAATAAATGTAAGGAACAGGAGATAGGAGAACTTCGAGCAGCCTTAGAAAAGGTTGAAATGGAGATCATGCTACTGAGGAAAACTCAATCTGTTGATGACCAGACCACGAATGCCAGCATTTCTGCACTTGTAGATCAACTTTCTCAGATTGAGTCTGAACTCAGCAATGCTAGGAGTGAAGATGAAACAAAGGGGAAAGAAATTGCTTCCTTATTGAAGCAGATTGGAGAAAATAATAACATAATTCAAGGCCTACATTCAGAATTACAGAAGCAGAAACAATCAGCTAAAGCTCATCTTGTGGATTGTAGTGCTCAGATATCCTTACTTGAAAATAAGATCATCATAGCCACACAACAGCTTCAAGAAACAACTGCTGCAAACCAACAAGAAATTGAATCTCTCAAGGCTCAGTTGATCGAAAGCAGTTTGGCAAAAGGGAGACTTGACCGTTCTCTCCGAGAGAAGGAGGAAAAAGAACAATGTTTGGAGAATGAGATGAAAACTTTGAAGAATCAGTGCAACAATCTGATATCTGACGCTGTTGGAAAAAAGGAGGAGTTGACAAAGTTGTCTAAGAAATTTGCTGAACATAAAAAAGAAGCTGAAATCCGACTGCAGGAGAAGATGGATCTTGTTGCCTCTTTGGAGAAGAAGCTTCAAGCTATTCAAGAAACCAATTCTCAACTAATCCAAGAAGTACAGGCTAAAGAAATTGAAAGGCAAGATTTGAAAAATCAGATAGATGAGATGACCGGATTACTTGCTGACTTAAAAAAGCAAACACAAGAACTTAATGAAACAAATGGGCAGCTGCAGGCAACAGTAAAAGAGCAAGTTCAAAGTCTTTCAGAGCAAGCTAAACTTCTGTCTGAATCAAATGAAAGAATTGCTAATCATTTGGAAGTTGAGTTCAATTTGGAGCATCAGATAAAAGAACTGACCATTAAAAATGAAAATTTCAAGGAAATTGTCAACATGAAAGAAGATGAGCTTTTCAATAGAAATGATGTTATTCAACAGTTAGAAAAAGGAATAGCTTCCAAAGAAGAGCAGATTTTACAGTACATAAGTACAATTTCTCAACTTCAAATAGATAAAGAATCTTTGGTTCCAAAACTAGAACTTCTGAAAATGTTGGAACAGAAGGAAGGAACAGTCGAAGAGCAATTACGTGAAAAAATAGATGAGTGTGACTTTCTGAAAAATCAAATTCTAGAAAAACAGAAAACCACTGAGCAGGTTCGAGGGCAACTGCAGTCCTTGACAGTTCAGCTTGGAGAACTTCGTCTTTTACTCGCTGAAAGGGAGAATTTGTTAAGCAATAAAATAACGGAATGCATCTCTCTCCAAAACCAGCTTCATGAAGGACAAGAGACGTTGATGCGGCTACAAGATCAAATTCAGGATTCCAATATTGAACTTGAAGTCAAGGATGTAGCTTTAAAACAAAAGCTATCTGAGTGCGATGGCCTACAGAAAACACTAAGCCAGCAACAACTTACTGCTAAAAGCTTAGAGAGTCAAGTGCATGCATTGACAGAAGAAACGGAAAAACTCAGACAACTATTAGAAAATAGAGAGTCGCTCCTAAGTAATAAGTCCAGCGAATGTCATGTACTGCAAGGTCAGCTTGACCTGAAAACTGATACAATTGTATCCTTGCAAAAACAAATGGAAGCACTGACTGTTGACAAACAATGCCTTCAGAGTGAAAGTAAAGAGCTGCAACTGTCTTTAAGTAAATGGACTGCTGAGCACAATCAACTGCTGATTAAAGCAAATAACTGTGAATCTGTGGCAGCCTTTGCACAGGATCAGGCAAAAATTCTTGTCATTGAAAATCAAAAACTTAAAGAAAACCTTGAAAATGTGAACTCTACACTATGCAGTAAAACAGATGAGGTTGCAGCTCTCCAGGCCTTACTGTCACAAAAGGTGGGAATGGTAACCTCGCTGAATGAAAATGTCAGTACCATGGATGTTGGCAATGGGAAATTTGCATTGAATCTTGAAGGGAAACAAATTTCATCAAATCGGCAGGCAATGTTGCTGCAACAGGAGCAAGGCAAAGTCTTGCAGGAGGACAGGCAGATGAGTCAATATGTGCAGATAATTTCACATTTACAAGCTCAAGTGCAAATGATCACATCTGAAGCTGCTCAGTTTAAACAGATGCTGCAAGAGAAAGAGACTGCTCTTCAACAGAAAGCTGACTTAGGTGGAGAGCTTGAGAAAATAACTGCTGAGCATGAGGCATTAAAATTGCAATCTATGGAAAATATGGAAACCATTTTGAAACTTCAAAACCAAATCCAGGCCATGACTTCTAAAATATACGAATTAAAATGCAGCCTTGAGGAAAGAGACAAGTTGCTGGCCTGTAAAGTTGATGAGTGTGTCAAAGTCAAAGCAGTACTTTCTGAAACAGAGGATATAATTTCACAACTTCAAGAGCAACTGGCAGCTGCCAGCACTGAAGTTGAACAACTGAGGACTACTGTGCAGGAAAAGGAAATGATGGTACAGCAGATCAAGGAAAATACTGCAACTTGCAATGAAGCATTAATGTTAAAGATACAAACAAAGGAAACTGAATATTCAGCACTTAACGAAAAGTTTAATAATCTTGAACATTTACTTTCACAATGTAATAATCAAATAAACCAACAGAATTCAGAAATAAGCCAACTGAAAGAAGTTCTTGTGCAAAAGGAAGCTTCAGTTTTAGAGGAGAGAAACCTTGTCAGGAAATGGCAAGACCGGGCAAATGAGTGTGATTTTCTGGAATTGGAATTCACTGAGAGTAGAGAGAAGGTTTCTCAACTCCAGAATGAAGTGCAGAACCTGTTGTCCGAGTCAAAGCGACTTGAGGAATTACTGCATGAAAAAGAAACTGCTTTTAGTCACCTGCAGGAAAGGTATGCTGCGCAGTCTGAACAGTTTGAGGAATTTGGTGAAATGCTTCGTGTGAAGGAGCAAGAAATAACAGAACTTCAGGCAGCACTTTGTACAAAGGATGTCAATATTCAAGTCATAGAAAGTAATGTGAATGCTTTGATGATTGAAGTTAAGTCATTAAAAGAGGAACTGCAGAAGAGTCAGGTATCACTAACTGACTACAGGAATGTTATACAGCAAAAAGATGATCTGTTTGCTATCAATCAGAGGAACATAGAGAGTCAAATTGTAACTCTAGAAGCACAAAAAATCCAATATAAAGAAGCTGCAGAACGACTTGACATGATTAATCAGGATTTAAAACAGAACGAACTAATCCTTCAGAAGAAATATTTGGATCAGACACATCACATTGAGAAACTTGACTCAAAGCTGAAGGCTTCGATTGAAAAATCTGCTGAAGACTACCAAGAGAAAGCAGCATTGATTGAACATCTTTATCAGCAGAGTGATCAACTTAAAAAAGAAAATTCACAATTAGTTCACCAGATTAAAGTGATGAAGATGGAAAAGGAACAAACGAGTGTCTCATATCAGCAGAAAGCAAATGAATTGCAGGTGCTTGAAGAAAAGCTTGCAACAATGTGTGATATCAGGGGAAAACTTGATATTTCGCAGCTCTTGAAAGATGAAACTGGATCTCTTCAAAACCAGGTCAGTGTTAAATCAGAACAAATAGCAAAACTGAAACTGGAAGTTCAAAATTTAGAGGAAAAGCTGACCGAGTCGGAAAGGAAGTCATTAGAATTTGGTAGGGAAACTGAGAAAAATAATCTGCTAACGGAGAAATTGAGCAATTTAGCAAATCAACTAGAGTTGAAAGATGTTAAAATAGATAGCTTACAAAAGGCACTAGATAATTTGCAAGCGCAACTTTGTGAGCAGTCGTCTGTTTTAAAAACCAGTTCAAGCCGTCTGAAAGAACAAGAAGTGTTGGCATCAAACTTTAGTCAACAAGTTGTTGAGAAACAATCCAAACTGGATGAATTGTCAGCTTTGGTTTTAAGCACCAAATCTGCTGTTACTGAGTTAAAGCAAACTCTATCTGAGAAAGAAAAAGTTGAAAATTTGCAAAATAGTATTTCAGCAAGTGAAAAGCGAGGTTCAGAAATTACAGAAAGCATGGGCGATAAAATAAAATCCTTTGAAGAAGAAAAGCTCTCATTCTGTAATGAGCTCAAACAAACTGAATTAAATCATCATTTGGAACTAGAAGCTTTACAACAAGTAGCTGATCTTCAAAAGGTACAATCACAAGGTGTACTCAGAGAAAAGCAGCCTCTTTTAGATGAAAATATCCAACAAAGTAATTCAGCACAAGAGCAGATCAGTGTTTTGGAGGAAGAACTTAACAAAAAGTCCCAACAGTTGGAGGATGCTGTCAAGGAAGGGCCTCAGCATTTTGATTCCTTGCAAAAGAAGGGACGAGCAGCACACTTATTGACTATGCAAGTGAACCAACACCAAGAGTTGGAAATTTCTCTCAGCCAGCAGCTGAGTGAAAAGAAAGCTTCAACTGCGCAGCTTACGGAATCCATATCAAAGGAAATGGTTACAGCAGCAGAAGAGGCAAAACCTTTGGCTGGTCAAATAGAAGAGCTTAAGGTTCAGCTTCATGTTTCTAATGAAAAGATAGACAGGCTTACAGATGAACTAGCCAAATATAAGAAACAACTAGAAGAGCAAGAAATTCTTCTGAATGCAAAAGAAACCCAATACCAAGGCATTGCTGCTGAAAATGAACAGTTACTTTCACAAACAGAAATACTTGCAAAGGAACGGGACCTACTCAAAAAGAAATTTCAAGCTGCACTAATAACTAGAAGGGATTTGATGAAGAAAGTTCAAGAGTTGCAGCAAGGAGCCATTGGCAAAGAGAAGGATCAGCACATCACAGAAATGCAGCATAATTACAGAATGCTTGAAAGTCAGACACAAGAGTTGACCTCAGAAGTCACAATTAGTCAGAAACAAATTAAACAGCTTGAATCACATCTTGAAGTCCTAAAACAACAGTTGGTGGAAAAGGACAGTGATATAAATATTCTGAGTGAGACCCTTTCCAAAAAAGATACTGATCTAGAACAATTGGAAGAAAAGTTCAATAAATGTGAAATGGAACAAGAAGCCCGGTCTGTGGAATTGCTTCAAACTCTTCAAAAGAAAGATTCCTCAATTGCACAACTCCAGGCTGTTTTAAAAGACAAAGCGAAAGCATTTGAAGATGAGCGCTGTCAACTTATTTCAGATCTTGAGAAAATTAAAAGTTCTTTACCAAAACAAACGGAGTGTTCGAACACTGAATCACCTGGTAGAAACAAGGATCCTGGATATGGTAATAATAGTGTCATGGAGATCATTGAACAGGTAAATGTGCTCAAACAAGAAAAGGAGCAGTTACAAAAGAAACTTCAGGCAGCTCTTTTGGCTCGAAAAGAAGCTATCAAGAAGCTTCATGAGAAGGATAAACACCATAAAGAGCAGTTGTCCCTACAGAAGGAGGAATACAGTCACATTTCAGAAATGTATTTTGTGCAAACCAAAGAGTTAGAAAATGTGAAAGGAGAACTAGCTGTACTCCACCAAACACATCAAACAAAGCTAACAGAGTTTGAGTGTAATAGAGAACTGACAGGGACTCTGCAAGAGCAGTTGCAATCTGTCACTGTTACGCTTAATGACAAAGAAAAGGCATTAGAACAGCTTAAAGTTCAACTTGAACAGAAGAGCAAAATGCTTGCTGCCTTAAGTCAGCAAGATGAAGTTCAGATCCTTGAAAAGAAATTAACAAGCATGGTTTCCTCATTAGCAGTTAAGGATACTGATTTGAAAAGCCTTCAAACTGAGAACGACCAACTTCAACAAGAGAAAACCAAACTAATGTCAGAGTTAGGGAGCGCACAAGTTAGGATTGTTGAAACATCAGAAGAAACCAGAGTGATAAAGCATTCTCTAACCAGTCTTGAACGTCAGTACCAAGAGGAAAAGGAGCTCAAGGCTACAGAGATTATTTGGCTTCAAAATCAGTGTCATTCAATACAAGCCGAAGCTGAAAGCCTCAAAGTTGCCCTGGAGGGAGCACTAAAAGATAAAGAAAATTATTCCCGTACTCTAGAAAATTCAGCTAAAGATATTGCTTGTCTCAAAACACAGCTGTTGGATTTACAAGGAGAGAAAGACCAGATTCAAGCACAGCTTGATTTTTTTCAGGGGGAGAATGCAGAAGTCAAATCAACATTGCAGCAAGCTTCCCAGTATCGAAAAGTACACGAGAAAGAGAAGCTGCATACTCAATTGTTGTCTGTGCAGTCAGAGCTAGCAAAGATGCATGAGAGTTTACAAAAACGGGATAACACCATCGAGACATTGGAGTGTACATTGTCTGCAAAAGAGAAGCTCCTGGAAGAACTGAAATTGCAAGTTACAAAACAATTATTTTATGAAACAGAAAAAGAAAGAGGAAAGACTTCGATCATTGAAGTTCAACAGAAGGCAGCAGACAATTCTGAAGAGTGCAGGTCTAAAGAACTGACTCAACGAAAGCTACAAGCCGCGCTAATATCCCGGAAAGAAGCCCTGAAAGAAAATAAAGCTCTTAAGCATGATGTTAATGCTTTAACATCAGAAAAAGAAGTTCTTATTTCCAAGATTTCTACCCTTGAAATAAGCTTAGTTGATGTAAAGAAACAACTGGAGCTTTTACAACAAGCAATTTCAACACATCATGAAGAGAAGGCTATGCTTCTTTCTGAAGTAGATGCAATATTTGCAGAAAAACAGAACATAAATGCTGCATATGAAAGTCTAAAGCTTACTCTAGAAATGGTAACAGAAGAGAAGCAAGACCTTTCTCACCAGCTGGATTCATTGAAATATTCTCAGGCACCTGAGCTGTCAGAGTTGAAAGCAAAACATGATGAACTAAAGCATGAATATGAATCTCTTTTACAGTCCTATGAAAACATTGGAAATGAAATGGATAAAATGAGACAGATAGTTGAAACAACCAGAAAGGAAAAGCAAGAGATTGTTTACAAATTCCGTGAAGTTGAGGCTAAGAATCAACATATTGAGAAACAACTCGAGGAGGTGAGTGATCACAATGATAAAATGAAGGACAAAATGAGAAAGCTTGCAAAATCCAAACAGCAGAGAGTTCAGGAACTTGAAGAGGAAATTGAAAGAATCAACACTGAGTTGCAAGCTATTTCTACAAATCAAAGTCTCACAAATGAATTGTCTGTTCAGTACAATCAACTCAGAGAGGAAAACAATTTGCTAAAGCAAAACTATGAGGAGCTTAAGTCAGAATTTTATAAAACTCAGAAGGAAAATGAGCATTTACTGAAAGAACTTAACACATCTACATCTATATTTGATGAGCTACAGCCCAAAGAGACATTTCATTCATCGGAGTTACACTCCAAAATTGATAAATCCCAAATAAATGAGTCATTATCTTCAGGCAAACAAACGTTGGAGGCTGAGGACAGAACAATTCAAGGTGTGGAGCAAGCAAGGCAGCTATTGTCTGAGAAACTAAAACAGCTGAAGTTATATCACAAGATGGAGAGCCATGAAAAAGAAGGTGTAATTATAGAACTTCAAGTAGTGAAAGGATATCAGCAAGAGATTGTGAACTTAAATGAAAAAGTAAAAATTTTAGAAGATGATAAATCCCTTCTGCAAGAAGAACTTGAAAATGCTCAAGAAATGTCTGACAAGGTCAAAAATGAAAAAGAGTATCTGGAGGCAGAGTTACTTAAAAACGCAGAAAAACTTGATCAGTTAACAGAAACACTGAAGACACTTAAAGTACAAAATAATTCACTTATCAGTGAATTGGACAGCTTCAAACAAGAGAAATGCCAGTTGGTCAAAGCAAAGGAAGACCAGGAAATAAAATGGGTAAAAGAATTTGAGGAGAAGCTCCGGTCTGCTCAGAGAGGTAAAGTCAGGTCCAATGGTGAAACCAAACAATTGCAAGAACTGTTAAAAGAGAAACAACAGGAAATAAATCAGTTACAGAAGGACTGCATCAAATACCAGGAGCTCATTTTGGACTTGGAACGATCAGTCAAAGCATCTGAGTCTGCTTGTGAAGAACTGCATAATAAACTAGAGTGCGCAACTGCAAGAGTCTCCAAATCTGAAGAGCAAATCAGAATTGCTCAAGAAGAGCTTTCTTCTTATAAAGGTTTGCTCCGCAGTGCCAAAAGTGAAGCTGATGGTATTCAGGCACAGTGTTTAGAATTAACGGAAGAGCTACAAAAAAAAGAAGAGAAAGCAAAAGCCCAAATTACTGAAAAAGAGAAGAAATTCCTTGTGACTTTGGAGCAGCATAAAACAATTCATCAAAAAGAAATAGTCAGTTACCAGGACAAACTAGATTTGTTGGAGCGTGATAAAGATAGGGTGGTTGCAGAACTCTTGGAAGTACAGGCTGAACAAAATGGCCGTGACCTACTCATTAAAAAGCTTCAAGGTGAGCTAAATTGTAATTTGGCAAATTTGGCAGCTTTCGCAAAATGTATGTCCTCTCTTCAAGATGACAGAGATAGAATTATTGAAGAAAGCAAAAAATGGGAAACTCGATTCCAAGATGCCATCCAAAATAAAGAACATCAAGTGCGAGCAAAGGAAGAAATGTTACAGAAACTTAATGATGAAATCAAGCAAAAATCTTTTGATGTTCAAGAGCTCCAATACAGATCTTTAAAGTTAGAGCAGACAATAAATGAACTTACTGTGAGCAGCAAAGATGCAGAGGTGAAACATCAGAATGAATTGGTTAATATGAAAGAACTTATTTGCACACATTCTGAAAAACTTGAAGAGATGGAGAGATTGTTAAAAGAGAAAGAAGTAGCCTTGAGCAAATTGTTGCAAGAGAATAATGACTTAAGCACACAGCTTTCTGATATGAGCCATTCTGTGACCAAATTGAAAATAACTGAGCAAATGCTGGAAAAAAATCTGGCAGAGAAACAATCCGAAAGTCGCCAGCTTCTGTCTGAAAATGAAAAATTAAGTGCTGACCTGGAGAAGCAAAATGCTATTGCCCAGCAGCTGAAGCTAATGCTAAGCAATAAGGACATGGAGATTTCAAAACTCATTTCATCAAAAGAAGGTGAAATTTCAGAGTATATAGCAGAATTACAGCAACAATATAAAACACAAATGGAGGTCTATGAGAATAAGTTGAAGGTTTTCCAGCATGATAACTGTAAAGCAGCCAGTGAAGTCAAAGAATTGCAGAAGCAGGTCGATAAAAGCAGAGAAGACAAAGACAAAGCAATTGCCAAAATAGATGCATTTACAAAATCCATGGCCTCTCTTCAAGATGATAGAGACCGTATCTTATCAGAATATACACAACTTGAACAACGCCACCTTGATATGCTAAGTCAGAAGGATGGTTTTATTCAGGAGAGTGCAACTGAAAACAATGAACTTAAGCAAGAGATCAGAAATTTGCTCAACCAAATGGATGACCTTAATTCTGAAAATGCAATGCTTAGAGCACAATTGATTCAGTACAGGGAGGAACTTAACCAGGTATTGTCCTTGAAAGATAATCAGTTGAAGGAGCTACTTCAAAAGCAACTCCAGCAAATTAAGAATCTTGAGATTGAAAAAAGCAATATTGAGAAACAATGGAAAGAAGCACAGAAATCTCTTGAAAAATGCAATGAAAGCATAAATTCCTTACAAGTGGAAAACAAGCAAATTATGGCACAAATGATCGAACTTAAGATTGCCCCTTTACACACACAAGACAAATCAGAAACAAATGAGAGAAAGTTAATTCTGGAACTTCAACAGAAACTTAAAGGTATAACTCTAGAATATGATGAACTAAAAAAGGATTTCGATGTTAAAACAACCATTTTAGAGGAACTTGAAAACAAATGCATTGACGTTGACAGTCTGACAAAGTCAGAGACTGGGTTCAAAGTCACTGAAAAAGCAGTTGAAATTGTACAGGAAAGAACTCAAGAAAAACTGGTTGGATCATCAAATGATTTGGTGAGTGACCAAAAACATTAGGATACCATACATGAGAATAAGGAGCTGATTTCTCAGATGGAAACTTTTGAAAAAGCAGTGATAGCTCGACAGTGAAAGAGACAACAAGCACTTAGAGGATATCCAGCAACTCCAAATCAAGCATCCAAATGAACATAAGATAGAACATGATTGAGTTCACTGTTTTGTGCGACTTCAAGCCCTATCTTAGAATTGGCCATTACATTTTTGTAAAGTGAAATGCTTTTTGAATTGGAGCCATGTAGTGATACAGAGTATTGGGGCTGCCTCGCAACAAATGGGTTTATCAGAGAACCAATGCAAGGTGCTTCAGTGAAAATATGAAATAGCTTTGAGTCAGGACTTGCTGTGTAGTGAGCAAATTTTCATCATTGAATCATTGAAACCCTACAGTGTGGAAATAGGCCCTTCAGCCCAACAAGCCCTACACCGACCCTCCGAAGAGTAACCGACCCAGACCCATTCCATTACCCTATTATCCTATATTTACCCTTGACTAATGCACCTAACCTACACGTCCCTGAACATTATGGACAATTTAGTATGGCCAATTCACCTAACTTGAACATCTTTGGATTGTGGGAGGAAACCGGAGCAGACACTGGGAGAATGTGTGAACTCCACACAGCCAATCACCCGAGATTGGAATCGAACCCGGGTCCCTGGCGCTGTGAGGCAGCAGTGCTAACCACTTTGCCACCCCCCCAAATGTGTAAAGACAATGGATGGGATAAGTATGCATGCTGTAACATGTTTTACATTCATGCTTACATAAAAAATTGAAGAATATTTTTTACTTGTTTTGCAGTTAAAAGTGGCGGTTTGCCTTAAAGACCAGAATTTATGTAACAGCAACTCTGAGATAAAATGGCTTAGAAATAAAATTGAAGAACTGGAAAAACTACTTCAAGCAAAGTTGCAAGAACAGACTGAACAAGATATTTCTTCCTTCCAGAATGAGATGGCTGAGCTAAGGTTTATTTTTATTATTTGTTTTAAATTTCAGTTTGAGTAAGAAAGTTGCAGTTATATAATGCCACAGAACATCCCAAAGTACCTTGCAACCAATGAATTACTGTAAATGTGTAGTTTATGCATGCTACTGCAGCAGTCCACTTGCATGCAGAGAGGCCCCACCAGTAGCAAATGAGTAAGAGGCTTTTTTGAAAGTTGTTTGTTGTATGCAAAATATTGACCAGAGTTTCTGCAATTCGTCTTTGCTTAATACCATAAGATCTTTTTCATCCACTTAAGAAGTGGATGGACTGTTAGCTTATTCAGAGAACAAACCACCAACAAAATTGCTGTCCCTTTGCACTGCACCCGAATGTCAGCCTGGAGCCCATAATTTGATGTTCAGCAATTTTATGTGGGCAAGGGTAAATTCACTGTGCAGGTCTGGTTAATTTTTAGATTAATTTTTGTAATCTATTGTTAGTTATTACCACAAATCAACTTATGGAGAGGTGAAACAAAAACAAATTGCTGGAGAAATATAGCAGGTCTCGTAGCATCTGTGGAGAGAGAAATAGCCAAAGTGTTTCAAGTCCAGTGACCCTTCTTCAGGACACCAAATTTCATTTTGTGTTATGGAGAGGTGATTTTAGTCTTTAGTTTAATTTTGGGACTAAACAGTCTAATTGGTTTGTGTCTCTTTTTACAGTTTGTATTTGAGTGTTAATGTTTTTCTAAAGACAGTGCTGGTTGAATAATGGCTGTATCCTTTGTAGATTTGCATGGAATCAATTGCTTGATTAAAATGATACATCACTATTGTACCTTTTTAGATCAGAGAAGACCTTACTGCTTTCAGAGTCTACAGCTACAAAAGAACAATACCTCTTAAAAGTGGCTGACCATGATAGACAATTTACTGAATTGAGCACGTTGAACCAGGAAGTGTGGACTAGTGACCTAGCAAATATAAATACTGTGCAGCAGATGAAGGTAAGATTTTAAATACTCTTTTGCATTTGTTTGGTTATTTGACTCACTTTAAGGATGGATGGCTTTCCCGATGGAGGTTTCCGTCATAGAGTCATGCAGCATAGGAACAGACACTTCGGTCCAACTCATCCACGCTGATCGAGTTTAGTCCTGCATTTGCCCGCTTTTGACCCATATCTATCTAAGGGCTGACCCATTCCTGATGAAGGGCTTTTACCCGAAACGTCGATTTTCCTGCTCCTCGGATGCTGTCTGACCTGCTGTGCCTTTCCACCACCACTCTAACCTTGACTCATATCCGTCTAAACCTATCCTATTCACATACCTGTAAAAACATGTCAATGATACTCAACTTAAGGACTGCTTCCCTTACCAGCAGAGAGACAACTGTGAATCACCATTCCTATTCTCTTTACGATGAAAGTCTATTAGCTTAGTTTGCTGGGCAGCTGTTTTGTGATGAAGAGTAACACTAACAACCTGAGTTCAATTCCTGAACCAGCTGAGGTAACCATGACAGTTCCTTCTTCTCCACCTCTCCTCTCACCTGAGGCATTGTGATACTCAAGTTAAGCCACCACCAGTCCTCCGTCTGTAATGAGAGAGCAGCCCTATGGTCTCTGGGACTATGACAACTTTTAAATCTTATTCTCTTTACATTACCCTTCACGGTGGCACAGTGGTTAGCACTGCTGCCTCACAGCGCCAGAGACCTGGGTTCAATTCCTGCCTCAGGCGACTGACTGTGTGGAGTTTGCACATGCTCCCTGTGTCTGTGTGGGTTTCCTCCCACAGTCCAAAAATGTGGAGGTTAGGTGAATTGGCCATGCTAAATTACACCATAGTGTTAGGTGAAGGAGTAAATGTCAGAGAATGGGTCTGGGTGGGTTGTGTTTCGGCGGGTCAGTGTGGACTTGTTGGGCCGAAGGGCCTATTTTCATGTAAATAATCTAAATCTAAATGTATCACATTTCTTAAACTATATTTTTAGCAGATATATGTCGAACACCAGCTATCATCGTGGGGTAGCGGGGTAACACTCTGTGTTTGGGAGGATATTTATTTGACCACGTATTCAATCTCTGAGGGTACTCAGTTAGGTTTATGCACCTCAGCCATAATTGAGATGTCCATAGCTTTCACTATTTTGGCCTACAGAATTGAAAGGAATTGCTCATGTGTGACAATCACTCTCGAATCTCCACCAGTGTTTTTTTGAGGAAGACTTTGTGGGAAGTGATTCTTTTTCAATCCTTAAGCGATTTGCTGAAAATGTTACCGTCTGTATATCATGAAGGCTTTTTTGGTCTAAAGTACCAGCCATTATTGCTTCCATAACTTGATTGAGACCAGATTATATGGGAAAGCAAATCAGTCTAAGAATTATTTTGGATATTTAACTAAATCAGACACAAAATGACAGATGGTTCTATGGCCGAAAATGAAACTCTCGAATGGTATATTGCTTCCCTGGCTCCCAGGGTCAGGGATGTCTTGTTAGCTGCAGGGCATTCTGAAAAGGCAGCATATAAATAGTCACCAGTCATGGTACTAATGACATGGGTAAAATATGAAATCAAGTCCTGCAGCAGAAACTTATAGGGTTTGATAATAGATTGAAGAGGAGGACTACTAAATTTGTAACCTCCAGATTACTTCCTTTGCCATGTGCTAGTGAGTACAGCTATAGGAGTTGGAAGACAGGTTAGATGAATTCATGACCAAAGGGATAATTTAGGAGGGCTTATGATCTTTGCATCATTTGGACAGTTTCTTGGGTGAGTGAGACTTGTACAAGCTGGACATGTTGCACCTAAAATGGAATAGGTCCAATACTCTTGCTGGGAGGATTGCTCATCCTGTTGGGAGGCTTTAAACCAACTCGGCAGCTCGACAGGACACAGATGATCCCTGGAATGGTAGGCCTGTCATATGACCAACGGCTGATGATCCTGGGATTGTATTCATTAGAGTTTAGAAGGTTGAGGGGAGATCTAATAGAAACTTACAAGATAATTCATGGCTTAGAAAGGGTGGATGCTGGGGATTTGTTTCTGTCAGGCTAGGACCCTTGTGCACAGCCTTAGAATTAGAGGGGGTCAATTTAGGATGGAGGTAAGGAGACATTCCTTCATCTAGACAGTGGTGGGCCTGTGGAATTCATTGCCACAGAGCGCAGTGGAGGCCGGGACGTTAAATGTCCTAAAGGCAGAGATTGATAAATTCTTAATCTCGCAAGGAATTAAGGATACGGGGAGAGTGCGGGTATGTGGAGTTGAAATGCCCATCAGCCATGATTGAATGGCGGAGTGGATTCGGTGGGCTGAATGGCCTTGCCCACACTCCTCTGTCTTATGGTCTTATTTGTAGATGTTAAGCTGGGAGCAAGGTTCAATCAGGTATTGGAAGAACTCCAGGACAGTCCAGGAGAAGTCGTGAATGTGATGAGGCACGTGGATGAACTGGAATGCTGAATTGCTGAATTGCAAGAAGCCTGACTGGCAGGGCAAATGAACTTGTGTTGATCAGCATGTGGCAAGATGGTAGTGTTGCAATTACTGAGTCATGGTAACGGGAAGGGTGGGACGAGCAGCTCAGCAGGGTACATTCCAGGGTACAGCAGTTTCAGGCATGAACAGAGGGAGAAGTGGCTGAGGAGTCAGAGTCATAGTCAGACAGCATGGAAACAGAGCTTTCAGTCCCAATAGTCTACGCCGACCATGTTCCCAAACAAAGCTGCCTGCCCACTTGCCTGCATTTGGCCCGTATTCCTCCAAACCCTTCCGCTTCACATATTTATCCAAATATACTCGAAATGTTTTAACCGTACCTGTATCCTCCACTTCCTCTGGCAGTTCATTCCACATGTAAACCACTCATTTTGTTAAAAGGTTGCTCTCATGTCCTTTCTCCTCTCACCTTAAAAATATGCCCCCTAGTATGAACACTCCTCCCCCAGGGAAAAGACCCTTGCTATGCACCTTATCTAAGCCCCCCTGTGATTTTATACACCTTTTTGTAAGATCACCCCTCAACCTCCTATGCTTCAGTGGCGAAAGTCCCAGCCTATCTTTATAACTCACTTCTTCCATTCCCAGCAATGTCCTGATAAATCTTTCCCCGCCTTCTCCAATTTAATATTATTCTTCCTATAACAAGGTGACCAGAACTGTACGTCGTACAGGTCATTCTGCTATAATGCACGTTTCGTTAACACAAATTTGCTATAACATGATTGACTAAGTGGGGGGACGGTTTCTAAAGCACTGAGTTTTAAACGTGTATTAGTTATAACGCGATTCCGGCCCCATCAGTTTAAATGGTGCTGCTATTAAACAATTTTCTTCTAAAACGGGATTGCACGAGAACGGAACTACTACATTATAGCAGAACTGACTGTGCTCCAGAAGAGGCCTCACCAGCACCGTCAACACGACATCCCAACTCCAGTGCTCAGAAGGTCTAAGCAATGAAGGCAACTATGCTGAACACCTCCTTATCAATTCTTAACCACCCTGACTACCTGTGATGCAAATTTCAAAGTATTATGTATCTGAATCCCTAGGTGTCTCTGTTCTACAACATGACCTAGAGCCCGACCATTGATTGTATAAGTACTCCCATTCTTTATTTTACCTAAATGCGATACCTCACATTTATCTAAATTAATCTCCATCTACCTCTCTTCAGTCCATTGACTTAATTGATCAAGATTTCTTTGTAATCTTCTTCAGTGACCACGATACATGGCTACAGGGCTGGTGCAGGAGGGAGGGCTTCAGGTATGTGGATCGTTGGGGTAAATTCTGGGGAAGGTGGGACCTGTACAAGAAGGATGGGTTGCACCTGAACTGCAGGAGCACCAATCCAGGATGGGAGGTTTGCAAGAGCTCTTCAGGAGCGTTTTAAACTGGATTGGCAGGGCGGTGGGAACCTGAGCTACAAATCAGATGGAGTAGGTAGTGAACAGCCAGATACAGCGTGTAGAGAGTCTGTAAGGCGGAGTAGGCACTTGAACGGGCAAAAGTGCAGTCAATGTGATGGGTTGAAGAATTGAATTGAATTTATTGTCATGTGTACCAAGGCACAGTGAAAAGTTTTGTCTTACGAGCAATACAGACAAATCACAGAGACAGGCGAATGTTAAGAGTTTGAGAGTCCATTCAATATTCTAACAGCATATTGGGTAGAAACTGTTGCGAAACCGGCTGGTGCGTGTGTTCAGGCTTCTGTACCTTCTCCCCAATGGTCGAGGTTGTACCATCTATTGTGTGTCTGTTTTAACGCAAGAAGTATCAGGACTGAGGGCAACGAACTTAGAGCATGCATCAGTACTTGGAACTAAGACGTTGTGGCCATAATTGCCATTTGGATATCACAGCGGTAGGAATGGTTGTTGATGTTCCAGGGTTTAGATGGTTCAAAAGGAATATGAAAATGACAAAACACAAGTGGACCCAAAATAGATCCTTGCGGTACACCACTGGTAACTGAACTCTAGGATGAACATTTCCCGACAACCTCCACCTTCTGGTATTCTTTCAGCTTACCAATTTCTGATCCAAACCCTCAATCCCATGCCTCCGTATTTTCTGTAATAGCCTACCGTGGGGAGCCTTATCAAACACCTTACTGAAATCCACCTACACCACATCAACTGCTTTACCCTCATCCACCTGTTTGGTCATCTTCTCAAAGAACTTAACAAGGTTTGTGAGGCATGACCTACCTTTCACAAAACCACGTTGACTATGCCTAATGAAATTAGTCTTTTCTAGATGTTCATAAATCCTATCTCTTATAACCTTTCCAACACTTTACCCACAACTGAACTAAGGCTCACAGGTCTGTAATTTCCAGGATTGTCTCTACTCCCCTCCTTGAACAAGGGAACAACATTTGCTATCCTCCAGTTTTCTGGCACTATTCCTGTAGGCAATGTTGATGTAAAGACCAAAGTCAAAGGCTCTGCAGTCTCCACCCTAGTTTTCTAGACAATCCTAGGCTAATCCCTTCTGGACCAGAGGACTTAGCTATTTTTAACACTCTCTCCAAAATTGTTAATACTTCCTCTTTGCGAACCTAAATCCTAGCTAGTCTCGTAGCCTGTATCTCCGTATTCTGCTCGGCAACATTGTCTTTTTCTAGTGTGAATACTGGCGACAAGTATTAACTTAGCACTTCCCCTATCTTCTCCGACTCCAAGCACAACTTCCCACTACTATCCTTGATTAGCTCTAATCTTACTCTCGTTGTTTTTTTATTCCTGATATACCTATAGAAAGCTTTAGGGTTTTCCTTGATCCTATCTGCCAACAACTTCTCATGTCTCCTCCTGGTTCTTTACTCTTTCTTTAGGTCTTTCCTGGCTAACTTGTCACTCTCAAGCACCTTAACATAGCCTTCACACCGCATCCTAACATAAGCCGCCTCTTCCTCTTGACAGGAGATTCAACTTTCTTCGTAAACCACGGCTCCTGCTCTTGACCACTTCCTCCCTGCCTGAAATGTACATGCATATCAAGGACCCGCAGTAGCTGTTCCTTGAATAAGCTCCACATTTCAATTGTGCCCATCCCCTGCAGTTTCCTCCCCATCCTATGCATCCTAAGTCTTGCCTAACCACATCGTAATTGTCTTTCCCACAGCCATAACTATTGCCCTGTGTTATATATCTATCCCTTTCCATTGCTAAAGTAAACATAATCAAATTGTGGTCACTATCACTGAAGTGCTCACCTACCTCCAAATCTGACACCTGGCCTGGTTCATTAGCCAGTACCAAATCTAATGTGGCCTCACCCCTTGTTGGCTTGTCTGCATACTGGTCAGGAAACCATCCTGCACACATTGGACAAACACTGATCCATCTAAAGTGCTTGAACTGTACTAATCCCTGTCAATATTTGGAAAGTTAAAGTCCTCCATAACAACTACCCTGTCACTCTCACTCCCACCAGAATCATCTTTGCTATCCTTTCCTCTATATCTTTGGAATTATTCGGAGGCCAATAGAAAATTCCCAACAGGGTGACCCCTTCTTTCCTGTTTCTAACCTCAGTCCATACAACCTCAGTAGACGAGTCCTCAACACCCTTTCTGCAACCATAAAACTGTCCTTGACTAACATTGCCAGAACAATGCAGAATGCTTCAGAGGGTCTCTGGGACACCTGCACCAATCAACCCACCACCCCGTGGCCGAACACTTCAACTTCCCCCTCCCACATGCAGGTCCTGGGCCTCCTCCTTCACCACACCCCAACCACCCAATGCCTGGAGGAAGAATGCCTCATCTGCCTGCTTGGGACCTTCCAACCACACGGCATCAATGTGGACTTCACCAGCTTCCTCATTTCCTCTCCCCCCACATTATCCCAGATCTAAACTCCCAACTCAACACTGCCGTCATGAATTGTTCTACCTGTCCATCTTCTTTCCCACCGATCCACTCCACCCTCCTCTCCGATCTATCACCATTACCCCCACCTCCACCTCCCTATCGCACACTCAGCTGCCTTCCCCGCCCCCCCAGCCTCAGTCCCTTCCCATTTATCCCTTAGCTCCCCCCCCCCCGCCTCATCACGCCTCATTACTGATGAAGGACTCTTGTCTGAAACATCGATTCTTCTGCTCCTCAGATATTGCCTGTCCTGCTTTGCTTTTCCAGCACCACACTCTCGACTCTGATCTCCAGCATCTGCAGTCCTCACTTTCTCCTACAGAATTGGCTGGCCCAAAGAAGACAGGGGTGGTAGTTGACAAAAGAATTCAGCCTGGAGCTCATTGACCAGTAGTTTTCTGCAGTGATGTCTTCTGGGACCTCTGCTGTTTGTGATTTTTATAAATGACTTGGATAAGGAAGTGGGAGGGTGGTTTAGTAAATTTGCTGATGGCACGAAGATTGGTGAAGTTGTGGATAGTGTGGAGAGCTCTTGTACATCGAGCCGGACATTGACAGGATGCAGAACTGGGCTGATAAGTGGCAGATGGAGTTCAACCTGAAAAAGTGTGATGTGATTCACTTTGGAAGTTCAAATTTGAATGCAGAATACAGGGTTAAAGGCAGGATTCTTGGCAGTGTGAAGGAACAGAGGGATCTTGGGGTCCACATCCATAGATCCCTCAAAGTTGCCACCCAAGTTGATAGGGTTGTTAAGATGTTAGGTTTGTTGGCTTTCATTTGCAGGGGGATTGAATTTAAGAGCAACAAGGTTATGCTACAGCTCTTTGGAGCCCTGGCTAGACCACACTTGGAATATTGTGTTCCGTTCTTGTTGCCTCATTAAAGGAAAGATGTGGAAGCTTTAGAGATGGTACAGAGGAGATTTACCAGGATTCTGCCTGGACTGGAGGGCATGTCTTCTGAAGAAAGGTTGAGGGAGCTAGGGCTTTCTCATTGGAGTGAAGAAGGATGAGAGGTGACTTGTTAGAGGTGTACAAGATTTGAGAGGCATAGATAGAGTGGGTAGCAAGAGACTTTTTTCCCCACTGTGGCAAAGTCTATCATGAGTAGTCATAATTTTAAGGTAATTGGAGGGAAGTGTAGGGGAGATGTCGGAGGCAGGTTCATTACACAGAGAGTGGTGGGTGCGTGGAATGCACTGTCGGCAGTGGTAGTAGATTCAGATACATTAGGGCCATTTAAGCGACTCTTTGATAGGCATGTGGAAGTTAGTACGATGAAGGATATGTCAGTTCGTCTAATCTTAAGAGTAGTATAAAAGGCCGGCACAACATCGAGGGTTGAAGGGCCTGTACTGTCCTGTGCTGGTTCTGTGCCACCAATTTTGGTGTCATCCACAAACTTACTAATCCTGCTTCCTCTGTTCTCCTCTGAGGTAGATTGGGGTTGCTGTGAGAGGGTAAATCCACATCTGGCATGTAGGAATGTTTTGAAACATGGTTGATTAGAGTTCAGGACCAGCATGTTCCTGTGAAAATGAAGGACAAGAATAGCAAGATTTAGGAACCTTGGATGACTAGGGAAATTAAAAGCTTATTTTAAAAGAAAAAGGCATTTGTCAGGTTTAGGAAACTGAAGACAGATAGAGGTCTTGAAGAATACAAGGGCAGTGGGAAAGAACTCAAATGAACAATTAGGTGGGCAAAAAAGTACCATGAAATGCCTTTGGTAAACCAGATTAAGGAAATTCCCAAGGCATTTTATACGTATTGTTTCGACACGGGCTAAACCCCCTCTGTTAATTTAAACCAGCAGCACAGAAAAGATTTATCCAGTGAAGTAATTTGTGAAAATTGGAGAGGCCAAGAACGAGTTAAAATAAAAAGTAACAGCTTTATTTCTTAAAGTTTAACTGAGAATAATTAACTAATAACTATTTACAACTCCTATCTTTTCTTTCCTTTCTATAATACTAGTCCGATAAAACCCCTGGTTAAGATTTACGAAATTCAAATTTCAAAACCAGGCAACTGTCAAATCTTCCCTTGTATCTTCCTCTGTAGATTTTCTTTTTCTTCAGATTTCTCTTTCATAGGTCGTTGATGGATAAATGGACCTTTAAGAGACCTATTCTGGGGGCAGTCTACATTTGTTGTTGGCTTGACAGTTCTCCAGCTGTTCAATTTTTCCCCAGTCTTATACCCCAAAGCATCGGATCGTTTCATTGATTTTTAATATTGTCAATATACTAAATTCAAACTTGATTGGAGGTTGGTATTTTGGGGTATAATTTGAACTGGCTGAATTTGAATTTGTTTTGTCATCTCCAGGCAGCTGTTCGACCAAATGTTATATTGTACCTTTTTCAGAAGACTTGTTACTGTGAGGTAGTTCTGCTAGCTTTTAACTGTCTTAAAGGTACAGGACACTTCTACACCTCCATAACAGTATATCAGTGTATAAGGAGCAAGAGTATAGCTCAGGAAAGGGTAGGCTCACTTAAGGACAAAGGAGGGAATTTATGCATGGACCCAGAGGAAGTGGATGAGGTCCTTATCCAGTGCTTTGCATTGGTATTCACAAAGGAGAAGGACGTGATGGATGAATGTCAGGAGGATTATGTTGATATTTGAGATCATGTCAGTAGAAAAAAGGAGGAAGTGTTGGGTGTTTTGAAAAGCAGTAAGGTAGACCAGTCCCAAGACCTGATAAGATCCCAGAATACTGAAGGAGGCAGGTGAGAAAATTGCTGCGACCTTGCATGAAATCTTTGTATCCTTTTTAGTCATAGAAGAGGACCCAGTGAACTGGAGAATAGCCAATCTTGTTCCTTTGTTTAAGAAGGGCAACAGGGATATTCAGGGAAGTTACAGGCCAGTGTGCCTTAGATCATTGGTCAAGTTTCAAAGTCAGATTGAAAGAGTGAATATAGAGTCCCATACAAGAGTTTTAGTGTTGGGCAAAAGTAATTATGCAGGCTTGAAGAAGGAGTTGGCCCAAATGGACTGCGCAAAAATGTTAAGGTCAGGACAGTTGAACAACAGTGGCAAATGCTTGGGTAGGTACTAAATACCTCTCAATTAAAGTATATTCCTGAGAGGAAGAGGAATTGTAAAAAATTGAAAAATCATCCATGGCTTAACAAAGAAATCAAGGATACCACAAAGGTAAAAACTCGGGCACATCTTACTGCAAAATGTAGTAGCGTTCTGGAGGATTGGAAGAACTTTAAATGTCAGCAAAGGATTACTAAAAACAAACTCAAAAGAGCTAAGGTGAACTACGAAAGGAAACTAGCAGAAAACATAAACACTGATACCAAAAGCTTCTGCAAGCGTGTAATAAGAAAGAGAATAGTGAAAATAAATGTTGATGCTTTAGAGGATGAAAATGGTGAGGTAACAATGGGGATGGCAGAGGCAGTAAACCAATATTTTGTCTCTGTTTTCATAATGGAAGATAATTTCCTATCAAAAACTGCAGTTACTACAGAGGAACTTGGTGAAATTACTATAAGTAAGGAGGAGATATTAAGTAAACTGATGGGATTTGCATTAAAAGCAAATAAGTTCCTGGGACCCGATGGCTTGCACCCTAGGGTATTAAAAAGGTGACAGCAGAGATAGTGGATGCATTAGTTACAATATTCCAAGATTCCCTGGATTCTGGAAAGGTACCACTGTATTGGAAACATGCTAATGTAACATCCTTTTCATTACAACATACAATACAACACAGGAATAGGCCCTTTAGCCCACCAAGGCTGCATGATTCCTACTCCTTATTTAGGCCCGCTATGTATTGCTCGAATGGGTTCCTATCCCTTTGTTCGCTTTTCGCCTTAAACATTGCCAATGTGTCTGCTTCCACCAACCCCATTGGCAGTGCATTCCAGGCAACCACTCCCTCTGTGTGAAAAAATTTGCCCGCACCTCTCCCCTAAATTTGCCCCTGCTCACCTTCAACCTGTGCTCTTTTGTAGTTGACCTTCCCACCCTGGGGAAAAAGCCTTTGTCTATTTACTCTATCTATGCCCTCATAATTTTGTAAACCTCTATCAGGTCACCCCGCAGCCTCTGTCTTTCCAGTGAAAACGCTCCAAGTTTATCCAACCTCTCCTCATAACTAAAACCCTCCAGACCACTTTCTCCAAAGCATCCATGTCTTTTTGGTAGTGTGGGACCAGAACTGCACACTATTCCAAATATAGCCTAACTGAAGTTTTAACAGCTGTAACATAACTTGTCAACTTCTGTATTCAATGCCCAAGCTGATGAAGGCAAGCCTTCTTTGTCACCTTCAAAAAAAAGGAGATAGGCAAAAAGTGGGAAACTGTAGAACTGTTAGTTTGACCTCCATAGTGGAGAAGTTGCTGGAGTCATTCATAAAGGAGGAGATAACTAAACACTTTGAAAAGCAAACTCAATTCACCAGTGTCAGCATAGTTTCATGAAGGGCAAGTTGTGCTCCAGATTTGCTGGAGCTCTTTGAAGATGCAACCAGCAAGGTGAATAATGGGGATCTGGGAATTGGATATGGTATATCTAGACTTCCAGAAGGCATTTGACAAGGTGCAATTTATAAGATTAATCCAGAGGTTAGAAGCCGTGCTTTGTGCCAGAAAAATAGGGAAGAAAAGCTATAACCCTAATGTGTCAGTTAAGGAAATTCAATAAATAAATAAATATCCACTGATGGAAGAGATTGGTTTCTTAGTACTTGGCATGCGGGTGTACCTGTTCTCATCTGACAGATACATGGCATAAGACCAGTGGTACGTAAGAGATTTAACAAAAGAAATTTTGGAAGATGAGTTGAATGTTCCCATCCCAGAGTGTTGGCAGCAGTGGGAGTGATTGCTTCCTGGGGTTTGACAGTGGCAGGCTCCTTTGCTTAATGGCAGTCCCAGAAGGTGGCAGTGGCAGCAATGTATGCCAGAACCAGGCACTGGCCACTTCAGCGTGGTGAGCCCAATGTTGAGCCCAATTCTAGTTCTGGAACCGGCAACTTCAGTCGACTCTTGGTGGCGATGATTTTGGTGGAGGCACAGTGGTGTTGAAGAATGGCCATATTGTTCCAGGCCATGGCTGGGCCTGGGTATCTGATGGTGGAGGTGGTGGTGTTCCAGCCATGATGGGACTCTGGGCATCTGAGTCCTCGCAGACTAAGGGATGGATTTTGTGGCTTTGTTTTTCTTGCATTGAAGACTTCTCGATGAACGCAGAGGAGTGATCTGGATGTTTCCTTTACTTTTAGCTGTTTCTTTTAGTTCTGTTTCTGTTTTTAATGCTATCTTTTGTATACTAAGATGGAACTGGAGAACGGCAACTTTGTACACTTTACTCCTGTATTCCTATACTAGAGCATGCATGCCAAAATCTAAATCTAGATCCCAGGAATTAAGGGTAGAGCATTCGCTTGGATCGAGGATTGGCTACTGACAGAAAGCAGATGGTCAGGATAAATGGGTCCTTCTCTGGATGTGGAACTGTAACTAGTGGCTTAAGTTCTTGGACCTAAACTAATTACAATCTATATAAATGGTTTGCGAGCAGGGACAGAGTATAACGTTGCTACAACTGCACTGCCTCCCCCTGTTGCTATGTCACTGGACTAGCAATCCAAAACTCGAGGCCAATGCCGAGGGGTGATGGGTTTAAATCCTATTGTACCAGATAGTAAAATTTGGATCCAGCAAACAGTCTGCAATGAGGAGTTGGGCTAATGACCACCATGTAACTCTCAATTGTTCACAAACGTCTTTTAGGAAAGCTAATATACTGTGTTTACCTGGTATGGATCCTATATGTGACCCCAGACCTACAAGAGTGCAGCTGACAATTGCCCGAGGATGGGCAATAAATGCAGCAACACCCACATCCTCATGACCTAACTAAAAGATTGTTCTCAACCTTTTTATCATTAGGTAACCTGTTCATCTTAGGAATCAATCCAGTGAACCTTCTCCAGGCTGTTTCGAATCTTAAGAAAGAAAACAAAAACTTAACAGTTATTTAGATGTGGTCGCATCATGTCATGCACAATTGTGACAAGACTTGTATATTCTGGCACCTTGCATTAAAAGCTAGTTTTTGTATGTAAGCATAGTGTTTGGGTCTGATATGTTGCAAATGTATTAAAACATTTATGTCAGTTTTATAATTTTACTTTAGCCTTTAGAGGTTGAATCTTCGCTGAGCAATGAGAATATTGCTGAACAAATGAAGTCTCTGCTAATAGAAAAGAAACAACTGCAGAGTGAAGTCCAGGGTTATTTACAAGAGATTCACCACAAAGAACAAAAATTTCAAAAACTGAATAACGAGGTAATGTATTCCTGAGGTTTAATTCATGTAACATTTTTCCTCTAAGCTTTATTTAACCTATGAATAAAATATGAATGATTCTGAAGATTGTGTGGCTTATGATCTGATCAACTCTTATTCACTATTTTGTTGGCACAGGTTATGCAGAGCATTGAAGAGAAAACCACTTTGTCTAGCCAGCTAAAAGCTGTCTCTCAGACATTGCGTGATACCCAGTCACGTTATGGAGATCTTCAGGATCGCTATTATCGACTAGAAAGACAGTACCAAACAATACGTTCATCTTTGCACAATGAAGAGCAAGTAAGTGGTTGGCCTATCAAGTTATTTTGTGATTCTCTCTTTTCCTTCTCAACTTTAAGAAAAGAATTTGAGAAGTAGATGTACAAAGCTGAAAGGTTAAAGTAAAGAATAAGTCAGGAAACCTCGGAAGGAGCATGAAGAATAAGGCAATTGTTTGTCCCCAGTGTGAACACTTAATGTAAAAATATATTTTATTGGTGTTGAGTACTTTAATACATCTGTATGTTTTAAATATTTAAATGTGTGTGCTACCCTGTATTCGATAGATATTGTGCCTGAACCCAGTGATGTGAAGAACACATTCCATTTGTTGCAGACAAGATTCAACTGATGCTGCATGAGAGCACCAATCACTATTCTGACCTTGAATTCCACTTCAATTGCAGAGGCAGGCTTGCTTTTGGGCCTAGAGAATTCCCACCTAATTGGTGGCCATTGCTCCTCTGTCGCATTTGTGCATCTTTCAAACGTTTAGCCCTTGAGCCTTTGTATCCTTTCCTCTTCATTTGAGGTTTCTTTTGAAGATTGTCTTGAGTCAGTGGTGCAACACATCTGTTGGTTGTCTTGTTGGTCACGTGGTATGAACTTGAAAGCCACCTGTAATTGAAAGCTTGTATGTAGCCAGAGATTTGGAATCAGCAAACACCTAACTGTATCGATGTTTTGTACTCCTGTTACCAGTCACTTGTGAGCCCAAGCCTCGATGCAGGCAGGTTTGTGAATGGAATGCAATACAATGAGTTGGCAGGAAACAGCTCCATTCCTCACTTTAAGATGGAAAGGTGTATTATGGAACAGAACAGACCCTCTGGAAATATATCAAGAAGATAGCATCGACCCTAACTTTTTATCTTTCAAAGGTCCACCACTAGACATTAAACAAAGCACACTTTGCTCTTACACCACAGTTAAAATACAAACAAGAAAAGACAACCAGGCGTAACTTGAACTCTACTGAGACCTTCATAAAATTATATATTATTTAACTACTAATCATCAACTGTTCCAATATAGCAGCATCCCATAAACACACCCTTGGCAAAGGCAAATTCAGCAAACAGATTTTACTCACGTGCTACCTCCCTTCCAATCCAGGACAAAGAAACACCAAAAGGAACAGTCTAGCAGCAGAGAGAGAGCTCAAGCTTTTTTCTGCAGCTGAGAAAGCTGTATCTATCAGCTTCAGCAGCCAATTTCAAACTCCAACTAAAAGCAAGCCTAAAACTCTAGGTTTGTGTGAACCTGACTCCACCCACTCATGCTTTGTTGTCTAACTTTAATGAAAGACTCAGGGAGCTTCTGAAGCTGACATTCCAATGCAAGTGAAACAGCACAGAACAAATCCCTTCTTTAAGGCACAATACTATCACAACAGTGCTTGAATATGATCGTACCAAGAACCATACTGAAACAGGAACCACAACCTGCATTTGTATACTACTTTTTGGAGTAATGTAGGAACAACGGTAGGCTGTTTGCCTATCAAGGCAGCATCTGAGGAGCAGGAGAGTCGACATTTCAAGCATAAGTTCTTCATCAGGAATGTGGGTGGGTAAAGGGGAGGGGGGGAGGCCAAGGGGATGAGAGATAAATGGGAAGGGAGTGAGGCTGCTGGGAAGGTAGCTAGGATTCGGGTCCTCTCAAACCCCGCCCCCCAGCTCCCTCAACCCCATTTATGTCTCAGTCCCCTTGCCCCCTTACCACCACATTCCCAATGAAGAGCTTGTGTTGGAAATGTTGACTCCTGCTCCTTGGATACTGCCTGACAGGTTGTGCTTTTCCAGCGCTACACTTTTTGACTTGAATCTCCAGCATCTCAGTCCTCACTTTCTCACGGTATCCCTATCAAGTCTGCTCTGCCTTTTAGTACAGTCGTGGTTAGTTGACCATGTCAATACCGTTTACTAACTGTTCCCATAGCCCTTACACCATTGACAATCACAAATCTATCAATATTTAAGTTAAACATACACATCTTTTTCTGAGTGGCAGGCAACGGCAAGTGGATACCACAGGGATCAGTACTTGGATCCCAGTATACTTTAGTGATTGAGATGATGGAATTAAATGGAATACACTACCATGCTCAAGTCTTCTTGCAACCAAGGTGTTGCCTCATTACTCTGTTCAACACCAGTTATTGGCTCAGCACAAAGAGGACAAGAGTCGAGTCTGTATCAAATAACCATTAGCTTTATTGGTTTAGATAAAACAGACATTCAATTCACACTGCTTTTTGTTAGGAATAGGTTAACAGTAGGCATGCAATTCATACAAGGCCCTCCTGACAAAAATAAAGGCTAACACCGAAGAATAGAAGCTCCTGCTGCCCAGACAATTTTTCCCAGGTCCCAGCATTATCTCCGTGCTTCCAAACATGGGATCCACAACTTTGCAAAGGTTGATCTCCAGAACTTTCACTGATGGCACGCCGAAATCCTTCATTTTTATCCTTTTTCCTCACCTTCCCAAGCAGTGTCTTGTTCTCGTTAGTTCTTAGCTCATGTGACAAGCCGATGTCTTTCCACTGTAGGTTTACTCCAAGGACACAGTTAGGATTACCTCATTACTCTTCCACCCAAATAAGGACTTGCACCTAAAGTCATCCCTCAGAGCTGATCTGGTTCAAGTCAGTGGCTGGGGTTCGGGTAACTTCAGTTCACAAGCTTGCTGTTTTTTATGTATGAACAGCCCCTGGCCAACAAAGGCCAGTGTTTTCTCGTCAGAGATGGCAACACACATCTATGGAACAGGTGGGACCTGAATCTAAGCCTCCTGCTCCAGAGAGATGGACTGGAATACTGATACCTGCTGTACATATTAGCATTCAGTAACTTACTGACAGGGATATCTTGGTCTCTTTGCACATCTGCACTTCCAACCTCTCTCCATGTAAAATATGCTCCTCATATCTGTTCCTCCCAACCCTAACCTCATATTTTTCCACCCTGTTTTCTGTCTTGTCATATTCTGGCCCAGTCACTAAGCCTGTCCAAAGCCTCCTGAAGCCACTTTGCATCTTCCTGACAATATTTCTACTTTGTATCATCCACAAATTTTGAAATATTACATTTGGATGTAATGTCGTAATAAAATGCCTCATGAGAGCATTGTCAAACTAAACTGGACACTGAACCAAATGAGGAAATATTTATTGTAGATGACCAAAAGCTTAGTTGGATTGATAAGTTTTAATAAGTATCTTAAAGAAAGAAACTGAGTTGAGAAGGTCTAAGGCAAGAATAATCAGAACTAGTATTCCTCCACTCCTCTTTCTGTTTTTCCTGAATAGCGTACACCAGGAATATTTAACATACAGTTTTGCCCTTCCTTGAGCCTGCCCTTTGTCACTGCCACAGCATCTCAATTCCACATTGCAGTCTGCATCTGTAATCTTATTTACTGTATCCCATGCACGCATGCATGTTAATTCTGTTTTGAACTTTCTTACTCCCCTGCTACGACTTCACCTGTTAATTTCCTATTCTCTGTGCTAGTGCCAGCCATATCCCTGAGTATTTTGCGAGCTCTGGTATTCTCCTGCACTGTTCTTTCTTGGTTCTGTGCCAAATTAGTTTAAATCTAGAGTTTTTGGTTTTCCTATTAACCTCAGTTTTCCTTAAATTTACAGGCAAAACAAGTGTTCATAAAAATTGAATTCTTATCCTTTTTTGGTTGTATTGTAGAATGAAACAAATGAAGAAGTTCCACCAGGGGCTCCACAAGAGCGTGCTAGTGTTATAGTGGAAATTGACAACTTAGAGCTGAGTGAACTGCGGAGGAGGTGAGTGCTGTTTGTTTTGCAGCTGGACAGCGATAAATACCACAATGATTTAATGGATTCAAAATCAGTTTGCAAACATGTGTATATATTTCAAATAATTCTGGGTATGGGAGAGAAATAAATTACAGGTTATGCAGTTCAAAAAGACCGTTTCCTGAAAGTATCAGTTGCCCACCACCTTTACTGCAAATAATTAATCACATCAAAAAATAACTCTATGGTAGCTAAAATGAAAAGATGGAAAGGAGGCCTGGAATTCTGTGATTGCTACTGGTTATTAAATGAAAGGACATTTGAGAAATTAGTCCAAACAGCAAAATTATACCAATAACATTCATTTTGAAGGTATGATAAGCAATAGTAAGAGATTCAGTGATGCCTTAATCTCCCAGACTCATTATTTTCTGATATAAATTATCAGATTTAAATTAAGCCAGTGTTTGCACAGACTCCTTTCGGACAAACCTGGGATTCGAGCATGGAATTTGACTTTTGGACAGTCCAGGGACTTCGTAAGAATGGCCTAAGCTTGCAACCAAGAGATGCGACTCCACTTTCACTGCAGATTGTCTCCAGCATATACAACCGAGACTGCTATGCCAGAGTGGAGCTACTGAGTCCGGTGAGGCGAGTGTAGAATTGCCCACCAATGCACAAATGGCGATTGCACAAGATTGAAGGCTGCCATGAGAGGGACTTTGGAAAACAGCAAACTTTAGTTAAAGAGGAAAGAGAGAACAAACAAACTCCAACCAATGATCAAATTTAAAATTGTGCATGGCCAAACCTAGGTCAAATAGTAAGTCAATAGGTGTTTCTTTCCCAGAAAATAGTGGACCTGTGGAACAATAGACCAGGCTACTAACTCATTAATTGAATGCTAGTTTGCTGAGTTCCTTTAAGTGAGAACAGGATCTGATTCTGGTCAGGGACATCATGCTTGCATAATAGGTAGGTACAGCATAAAAGTGACAGGGCCAGTGTGATCTCCTGGACATGCTTTGGGTTGCCTTACTCAAAAAATACAAATAGGGCAAATGCGCTGTAAGCGGTGTACTATAAGCCCCCAGGCAGTCGCGGCATGATATGGAATTTCCCATTTTGCTCTACCAAATTGACTTGACTTTCCTTTTTGAGCCCCTTCCAAGAGATCACATTTGCAGGGGGGGTGGTGGTCACAAGTATGCATTTGGTTGGTGACACACAAGGTATCACAATTGTGTAGGACAGGTTGGATGAGCCAGCAGACCTTCTCCTGTCTACTGTCATTTGCAGATTTATATTATCCTTAGCAAGAAAATTGCTAAGAGGAGTGAGGGTGTTAGTGCAGAAACACTTAGAGATATCTTGAGAACCATAAATAAGAGCAGATACTTGTGCAGAGAGCTGTTATAGATATTGTAAACCTGTTTTGTCTAATTTTCCATTTGACAGTTTTAATAGCTGAAAATTATGATCCATGAATCCAGGATTCTATGCCTTGCACTCTTTATGAAGATGCCTTTTTATGGAAGCATCCTATGAAGAATCTATAAGAATTCAGATCAGAACTGGCAGCAGTCATAGCTCACAGTAAGGCAGACCAAGATCAGGCTGAGTGACCAATTTCAGTTTCTCTGAAATAAAAGCGGTGATGCGGATGCTGGACATCTAAAATAACAGCACAACATTCTGATGAAACTTAGGTCTGATAGCAGTGCAGGAGGAAAAAAAGCCAACATTTCAAGTTCGGTACTACTCTTCTTCAGAACTCGAAGAAGTAGTTCTGCTCCTTCTGGGTATTAATCCAGTAAACTTTCTTTGAACTGCTTCCAGTGCATTAACATCCTCCTGTTAGTATGGTACCCAGTACTGAACACCAGATGTGGTCTCACAAGTGCACTGTATAACTGATGCATAACTTTAGTACTCTTGCATTCAATACTATTTACAACAAAACATGATGTTTTAATAGATTTAATGATTACTTGCTGTACCTGTGTACTAATCTATTGCGAGTCATGCAATAGAACATGCAAATCTTACTGTATTTCAGCTCAGCAACCTCTCATCGTTTAGATAATATGCTTTTTTATTCTTTCTGCCAAAATGGACAATTTGATACTTTCTTACGTTGTACTCCATTGGGCAGACCATTGTCCGTTCACTTCACCTATCAATATCCTGTTGGAAGGTCTATGTGTCGTCTTCACGCTTTGCTACCTATGTTTGTGTCATACCTTTGACCCCATCATCCAAATCATCTATATAAATTGTAAAGTGCAGGGGCTTCAGCACTGATCCCTGTGGCACACCAGGTAGAACATAGAACATTACAGCGCAGTACAGGCCCTTCGGCCTATTCCATGTACTTGTCCAATGATGACTTAAATTTAATTAAAGTTAGCGAATCTACTACCGTTGCAGGCAAAGTATTCCATACCCTTCCTACTCTCTGAGTAAAGAAACTACCTCTGACATCTGCCCTATATCTATCAACCCTCAACTTAAAGCTGTGCCCCCTTATGCTCACCATCACCATACTTGGAAAAAGGCTTTTCCTGTCCACCCTATCTAACCCTCTGATTATGTTGTTATTATTATATATTAAGTCACCTCTCAACCTTCTCTCTAATGAAAACAGCCTCAAGTCCTTCAGCCTTTCCACGTAAGACCTTCCCTCCATACCAGGCAACATCCTAGTAAATCTCCTCTGCACCCTTTCCAAAGCTACCACACCCTTCTTATAATGCGGTGACCAGAACTGTACACAGTACTCCAAGTGCAGCCGCACCAGAGTTTTGTACAGCTGTAGCATGACCTCATGGTTCCGGAACTCGATCCCTCTATTTATAAAAGCTAAAACACTGTATGCCTTCTTCACAACCCTGATGTGACATCCTGCTTGAAAAAGACCCATTAATTACTATATCCTGCTTCTTGTTAGTCAATATGTTACCCCCTGCACTGAGCTTTTATTTTCCACAATCATCTTTTGTGCGACACCTTATCAAAAACCTTCTGTAAAATCAAAAAACATCCACTGGTTCCCTTTTATCTGCTACACAAGTTACTTAAAAAATAAAACCCAATAAATTAGTTAAACATGATTTTTCTTTGACAAAACCATGTTGGCTCTGCCTGATGACCTAAATGTATCCAAACGCCCTGTTATGACATTTTTAATAATAACTTCTAATATTTTCCCTATGACAGGTGTTAAGCCAACAGACCTATAGTTGTTGTGGTTCTGTTCGCTGAGCTGGGAATTTGTGTTGCAGACGTTTCGTCCCCTGTCTTGGTGACATCCTCAGTGCTTGGGAGCCTCCTGTGAAGCGCTTCTGTGATCTTTCCTCCGGCATTTATAGTGATTTGTACCTGCCGTTTCCGGTTGTCAGTTCCAGCTGTCCGTTGCAGTGGTTGGTATATTGGGTCCAGGTCGATGTGCTTATTGATTGAATTTGTGAATGAGTGCCATGCCTCTAGGAATTCCCTGGCTGTTCTCTGTTTGGCTTGTCCTATAATAGCAGTGTTGTCCAAGTCGAACTCATGTTGCTTGTCATCTGAGTGTGTGGCTACTAAGGATAGCTGGTCATGTTTCATGGCTAGTTGGTGTTCATGGATGCGGATCGTTAGCTGTCTTCCTGTTTGTCCTATGTAGTGTTTTGTGCAGTCCTTGCATGGGATTTTGTACACTATAGTTTCCTGTTTCTGCCTCCATCCCTTTTTGAATATTGGCATTTAACTATTTTTCAAACAAAACGAGCCTTCCATGAATCTGATGAATTATGGAAAATTTAAATCAATGTATCAACTATTTCACTAGCTGCTACTTTTAAGACTCTAGGATGAAATCCATCAGGACTTAGGGACTTGTCAACTCATAGCTCGAAAAATTAACTTAGAATGACTTCCCTATTAATTGTAATTTTCTTAATTCCCTTTCAGTTCCAGAATTACAGCTGTTTCCAAGATGTTACTTATATTCTCTCGAGAAAAGACCAACGGAAGATAACTGTTCAATTCATCTATCGTCTTTTTATCCATCATTACTAATTCTCAAGATTGATTTTCTACAGGGCTAGCACTTAACTTTTCTTTTTCAAATATCTGAAGAAATTTTTCTTTTTCGTTTATATTTGATTTCTCTTCGCCGATATTGCCAGACTTGCTGAACTTTTCCAGCTGTTACTGTTTTTGTTTCTGATTTGCAGCATCCGTAGTTCTTTTGGTTTTTATTGGTGAGATTGCTTCTGGAGCATTGCATATAAATTTGGTCCCCTTAGTTAAGCAAGGGTGTAATCAAATTGGAGGCAGTCCAGGGAACGTTCACTCGATTAACTCGAGGTAAAAGGACTGTTTTATGATGACAGATTGAGCAAAAATTAGACTCGTATTTGCTAGATTTTAAAAGGATGAGAGGAGATGCAGATTTAACTGAGGTATGAGATAAAGGAAATTGATATCGTAACCGTAGAGTGAATGTTTCTCCTTGTGGAGCAATCTAAAGTGCGAGATCATGGTTTTAGGCTAGCAAGTGGCAGCTCTAACTGAGATGAGGAAGAATGACTTCTCAAGAGTGTGGTGGTGGACATTAGGACACTGAATAAGTTTGAGGAGGTAGTCAGATTTTTAATTATTGACTAGTTATTAATTTAGTTAGTAAATGTGTTAAAGAGTTGTGGAGAGCAGGTAAGAAGAGGTGAGGCCAGGATGAAGTCAGCCATGGATGTATTAAATGGCAGAGTAGGCTCAAGGGGCTGAATTGCTTACTCCTCCTAGTTCTTACATTCTAGATTTTATTTTTCACTCGTGGGCCCCGTAGCATTTATTGTTCATCCATAAGAGTCGATCGCAGTGGTGAGAGTCTGGAATTGCATTTCGGCCAGATCAGGTAAGGATAGGAAGTCCCTTCCCAAAGAAACATAATCTTTTTTTCTGACAATCAATAACTGTTTCATGGTCTTCATAAACCTATTAATTCCAGATTTTTATTGAATTCACATTCCACCATCTACCAATGTTAGTATGTGAACTAGGTTTCCAGAACTTTCCAGTCTCTGAATTAAGTGTCTAGCAGTAATGTCTAACTATTGCCTCCCCTCAATTTACTGAAGTTTTAACTTGTAATTCTATCTCAGTCTCTTCCCCTCTGAACTATTTGTCAGAACTGCCTTCCCCTGCCAATCTAGTTCAAAGCTATCCCAACAGCATTGGCTAACTTTCTCACAAAATCCCGATCCTGTTCAGATGTAACCCTGTCCAACTCACGTAGCTCGTACATCCCCCAGAAATGATTCCAATACTTCAAGAATACTGCACCATCTCTCCAGTCTGCATTCATTTGCTCTATCCTTCTATTCCTATTCAATACAAAATTGGCATGGTGGTAGAGGGTTGCTGTTCAGACTGGAGGTCTGTGACCAGTGGTGTGCTGCAAGGATCAGTGCTGGGACTATATTTGGCGCTTATATCAACGATTTGGATGAGAATATAGTAGGTATGGTTAGTAAATTTGTGGATGACCTCAGAATTGGTGGTGTAGTGGATAGTGAAAGTTATCTAAGAATGCAAAGAGATCTTGATTAGATGAACCAGTGAGCTGAGAAGTGACTGATGGAGTTTAGTTTAGGCAAATGTGATGTGTTGTGTTTTGGCAAGACAAACCACGGCAGAACTTACACAGTTAATGGTAGGGCCCTGAGGAATGTTCTTGAAGAGAGGGACCTAGAGGTGCAGGTACGCAGTTGCTAGAAAATTATGTTGCATGTAAACAGGATGGTGAAGGCGGCGTTTGGCACATTTGCCTTCGTTGATCAGAGCATTGAGTGTAGGAATTGGGACATCATATTGCAGCTATACAAGACATTGGTGAGGCCGCTTTTGGAATACTATGTGCAATTCTGGTCATCCTGTTATTGAAAGGACATTATTAAACTGGAAAGAGTGCAAAAAAGATTTACAAGGATGTTGCCAGGACTGGAGAGTTTGAGTTTCAAGGAGATGCTGGATAATCTGGGACTTTTTTCCTTGGAGCATCAGAGACTGAAGTATGACTTTATAGAGGTTCATAAAATCATGAGGGGCGTAGACGAAGTTAATAGCCAAGGTCATTTTCTAAGGGTAGGGGAGTCCAAACCTAGAGGGTATAGGTTTAAGGTGAGAGGGGAAAGATTTAAAAGGTTCCTAAGAGGCAAATGTTTCACATTTGCATGTATGGAATGAGCTGGCAGAGGAAGTGGTGAAGGCAGGTACAATTACGACATCTATAAAATATTTGGATAGGTACATGAATACATGAATGGGAATGGTTTAGAAGGATATAGACCAAATGCAGGCAAGTGTGACTAGTTTAATTTGAGAAACATAGTCGACGTGGATAAGTGGACTAAAGGGTCTGTTTCTGTGCTATATGACTTTATACTCAGTACTGTGCCAAGTGTAATCCAGGGATTACTACCTTGGAAGTCCGACTTTGCAATTGCCTGCGTAAGTCCCTAAAGTCTGCTTACACTTCCTTCCTGTGTCATTGGTCCCAACATGGACCATGACCCCTGGCTGTTTACCTTGCTCTTCAGAATACCCTGCAACTGTTCCATGACATTCTTGACCCTGGCACTCAGGAGACAAGATACTATACTGGAGAGCTGTCAATGGCCTTAAGGGTGCCTGTCTACTCCCCTCATTAATGAATCTTCACCCCACTGTTGCCCTTTCTGTCATCTTCATCTTTTCCCCATTCTTTACCTCCGCCGAACTGGACAGGTAGATCATACACATTGCTGCAGTCATGGCTGTGACTGGCCTCCACAGTGGATCCATCACTTACACTGTTTTCTAAGATCAAAATTGGTCTGAAAGCAAGATGCAGTCAGGGAATCCCTCACTACCTAGCAGATTCCTCCTCCTTTTGTCAGGCTGTCTGTGGGATCTTGCTATTTGCAGTAAACTTGGTTCGAAAATACACCATTAGCTATAAAGAACACCAGGACTTAGCAATGGTGTTAAAGGCACCATACACAAACATAAAATAAAAGCAAAATAGTGTTTGTGGGGAATCTAAAGCAAGCACAAAACACTGGATAATCTCAGATGGTTTGGAAGCATCTATAGAGAGAGAAACATTTAATATTCCAAGTCTAGTATGACTTCAGTTTCTGTTTAATACAGATCTTTTGTCTGTTGCTCATTGGTCAGAATTGTTTTGTTGCTCATGATCTAGGCTCGCAGAATCGGATCAACGTAATGATTCAGCTCACCAGGAGTTGTCCCAGTTAGCAGAAGTGTTAGCACAAGAAGAGCTCAGAAGAAGTGCTGCAGAGGAAGCATTGATAGCAGCTGAAGAAATACTAAAGGGGTCAGTGTCAAAACTGAACATCTTTTTGAATTTTCCTGGAACGTCACATTGCTACATTGTCTTTATTATTCATTGGTCAATTGGATGAGCATATATGTATGCTCATAACTGCATGAACATGCCAAGTGATATATCAGATCATACACTGTCCATTTCAACTGACCACAATTACATATTTCAGTATTTGAGATTTCCTCCAGTGGAGGGTGACGTGTGAGTTGACGGAATTAAAGAATCAAATTGCATTGAAACACTCCATTCTTCTATCAAGCCTGTGGCTCTGATTTAAGGAGGGTTTTGAGTGAGTCCTTATTCCTGCTATACCTGCCATAGCCCAGAAAATTCTTCGTTGTTAAGTAGAATTACAATTCCCAATTGAATGTCACTCTTGCTTCTGCTCCACTATCCTTTCAGGCTGTGTAATCAGTCATGACTCGCTGAATAAAATGTTTCTCCTCATTCGTTTCTTGACTTTTTTTAACCAATTAATAAACATCAGTAGCCTGTGGTTAGTGAGCCTCTCACCACTGCAAGTATTTTCTCCCTTCCCAAGCTATTTCAATCCTTCAAAAACTTCCACTTCTATAGAAACCTCTGTTACTTACGCATTTGATCCTAAGTTAGAACAGAGAAACTCTGGGGAGTTTTGTTTTTTCCCTAAGTCTTTAGGATCGTTGGAGATTTTGTAGATATCGTATTGAGCTATTTTTCTTTCACATTCATTTCTTTCTAGTCTTGACATTCCTACTGTCAGACAACCACCTAGAGAGTACACCATACAACTGGAATCTGATGAGGAACGTGAAGCTTTAATCATAGATCCCAGCGAACACGTCGTGGTCCGGAAGGTGTGTAACATCATTTGTTTTTTTTCACATGCTAGTTTTGATCCAGTTTATTAAAAATATCTTCTTCCCCTTGCTACTCTTCTCTTCCCCAGCTCCCCTCCACCACCAATTATACTGTGCCATACTTGTTATTACTAAGATGTGTTTTGACATGAAGCAATCACAAATCTTTGTGTAGATTAGGAGAATAAAATTGGCAAATGTATCCTTGAGGAAAGATTTATTGTGTTTTTGGAATAGGTTTCCTGGAACAATATGTTGTGGATTCATCTAGGGATGAGACTATTCTGGATAAGGTCATTTGTAATGAGGCCGACTTAATAAATGATCTCAGAATAAAAGGTTCCCTAAATAACAGTGATCATAACATGGTAGAATTTAGTATTCTGTTTGAGTGAGAAACTTGGGTCAGAAACAGCTGTGCCAAATTTAAACTAGGAACTCACATACGGATGGGGTCTCAGTTGTGTGAAGTGTACTGAGAAAGGACTTTAACACAAAAGGTCCTGTTGAAAAATGTTTGAGCAATTCATATCTGACAGCGAAGATATGCCCCAGTGAGCAGGATGTAATTTAGGGTGGGGTTAAACTAAGCGTAACTAAATGTGGAACATGGAAAATAGGTGTCTGATGAACCATTCAGCCTTTTGAGCATGTTGTACCATTCATTATGACCATGGTTGATCATTCAACTCAATAGCCAGTTCCTGGTTTCTCTCCCATATTCTTTTTTCCCTCTTGGCCCCAAGTGCTTTGTCTCACTCTTTGATATTAGACAATATATTGGCTTTGAATGCTTTCTTTGGCAATAAATTCCACAGTTCTGTGTGAAAACCGTTTCTCCTCATCTCAGTACTAAATGGTTTATCCCTAATCCTTGGAACATGGCCTGTGGTTCTGGACTCCCGTACCATCAGGAACATCCTACGTCTACTCTATCTAGTCCTGTTAAAACTTTTGAGGATTCAGTGAGATCCCCCCCCCCCCCCACCCCATCTTTTTTCTGAACTCCAGTGAATGTAATCCTAACTGATTCAACCTTTCCTCATGCATCAGTCCTGCCATCCCAATAAACATCTGGTAAGTCGACTATAGGAAGAATGTTCTTCCTCAGGTAACGACACCAAAACTGCACACACTTTTCCGGGGTAGTCTCACAATTGCAGCAAGAAATACCTGTGCCTGAACTTCTATATTCTTGCTGTGAAAGCCAATGTATCATTTACCACCTTTTCTGCCTATTGCAGCTACATGCTTGCTTTCAGCGATTATTGTATGAAGACATGCAGGATTTGTTGCATCTCCCCTTTCCCAATTTATCACCATTTAGATCATTGTTGTTTCCCTATCTCTCAACCAGTTTCAAGTCCCACCTGCTCCGAAGGTTTGTAATAACACCTCTGAACAGGTTGATTAGAAAAATAAGTTAGACCATAAGACATAGGAGCAGAAATTAGGCCCTTATGCCCATCAAGTCTGCTCTGCTATTCAATCATGGCTGATAAGTTTCTCAACCCCATTCTCCCACTTTCTCCCCATAACCCTTGATACTCAAGAACCTATCTATCTGTAGCAATGAAATCCATAGATTCATCACTTTGTGCATGGAGAAATTTCTCCTTATCTCCGTTCTAAAAGGTCTTCCCTTTACTCTAAGGTTATGCCCTCAGGTCCTAGTTTTGCCTACCAATAGAAACATCTTTCCAACATCTAGTCTAAATTCTGAATGGCCCAGACAGTACGTTTCAATTAGATAGCCCAATATCCTTCTAAACTTTATTGAGTATAAACCCAGAGTCCTCAACGTTTCTCATATATTAAATATAGTTAATTAACTAAGTTAATTAAAAATAAATCCATCTTCCTCGTTTTGCTGCCAAATTGGATAACCTTACACATATCCGCATCTGTGATGCATTTGTGCATTCATTCAGCTTCTACAAATCACAGTGAAGCATCTCTGCATCGTCCTCACAGCTCATGCTCCCACCTTTGTGTCCTCTGCTCATTTGGGGGTATTGCACTTAGTTGCCTCATCTAAATCATCAATATGTACTATATTGTGAATAGTACTGGATCCAAGCACTGATCCCTGCAGTACCAAACTCGTCATTGCCTGTCATTCGGAAAAGAGTCCTGTTTATTCCCTCTAATTATTTCTGTTTGCCAACCAATTTTCCATTCATTGCAATACACTACCCCCAATCCAATATGCTTTAACTTTACACACTAATCGATTCTGTGGACTTTCAGAAGGCTCTGGATGTAAGTTTGCTCACTGAGCTAAAAGGTTCATTTTCAGAAGTTTCGTCACCATACTAGGTAACATCATCAGTGAGCTTCCAGTGAAGCACTGGTGGCATGGCCTACTTTCTATTTTTATTTAGGTTTCCTTGGGCTGGTGATGTCCTTTTCTGTTCTTTTTCTCAGACAGTGGTAAATGGGGTCCAAGTAGATTGTTAGTTGATAGAGATCTGTTTGGAATGCCATGCTTCAAAGTATTCTCGTGCATGTCTTTGTTTAACCTGTCCTTGAATGGATGTCTTGTCCCAATCAAAGTGGTGTCCTTCCTCATCTGTATGTAAGGGTACTAGTGAAAGTGGGCCATGTCTTTTTGTGGCTAGTTGATGTTCATGTATCTTGGTGGCTAGTTTTTTGCCTGTTTGTCCAATGTAGTGTTTGTTACAGTTCTTGCAAGGTTTTATGTTCTATGTTAAGCGAAACAATTTATTTAAACACTATAAAATACATACAAAAGAAAGAGGAATACAACTTACCTATTGGAAAACTTAACCAAATAATGGTACGGTACCTATAACAAATTAACTATTGCAATATAGTAACATCCCAGACATACACCCCTTGGCAAAAAGCCAAATTCAGACACAGATTCTTACAGTCCAATCCTGGAGGAATAAACATCGAAAGAAAATTCAGACAGTGTAGCAGTCTAGAGACATTCACTGAAGATTCCAACTGTTTTGAGACCTCAAATGCGCTTCTGATTTCTGGAAAAAAAAATGAAAAATCCTGATCTCTGAGAGTTGGCCACACCCATTCAGGCTGTAAGCAAAAAAACCCAAGGTTTCATAAGTTGTTTACTGCAGTGGTTCTGATAGATTGCTCCACACTTCTGCTTTACAACCTCTCTTCAAAAAAGAGTCAGGACAAAATAACCTTTTAAAGTGACAATAACATCACAATAGGGAAGGGAAAATAAAATGTTGGCTTTTATGACCCTACTTCTATAAGCTTTAAGTTACTTACAGGTAAGATTAAGAGTAGTCCTCAGATGAAAATATTAAAATGGCGGATAGCTAGCTGCGACAACATTAGGTAGGGATCAGGGAATGTAAATTTGGGCTGGCTGTTTGAGGGTTAGTCCGTATCTGTCATGAGGAAATCTTTTAAAGACCAGTTGCTTAGAGTTCAGGACCAACAAATTCCTGTGCATGTAAAGGACAAGGATAGAAAGATTCAGGAGCCTTGGATGACAATAGAAATTGAGCTTAGTCAGAAAGAAAAAGGCAACACAGTTAGGAGACTGAAGATAGGCAAAGCCGTTGAGGAATATAAAGAAAGCAGGAAAGAACCTTAACAAGAAGTTTGGAGGGTCAGAAGGAGCCATGAAATGATTTTGGCAAACAGGAATGAGGAAAATTTCAAGACTTTTTATACGTATTTAAGAAACAAGAGGGTAGCTAGGGAATGTGTAAGTACCCTCAAGGATGAAGGAGAAATTTATATGTGGAGCCAATGGATGTAGTTGAGGTCCTTAATGAATACTTTGAATCGGTATTCATAAAGGAGAAGGAGATGGTGGATGTTGAGTCAAGAGAGGGGTATGTTGATATTCTAGTGCATGTTGATATATAAAAAAGGGAGATGTGCTGACAGTCTCAGCATTAAGGTAGACAAGAGCTAATGCTCTTTTGATGGGTTTAAACTATTTCAGCAGGGGCTGGGAACCTAAATTGTGGTTCCAGTGTCCAGGTGGTTGAGTTGAGTGAGGTCAGAGATAAGGTTTCAAGATCACAAGAGTGTGCTGGCAAGCAGGAAGGTGGTTTGAAGTGTGTTTACTTCAATGCCAGGCGCATATGGAATAAAGTAGGTGAACTGGCAGCATGGGTTGGTACCTGGGACTTCGATGTTGTGGCCATTTCGGAGACATGGATAGAGCAGAGACAGGAATGGTTGTTGCAGGATCCGGATTTAGATATTTCAGTAAGAACAGAGAAGATGGTGAAAGAGTGGGAGGTGTGGCATTAATAGTCGAGGACAATATTACGGTGGAAGAAATGACATTTGAGGACTCGTCTACTGAGGTAGTATTGGCTGAGGTTAGAAACAGAAAAGGAGAGGTCACCCTTTTGGGAGATTTCTATAGGCCTCTGAATACTTCCAGAGATGTAGAGGAAAGGGTAGCAAAGATGATTCTGGATAGGAGCGAGAGTAACAGGGTAGTTGTTATGGGGACTTTAGTATTTCCAGTCAGTGTTTGGAAAGTTATAGATCAAGTATTTTAGATTGAGGTTCACTTGGAGGAGGTTTTAGCAATTCTGGAAAGTGTGAAAATAAATAAGTCCCCTGGGCTGGATGGGATTTTACCTAGGATTCTCTGTGAAGAATCTCTGTTGTTTGTAATATATATATTTAAAATTGATTTCGAGGAAAATGTAGATGGCCTAATTAATAAGTATTTCAACTGACAAAAAATGTTAGGGTAGCGGCAGTTAGGGAGGAGGATGCAGCAGGCTGTAGATAGACTGGAGACATGGGCAGAGAAATGCCAGATGGACTTTAATCTGGACAATTTCAGGGTGTTACATTTTAGAAGGCTTAAAGTTTACAGTAAATGGCAGAACTCTTAGAAGCTAGGAGAAAGTGAGGACTGCAGATGCTGGAGATCAGAGCTGAAAAATGTGTTGCTGGAACTCTTAGAAGCATCAACATACAGGGGGATACAGGTCCACAATTCCCTCAAAGTGGCAATACAGTGGATTAGGTGGTCAAGAAGGCATATGGCATGCTTGCCTTCATCGATCAGGGTATAGTATGTGAAATTTGCTAAGTCATGTTACAGCTGTATAGAACTTTAGTTAGGCCATGTGTGGAATGTTATGTACAGTTCTGGTCACCACACTGTAAGAAGGATGTGGAGGCTTTGGGGAGAGTACAGAAATGGTTTACCAGAATCTTGCCTGTTTTGGAGAGTATTTGTCCTGTGGAGAAATTGCGCAAGCTCAGTTTGTTTTCACTTGAAAGGCTGAGGGGCAACCTGTTAGAAGTGTACAAAATTATGAGCGATAAGGATAGAATTGATAGCTGTAGTCTTTCTCCCAGTGTATACTTGTGGGCAAATCACCACAAGTTACCTTCAATTCAATACTCAAAGTTTGTGAGAAGATTTGTAGCTCAGGTGCTCATTGTGGTTCTGTTCGCTGAGCTGGGAATTTGTGTTGCAGACGTTTTGTTCCTTGTCTAGGTGACACACTCAGTGCTTGGGAACCTCCTGTGAAGCGCTTCTGTGATCTTTCCTCCGGCATTTGTAGTGTTTGAATCTGTCGCTTCCGGTTGTCAGTTTCAGCTGTCCGTTGCAGTAGCCGGTATATTGGGTCCAGATCGATGTGCTTATTGATTGAATCTGATTGAACAAAATCTGCAACAGAAATTCCTAGCTCGGCGAACAGAATCAATTCAATACTCAATAAGAACTCTCTCTCACAATCAAGTACTGAAACAATAATTCAAACTTTATCACATGTAGCAACCAATATAAGCCTGCGACCCAACTTTGCTACTATCTGATTAATGGTGAAATCTGGTGAGGTCTTCAACCAGCAGTGATCTCTCTCTGAAAGTTTCCAGGGTTCGGTCCGTCTGCAGTGTTGTTCTTCAAAGGTTCTGCTGTTGAGTTGTTATGGTGTTTGATTCTAATACAGATTTTCATCCTTTGGTCTCTGAGGTGATATACTGATGATCTTTTAAAAGTCCTTTCATCTAATTTACTGCAAGTGTGCAGCTTGCCTTTTATCAAAAGTAATTTATTTGTTTCTTGTTAAATTTGGCCTTAACTGTCTGACCAAAGACACAGCTTTCCTGTAGTTAACTTCTTAAATTTTTCTGCAAGGCGATCAGTTGTCTTTGTGGCATAAAGCACGTGTAAAATCAGTTTGGTCTATTTAGCTTCCACTCCCAGACACGGCTAATAGTTCACTCCAGGCAGAGTTATTGCTGAGTGTAGTAGTTTACCATTTGTTGATTCATTCGGTCCATGAACAACTATTGAAGTTTTGAAGTCTACAGTATCAAACTAAAAATGTAAATTACTAGGAGACATAAGTTTGTAATAAAAGTTTAAAGGAGATATAAGACGCAAGTTTTTTTATACAAAGTGGTAAGTGTGGAATGTGCTGCCAGGGGAACACCCGGAGGAAATCCATGCAGGCACAATATGTCTATGAGGGATCTTGACAGATACATGAAAAGGTAGGGAATAGAAAGATGCAGACTGCAAAGAGGCAAAAGGTTTTTAGTTTTGAAAGGCATTATATGTTGGAGCAGACTTGGTAAGCCAAAGGTCATATTCCTGAGATTTATTAAATAAAAAACTTAAAACATTTTAAAGAATTCCTACAGTGTGTAAACAGGCCCTTTGGCCCAACAAGTCCACATATCTCACCCTAAATTTCCCCTGACTAACGCACCTAACCTATACACCCCCTAAACACTATGGACAGTTTAGCATGGCCACTTCACCTAACCTGCACATGTTTGAACCATGGGAGGAAACTAGACCACCCGGAGGAAACCCATACAGACTCTGGGAGAATGTGCAAACTCCACACTGACAGTCGCCCGAGGCTGGAATTGAACTCCAGTCCTTGGCGCTGTGAGGCATCAGTGCTAACCACTGAGCCACCGTCCAGCCCCAGTTGTTCTTTGTTATATTTAAAAAAGAATAGAATCGTGCTGAAAATATACAAGGCATGAATCAGACTGTGGCTGGAATATTTTGAACAGTTTTGGTCTCCTTATCTGTGGAAAGATATACTGGCGTTAGAGGTAGTTCAAAGAAGGTTCACTCGGTTATTCTGGGTATGGAGGGATTTTTCTATGAGGAAAGGTTGAACAGCTTGGGCTTGTACTCATTGAGTAGAGATGAAGAAAAGACATTAAGGGAATCAGTAAAGGAATTAAGGATTATGGGGATGAGGTAGGAAAGTAGAGTTGAGGATTCTAAGATCAGCTATAATCTCATTGATTGATGGAGCAAACCCATGGGCCCAATGGCCTATTTGTGGTACTATGTAGACTATAAGCCCATTAAGGTTGCTCTGCCACTTGACCATGGCTGATATGTTTCTCAACATCCCCCCCCCCCTCCCCCCCCCAGTCTCTTGACTTCTGTCTGTAATCTTTGATCCCCTTACTAATCAAGAACCTATCTGTTTCTGCCGTAAATTCACTTAATGACTTAATCGCCACAGCTTTCTGTGGCAATGAGTTCGACAGATTCTCCATCCTCTGAAGAAATTCCTGCTCATCTCTGCTTTAAAGCTTTGACTGTTCACTCTGAGGTTATGTCCTCTGGTCCAGCCTCTTCTGCTCATGGAAATATCTTCTCCAAGTCCACTCCATCTGAGTTTCTCAGTATTCTGTAAGTATCAAAGACATACCCCCTCAACCTTCTAAACTCCATAATGTACAGACCCAGAATCCTCAACTGTGCTTTGTATAGCAAGCCCTTCACCTCCAGGATAATTTTTGTAAACGTTTGGATCCTCCCCCAGGCCAGAACATCTTTCCTTAGAAACGGACCCCAAAACTGTTCACAATATTCCACATATAAATGCATGATGTTGTTCAAATATCCTGTGTTAACTATCTTGCTATCTACTAATACTAATCAAGATAGGCAACTGATTCAGTTTCTTGAGTGGATACGCTTCTGCACAATAGAATATTAACTTATGTTCTTATGATCAGGTTTCTTGTCTTCAGTGACCAGGTTTTCCTAGCTAAACCTCTTTGCTAATAATTATCTACTCGTGCAGGAAAATGAGGCTATTCCATCTCTAATGCCTATACCAACTCTTAAGAATTATCTAGTTAGTGCCTTGCCCCACTCTTTTCCTATAGCTTATGATTTTTTTTTCCTTTTTCTTTAATTTCTTTCACACAGGTAAAGAGGGGAGCGCTATCCTTCAAACGGTGGCTGCGTGGCCGAAGTTTGTACTGCTCAAAGATAATGAGCTCAAGGGCCAGATCACGCTACTTAGTCTTTGTGTATTTTGTGACACTACATATTCTTGTTTTCATGTGCCTGACGGGACTTTTATAGGTGCATTGACCAGAAGAAAAGATTTTGTGAAATGTACACATGGTTGATGTGAAGCAGTGGGATGATGGTGCAGTTGTGATTTAATCTAATCTGTCCATTGGAAAACCGAGAATGTGGAGTGAAGTCTTGTTTTCATGCCTTGCCATATTTTACTCTCTGTCAAAGTCCATGGAAGACAGGATGCAAAAACAATGCTCCATTTGATCACGCAGTTTTCCAAATTTTAGGTAAGATAAAAAATTACAGCTGTGTAAACTCTTTTCATATTATAATATTGTATGAAGTGTATTGTTAAGATGTCTTTCTTTGAGGTGAGATTGTGAACTGGGTTTCAAATTTTAATTGTTTGCTTGCTATTAAATTCAAAAGTTACTCTGCAAATATGTAATGGTGGTGTAGAAATGTAAAATTGTGTATATTTTCCAGTGTGTAAAACAATATTTAATTCTGCTACTCAAGATGGACACCTGGTAAAGATTAAAGACTATTTTTATGCTTGAAAATGTATTGTAAATTGGCATGGTGCAGGTAGTTTGAGAAACACTGAGGTCATTTGATTATTTAAATACAATGTTGCTTTCATCTCGATTATGACAAGCTGTTTGTAACTTGGGTGCAATGTAGAAACAAAGGTTTTGAAAGTATTATACCAGTTCAATTCTGGTTTTAAGAAGTTCTTATTAAAAAATAAAATGCATCGCATACTTGTTGAGTTTTTCATTGCATGAATACTTGTATTTTGCATCCATTCATGGGATGGGTGCATCTTTGGACAGGCCAGCATTTATTGTCCAACTTAAATTGCCCTGGAGAAGTTTATAGTGAGCAATGTTTATCCTCTGAACTCTGACATGGGGTAGGAGTACCTATAGTTCTGTTAAGAAGGGAGATCCAAGATCTTGACCAAATATCAATGAAGAAGCGCTGATATGTTTTCAGATGGGATGGGTGTGAGAATTGGAGGGGAGCCTGCAGATGGTGTAGTTTGCTGGCTTTGTCTTTCTAGGTGGCAGAGTTTGCAGGTTTGGGAAGGTGCTTTCAAAGCAGCCCTGGTGAGTTACTGCAGTGACACTATTGCCACTGTCCAGATGCATCACAGCTTGGAATGGAAACTTCTCTACCCAGTACCATAAGAAATTAGTGAGTTGTGAACACAGCCCAGTTCATTACACAAGCTAACCTTGTGTGATGAACTGGGCTGTGCAGGGTTCCAGAACTATGAGATTGGAAGCTGTGGGTGGGAGATCCCCTGAGGTGATGTGGTTGTGTATGGTCTGGATTTGAGGATGGGGGGGTGGGGTCATGGTCGAGGGGGCAATAGCAGGAGGGACTTGTTGTGGTTGGAGGGGTGGGGTTCGAGGGAGGTGTGGGACGTGGATGATCTGTGTTGGAGGGCATCTTCAACTACATGGGAGGCATATGACATGTATAGGCAGCTGGAATCAAGTGAATTCCTTGTGTACTCTGACACCCTCTACACAAGAGAAATCAGGAGGGTGAAAAGGGGACACAAGACGTCTTTGGCAGGTATGGTAAAGGAAAATCCAAAGACATTCCACAAGTATATGAAGGGCCAATGTGTAACTAGGGAAAGAATACAGCCTCTTAAAAATTAACAAGATTGTCAATATGCAGAACCACAAGAGTTGATGAGATCCTAAATGATTTTTTTTGTCAATATTTACTGATGGGAGAGGCATAGGTGCCAGGAGCTAGGGAACTTGGGGAAGTAAATAGTATTGTCTTGAACAAAGTCCACATTACAGAAGAGGAGGTGCTGAAAGTCTTAAGACACATTAAGATAGATAAATCACTGAGACCTGGTGAAGTCTGTTGGTAAGATAAGGGTTGGTAAGGTTAAGTTTTTTTAATCTCCCGAGGATTTAGAGCAGACGGGATGGAAGTTGCATGCTTCCCGTGCGGGATGGGTGAGGTAAAGGTCACCACTAGTGTCGCTGCTGACTTCACCTGCAAGAAGTGCACATAACTTTAGCTCCTCTCAAACTATGTTAGGGAGCTGGATGAACTTCGGATCATTCAGGATGCTGAGGGAGTGGTAGGAGTTATAGGGAGGTAGTCGCATCTAAGTTACAGGATAAGGGTAGCTGGGTGACCATCAAGAGAGGAAAAGGGAATAGGCAGTCAGTGCAGGGATCCCCTGTGGCTGTCTCCCTTAATAATAAGTATACTATTGGAGGGGATGACCTACCGGGGAAAGCCACAGGGGCAGGTCTCTGGCACTGAGCCTGGCTCTGTGGCTCTGAAGTGAAGGGATAAATAGGAGAGCGATAGTAATAAGAGATTCAATGGTTAGAGGAAGAGGCAGGAGATTCTGTGGTCACAAACGAGACTTCCAGATGATCTGTTGTCTCCCTGGCTCCAGGGTCAGGGATGTCTCAGAGTCCACAGGATTCTTCAGGAGGAATGTGAGCAACCAGAAGTCGTAGTACACATAGGTAACAAAAACATATCTAGGTAAAGAGATGAGGGTCTGAAAAGTGAATATAAGGAGTTAGATTAGAATTTAAAAGGTAATCCCAGGATTGCAACTGGTGCCATGGGCTAGTGAGACTAGGAAAAGAGATCAAGTGCAGCTGAACATGTGGCTGCAGGGATGGTGTAGGAAGGAGGGCTTTCAGGTATGTGGATCATTGGGATACCTTCTGGGAAAGCTGGGACCTGTACAAGGAGGATGGGTTGCACCTGAACTGGATGGGTATTAATATCCTCGGGAGGTGGTTTGCTGGAGCTCTTTGGGACAGTTTAAACTAGTTTGGCGAGGGGATGGGAACTGAAGCTATGGATCAGAGGATGGGACAGCTGTTGAACAGGCAGGGACAGCATTAAGAGAGTCTGTAAGGAAGGATACACAGTCGTTAGGGCGAAGTTGCAGTCAGTATATTAGGTTGAAATGTGTCAATTTTAATGCAACAAATATTTTAATGTGTCAGGAATAAGGGTGATGAACTTAGAGAATGGATCAGTTTTTGAAGCTGTGATGTTGCGGCCAGTTGGAGACTTGGATATCACGGACAGGAATGGTTGTTGGATGTTCTGGAGTTTTGAAGGAATAGGGCGGGAGGTAAAATAAAGGTGGGGGAGTTGCATTGCTAATCAAGGATAATGTAACAGTTGCAGAAAGGGAGGTTGTCGAGGAGGGTTGGTCTACTAAGTCATTATGGGTGCAAGTAAGAAATAGGAAAGGAGAAGTCACTTTACTGGGAGTTTTCTATAGACCCCCCCCCCACCCCCAAATAGAGGCATGGAGGAGCAGACTGAGAGGCAGACCTTGGAAAGGTGCAGAAATGACAGGGTTGTTGTCATGAGTGACTTCAACTTCTCTAATATTGACTGGAACCTCCTTAGTGCGAATAGTTTGGATGGAGCAGATTTTGTCAGGTGTGTCCAGGAAGGATTCCTGACTCAGTATGGAGATAGGTCAACTAGAGGGGAGCTGAAAATGTGTTGCTGGAAAAGGGCAGTAGGTCAGGTAGTATCCAAGGAGCAGGAGAATCGACGTTTCAGGCATGAGCCCTTCTTCATGATTTCTGAAGAAGGGCTCATGCCGAAACGTCAGTTCTCCTGCTGCTTGGATGCTGCCTGACCTGTGCTTTTCCAGCAAAACATTTTCAGCTCTGATGTCCAGCATCTGCAGTCCTCACTTTCTCCGACTAGAGCGGAGGCCATATTGGATTGGGTGCTTGACAACAAACCAGATTATGTATCAGATCTCTCAGAGAGCATTTGGGTGATAGTGATGACAACTGCCTCACCTTTACTTTAGTCATGGAGAGGGATAAGAGCAGATGTTATGGGAATGTCCTTAATTGGGTGAGTAGGAATTATAATACTATTCTGCAGGAGCTGTGGAGCATAAATTGGGAGCAGCTATTCTTGGGGAAATGCATGACAGAAATGTGGAGGTTGTTTAGGGAGCACTTGCTGACAGTGCTGCATGGGTTTGTCTCACTGAGACAAGGAAGGGATTGTAGGGCGAAGGAGCCTTGAATGACAAGAGATGTGGAACATCTAGTCAAGAGAAAGAAGGACGCTAACTTAAGGTTGAGGAAGGAAAGCTCAGACAGGGCTCTGGAGGGTTACAACGTAGCCAGGAAGGAACTGAAGAATGGATTTAGGAGAGATGGAAGTGGGTATGAAAAAGCCTTGGCGAGTAGGATTAAGGAAAACCCCAAGGTGTTCTCCACTTACATGAGGAACAAAAGGATGGCCAGAGTGAGGATAGGGCCAGTCAGGGATGGTGGAGAAGCATAGCACTGTGAGATTGTCTGTGGGTTTGCGGTAGAGTGTGGTGCTGAGGTGTCCATCCTTGATGGAGACGCACGTATCCAAGAATGAGACAGATAGTCGAGAGTAGTCCTTGGTGAGTTTGATGGTGGGATGAAACTTGTTGATGTCACTGTGTAGTTTTATCAGTGACTCCTCGCCATGGGTCCAGAGGAAGAAAATGTCATCAATGTACCTGGTGTACAATGTTGGTTGGAGATCACTTCTCCAGCTTCCACCCAAAACATATTAAAACAGCCATTCCCTATGGACAAGCCCTACGCATACACTGGATCTGCTCAGATGAGGAGGAACATGACGGACACCTGGAAGTACTCAAGGATGTCCTCAAAAGGATGGGGTACGATGCTCAACTCATCAACCGCCAGTTCCGACCTGCCACAGCAAGGAACCATAATGACCTCCTCAGGAGACAGACACGTGCTGCAACTGACAGGGTACCCTTCATTGTTCAGTACTTCCCAGGAGCTGAAAAATTACGCCATGTTCTTTGTGACCTGCAACAAATTATCAATGAGGATGAGCACCTCACCAAGACCTTCCCCACACCTCCACTAATTGCCTTTAAACAACTGCCAAACCTCAAACAGATCATTGTTCGTAGCAAACTGCCCGGCTCTCAGGACAACTCCATACAACCCTGTCACGGTGGATGCTGCAAGACGTGTCAGATTGTGGACATAGATACCACTATTACGTGTGGGAACATCTCCCACCTTGTACATGGCAGGTACTGATGTGACTCAGCCAACGTTGTCTATCTTATATGTTGCAGGCAAGGATGCCTGGAGGCATGGTACATTGGGGAAACCGAGCAAAGGCTACGACAACGAATGAATGGGCACCACACAACCGTCAACAGACAGGAGGGTTCCCTCCCAGTTGGGGAACACTTCAGTGGTCCAGGACATTCAGCCTTGGACCTTCGGGTGACCACCATCCAAGGTGGACTTCGGGACAGGCAGCAGAGGAAAGTGGCCGAGCAGAGGCTGATAGCTAAGTTCGGTACCCATAGGGAGGGCCTCAACTGGGACCTTGGGTTCATGTCACATTACAGGTGATCACCATTGCACTACATACACACTCTCACATACACACAGACACAGGTACACACAGACACCCACACACACCCTTATAGACACACACACACACACTCACACATGCACCCCTCACAGACTTCAGACACTCTGCACTCACTACACACACACACACGCACACATTCTCAAACTCTCAACCCCCACCCCAGACAGACACGCACACACACAAAGACCCAGATGCACACAGATATTTTGTGTGGTGAATTTGTACTTTCAGGGTTACATTGCACTTTGCTCAAAAACTGCATACATTCATGTAGAAGTCTGAGCTCAAAAACTGCATGAATTTATGTAACACTTTGATTCTAATCTAAAAAGTGAGATAACAATCTAAACATCAGGTCGTAGATAGAGAACACAGGGGGCTAACATCTGCAACATATTGTCTAGCTATCACCATTGTTAACAGCTAACCTGAGAATGCAACCTTAAAAAAAGGTTTTGTGATTAACACATGAAAGAAGTGAAATTATCACTGTATTCTAACAGATGAAAGGCTTAACAATCAATTTTTCAATGTTTAATTTCAGTTACATCACACTGCAAATTTTTGCTATAAATTCTGTGTTACGATTGAGCCCTCCACAATCACCTGATGAAGGAGCGTCGCTCCGAAAGCTAGTGTGCTTCCAATTAAACCTGTTAGACTATAACCTCGTGTTGTGTGATTTTTAACTTTGTACGCCCCAGTCCAACACCGGCATCTCCAAATCTTCACAAAACCATGTTGACTATCCCTAATCAAATTATTCCTTTCCAGATGATTATAAATCCTATCTCTTATAGTCTTTTCCAACACCTCACCCACAACCGAAGTAAGGCTCACTGGTCTGTAATTACCAGGGTTGTTCTGACTCCCCTTCTTAAACAAGGGAACAACATTTGCTATCCTCCAGTCTTCTACCACTAGTCTTGTCGACAATGATGACGTAAAGATCGAAGCCAAAGGCTCTCCAATCTCCTCCCTAGCTTCCCAGAGAATCTGAGGATAAATCCCATCTAGCCCATGGGTCTTATCTATTTCCAGATCTTCCAAAATTACAAAAATGTCCTCTTTGTCAACCTCAATCCCATCTACTCTTGTAGTCTGTATCTCCGTATTCTCATTAACATTGCCCTTGTCCTATGGTAGTACTGACGAAAAGTATTCATTAAGCGTTCCCCTATGTCCTCAGATTCTACACACAACTTTCCACGACTATCTTTGTCCCTAATTTTACTCTAGTCATTCTTTTATTCCTGATACACCTATAGAAGGTATGCCTCATCCTCACATAAGCATTTTTCCTCTTGCCAAGACCTTCAACTTCTTTAGAAAGTGAGGATTGCAGATACTGGAGATTAGAGTCAAGATTGTGGTGCTGGAAAATCATTAGCAGGTCAGGCAGCATCCAAGAAGCAGGAGAGTTGATGTTTCAGGCAAAAGCCCTTCATCAGGAACGAGGCTGTGAGCTGAAGGGGTCGAGAGATCAATGAGAGGGGGGTGGAGTTAGGAGGGAAGGTAGCTGAGAGTGCAATAGGTACATGGAGGTGGGGGTAATGGTGATAGATCAGAGAGGAGAATGGAGTGGATAAGTGGGAAGGAAGATGGACAGATAGGACAGGTCATGAGGGCGGTGCGAGTTGGAAGGTTGGATTTGGGATAAGGTGGGGGGAGGGGAACAATTCGAAGGCCTATAGAAAACTCCCAACAGGATGACCTCCTTTCCTGTTTTTAACTTCAGTCCAAACTACCTCAGTGGATGAGTCCTCAAGCATTCTCTCAGCTGCTGTAATACTACCCTTGATTAGCAATGTTGCTCACGACCCCCCATCATTTACTATCATCTCTGTTCTTGCTGAAATAGCTAAATCCCAGAATCTGCAACAACCATTCCTGTCCCTCCACTATCCATGTCTCAGAAATGGCCACAACATTAAAATCCCAGGTGGAACCCATGCTGCAAGTTCACCCACCTTATTCTGGATGCTCCTGTTATTGAAATACACATATTTTCAAACCAACATCCTGATTGCCAGTGTCCTCTTGCAACCTTGTAAACTTATCCGTGACCTCGCTACCCTCAACCTCCTGGACACTGGAACGACAATTCAGGTTCCCATTCCCCTTGTTGCATTAGTTTAAATGCTTCCGAAGAGCATTAGCAAATTGTCCCACCTTCCCCAGAAAGAGCTCCAATTATCCAATAATCCAAAACCCTCCCTCCTGCACCATCCCTGCAGCCACAAGTTCAGCTCCACTCTCTCCCCACGTTCCTCGCTTCACTAGCACGTATCACGGGCAACAAACCAGAGATCACAACCCTGTTTGTTCTTGTTCTAAGCTTCCAACCTAGTTCCCTGAATTTCTGCCTTAGATCCCAACTTTCGTCCTACCTATGTCGTTGGCACCTATGTGGACCACAACTTGGGACTGCTCTACCTCCCCCTCAAGGATTCTGAAAACATGATCAGAGATATCACAAACCTTGGCACCTGGGAGGCAACAAACCAATCATGAGTCTGTCTAGTTCCCACAAAACCTCCTATCTGTCCCCCTAACCGTGGTGTACCCAGTGACTAAAACTCTGCTCCTCTTCCCCCTTCCCTTCTGAGCAGCAGGGACAGACTTTGCACCAGAGTGCTCTGCCCCATTATTTACCCCTGGTGGGTCATTCCCCCACAACGCTATCCAAAACGGTATACTTGTTGAGGGGAACCAGTGCCGGAGATCCGTGCACTGCCTGCCGGGTCCCTTTCCCTACCCCTGACGCTAACCTATCTACCTTCTTCACATGGCTATGGAGTAACTACCTCCCTGTAACTCCTCTGAATAACCCCCTCCGCCTCCCGAATGATCCAAAGTTCATCCAGCTCCAGTTCCCTAACACGGTTCTCTCGGAGCTGGAGTTGGGTGCACTTCCCATGAATGAAATCAGCAGAGACAGTAGAGGTGTCCCTTGCCTCCCACATACTGCAGGAGGAGTCTTCAAATGACCTAACCTCCATTCCCTCTATTCTAAATTCCCAAATAGTCCACTGAAAAAAATAAAACACAAAAGAAAACACTTAACACCTTACCAACCGACGCACAGAACTTTTTCTTACGGTTAGAGGAGGAGGATGAACAGGCAAGACTACCCACATAGTGTTTTGGGTAAAGCAACTGCCCAAATATGTGACCTCGTGACCTCACCGACAATTTCCTGCTCGACGTTCCCACACTTGCTGCCGCTGGAACAGCAATGGCGGGCCCCGATGCTAGAGGTGAGTTTTTAAATTTTTTGCTCACCTTCCCGACAGTCTCCTGCTCTATGCACCTGCACCTCCTGCTGCTGGAGCAACAATCATGCCTTGTACATTCTCATCCAAATCATTGATATAGATCACAAACAGTAATGGGCCCAGCACCGACCCCTGAGGCGCTCCACAAGTCACAGGCCTCCAGTCCGACAAGCATCCTTCCACTATTAACCTCTGTTTCCGAACATCATGCCAATTTTTCAACCAATTTGCCAGCTCGCTCTGGATTCCATGAGATCTAACCTTCCAGTGCAACATACCATGTGGAGCCTTATCAAAAGCCGTACTGAAATCGCTCCTGCATCAGGCGATTGTGGAGGGCTCAATCGTAACACAGAATTTATAGCAAAAATTTGCAGTGTGATGTAACTGAAATTATACATTGAAAAACTGATTGTCTGTTAAGCCTTTCATCTGTTAGAATACAGTGATAGTTTCACTTCTTTCATGTGGGTGCTGAGTTTCTGTAAGAAATCCATAGTGTCGCGACAGAAGCTGGAGATCCCCTGTACAATAGGTTTCAAGATGCCTTGCACATAACCAGAGAGATTCTCACATAGGGTCCCATTGCCTGACATGATGAGACGTCCCGGTGTGTTGACTTTGTGTACCTTTGGAAGGTAGCAGAAGTCGCCTACACGAGAAGTGCGTGGGATGAGGGCGCATAAGGAACTCTGAAGGACTGGATCCAAAGTTCTGATCAGTGTGTTTAATTCTCGGGTGTGTTCTTTGGTCGGATCAGCTGGTAGTTGCCTGCAGTGTTCCTGGTTGTTCAGTTGTCGGTACACTTCCTTGCAGTAATTTGTTCTATTCTGAATGACAATGGCTCCTCCTTTATCTGCTGGTTTGATGACAATGTTGTCATTGGTTTTGAGAGCCTGGATGGCATTGCGTTGTGAACGGGTGATGTTTTGCTCTACCTTGTGGGTACAGGTGATGACTCTGGCATTTATACTACGGATTTCTTACAGAAACTCAGCACCCATGGACCAGTCGAACCGGGAACATTCCTTGTCACAATCAAGGAAGGACACCTCAGCACCACACTTTACCGCAAACCCACAACCAACCTCACAATGCTACATTTCTCCAGCTTCCACCCAAAACATATTAAAACAGCCATTCCCTATGGACAAGCCCTACGCATACACCGGATCTGCTCAGATAAGGAGGAACGTGACGGACACCTGGAAGTACTCGAGGATACCCTCATAAGAACGGGGTACGATGCTCAACTCATCGACCGCCAGTTCCGATGTGCCACAGCAAGGAACTGTAATGACCTCCTCAGGAGACAGACACGTGCTGCAACTGACAGGGTATCCTTTGTTGTTCAGTACTTCCCAGGAGCTGAAAAATTACGCCATGTTCTTTGTGACCTGCAACAAATTATCAATGAGGATGAGCACCTCACCAAGACCTTCCCCACACCTCCACTAATTGCCTTTAAACAACTGCCAAACCTCAAACAGATCATTGTTCGTAGCAAACTGCCTGGCTCTCAGGACAACTCCATACAACCCTGTCACGGTGGATGCTGCAAGACGTGTCAGATTGTGGACATAGATACCACTATTACGTGTGGGAACATCTCCCACCTTGTACATGGCAGGTACTGATGTGACTCAGCCAACGTTGTCTATCTTATATGTTGCAGGCAAGGATGCCCGGAGGCATGGTACATTGGGGAAACCGAGCAAAGGCTACGACAACGAATGAATGGGCACCGCACAACAATCAACAGACAGGAGGGTTCCCTCCCAGTTGGGGAACACTTCAGTGGTCCAGGACATTCAGCCTCGGACCTTTGGGTGACCACCATCCAAGGTGGACTTCAGGACAGGCAGCAGAGGAAAGTGGCCGAGCAGAGGCTGATAGTTCGGTACCCATAGGGATGGCCTCAACCGGGACCTTGGGTTCATGTCACATGACAGGTGATCACCATTGCACTACACACACACACACACACACACACACACACACACACACACTCTCTCTCACATACACACAGACGCAGGTGCACACAGACACCCACACACACCCTTATAGACACACACACTCCCACACTCACACATGCACCCCCTCACAGACTTCAGACACTCTGCACTCACTACACACACACATACTTTCTCACACTCACAACCCCCACCCAAGACAGACACACACACACACACACAGACAAAGACCCACATGCACACATATATTTTGTGTGGTGAATTTGTACTTTCAGGGTTACATTGCACTTTGCTCAAAAACTGCATACATTCATGTAGAACTCTGAGCTCAAAAACTGCATGAATTTATGTAAAACTCTGTTATCTCACTTTTTAGATTAGAATCAATCTAAACATCAGGTCATGGACAGAGAACACTGGGGGCTAACACCTTCAACATATTGTCTAGCTATCACCATTGTTAACCTGATTTGGAGATGCCGGTGTTGGACTGGGGTGTACAAAGTTAAAAATCACACAACACCAGGTTATAGTCTAACAGGTTTAATTGGAAGCACACTAGCTTTCGGAGCGACGCTCCTTCACCTGATGAATCATCTGATGAAGGAGTGTCGCTCTGAAAGCTCGTGTGCTTCCAATTAAACCTGTTGGGCTATAACCTGGTGTTGTGTGATTTGTAACGAAATCCATATAGACTCTGAGAAAGTGAGTACTGCAGATGCTGGAGATCAGAGTCGAGAGTGTGGTGTTGGAAAAGCACAGCAGGTCAGGCAGCAACTGAGGAGCAGGAGAATTGACGTTTAGGGCATTAGCCCTTCATCAGGAACTAAGCCTACCACCCTGCCCTCGTTAACCTTCATTGTTACTTCATCAAAGAACTCTAACAAAGTTGTGAGGCATGATCTCCCAGTCACAAAGCCATGCTGAGTATTCCTCATCAAAGAGCCCTTCATCAGGAACCTTTTGCCCGAAATGTCGATTTTCCTGTTCTTCGGATGCTGCCTGACCTGCTGTGGTTTTCCAGCCACACTCTAATCTAGACTCTGGTTTCTAGCATCTGCAGACTTCACTTTTGCCTATTCCTAATCAAACCCTGTCTTTCTAAATCCATGTGTATCTTCTCCCTCACAATCTTCTCAAGCAACCTACCCACCACAATTGTTAAGTTTACTGGTCTATAGTTCCCAGGCTTTTCTTTGCAGCTACTGTTTAATAATAGCACAACATTCACTACCCTCCAGTGTTCCAGGGCCTTACCTGTTGCTAATGATGATGCAAAATTACCAGCCAGAACCCCCGCAATCTCCTCTCCAGCCTCTTGCAGTGTTCTTGGGGATATCTGGTCAGGACCAGGAGACTTATCCATCTTCGTATATTCTAATACATCCAATACCTCCTCTACTGTGATATGGACTGTCCCCAAGATATCACCGCTAACTTCCCCAAGTTCCCAAGTCTTTATGTCTTTCTCCACGGTAAACACAGAGGAGAAATATTCTTTGAGAACCTCACCCATCTTCTGTGGTTCGACACATCCATGTCCACTTTAGTCCTTGAGGGGTCCTATTCTCTCTCTAGTTATTGTTCTTTAACATATTTAAAGAACCTCTTTTGATTCACCCTAGTCTTCTCAGCTAAGACTATTTCATACCCCTTTTTCACCCTCATGATTTCCTTCTTCAGTAAACTCCTGTATTCTCTGTAAAACTCTAGGGATTTCCTTGATCCCAGCTGCCTGTACCTGAGCCACTCCCTTTTTTCTAGTCAAAGCCTTAATATCCTTTGTCATCCAGGCTTCCCTATTCCTGCCAATCTTACCCTTCACCCTCACAGGAACACAAAGACCTTGTTATTTTATTAATAATTGTTTCCAATACTTATCAAACAACAGATATTAGCCTATCAGTCTACAGTTATTTACTTATTGCCTTGCTTCCTTTTTCAATAAACCGTCTGGTCCTTCTCCAGAATCCAATGATTTTTTTGGAAAATTAGAACCAAGATGCAAGCCTAGGGAATGATTTGGAGATGCCGGTGTTGGACTGGGGTGTACAAAGTTAAAAATCACACAACACTAGGTTATAGTCCAACATGTTTAATTGGAAGCACACTAGCTTTCAGAGCGATGCTCCTTCATCAGCCTAGGGAAAGGGGACTTCTCTGCCTTTCGCCCCAATAGTTTGTCAAATATTACTTCTTTAATAATGATGATATATTTAATTCCTCCCACTTTTTAAAAAAAAATAATTTGCAGAATGAGGGTATGTTTGGCTCAGCCAGCATTTATTGTCCATCCCTTATTGTCCAGAGATGGGTTAGGAGGTAATCACATTACTATGGGTCTGGAATCACATTGAGGCCAGAACAGGTAAGGAAGGCAGTTTCCTTCCTTAAAGGGCATTAATGAGCTAGATATGGTTTTCCTGGCAAATTAATTTCACCATCTGATATGGTGGGATTTGAAACCACATCCCCAAAACATTAGCTGGGCCTCTAGATTAACAGTCTAGTGATAATACCACTGGGCCATCATCTCCCCCTTATTTAGTGTTACCGGAATATTTGAAGTACCTTCTGGACATCCAAATATACCATCTTGGGTAGTTCTCCTTTATCAGCTCTACTTTTTATATCCACAAAGAACTTTAGCAAACAGAAACAATATGATTTCCTTTTTCAATATCATGTTGTTTCTGTTTGATTCCATTAAGCTTTTCCAAATATTCTGCTGTGTCTTCCTTCATAATGGACTGTCACATTTTGCTAATGACAGATTTTGTGATAGCTGACCTTAGAATGTAACCTTTGAGCTGCACTAACTTAATAAAACCACTTAGAGTCAGAGGGCTGTACATCATGGTAGCAAATGCGTCAGTCCAAATCGTCCATGCCGACCAGATATCCATTTGCCAGCATTTGACCCCTATCCCTCTAAAACCTTCCTGTTCATGTACCCATCCAGACGCCTTTTAGAACATAGAACAGTACTGGTCCTTCAGTCCTTCATGTTGTGCCAACCTTTTATACTACTTTAAGATCAAACTAATCTGCATACCCTACATTTTACTATCATCCATGCGTCTATCCAAGAGTCGCTTAAATGTCCCTGATGTATCTGATTCTACCACCACCGCTGGCAGTGCATTCCATGCACCCACCACTCTCTGTGTAAAGAACCTACCTCTGATTTAGGTCTCCCCTAAACCTTCCTCCAATCGCCTTAAAATTATGACCATCCGTGATATCCATTTGTGCCCTGTGAAAAAGTCTCTGACTATCCACTCTCTCTATGCCTGTCATCATCTTGTACACCTCTATCAAGTCGCTTCTCATCCTTCTTCACTCCAATGAGAAAAGCCCACGCTGCCTCAACCTTTCTTCATAAGACATGCCCTCCAGTCCAGGCAGCATCCTGGTAAATCTCCTCTGCACCCTCTCTAAAGCTTCCACATCCATCCTATAATGAGTCGACCAAAACTGAACATAATATTCCAAGTGTGGTCTTATCAGGGCACTATAGAGCTGCAGCATAACCTCGCGTCTCTTAACCTCAATCTGTCTGCTAATGAAAGCCAACATACCATATGCCGCCTTAACAACCCTAACAATTTGGATGGCAACTTTGAGTGACCTATGGACGTGGACCCCAAGATCCCTCTGATCCTCCACACTGACAAAAATCCTGCCTTTTAAGGATGTAAGTTTGCTCACTGAGCTGGAAGGTTTGTTTTCAGACGTTTCATCACCATACTAGGTAACAGCGTCAGTGAGCTTCCATTGAAGCACTGGTATTGGTGACCCACTTTCTATTGTGTTTAGGTTTCCATGGGTTGGGATGTCATTTTCTATGATGGTGTCATTTCCTGTTCTTTTTCTCAAAGGGAAATCTTCTCAAAATTCACTATTCTGCCTTTCACCCTGTAATCTGTATTCAGATTCGACTTTCCAAAATGAGTTATTTCACACTTTTCCAGGTTGAACTCCATCTGCCACTTATCAGCCCAGTTCTGCATCCTGCCAATGTCCTGTTGCAATCTACCAACCTTTGTGTCATCAGAAAACCTACTAACCCACCCTTCCACTTCCTCATCCAAGTTATTTTTAAAAATCGCAAAGAGCTTGAAGTCCCAGATCAGATCCCGGCAGAACACCCACTGGCCATTGAGCTCCAGGCTGAATACTTTCCAACTACCACCACCTTCTGTCATCTATAGGCAGCCACTTTTGTAACCCGAAACGTCGATTTCGAAGCTACTTGGATGCTGCCTGAACTGCTGTGCTCTTCCAGCACCACTAATCCAGAATCTGGTTTCCAGCATTTCAGTCATTGTTTTTACCTTTTTACTTTTGTAACCAGACAGCCAGAATTCCCTTTATCCCATGCCTCCTTATTTTCTCAGTATGGGAAACCTTATCAATCGCTTTGCTAAAATCCATGTACACCACATCTACTGCTCGACCTTCACCAATGTGTTTTGTCACATCCTCAAAGATTTCAATAAAGCTTGTGAGACATAATCTGTCCTTCGCAAAACATTGCTAACTATCTCTAATCAAACTATGGTTTTCCAAGTAATCATTAATCCTGTCTCTCAGAATTCTCTCCAATAATTTCTCACCACAGACGTAAGACTATCTGATCTGTAATTCCCAGGGTTATCCCTATTCCCTTTCTTGAACAAGGTAATAGCATTTGCCACCCTCCAATCATCAGACATTACTCCAGTGGCTAGTGAGGATGCAAAGATCATTGCCAAAGGCAGCAATCTCTTCCCTTGCTTCCTGTAGCAACCTAAGGTGCACCCCGTCTGGCCCACAGGACTTATCTATCCTCAAGTTTTTCAAAATTTTCAGCATATCCTCCTTCTCAATATTAACCTGTTGGAGCATATCATCCTGTTTCATGCTGTCCTCACAAACGTCAAGGTCCTTCTCAACAGTGAATACTGAAGCAAAGTATTAATTAAGGACCTCCTCTGACTCCAGGCACAAGTTCCGTCCACTATCCCTCACTCTGGCCTTCCTTTTGTTCCTCACAAAAGTGTAGAATGCCTTAGGGTTTCCTGTAATCTTATCCGTGTCTAGGCACAGTGGATAGAGCCCTGGGTCCAACCTGTGTCCTTCGGCCCCGGGCCCCGTCTTTTGCCCATGGTGCTGTCAGAGCTCGGGAGCTGCGTTCTCTTTTCTCCATTCATAGTCACGATGTCCACACCGTCATTGGGGAGTACCTATTAATTTTTTACTTGGAGAGTGTATAGTGAGAGAGGGGGATGTTTTTTGGTGGGTGTGGGAGGCTGGTATGGGGAGGGGATGTTCTTCCTAACCTCTCACTGGAGGCTGGCATTATGCAGAGGTCTAAAAAGAGGAGAGGAGAAGCTGAGGCTTGCTGCTGAAGAAAAGCACACCCACCGATCAGACAGCACCAAAATAACGCCAGAGGACAGTGACTTCCAGTACAGTCATTGTAGCTGTGACTGCCACTCCTGTGTGGGAACCTAAGTCCATTACAACATAGAACATTACAGCACAGTACAGACTCTTGATGTTGCGCGGGCCTGTAGAACCAATCTGAAACCAACAATATTGCATTTTCATCCATGTTTATCCAATGACCATTGAAATGCCCTTAAAGTTGGCAGGCAGAGCATTCCACGCCCCTACTACTCTGAGTAAAGAAACTACCCCTGATATTTGTCTGATATCTATTACCCCTCAATATAAAGCTATTCTCCTCGTGCTAGCCATCACCACCCAAGGAAAAAGGCTCACACTGTCCATCTTATCTAACCCTCTGGTTATATATGTCTCAATTAAGTCATCTCTCAACCTTGTTCTTTCTAATGAAAAAACAGCCTCACGTCTGTCAGCCTTTCCTCATAAGGCCTTCACTCCATTCCAGGAAACATCCCAGTAAATCTCCTCTGAACCCTTTCCAAAGCTTCCACATCCTTCTTATAATGCGGTGACCAGAACTGTATGCAATACTCCAAGTGTGGCCACACCAGAGGTTTGTGCAGCTGCAGTATGACGTCGTGGCTCCAAAACTCAATTCCTTACCAATAAAAGCTAACACACCGTATGCCTTCTTAACAACCCTATCAACTGGATGGCAACTTTCAGGGATCTATGTACATAGACACTGAGATCTCTCTGCTCATCTACGCGACCAAGAATATTACCATTAGCCCCATACACTTTATTCCTGTTGTTCCTTCCAAAGTGAATCACCTCACACTTTTCTGCATTAAACTCCATTTGCCACCTCACAGCCCGGCACTGCGGCTTACCTATGTCCCTCTGTAACCTGCAACATCCTTCGGCACTATCCACAACTCCACCAACCTGAGTGTCATCTGCAATTTGTTCAACACCCTCATCCAGGTCATTTATAAAAATGACAAACAGCACTGAACCCAAAACATATCCTTGTGGGACACCACTAGCAACTGAACCCCAGGATGAACATTTCCCATTAACCACCACCCATTGTCTTCTTTCAGCTAGCCAATTTCTGATCCAAACTGCAAAATCACCCTCAATCCCATGTATCCGTATTTTGTGCAATAGCCTATTCCATTGTGAATGTCGACAAAAAATATTCACGTAGCACTTCCCCTATCCCCTCTGACTCCACGCACAACTTCCCACTACTGTGCTTGATTGGCCATAATTTTACTCTAGTCATTCTTTTATTCCTGATATACCTGGAGAAAGCTTCAGGGTTTTCCTTGATCTTATCTGCCAATAACTTCTCACGTTCCCTCCTGGCTCTTCTTAGCTCTCTCTCTCTGTTTTTCCTGGCTAACTTGTAACTTTCAAGTGCCCAAATTGAGCCTTCATGACTCATCCTAACATAAGCCTCCTTCTTCCTCTTGACAAGAGATTTAACTTCGTTAGTAAACCACAGTTCCCTCACTCGACCACTTCCTCTTTGCATGACAGGTACATCCTTATCAAGGACATGCAGAATGTTCCTCCTGCAGAGTGTATCCCTGCCGTCTGCCCTTCCGGGAATTGCACCCAACTCCAGCTCTTCAAAAACTGCTTAGGAACTGGAACTGGAGCTGGGCGAACTTTGGATCATTCAGGAGGCGGAGGGGGTTATTGAGAGGAGTTACAGGGAGGTAGTCTCACCTCAGGTACAGGAAAAAGGCAGATGGGTTACAGTCAGGGGACTGAAAGGGAACCAGTAGAAAGTGCAGGCATCCCCTGTGGCTGTTCCTCTCAATAACAAGGATACCATTTTGGATACTGTTGGGGGCGGCGGTGGGGACTTACCAGGGGTAAGCAATAGGGCACAGGTCTCTGGCACAGACCCTGTTGCTCAGAAGGGAAGGAGGGAGAGAAGCAGAGCATTAGTCATTCGGGACTCCATATTTAGGGGACAGAGAGGAGTTTCTGTGGGAGCGATAGACTCGCGGTTGGTTTATTGCATCCCGGGTGCCAGGGTTAGTGATGCCTCTGATCGTGTTTTCGGGATCCTTGAGGAGGAGGGAGAGCAGCCCCAAGTCATGGTCCACATAGGCACTAAAGACATAGGTAGGTAAAGGGATGGAGATTTAAGGCAGAAATTCAGGGAGCTAGGGTGAAGCTTGGAGCCAGAACAAACAAAGTTGTTATCTCTGGTTTGTTGCCCGTGCCACGTGCTAACAAGGCAAGGAATAGGTAGAGAGAGGAGTTGAACATGTGGCTACAGGGATGGTGCAGGAGGGAGGATTTCGGATACCTGGATAATTATGGGTCATTCTGGGCTAGATTGGACCTCTACAAACATCTGAACCCTGGAGGGGAAATTTGCTAATGTTCTTCATGAGGGTTTAAACTAATTAAGCATAGGAACCTATATTATAGATTAGATTAGATTACTTACAGTGTGGAAACAGGCCCTTCGGCCCAACAAGTCCACACCGCCCCGCCAAAGCGCAACCCACTAAGACCCATTCCCCTACACTTACCCCTTCACCTAACACTACGGGCAATTAAGCATGGCCAATTCACCTGACCGGTACATTTTTGGACTGTGCGAGGAAACCGGAGCACCCGGAAGAAACCCACGCAGACACGGGGAGAATATGCAAACTCCACACTGTCAGTTGCATGAGGTGGGAATTGAACCCAGTCTCTGGCACTGTGCCACCGTGCCGCCCACAGTTCCAGAGTCCAGGAGGTTGAGAACAGTGAGGTCAGAAATTAGGTTTCAAGGTCACAAGAGTTCACAAATAAGCAGGAAGGTGTTTTGGAGTATGTCTACTTTAATGCCAGGAGCATTAGGAATAAGGTGAGTGAACTTGCAGTATGTGTTGGTACCTGGGACATCAATGTTGTGGCCATTTCCGAGGCATGGGTAGAGAGGGACAGGAATGGTTATTCTAAGTTCAGGGAATTAGATATTTTAGTAAGAACAAAGCAGATGGTAGAAGAGAGGGAGGTATGGCATTGTTCGTCAAGGACAGTATTATGGTGGCAGAAAGGACATCTGAGGACTTGTCTACTGAGGTAGTATTGGCTAAGGTTAGAAACAGGAAAGGAGAGGTCACCCTGTTGGCAGTTTTCTATAGGCCTTCGAATAACTCTAGAGATCTTTGCATCCTCACTCTCCATGGGAGTCGTTCTAGAGGATTGGAATGAGGCGAATGTTGTTCCACTTTCCAAGAAGGGGAATAGGGAAATCCCTGGCAATTACAGACTAGTCAGTCTTATGTCTGTGGTCAGCAAAATTTTGGAAAGAATTCTGAGGGATAGGATTTATGACTATTTGGCAAATCATGACATGATTAAAGGCAGTCAGCATGGCTTTGTGAAGGGGCAGGTCATGCCTCACAAATTTTATTGAGTTCTTTGAGGAGGTGACAAGACAGATTGATGGAGATCGAGCAATGGATGTGGTGTATATGGACTTCAGCAAGGCATTTGATAAGGTTCCCCATGGTAGGCTCATTCATAAAGTCAGGAAGTATGGGATACAGGGAGATTTGGCTATCTGGATTCAGAATTGGTTGGCTGATAGAAGGCAGAGAGTGGTTGTAGATGGAATGTATTCTGCCTGGAGGTCAGTGGTGTGGGGTGTCCCACAGGGCTCTGTTCTTGGGCCTCTGCTCTTTGTTGTTTTTATAAATGACTTGGATGAGAAGGTTGAGGGGTGGGTTAGTAAATTTGCAGATGACACCAAGGTTGGAGGTGCCATTGATAGTACCGAGGGCTACTGCAGGCTGCAGCGTGACATAGACAGGATGCAGAGCTGGGCTGAGAAATGACAGATGGAGTTCAAACTGGATAAATGTGAAGTGATGCATTTTGGAAGGTCGAACTCGAATCTGAATATAGGATTAAAAACAGGATTCTTGTCAATCCGGAGGAACAGAGGGATCTTGGTGTTCAAGTGCATAGATCCCTCAAAGTTGCCACCCAAGTGGATAGTGTTGTTCAGAAAGCATATGGTGTTTTGGCTTTCACTAACAGGGGGATTGGGTTTAAGAGCCACAAGGTTTTGCTGCAACTCTACAAGTCCCTGGTGAGACCACACTTGGAATATTGTGTCCAGTTCTGGTCACCCTATTATAGGAAAGATATAGAGGCTTTGGAGAGGGTGCAAAGAAGGTTTAGCAAGATGCAGCCTGGACTGAAGGGTTTGCCTTATGAAGAGAGGTTGACTAAGCTCAGATGTTTCTATCTGGAGAGAATGAGGAAGATGATCTGATCGAGATGTACAAGGTAATGAGAGACGTGGATAGAGTCAATAGCCAGAGTCTTTCCCCCAGGGCAGGATTGAGTGAGCAAATGGGTCGGAGTTTTAAGATATCAGGAGAAAGGTAGAGAAGGGATTTCAGAGGAAGGTTCTTTACGCAGAGGATTGCAAATGCATGGAATGCGTTGCCAGCGGTGGTGATGGCAGGATCATTACGGACATTTAAGCAACTGCTGGACATGCACATGGATAGCAGTGAGTTGAGGGGTGCATAGGTTAAGTTATTTTATTTTACATTAGGATTAATCCTCAGCACAACATCGTGGGCCAATGGTCTGTTCTATGCTGTACTTTACTATGTTCTATATAGAGGAAGGGATAGCAAAGATGATTCTGGATAGGTACGAGAGTAACAGGGTAGTTGTTATGGGGCGTTTAACTTTCCAAATATTGACAGGGAATACGATAGTTTGAGTACATTAGATGGATCAGTTCAATGTGTGCAGGATACTTTCCTGACACAGTATGTACACAGACCAACAAGGGGTGAGGCCACATTGAATGGGTACTGGGTAATGAACCCGGCCAAGTATTAGATTTGGAGGTAGATGAGCACTTTGGTGATAGTGACCACAATTCGGTTATGTTTACTTGATCGATGGAAAAGGATTGGTACATACCGCAGAGCAAGAATTATAACTGAGGGAAAGGCAATAATGATGTGATTAGGCAAGAGTTAGAAAGCATAGGATGGGGAAGGAAGTTGCAGTGAATGGGCACAATTGAAATGTGGAGCTTAGTCAAAGAGCATAGAACATTACAGCGCAATACAGGCCCTTTGGCCCTCGATCTGTGGAACTAATCTGAACCCATCTAACCTTCACTGTTCCATTTTCATCCACGTTTATCCAATGACCATTTAAATGCCTTTAAAGCTGGCGAGACTACTACTGTTGCAGGCAGAGCATTCCACGCCCCTACTACTCTCTGAGTAAACAAACTACCTCTGACATCTGTCCTATATCTATCACCCCTCAACTTAAAGCTATGTCTCCTCATGCTAGCCATCACCATCTGAGGAAAAAAGCTCTCACTGTCCACCCTATCTAACTCTCTGATTATATTATATGTCTCAATTAAGTCACCTCTCAACCTTCTTCTCTCTAACGAAAACAGCTCCAAGTCCATCAGCCTTTCAGCATAAGACCTTCCCTCTATACCAGGCAATATCCTGGTAAATCTCCTCTGCACCCTTTCCAAAGTTTCCACATCCTTCCTATAATGCAGTGACCAGAACTGTACACAATCCTCCAAGTGTGGCCGCACCAGAGTTTTGTACAGCTACAGCATGACCTCATGGTTCCGAAACTCAGTCCCTCTACCAATAAAAGCTAACACACCCTATGCCTTCTTAACAACCCTGTTAGCCTGGGTGGGAATTTTCAGGGATCTATGTGCATGGACACTGAGATCTCTCTGCTCATCTACACCACCAAGAATCTTACCATTAGCCCAGTACTCTGTATTCCTGTTGTTCCTTCCAAAGTGAATCACCTCACACTTTTCCACATTAAACTCCATTTTTCACCTCTCAGCCCAGCTCTGCAGCTTATCTATGTCCGTCTGTAACCTGCAATATCCTTCAGCACCATCCACAACTTCACTGACCTTAGTGTCATCTGCAAATTTACTAACCCATCCTTCTACACCCGCATCCAGGTCATTTATAAAAATGACAAACAGCACTGGCCCCAAAACAGATCCTTGCGGGACCCCACTAGTAACTGAACTCCAAGATGTACATTTCCCATCAATCACCACCCTTTGGCTTCTTTTAGCTAGCCAATTTCTGATCCAAACTGCTAAATCACCCTCAATCCCATGCCTCCATATTTTGTGCAATAGCCTACCATGGGGAATCTTATAAATGCCTTACTGAAGTCCATTTACACCACATCAACTGCTTTACCTTCATCCACCTGTTGATCACCTTCTCAAAGAACTCAATAAAGTTTGTGAGACATGACCAACCCTTCACAAAACTATTGACTATCCCTAATCAACCTATTCCTCTCTAGATCATTATAAATCCTATCTCTTGTAACCTTTTCCAACACTTTACCCACAACCAAAGTAAGACTCACTGGTCTATAATTTCCAGGGTTGCCTCTATGCCCCTTCGTGAACAAGGGGACAACATTTGCAATCCTTTGGTCTTCTGGCACTATTCCTGTAGACAATGACGACATAAAGATCAAAGCCAAAGGCTCAGCAATCTCCTCCCTGGCTTCCCAGACAATCCTAGGATATATCATTGTCTACAGGAATCCTAGGATTATTAAATATATCCTATATTTAATTGGGGAAGAGGAAACTATGATGCGATTAGACATGAGTTAGGAAGCATGGATTGGGAGCAATTGTTCCATGATAAAGGCACTATAGACATGTGAAGACTGTTTAAGGAACAGTTGTTGCAAGTGATGAATAAATATGTCCCTCTGAGACAAGCAAGAAGGGATAAGATAAAGGAACCTTGGATGACGAAAGCGGTGGAGCTTCTCGTCAAAAGGAAGAAGGTAGCTTAAATAAGGTGGAGGAAGCTAGGGTCAAGCTCAGCTCTAGAGGATTACAGGCAGGAGAGGAAGGAGCTCAAAAATGGTCTGAGGAGAGCCAGGAGGGGGTACGAGAAAGGCTTGGCAGAACGGATTAGGGAGAACACAAAGGCATTTTACACGTATGTGAGGAATAAGAGAATGGTCAAAGAAAGAGTAGGGCCGATCAAGGATAGCATAGGGAACTTGTGTGTGGAGTCTGAGGAGGGAGGGGAAGCCCTAAATGAGTTTATTGCTTCTGTCTTTATGAAAGAAACTAACTTTGTAGTGAATGAAACATTTGAAGAGCAGGTGTGCATGCTGAAATGGATAGAGATAGAGGAAGCTGATGTGCTGAAAATTTTGTCAAACATTATGATTGACAAGTCGCCAGGCCCGGACCAGATTTGTCCTCAGTTGCTTTGGGAAATGAGAAATGCAATTGCTTCACCACTTGTGAAGATCTTTGCATCCTCGCTCTCCACTGGAGTTGTACCTGAGGACTGGAGAGAGGCAAATGTAATTCCTCTCTTCAAGAAAGGAAATAGGGAAATCCCCAGCAATTACAGACCAGTAAGTCTCACGTCTGTCGTCTGCAAGGTGTTAGAAAGGATTCTGAGGGATAGGATGTATGACCATCTGGAAGAGCATGGCTTGATTAAATGCAGTCAACATGGCTTTGTGAGGGGCAGGTCATGCCTCACAAACCTTATCGAGTTCTTTGAGGATGTGACTAGAAACGTTGATGAGGGTCGAGCTGTGGATGTGGTGTATCTGGACTTTAGCAAGGCATTTGACAAGGTTCCCCATGGTAGGCTCATTCAGAAGGTCAGGAGGAATGGGATACAGGGGAACTTAGCTGTCTGGATACAGAATTGGCTGGCCAATAGAAGACAGCGAGTGGTAGTAGAAGGAAAATATTCTGCCTGGAAGTCAGTGGTGAGTGGTGTTCCACAGGGCTCTGTCCTTGGGCCTCTACTGTTTGTAATTTTTATTAATGACTTGGATGAGGCGATTGAAGGATGGGTCAGCAACTTTGCAGATGACACAAAGGTTGGAGGTGTCGTTGACAGTTTGGAGGGCTGTTGTAGGCTGCAGCGGGACATTGACAGGATGCAGAGATGGGCTGAGAGGTGGCAGATGGAGTTCAACCTGGATAAATACGAGGTGATGCATTTTGGAAGGTTGAATTTGAAAGCTGAGTACAGGATTAAGGATAGGATTCTTGGCAGTGTGGAGGAACAGAGGGATCTTGGTGTGCAGGTACATAGATCCTTTAAAATGGCCGCCCAAGTAGACAGGGTTGTTAAGAAAGCATATGGTATTTTGGCTTTCATTAACAGGGGGATTGAGTTTAAGAGCCGTGAGATCTTGTTGCAGCTCTATAAAACTTTGGTGAGACCGCACTTGGAATATTGCGTCCAGTTCTGTTTGCCCTATTATAGGAAAGATGTGGATGCTTTGGAGAGGGTTCAGAGGAGGTTTACCAGGATGCTGCCTGGACTGGAGGGCTTACCTTATGAAGAGAGGTTGACTGAGCTCGGACTTTTCTCATTGGAGAAAAGGAGGAGGAGAACAGACCTAATTGAGGTATACAAGATAATGAGAGGCATAGATAGAGTCGATAGCCAGAGACTATTTCCCAGGGCAGAAATGGCTAACACAAGGATGCATCCTGTTTTAAGCTGGTTGGAGGAAAGTACAGAGGGGATGTCAGAGGCAGGTTCTTTACACAGAAAGTTGTGGGAGCATGGAATGCATTGCCAGCAGCAGTTGTGGAAGCAAGGTCATTGGGGACATTTAAGAGACTGCTGAACATGCATATGGTCACAGAAATTTGAGAATGCATACATGAGGATCAATGGTCAGCACAACGTCGTGGGCTGAGGGGCCTGTTCTGTGCTGTAATGTTCTATGTTCTATCCCATCTGGACCAGGGGACTTACCTCATAGAGTCATAGAGGTGTATAGCATGGAAACAGACCCTTCGGTCCAACCCATCCATGCCGCCCAGATATCCCAACCCGATCTAGTCCCACCTGCCAGCACCCAGCCCATATCCCTCCAAACCCTTCCTATTCATGTACCTATCCAAATGCCTTTTAAATGTTGCAATTGTTCAAACAGCAAAGGCAGTAACTCTGCAGGTTCACTGTTGTGCCAGTTTCTTTCTCTCTCTGTCCTGCACTGACCTCACCATGTGCTTCCTTTGTCTGTTCTTTTCCCTTTTAAAACTGTGTTGTTTTGACTTTTTTTTCCAAAGTTCCAAAACAATGCAACAGCATACAAAAAAGTAATTGATGCTCCTGCAATTCGAGGAAATCACCTCCAACATCTAAAATACCTCAATAAAGGAGCAGCTGTTACAGCCAGAAATTTTTCCCGTCCTCCATCTTGGATTACCCAGAATCTTCTTGGCACAAGTCAGGTGTGTGTGACTGGACTGCTGCCAGCTGACTCTGTTCAGACACAGCCCTTGGCTGTAGCTCGTCTGCAAACTACATTGAGCTATTGCTGGAACCAGCACCTGTGTAAATAGTACTTATAATGATTGGCCAGTTACTTGCTTCCAAAACAAGAATACAGTACTCCCCATTTGCCAGAATAAGGGCAGCTTCAACAACACTTAAGAAACTTGACACCATCCATTTGATTGGCATCTTCACAATAAACATACACTCCCTCCACCACTGACATGCAGCAGCAATCTACAAGATGCACTGCAGAATTTCACCAATACTCCTTCCACAGCACCGTCCAAACCCATAGCTACAAGCAGCTAGAAGGACAAGGGCAGCAGATACACGGAATGCCATCACTTGCGAGCTCCCTTCCAAGCCACTTACCATTGTGATTGGGAAATATATTGCCATTATTCCAGCGGACTCCCTCCTAAACAATACTGGCACAAACCTATGCAGTTGCAGTTCAAGAAAGCAGCTCAACACTTTTTCACAGGCAGCCAGGAATGGGCAATTAACATTTGCCAAGCCAGCAAAATCTATTTCCCATGGATGAACTTTCAAAATAAACTGGGGTAGCTCATGTTACACTGAGGATTGGGAGTTGTTACATTTGCTATGTTTGCACTGAGGCCAAAGCTAAATCACTCAGGAGTAGCACGGTGGCTCAGTGGTTAGCACTGCTGCCACACAGCACCAGGGACCCAGGTTCGATTCCAGCCTTGGGCAACTCTTTGTGTTTAGTTTGCATATTCTCCCCGTGTCTGTGTGGATTTCCCCGGGTGTTCCAGTTTCCTCCCACAGTCCAAAGACATGCAGGTTAGGTGCATTGGCCATTGTGGTCAGGGATGTGCAGACGAGGTGAACAATCTATGAGAAATGCAGGGTTACAGGGAGAGAGTATGGCAGTGTGTTTGGATGGAATGCTCTTTGGAGTGTCACTGTGGACTTGATAGGCCGAACAACCTGCTTTAACACTGTAGGGATTTTATCATTCACTCCATTTACTCTGCAGGAAACCACACAGCCCCTTTCCACATCCCCTGTACTTCCTACCGCTCTCCGAATTCCTGCTCATTTCCTTCCAATACTTGGTTCCAAGGCTGAGGTTAAGGTGCAAATGTTTGGCCAGCTATTTGACTGCAAATGCCATTAAGAGAGGTGTCCAGATGAGTGTACAGAGTACTGACCAGCCAAAGCTTTTGGGAAACAGGAAATCCCCTTCCTAAGCAGAGGCCCATCCTAAAAGCATATGTGCAGATAGGCGAAATACACAGGGTAGGATCAGGCTTGGTGACATTGTCCAAGCCTCCTCCACACAGTCTGGTTAACATTTGGCTGAGCTGAGTAAGAGTAGTCAATGCTTGTGTACCCTGACAAATATAAAGGGCCAGGCAGGAGCCACAAACCAGCTTATTCTACTGCAGGGACCCTAAACTGCCTCATGTAGACCTATCCTCAATCTAAGCAGAAAATCATCTAAAAGTAGGAGTCATACCTCTGTTCTATTTTCAGATTTTCCAGAATTGCTAGCCCCTCCTCCTTGTGAACTTCAATCCTATCTAGTCTAATATCCTGTATCTCAGTATTCTCCTGGACAACATTGTCTTTTTCCAGTGTGAATACTGACAAAAAATATTCATTTCGCTTCTTCTACCTCCTTGGACTCCATGCACAACTTCCCACTACTGTCCTTGATTGGCCCTAATCTTACTCTCGTTGTTCTTTTATTCCTGATGTACCTCTAGAAAGATTTAGGGTTTTCTGTGATCCTATCTGCCAATGACTTCTCATGTCCCCTCCTGGCTCTTCTTTGTTCTCTCTTTAGGTCTTTCCTGGCTAACCTGTAAATCTCAAGCACCCTAACTGAGCCTTCACATCTCATCCTAACGTAAACCTTCTTCTTCCTCTTGACAAGAGATTCAACTTCTTTAGTCAAGCTCATTTGCTCGACAATATCTTCCCTGCCTGACAGGTACATACTTATCAAGGACACGCAGTAGCTGTTCCTTGAATAAGCTCCACATTTAGGTAAAAACAAGGACTGCAGATGCTGGAAACCAGAGTTTAGATCAGAGTGGTGCTGGAAAAGCACAGCAGTTCAAGCAGCATCCGAGGAGCAGGAAAATCGATGTTTCGGGCAAAAGCCCTTCATCAGGAATACAGGCAGAGTGCCTGAATGATGGAGAGATAAATGAGAGGAGGGTGGGGGTAGGGAGAAAGTAGCATAGAGTACAATAGGTGAGTGGGGAGGGGATGAAGGTGATAGGTCAGGGGGAGGGTGGAGTGGATAGGTCGAAAAGAAGATAGGCAGGTAGGACAAGTCATGGGGACAGTCCAGCTCAGCACTGTCCACATATCTGAAGCACTCCCTCCTACACCAGCCCTGCAGCCACATGTGCAGCTGCACTCGGTCTCTGTTCCTAGCCTCACTAGCCTGTGGCACGAGTAGCAATGCTGAGATTACTACTCTGCTCGTCCTGCCTTTTAGCTTCTAATGTAACTCCCTACATTCCCTTTTCAGGTCCTCATCCCTTTCCCTACCTATGTCATTGGTACCAATATGTACCACAACTTCTGGCTGCTTACCTTCACTCTTGTTGTCTAGAGGAATTAAGGGCTACGGGGAGAACGCTGGCAAGTGGAGCTGAAATGCGCATCAGCCATGATTGAATGGCGGAGTGGACTCGATGGGCCGAATGGCCTTACTTCCACTCCTATGTCTTATGGTCTTATGGTCTTGAGAATCCTGTAGACGCGATCCAAGGCATCTCTGACCCTGGCATCCAGGAGGCAGCATACCATCTGGGAGTCTTGTTCACGACCACAGAATCTCCTGTCTGTTCCTCACATCATTGAATCTCCTATCATTGTCGCTCTCCTATTCTACCCCGTTTCCCTTCTGAGCCACAGAGCCAGGCTTGGTGCCAAAGACCTGGTTGCTGTGGCTTTCCCTGGTAGGTCTTCCCCTCCCCCCAACAGTATCCAAAACGGTGTAGTTATTATTGAGGAAGATGGCCACAGGGGGTCCCTGCACTGACTGCCTATTCCCTTTCCCTCTCCTGATGGTCACCCAGCTACCTTTATCCTGTAATGTAGTGTGACTACCTCCCTATAACTCCTCTCTATCACTCCCTCAGCATCCTGAATGATCTGAAGTTCATCCAGCTCCAGCTCCAGTTCCATAACGCGGTCAGTAAGGAGCTGGATTGGGTGCACTTCCCACAGGTGAAGTCAGCAGGGACACCAGTGGTGACCTTAACCTCCCACATCTTGCAAGAGGAGCATGCAGCTGTGCTAGCCTCCAGCCCCTCTGCTCTAAAATTCTAAGAGAGAATGAATAAAAAGAAACAAAAAACCAGAACCTTACCTTACCAACACTCCACACATTGTCTCTGGTTTAGCCACTGCCTGAATATATCAGTTCACATACCCAGCAGTCCCTGTGCCCGTGTCCACTCCTATTGCGCCTCCACTCCTCTCTTTACCTTCCTGGCAGCCCTCTGGCCTGTGCTCTCATTACTCCCGCTGCTGCAAATGTTGTAATTGTACTAGCCTCAACCACCTCCTCTGGCAGCTCATTCTATACATCCACCACCTTCTCACCCTAGACCTATGCCTTCTAAATTTGGGCTCCCCTACCCTAGGGACATGACTGTGTTTATTCACTCTATTCATGCCCCTCATGATTTTGTAAACTTCTCTAAGATCACCCCTTAGCCTATGGTGCTCCAGGGAAAACAGTCCCAGCTTATTTAGCCTCTCCCTGTAGCTCAAACCCTCCAATCCTCGCAACTTCCTTGTAAATCTCTTCTGAATCCTTCCAAGTTTTGCAACATCCTTCTGACCGCAGGGAGATCAGAACTGAGCACAGTGTTCCAAAAGTGATCTAACTAATGTCCTGTACAGCCATAACATGATCCCCCAACTCCTATACTGAATGCACTGACTAATAAAGACAAGCATATCAAATGTGTTTTTCACTACCTTGTCTCCCTGTGACTCCACCTTCAAGAACTATGAACCTGCACTGCAAGGTCTCTTTGTTCAGCAACACTCCTCAGGACCTTACCATTAAGTGTATAAGTCCTGCCCTGATTTGTCCTTCCAAAATGCAGCACCTTACATTTATCTAATTTAAACTCCACCTGCCACTGTTCGGTCCATTGGCCCATGTAATCAAGGTCCCATTGTAGTCGAGGTAACCTTCTTTGTTGTCTACTACACAACCAATTTTGATGTCACCAGCAAACTTACCAACCAATAAAGTTGACTTTGAAATATTGATTACATCTTTAGATAACTGCTCATAAAATCATTAGTCCTTTTAGAAAGTCAGCTAGCTTCCTCCGAATCAAATAAACATCACATAATCTTGAAAAGGTTACACAGCTTTCCTGATGGTATATTACAGACTTATTATTGACACTATAAATTTAATTTTCTGAAAATTGTTTTCAAAGAAAGGCTATTTTTCCATTCGGTGGTGCTATATTTTCTTAAAAGTCTGAGTAACAGTGATGAATTTCAAAAACTTCAAAATAATATTAAAAGAAATTATTTGACTTTTACCTAGCTTTATAGAATCATTTGAATAGATGAACAGTGAAGAATGTGCATCTGTCAATTAACCCTGTAAAAAGGAATTAAAATTACTATCTACTTCAGAATTGCAAGTTTTCAAGAAGGCAGGGCAGGTGACTGAAGTGATAGCAAGGAACACTTTGGATCTAGCGATCATAATTCAATTAATTATAAAATAGTGATGGAAAATGATAAGTCTTCCATAGAAGTTAAGATTTTATGGGGAGTAAGGCTAAATTTAATGGTATAAAAAAACTTTCAAGAGTTGATTGGAGTAGACTTTGCAGATAAAAGGACATCTGACAAGTGGGAGGCTTTCAAGAGTGTGATGCCGAGAGTTTAGAAACATTACATTCCTGTTAGAGTGAAGCGTAAGCGTTAAGGAACAATGAGGGAATAAAGATATTGAGGTTCTAGTCAAGAGTAATAGAGAATCTTATTTTAGATGAAGACAACTTGGTTCAATTGAATCTCTTAATCAATGGGCATTCTTAAAAAAGAAATCAGGAAGGCAAAGAGGGGATATGAGATCGTATTGGCAGATAAAGTTAAAGATAATTCAAAGAGATTGTACAAGCACATTATGATAAGAGGGTAACTAGTGAGAGGGTAAGGCCTCTTAAAGATCAAGGAAGTAATCTTTGTGTTGAACCCCAGGAGATACAAAATGAATATTACGTGTCAGTTTTATTGTGGAGAAGAAAGTGAAGGCTAGAGAACACAAGGAAATAAACTTTAATGTTTTAAAAACAGTTCACATTACAGACAAGGAAGTTCTGAACATCTTAGAGAATATAAAGGTCGCTAAATCTTCGGGACCAATCTAATATCTCCCAGAACATTGTGGGAAGGGAGGAAATTTCAAGATCCTTTGCAGAAATATATGCATCATTTATAACTATGAGTGAAGTGTCTGATGATTGGGGGGTGCCTATTGTTGTACCTTTGTTTAAGAAAGGTTGGAAGAGAAACCGGGGAACTATAGACCTGTGACTCTGGCTTTGGTTGGAGGTAATTATAAAAGATAGAATGCATGGGCAATATAGAGGCAAAAATTGATTAAGGATAGTCAGCATGGTTTTGTGCGAGGAAAATCATATCTCACAAACTTAGTTGAGTTTTTTGAGTGACTAAAAAGGTTGATGAGGGCAGAGTAGTAGACATTGTTTACTTGGACTTTACTAAAGCCTTTGACAAGATTCTGTCTGGTAGACTAATTAGTAAAGTTACATCACATTAGATTCAGGGTGAGCTTGCCAATTGGATACATGATTGGCTTAATGGCAGGAGCTAGAGAGTAATGGTGGAATGTTGTTTTTGGGACTGGAGATCTGTCACCAACAGTGTTCCACATGGATCGGTTCTGGGTGCTCTTGTTTGTCATTTATATGAATGATTTAAATGAGAATATAGAAGACATGCATAGTAAGTTTGTAGATGACACCAAAATTGATGGCATAGTAGACAGTGATCTGGAGATGCCAGTGTTGGACTGGGGTGGACAAAATTAAAAATCACACAACACCAGGTTATAGTCTACAAGGCTTATTTGGAAGTACTAGGTTTTGAAGTGCTGCTCCTTCGTCAGGTAACAAGTGGTGCAGGATCATAAGACACAGAATTTATAGCAAAAGATTACAAAGTCATGCAATTAAAATACTTTTAGAACAAAGAACATAGAACAATACAGCGCAGAACAGGCCTTTCGGCCCTCGATGTTGCGCCGATCTGTAAACTATTCTCAGCTCGTCCCCCTACACTATCCCATCATCATCCATGGGCTTATCCAAGGATTGTTTAAATCTCCCTAATGTGGCTGAGTTAACTACATTGGCAGGTAGTGCATTCCACACCCTTACCATTCTCTGTGTAAAGAACCTGCCTCTGACATCTGTCTTAAATCTATTACCCCTCAATTTGTAGTTATGTCTCCTCGTACACGCTGACATCAGCATCCTAGGAAAACGTCTTCCCCTGTCTACCCTATCTAATCCTCTGATCATCTTGTATGTCTCTATCAAATCCCCCCTTAGCCTTCTTCTTGCCAATGAGAACAGGTTCAAGTCTCTCAGCCTTTCCTCAAAAGACCTTCCCTCCAGACCAGACAACATCCTGATAAATCTCCTCTGCACCTTTTCCAATGCTTCCACATCCTTCCTGAAATATGGGGACCAGAACTGGACACAGTATTCCAAGTGTGATCGCACAACCATCTTGTATAGTTGCAGCATGATATTGCAGCTCCGGAACTCAATCCCTCTACCAATAAAGCCTAACACACTGTATGCCATCTTAACAGCACTATCCACCTGGGTGGCAACTTTCAGGGATCTATGCGCATGGACTCCAAGATCCCTCTGCACATCCACACTACCAAGAATCTTTCCATTGACCCAGTACTCTGCCTTCCTGTTATTCTTCCCAAAGTGCATCACCTCACATTTAGCTGCATTGAACTCCATTTGCCACCTCTCAGCCCAATTCTGCAGTTTATCCACATCAGCCCAATTCTGCAGTTTATACTTCAATGCAAGGAGTATCAGAAATAAGGTGGGTGAACTTAAGGCGTGGATCAGTACCTGGGACTACGATGTTGTGGCCATCACGGAAACATGGATAGATGAGGGACAGGAATGGCTGTTGGAGGTTCCTGGTTACAGATGTTTCAGTAAGATTAGGGAGGGTGGTAAAAAAGGAGGGGGGGTGGCATTGCTAATTAGAAATGATATAACGGCTGCAGAAAGGAAGTTTGAGGGGGATCTGCCTCTGGAGGTAGTATGGGCTGAAGTCAGAAATAGGGAAGGTGCAGTCACCTTGTTGGGTGTTTATTATAGGCCCCCCAATAGCAGCAGAGATGTGGAGAAACAGATTGGGAAACAGATTTTGGAAAGGTGCAGAAGCCACAGGGTCGTAGTCATGGGCGACTTCAACTTCCCAAATATTGATTGGAAGCTCTTTAGATCAAGTAGATTGGATGGGGCGGTGTTTGTGCAGTGTGTCCAGGAAGCTTTTCTAACGCAGTATGTAGATTGTCCAACCAGAGGGGAGGCCATATTGGATTTGGTACTCGGTAATGAACCGGGACAAGTGGTGGGCTTGTTAGTGGGTGAACATTTTGGTGATGGTGACCACAATTCTGTGACTTTCACCTTGGTTATGGAGAGAGATAGGTGCGCACAACAAGGAAGTTTTTACAATTGGGGGAAGGGAAATTACGATGCTGTAAGACAGGATTTGAGGAGCATACGTTGGGAGCATAGGCTGTCAGGGAAGGATGTGGTGGAAATGTGGAACTTTTTCAAGGAGCAGATACGACGTGTCCTTGATATGTATGTACCGATCAGGCAGGAAAGAAATGGTCGTGTGAGGGAGCCTTGGTTGACGAGGGAGGTTGAATGTCTAGTAAAGAGGAAGAAGGAGGCTTACATAAGGTTGAGGAAACAAGGTTCAGACAGAGCAGTGGAGGGATACAGGATAGCCAGAAGGGACCTGAAGAAAGGGATTAGGAGAGCTAAGAGAGGGCATGAAAAATCCCTGGCGGATAGGATCAAGGATAACCCCAAGGCATTCTATGCGTATGTGAGAAACCTGAGAATGACGAGAACGAGGGTAGGTCCAATCAAGGACAGTGGTGGGAGACTGTGTATTGAGTCGGAAGAGATAGGAGAGGTCTTGAACAAGTACTTCTCTTCAGTATTTACGAACGAGAGGGACCGTATTGTTGAAGAGGAGAGTGTGAAACGGACTGATAAGCTAGAAGAGATACCTGTTAGGAAGGAAGATGTGTTGGACATTTTGAACAACTTGAGGATAGACAGGTCCCCCGGGCCTGACGGGATATATCCTAGGATTATGTGGGAAGCAAGAGAGGAAATTGCAGTACCGTTGGCAATGATCTTCTCGTCTTCACTGGCAACTGGGGTGGTACCAGGGGACTGGAGAGTAGCGAATGTTGTGCCCCTGTTCAAAAAAGGGAATAGGGATAACCCCGGGAATTACAGGCCAGTTAGTCTTACTTCTGTGGTAGGCAAAGTAATGGAAAGGGTACTGAGGGATAGGATTTACGAGTATCTGGAAAGACACTGCTTGATTAGGGACAGCCAGCACGGATTTGTGAAGGGTAGGTCTTGCCTTACAAGTCTTATTGAATTCTTCGAGGAGGTGACCAAGCATGTGGATGAGGGTAGAGCAGTGGATGTAGTGTACATGGATTTTAGTAAGGCATTTGATAAGGTTCCCCATTGTAGGCTTATGCGGAAAGTCAGGAGGCATGGGATAGAGGGAAATTTGGCCAATTGGATAGAAAACTGGCTAACCGGTCGAAGTCAGAGAGTGGTGGTAGATGGTAAATATTCAGCATGGAGTCCAGTTACAAGTGGAGTTCCGCAGGGATCAGTTCTGGGTCCTCTGCTGTTTGTAATTTTTATTAATGACTTAGATGAGGGAGTCGAAGGGTGGGTCAGTAAATTTGCAGATGATACAAAGATAGGTGGAGTTGTGGACAGTGAGGAGGGCTGTTGTCGGCTGCAGAGGGACTTAGATATGATGCAGAGCTGGGCTGAGGAGTGGCAGATGGAGTTCAACCCTGCCAAGTGTGAGGTTGTCCATTTTGGAAGAACAAATAAGAATGCGGAATACAGGGTTAATGGTAGGGTTCTTGGTCAGGTGGAGGAACAGAGGGATCTTGGGGTCTATGTTCATAGATCTTTGAAAGTTGCCACTCAGGTGGATAGAGTTTGTAAGAAGGCCTATGGAGTGTTATCGTTCATTAGCAGAGGGATTGAATTCAAGAGTCGTGAAGTGATGTTGCAGCTGTACAGGACTTTGGTTAGGCCACACTTGGAGTACTGTGTGCAGTTCTGGTCGCCTCACTTTAGGAAAGATGTGGAAGCTTTGGAGAGGGTGCAGAGAAGATTTACCAGGATGTTGCCTGGAATGGAGAGTAGGTCGTACGAGGATAGGTTGAGAGTTCTCGGCCTTTTCTCGTTGGAACGGCGAAGGATGAGGGGTGACTTGATAGAGGTTTATAAGATGATCAGAGGAATAGATAGAGTAGACAGTCAGAAACTTTTTCCCCGGGTACAACAGAGTGTTACAAGGGGACATAAATTTAAGGTGAAGGGTGGAAGGTATAGGGGAGATGTCAGGGGTGGGTTCTTTACCCAGAGAGTGGTGGGGGCATGGAATGCGCTGCCCGTGGGAGTGGTAGAGTCAGATTCATTGGCGACCTTTAAGCGGCATTTGGATAGGTACATGGATGGGTGCTTAATCTAGGATAGAAGTTCGGCACAACATCGTGGGCCGAAGGGCCTGTTCTGTGCTGTATTGTTCTATGTTCTATGTTCTATGTTCTATCCCCTGCAACCTGTAGCATTCTTCCTCACTGTCCACTACTCCACCGACTTTAGTGTCATCTGCAAATTTACTAATCCATCCACCTCTGCCTGCATCTAAGTCATTTATAAAGATGACAAAGAGCAGTGGACCCAAAACAGATCCTTGTGATGCACCACTATTATTTGTCATTTATATAAGTGACCTGGGTGAGGGCAGAGAAGCATGAGTTAGTAAATTTGCAGATGACACTAAGGTCGGTTAAGTTGTGGATGGTGATGAAGGATATTGTAGGTTACAGAGGGACATAGATAAGCTGCAGAGCTGGGCTGAGAGGTGGAAGTGGAGTTTAACGCGGAAAAGTGTGAGGTGATTCACTTTGGAAGGAGCATCAATAATAAAGAGCAGTAGACTAATGGCAAGATTCTTGGTAGTGTAGAAGACCAGAGAGATCTCAGTGTCCAGGTACATAGATCCCTGAAAGTTACCACCCAGGTTGATGGGTTTATTAAGAAGGCATAAGGTGTGTTAGTTTTTATTAGTAGAGGATTGAGTTTCGGAACTATGAGGTCATGCTGCAGCTGTAAAAAACTCTGGTATGGCTGCCCCTAAGATATTGCGTGCAGTTCTGGCCACCACATTATAGGAAGCGTGTGGAAGCTTTGGAAAAGGTTCAGAGGAGATTTACTAGGATGTTGCCTGGTATGGAGGGAATGTCTTATGAGGAAAGGCTGAGTGACTTGAGGCTGTTTTTGTTAAAGAGAGGAAGGTTGAGCGATGACTTAATTGAGACATATAAGATAATCAGAGGGTTAGATAGGGTGAACAGTGAGAGCCTTTTTCCTCGGATGGTGATGGCTAGCATGAGGAGACATAGCTTTAAATTGTGCGGTGATAGATATTGGACAGATATCAGAGGTAGTTTCTTTACTCAGAAAATAATAAGGGTGTGGACTACTGCCTGCAGCAGTAGTCGACTCGCCAACTTTAAGGGCATTTAAATGGTCATTGGAATGGCATATGAGGGAAACTGGAATAGTGTGGGATAGATGGGCTTCAGATTGGTTGCACAGGTTGGTGCAACATCAAGAGCTGAAGGGCCTGTACTGCGCTGTAATGTTCTATGTTCTAAAACAGTAAAATGAACAAACCTAGATTGCTGTTAGGTCTTTCATCTTTTAGAATGGTTTAGAATGGTCATGTTCTTGAGATGACTTAAGGTATTATAAAAAAAGGTGACATCTCAGCTCAAATACTGTATTAAAAGTGTGAGGTTAGAGTCTGTCTGTAACCCAATCTTAAGTTAGACTGGTTCTATTTCCAAAGTAGGAATTTAGAAAATATGATATGGACTGACTGCCTGCATTGACTGCTTGTAGGTTGTGTGCTTTTTGAGAAAAATAGAATGTATCTGCAAATACAAATTCACCTGATAGACTTATATGTGTATGTGCATGTGAGGGAGAGAGAGAGAGAATTTGTTAGTATCCATGTGGGTGTGAGTGTGAGTGCAGGTGATAGAATGGGTGTTTGCGCATGTGCATGCTTGGTAGAATGTATGTGCGGTTTGAGTGTGGGGGGTTTATGTGTGTGTCTGTGAGAGAGTCTGCATGAGTGTGTGAGTACTGTATATTCTCAAGTAATAGTCGATCTCATGTAAAAGTCAACTCCCTACTTTTGGCCAAATACCTTGGAATTTTCCACATATCTCATGTAAAAATCGATCTTAGTTCTTCACAGATAACAGATTAACGTATGTGAGTCAGTGTGCTGGCCGTCATGTCCCGCTCCAGCTTGGCAGTTGTTCCTCTCTGTTCCCGGTCTTCCAGTCCACTGGATTTCAGAATTACCAAAATTTGTTTTTCTTCTTCAATTCATTTAGAGATCATTCGGGCTTCTGCTAATGATACGGTAGGAATTTTGACAGGCATGAATTTCAAACCCTCAAAAGTAGTATCCATGTAATATGTGACCCTATAAGTTTAATCCTAAAAAGTGGTCAAAACAATTTGACTATTACTCGAGAATATATGGTATGTAAGAGAGTGTGTGTGTGTGCGCGTGTGTGTGTTAGAGTATGTAGTGTAGTGGAGTCACCTATCATGTGACATGAACACAAAGTCCCGGTTGAGGCCATCTTGGTTAATTGCATGACAGTGATCTTTTGTGTGATTTTTAAAATAGCAGACAGTGAACAAGGTTTTCTAGAATTACAAAGGAATCTTGTTTAAATCCGTGAATGGGTTGAAAAATAACAGATAGAGTCCAATCTGGATAAATGTGAGGTACTGCATTTTGCTAAAACAAACATGGATAGGGCTTATAAAATTAATACAACATAGAAAAGTACAGCAGAGAACAGGCCCTTCAGCCCACGATGTTGTGCCAAGAATTATTCCTAATCTAAAACAAAATAACCTAATTTACGCACCAGTAAATTCACTGCTGTACATGTGCATGTCCAGCAGTTGCTTAAATATTCCTAATGACTCCGCTTCCACCACCACAGCTGGCAATGCGTTCCATGCATTCACAACTCTCTGTGTAAAGAACCTACCTCTGACATCTCCTCTATACCTTCCTCCTAACACCTCAAAACTATGACCCCTTGTGGCAGTCAATTCTGCCCTGGGGAAAAGTCTCTGGCTATTGACTCAATCCATGCCTTTCATTACCTCGTATACCTTGATCAGGGCACCTCTCTCCCTCCTTCTCTCCAGATAGAAAAGTCTGAGCTTTTTCAACCTTTCTTCATAAGGCACACCCTCCAGTCCAGGCAGCATCCTGGTAAACCTTCTTTGCACCCTCTCCAAAGCCTCCTTATCTTTCCTATAGTAGGGCGATCAGAACTGGACACAATATTCCAAGCATATTCCAAGTGTGGTCTCACCAGGGTATTGCAGAGCTGCAGCAAAACCTCACGGCCCTTAAACTTGATTCCCCCGTTAGTGAAAGCCAAAACACCATATGCTTTCTTAACAACCGTATTCACTTGGGTGGCAACTTTGAGGGATTTATGCACTTGAACACCAAGATCCCTCTGTTCCTCCAGATTGACAAGAATCCTGTCTTTAATCCTATATTCAGCATTCGAGTTTGACCTTCCAAAATGCATCACTTCACATTTATCCAGTTTGAACTCCATCTGCCATTTCTCAGCCCAGCTCTGCATCCTGTCTGTCACGCTGCAGCCTGCAGTAGCCCTCGGTACTATCAATGGCACCTCTGACCTTTATGTCTTCTACAAATTTACTAACCCACCCCTCAACCTCCTCATCCAAGTCATTTATAAAAACTACAAAGAGCAGAGGCCCAAGAACAGAGCCCTGTGGGACACCCCACACCACTGACCTCCAGGCAGAATACATTCCATCTACAACCACTCTCTGCCTTCTATCAGCCAACCAATTCTGAATCCAGATAGCCAAATCTCCCTGTGTCCCATACCTCCTGACTTTATGAATGAGCCTACCATGGTCAAACCTTATCAAATGCCTTGCTGAAGTCCATATACACCACATCCACTGCTCGATCTTCGTCGACCTGTCTCATCACCTCCTCAAAGAACTCAATAAGATTTGTGAGGCATGACCTGCCCCTCACAAAGCCATGCTGTTTTTAATCACGCTATGCTTTTCCAAATAGTCATAAATCCTATCCCTCAGAATTCTTTCCAAAACCTTGCTGACCACAGACGTAAGACATAATGGTAGGGCCTTAGGTGGTGTTGTAGAACACAGGGATTTGGGGTTCAGGTACATAATTCTTTCAACTTTGTCAGATATAGACAGGATAATTAATAAGGAGTTTGGTACACTTGCTTTCATTGCTCAGTCCTTTGAATATAAGGGTTGGGAGGTCATGTTGAGGTTGTGCAGGACATTGGTGAGGCCTCTTCTGGAGCATTGTATCCAATTCTGGTTGCTCAATTATGGGAAGGATATTATCAAGCTGGAGAGGGGTCAAAAGAGATTGACCAGGATGTTGCCTGTTATGGAAGGTGTGAGTTATAAAGAAAGGTTGGATAGGCTAGGAGTTTTTTCACTGAGGTGAAGGGGGTTGAGAGGTAACCTTAGAAAAGTTTATTAAATCATGAGTGGTATAGATAGGGTTAATAGTAGGTATCTTTTCCCGAGGATGAAGGATTTCAGGGGCATATTTTAATGTGAAAGGAGAGAGATCTTGAAAAGACATGCAGGCATTTTTTTTACACAGAGGGTGGTTCTTGTGCAAAATGACCTGAGGAAGTGGTGGAGATGGGCACAATTCCAATGTTAAAACACATTCAGATCAGAACATGTATAGGAAAGGTTTGGAGGGATATTGGTCAGGAGCAGGCATGTGGGACTAATTTAGTGGGATTAAGGTCAGCACAGACTGGTTGGACAGAGGGTCTGTTTCAGTGCTGTATGAGTCTTTGACTTTATGACTCTATGTGTGTAAGATCAAATTCTCCAGTGGAACTTAATGGTTCTTGTTGTGCTCAGCCCAATGCACTAGTCACAGAGTCATAGAGATATACAGCACAGAAACAGACCCTACAGTCCAACTTGTCCATGCCCACTGGATATCCCAACCCAATCTAGTCCTATTTGCCAGCAGTTGGTGTTGTAGTTGACCGCACCTTTTAAGAATAGCCAGCAGACACAGAGAATTCTTCAAGATGAGAAGTCTTTATTTGCAAACAAAGGCTGTGACCACCAGAGGAGTCATTTCTGATTGCCCCCAAACAGCGAGAGTACTCTATTGTTTACGTTTTTCTAAAAGCCACGCCCTAGCCTCATTATATTAGCATAACCAATCATACTGAACCTACATTATATCCACTTTTTTGTAAATATATTTGTTAGCAAATTTTTTTAACTTTATAAACATATAAAATTATTGAAAAATACAATCAATAATAAATATCAGTATAATAAAAAGATAAAAAACCACAAGTTACAATACAACTAATGTCTACTAACTACTAACCTACCCTATAATACAAAACAAACCCTAACACTGTGCAAAGCAACACCAAAAAAAGAAAGAAAAGTAAAACAAAACACAAAATACAGAACAGCTATGCTCGACGCAAAGCTCCCAAACAAAGGAACAGGAGCATTGTATATATACCCGCATTAACTCGGGAGACTCCCTCCAGGGCCCAGGGCTTGACAAATCTAACCACCCTCGTTAAACAAACACCCTAGTTAAGATAACTGACAAATCTATATCCAAATAACTCAAGTAGGGCTGCCATGTCTTATAAAAATGGTCTGTTGTGTGGTGCACCATGTTTGTGAAAAAGTCCAAGGGAATGTGCTCCATAATTAATTTCTGCCATCCCAGCAAGCCCAGCGGGTTCTCAGACACCCAGTTCATCAGAATACTCTTCCCCGCACAGCGTGCAAGAATATTAAATAGTTTCCTCCCATGCCCGTCTAAAGATGGTAAATTTGGTAGACCTAAGAGGAGAGATATCGGGTCTGCTTTGACTTTAGTCCTCAATCCCCTCCCTATCTCTCCTGCCACAGCGCTCCAATAAACATGGAGCCTGTGGCATGTCCAAAAGCAATGAGTAAGAATATCTACACTTATTTTACATTTGGAGTATACTGAAGATGCTCCTTTTTTTAACTTTGCCAGATGGTCTGGTGCCAGATGAGTCCTGTGTAGAACTTTTAACTGCCAGCACATGTCCTATTGCAGATTGCGATCTTTCGAGTATTCTCCCATATGTTCTCCCATGTTTCAGAAGAGATCTCCACTCCTAAGTTTTGCTCCCAGACCTCTCATAACTTGTTAATATCCTGTCAGGCCTTGCCACCCAAAGAGGACACTAACCGAAAGGGTGCTTGTGGAGCATAGCAACAACCTCTCTGTATCGGGTTTATAGGGCTTCGTGAGAAGCGTAGTCTTCTTCCAGATGAAATCCCTAACCTGAAAAAAGCGGAAAAGATTGCTGGGCAACCTGTATTTGCGACTCAGTTGCTCAAAAGACATCATAACCTCCCCCTCAAACAAGTCTTCCAAACTAGAAACTTCTCTCGTTGCCCATAGTTTGCACCCTGAGTCAATCATCCCTGGTTGGAACCCTGGCCTGCCAACTATAGGTGTAAGTGGTGAAGTCTTGGATAAGTAACCCTCACTCTGACACATCGCCCTCTAAGCCCTGACTGTACTAATGACTATGGGGTTCCAGCAGTGGTCCATAACTGTCCTCATCTTATCCATGAACAACAGGTTAATAAGAGGGCACTTTGCCTGAGAGGCCTCAATATCCAGCCATATTGAGTTTGGATCGTTACCTACCCAACCACAAGGACAGCAGGGAACTCAATTAATACCACCTGATGTCTGGGAAATCAACTCCTCCCCCTTGTTGAGGCAACTGCAATTTAGTAAGTTTGATGAGGGGCCACCCACGATGCCAGGCAAAGGAACCAAACCATCCCATAAGCTTCTGCAGCGTTGACCTGGGAAACATTATAGGGAGCATACGCATGGGATAAAGCAAACGAGGAAGAACATTCATCTTAATGAGAGATATTCAGCCCAGCCATGAAATTGGAAGAGCCTCCCATCTCTGGAGATCTTGCCTAATATTGTCAAGCAAGTGAGCAAAGTTAGTCCGAAATACCATATCAAACTTGGGGCAATAAAAATGCCTAGGTACTGGAACCCTGCCCACTTGAAAGGGAACTTAGGGCAACCTTCAACTTCTGGCACATTTTTAAGGATCCCCAAAGGCATAGCCTCCGATTTTGCAAAGTTAATCTTATTTCCTGAAATAGGCCCAAATGAATTGATACATTGTATCAAATGGGGTACGGAGGTCATTGGGTTCACTAAAAACAGAAGGACATCATCCGCATACAGTGTAATCTTGTGTGCTCTCAATCCCACTTCCAGAGCGGTTATGTGGACGTTCTGACGAATGGTCTCTGCCAGCGGCTCTATCACCAACGTAAACAACAACAGTGAGAGGTGGCGGCCTTGCCGACTGCCCCGACCAATCGTAAAATTCCCAGACTTCACCCCATTGGTGATGACCACGGCCAGAGGGTGGTGATATAAAACCTCCACCCACCTGGCAAAGACTCCACCCAACCTGAACCGTTCTAAGACATAAAAAACATACGGCCATTCCACCTGGTCAAATGCTTCCTCTGCATCTAAGGAAATCACCAACCCCGAATCGATCGTTGCTGACAAACTTTAATAATATTAGAAGGTTGCTGAGTATGGTTCGAGGACCTACGGCCCCTTATAAAGCCTGTCTGGTCCTCTTTAATAGTATGGGACAACACCCTTTCCAATCTCAGCACCAGGATCTTGGACAGAATCTTGAAATCTGAATTTAATAGAGAGATGGGCCTGTATGAGGCACAATCCCCTTCTTAAGAATTAAGGAAATATTAGCTTCTCTCAAAGATAGTGGTAGGAGTTCATACATATAGGAGCGATTGTACATCTCCAACATCGGCCCTGACAGAATCCCAATAAACTCCTTAAAAAACTCAACCGGGAGACCATCAGGGCCAGGCGCTTTCCCACTCTGAAGTTGCCTAGCTGCCTCCTGTATTTCCTGAACTGTCAAGGGGGCATTAATGAGAGAAGCCTGTTCCAAGGTTACCCCTGGGAGGTCCAAGTTCTTAAAAAAGATCTCCATTTTAGCCCTCCTGTCCTCGCAACCTTCAGACTGATACAATTCAGACTAAACACTCCGAAAAGCCTCATTAATCTTTTTAGCACCGTATGTAAGGACCCCGGCGCTGTCTCTGATTGCTGTAATGGTTTGGGGAATGCTTTTTCCTAGTCAGATATGCGAAATATTTCCCTGGCCTATCCCCATATTCGAACATCCTCTGTCTAGCAAAAGCAAGTTCTTTCTTTGCGTTTTGTGTCAGTATTGAATTCAAGGCAGACCGGAGGGCCGCGATCCGCTGTAGGTGAGTCACCGAAGGCCGCGTAAAATGTGCCGCCTTGTCGGTTTTCAACTGCATCTCAATAGATGCTGCTATTCCTCCTTCTGTCGTTTCCGGCTAGCCGAATAGGAAATAGTTAATCCCCTAGCAAAGGCCTTCGCAGTCTCCCATAGCGTAGACGGACTACTAGCCGTGCCTGAGTTGATAGTTAAGAATTCCTGAAACTCCTTCAAAAAGTATTCCACAAATTTGGAATCCTTAGGGAGAAAAGGGTCCAAACACCAGTGCTGCAAAACTAGCCCTTGGTCTTAACCTCCAAATATACTACCGAGTGATCAGAGATAGCTATATTCCCAATTTTGCAACCCATAATCCAGAAGGGCTGAGGGAGCCAGAAAGAGGTCAATCCTCATGTGACATTTATGTGGGTTTGAAAAAAGGTGAAGTCCCTGCTGGTAGGGTCAAGACATCTCCAAATATCCACCAGCCCCAACTCCTCGCATAAGTCAACCACCTGTTTGGCCTGTGAAGAAATAGTTGGGGGCCCACAAGGCATCCTGTGCACTGTCAGATCCAAAAGACAATTAAAATCCCCCCTTATAATAATGTGCCGTGTTCCAAAAGCACTCAACTTAGAAAAAGCACTAATCAAAAATTTGAAGGGATGCGCCAGAGGACAGTATATATTTAAAATGCCATATTCCTCCCCATGTGTCAGGGCTTTAAGTATCACAAACCGTCCCTGTTCATCTTTCACCTACTCTAATAATGTGAATGGAAGATTTTTCTGGATAAGTACCTCCACTCCTCTACTTTTAGTAGCTAAGGATGAAAAGAATACCCGGTCATAATCCCCCTGTTGTAATTTCAGGTGTTCCCCATCATCAAGATGGGTTTTCTGCAACAAAGCAATATCAACCCTTTCCCTCTTAAGGTTAGAAAGCATTTTTCTCCTTTTAACAGGTGAATGACTTCCCTTAATGTTCCAGATGCACCATTTAATAAGACATTTAGCCATATCCCCTTTCAGAGACCCTTGAACCCCTCAGAGGGAGAACCCTGCTTACAAAGCACCGAGCATAAGAAAATAAAGATTCATAGAGTCACAATAGACAATAGGTGCAGGAGTAGGCCATTCTGCCCTTTGAGTCTGCACCACCATTCAATATGATCATGGCTGATCATCCTTAATCAGTATCCTGTTCCTGCCTTATCTCCATAACCCTTGATTCCACAATTCTTGAGAGCTCTATCCAACTCTTTCTTAAAAGAATCCAGAGACTGGGCCTCCACTGCCCTCTGGGGCAGAGCATTCCACACAGCCACCACTCTCTGGGTGAAGAAGTTTCTCCTCATCTCTGTCCTAAATTGTCTACCCCGTATTTTTAAGCTGTGTCCTCTGGTTCGGCACTCCCCCATCAGCGGAAATATGTTTCCTCCTGCCAGAGTGTCCAATCCTTTAATAATCTTATACGTTTCAATCAGATCCCCTCTCAGTCTTCTAAACTCAAGGGTATACAAGCCCAGTCGCTTCAGTCTTTCCGTGTAAGGCAATCCCGCCATTCCAGGAATTGACCTCGTGAACCTACGCTGCACTCCGTCAATAGCCAGAATGTCTTTCCTCAAATTTGGAGACCAGAACTGTACACAGTACTCCAGGTGTGGTCTCACCAGGGCCCTGTACAGCTGCAGAGGCACCTCTTTGCTTCTATACTCAATTCCTCTTGTTATGAAGGCCAGCATGCTATTAGCCTTCTTCACGACCTGCTGTACCTGCATGCTTGCCTTCATTGACTGGTGGACAAGAACACCCAGATCTCTCTGAACAGCCCCTTTACCGAATTTGATACCATTGAGGTAGTAATCTGCCTTCCTGTTCTTGCCACCAAAGTGGATAACCAGACATTTATCCACATTAAACTGCATCTGCCATGCATCTGCCCACTCACCTAACTTGTCCAGGTCACCCTGTAATCTCCTAACATCCTCATCACATTTCACCCTACCACCCAGCTTTGTATCATCAGCAAATTTGCAAATGTTATTGCTGATACCATCTTCTATATCATTTACATATATTGTAAAAAACTGCGGTCCCAGCACGGATCCCTGCTGTACCCCACTGGTCACTGCCTGCCATTCCGAAATGGAGCCGTTAATCACTACCCTTTGTTTCCTGTTAGCCAACCAATTCTCTATCCAATCTAGTACTTTGCCCCCAATACCGTGCGCACTAATTTTACTCACTAACTTCTTGTGTGGGACTTTATCAAAAGCTTTCTGAAAGTCCAGGTACACTACATCCACTGGATCTCCCTCGTCCATCTTCCGAGTTACATCCTCAAAAAATTCAAGAAGATTAGTCAAGCATGATTTCCCCTTCATAAATCCATGCTGACTTTGTCCTATCCTGTTACTATTATCCAGATGTGCCGTAATTTCATCCTTTATAATAGACTCCAGCATCTTTCCCACCACTGAGGTCAGACTAACTGGTCTATAATTTCCTGCTTTCTCCCGCCCACCCTTCTTAAAAAGTGGCACAACATTAGCCGCCCTCCAATCCTCAGAAACCGACCCCGATTCTATTGAACTCTGGAAAATAATCACCAGCGCATCCACGATTTCCCGAGCCACCTCCTTCAGTACCCTGGGATGCAGGCCATCAGGTCCCGGAGACTTATCAACCTTCAGACCTAACAGTCTCTCCAACACCAAATCCTGGCAAATATAAATTCCCTTAAGTTCAGGTCCTTCAGCCACTGTTACCTCAGGGAGATTGCTTGTGTCTTCCCCAGTGAACACAGATCTGAAGTACCCATTTAATTCCTCTGCCATTACTTTGTTCCCAGTAATATATTCCCCTGTTTCTGTCTTCAAGGGCCCAATTTTTGTCCTAACCATTTTTTTGCCTTGGACATACCTAAAAAAGCTTTTACTATCCTCCTTTATATTCTTGGCCAGTTTACCTTCGTACCTCATTTTTTCTCTGTGTATTTCCTTCTTACTAATCCTCTGTTGTTCTTTAAAAGCTTCCCAGTCCTCAGTTTTCCCACTTATCTTCGCTAAGTTATACTTTTTCTCTTTTAACATTATATGTTTCTTTACTTCCCTCGTCAGCCACGGCCTCCCATGTCTCCTCCTGGGATCTTTCTTCCTTTTAGGAATAAACTGATCCTGCAACTTCTGCATTATACACAGAAATATCCGCCATTGTTCGTCCACGGTCTTCCCTGTTAAGGTATTGCACCATTGAACTTTGGCCAGTTGCTCCCTCATAGCTCCATATTTCCCTTTATTCAACTGAAATATTGTCACTTCCGATTGTACCCACTCCCTCTCAAATTGCAGATTGAAGCTTATTGTATTATGGTCACTACTTCCCAATGGCTCCTTCACTTCGAGGTCACTGACCAATTCTGGTTCGTTACACAATACCAGATCCAGAATCGCCTTATCCCTGGTCGGCTCCAGCACCAGCTGCTCTAAAAATCCATCTCTGAGGCACTCCACAAAGTCTCTTTCTTGAGGCCCGATACCATCCTGATTCTCCCAGTCTACCTGCATGTTAAAATCCCCCATAACAACTGTAGTAACATCTTTGCGACAAGCCAATTTCAGCTCCTGATTCACTCAACTTGGTCATCTTTCTTCACCTTTTGTCACCTGATAGGCCACAGTTACACAAGGCTGACTCAAGTGCACAATCCAGACCTTACACTTATGCAACATCCCAGCATGTAGGGGAGATTTCATACAATGCACTCACTCTTACTTTGTAGTTATATACTCATATTTACCATGTGTTCTGCCCTTTGAGACCCATTGGTCTCACACAGAGAAAGAACACAATGAGATCGGACTGTCAGGAACCAATTCAAGTAGTTGCAGGCCCGAAAGTGGGAGAAAACATTTAGAGGTTCAGTTCTCAAAGGGTTCTTCAGAATTTTGTCAACCTTTATAAGGTCACCCCTCAGCTTCCGACGCTCCAGGGAAAATAGCCCCAGCCTGTTCAGCCTCTCCCTACAGCTCAAATCCTCCTATCCTGGCAACATCGTTGTAAATCTTTCCTGAACAATTTCAAGTTTCATAACATCTTTCCGATAGGAAGGAGACCAAAATTGCACGCAATATTCCAAAAGTGGCCTAACTGATGTCCTGTACAGCCGCAACATGACCTCCCAACTCCTGTACTCAATACACTGACCAATAAAGGAAAGCAAACCAAAAGCCTTATTCACTCTCCTATCTACCTGTGACTCCACTTTCAAGGAGCTATGAACCTGCACTCCAAGGTCTCTTTGTTCAGCAACACTCCCTAGGATCTTACTATTAAGTTAAAACAATGACTGCAGATGCTGAAAATCAAATACTGGATTAGTGGATGCTGCCTGAACTGCTGTGCTCTTCCAGCACCACTAATCCAGTATCTTACTATTAAGTGTATAAGTCTTGCTAAGGTTTGCTTTCCCAAAATTCAGCACCTCACATTTATCTGAATTAAACTCATCTGCCACTCCTCAGCCCATTGACTCATCTGATCAAGATCCCATTGTAATCCAAGGTAACCTTCTTCACTGTCCACTTCACCTCCAATTTTGGTGTCATCTGCAAACTTACTAACTATAGCTCTTAAGCTCGCATCCAAATCATTTAAATAAATGACGAAAAATAGTGGACCCAGCACTGATCATTGTGGCACTCCACTGGTCACAGGCCTCCAATTTGAAAAACAACTCTCCACCACCACCCTCTGTCTTCTACCTTTGAGCCAGTTCTGTATCCAAATGGCTAGTTCTCCCTGAATCCTATGAGATCTAACCTTGCTAATGAGTCTCCCATAGGGAACCTTGTCGAACGTCTTACTGAAGTCAATATATAGATCACGATCACCACTCTGCCCTCATCAATCCTATTTGTTACTTCTTCAACAAATCAATCAAGTGTGTGAGACATGATTTCCCACGCACAAAGCCATGTTGGCTATCCCTAATCAGTCCTTGCCTTTCCAAATACATGTACATCCTGTCCCTCAGGATTCCCTCCAACAACATCCCCACCACTGAGGTCAGGCTCATTGGTCTGTAGTTCCCTGACTTGTCCTTACCACCCTTCTTAAACAATGGCACCACGTTAGCCAACCTCCAGTCTTCCGGCACCTCACCTGTGACTATCGATGATACAAATATCTCAGCAAGAGGCCCAGCAATCACTTCTCTATCTTCCCACAGAGTTCTTGGGTACACCTGATCAGGTCCTGGGGATTTATCCACTTTTATGTGTTTCAAGACATCCAGCACTTGCTCCTCTATAATATGGACATTTTTCAAGATGTCACTATCTATTTACCTACAATTTATATCTTCCATGTCCTTTTCTACAGTAAATACTGATGCAAAATACTCATTTAGTATCTCCACCCATCTCCTGCGGCTCCAAACAAAAGTCGCCTTGCTGATCTTTGAGGGGATTCTGGATTAGTGGTGCTGGAAGAGCACAGCAGTCCAGGCAGCATCCAAGTAGCTTCGAAATCGACATTTTGGGCAAAAGCCCTTTGAGGGGCCCTATTTTCTCCATGGTTACCCTTTTGTCCTTAATGTATATATAAAAACTCTTTGGATTCTCCTTAACTCTATTTGCCAAAACTACCTCATTTCCCCGATTTTCCCTCCTGATTTCCCTCTTAAGTATACTCCTACTGCCTTTATAATCCTCTGAGGATTTACTCGATCTATCCTGTTTATACCTGACATATGCTTTCTTCTTTTTCTTAACCAAACCCTCAATTTCTGTAGTCATCCAGCATTCCCTATACCTATCAGCCTGTCCCTTCACCCTGACAGGAATATACTGTCTCTGGACTCTCGTTATCTCATTCCTGAAGGCGTCTCCTTTACCTGCGAACACCTGCCCCAAACAGCTTTTGACAGTTCTTGCCTAATACCATCAAAATTGGCCTCTCTCCAACTTAGAACTTCAACTTTTAGATCTGGCCTATCTTTTTCCATCACTATTTTAAAACTAAGAATTATAGTCGCTGGCCCCAAAGTGCTCCCCCCCGACACGTCAGTCACCTTCCCTGCCTTATTTCCCAAGAGTAGGTCAAGTTCTCTCATAGGTACATCCATAGACTGAATCAGAAAGTTTTCTTGTACACTTAACAAATTCCTTTCCATCTAAACCTTTAACACTATGGCAGGCCCAGTCCATGTTTGGAAATTTAAAATCCCCTACCATAACCACCCTATTATTCTTACAGATAGCTGAGATCTCCTTCCAAGTTCGTTTCTCAATTTCCCTCTGACTGTTAGGGGGGTCTATAATACAATCCCAATAAGGTGATCATCCCCTTTTTATTTCTCAGTTCCAATCAAATAACTTCCTTGAATGTATTTCCGGGAATATCCTCCCTCAGCACAGCTGTAATGCTATCCCTTATCAAAAATGCCAACCCCCCCACCCCCTCCTCTCTTGCCTCCCTTTCTATCCTTCCTGTAGCATTTGTATTCTGGAACATTAAGCTGCCAGTCCTGCCCATCCCTGAGCCGTGTTTCTGTAATTGCTATGATATATCAGTCCCATGTTCCTAACCATGCCCTGAATTCGTCTGTATTCCCTGTCAGGCCTCTTGCATTGAAATAAATGCAGTTTAATTTATTAGTCCTACCTTTTCCCTGCCTGCCCTGACTGTTTGACTCACTTCTGTACTCAGCTGTACCAGTCTCAGATTGATCTCTGTCCTCACTTCCTCCCTGGGTCCCACCCCCCCACCCCACCTTACTAGTTTAAATCCTCCCGAGCAGTTCTAGCAAATTTCCCTGCCAATATATTAGTCCCCTTCCAATTTAGGTGCAATCCGTCCTTCTTGTACAGGTCACTTCTACCCCAAAAGAGATTCCAGTGATCCAAAAATGTGAACCCTTCTCCCAAACACCAGCTCCAAAGTCATGCATTCACCTGCTCTATCCTCCTATTCCTGTCCTCTCTAGCTCATAGCACCGGGAGTAATCCAGATATTACTACCCCCGAGGACCTTTTTAAATTTCTGCCTAACTCTCTGTAATCTCCCTTCAGAATGTCAACCTTTTCCCTTCCAATGTTGTTGGTTCCAATGTGTACAATGACCTCCTGCTGGCCCCTCTCCCCCGTGAGAACATTCTGCACCCTCTCTGAGACATCCTTGATCCTGGCACCAGGGAAGCAACACACCATTCTGCTTTTTTGCTGCTGGCCACAGAATCACCTGTCTGTACCTCGGACTAGAGAGTCCCCTAACACAATCGATCTCTTGGATCCAGACGTACCCCTCATTGCATTACAGCCAGTCTCTTAATGAGAGGTAAAGCATAGCATAGCACAACGGCAAGGACCAGTAATTCAATAGCAGCAATGATGCCAATCTTGGCAAGCCACGCTCCCTATCCTCCCAGACAAAGAATTGATGACCAGACTCCGGATTTTCCTTAAGGTCTTTTCTCAGATTTCTCAGCTTATCCATTGCCTTAGTAAACAACCTCTCAGTACTAATGTTATTAGCTATGAAGGTACAGTAATGTTCCCTAAACAGTGCACAGACACCACCTTTCTCAGCTGCAGCCAGTCCAAGGCTTGCCTATTTTGCCATGCCATCCTACCGGTTGCATCCAATTGCTCACCTAATGCTGAGAGGACATCATTGGTGTCATTAATAAATCTCTGCTGGTTATAGTCAATGTAATTAATCCATTCAGCATTCCCTCTAACACCAATGGCAGGGATAAGTGTTTCCCAACCCGCAGCAATCTCGTTTCTGGCCTTGAATTCAATAAGGATGCCCCTTGGCTACCCTATACTGTCAATGCAGATTGCCGGGTCAGGGACGTAGTCTCTCCTATGGCGAAGCAGTATCCGTTGAAGTGGTGTGTCAAACTGAGCCCTCAGGAAGATAACAATTTCCTGTAGAAGCATCACTCAGGTGCAGGTGCCTCCCCATTCCAGGGGAAGTGTTGACCTCAATCCACCTTCTATGCCACACAACCACTAAGTATCTGCCAATGGGACAAGCTGCCACCATAACAGCTATATAATTTGCCCATTTATACCGGTAGTTATTGTGGACATGTAGCAATGAGAGGGAAGTGGGCTCCATACTCCTGAGTCATCTAGGGTGAGTATTAGGTGCTGTGAGGCTTTGGCACTACCAGGCCAGATCTGCAAAGTCTGTACAGGGTTAGACAGGGAACTGGTTTGGGAAAAGGGGCGTCACTGGGCAGCCCCAATTCAGCACTGGCCAGACCGTCAGGAGAAAGGCCACCTCCCACAACCTCATTGTGTGCAGCTCCTAAGATGTCTGCATCACTGCAGATCTCACTTATCAGCTGAATTGAGCTCCGTGCAGGAGTATCGTGTTTGCTCTCCGCTGTCCTACTTCACACCCACTTACCTCCAATCCCAAGTCACCATGTGCCCTAAGGAGTAGGTCTGGTGCAGTGATTAAGAGGATGCCATGTAGATCACCCTTCCACCTGAACTGCTGTAGGTGACACCTTGATGACCGTGAAGGGTCCTTCCCTTCTTGGTTCGTTCCACCTCCATCAGAAAACTCGCATGCACACCTGGTATCTGGGCTGGATGGGTCCCTTCTCCCGATCAGTCACTAGCACCTTGTTTTTCCTGTTTGTGGATAGACTGCTATATCGTAGTTAGTTGCTGCACATACTGCTTAAGTTCTACCTCTAATTGTTCTAAACTAGGACCTTCATAAGGACCCCTCCACTGGGTGCCAGCATGATCCCACCAGTGAGCATTTCATGTGGGGTCAAACTTGTCATGTGATTAGCCTGCATATGGTAACTCATTAAAGCCAACAACAGTGAATCAATCCAATTTAACTGACAGCTTGAGCAAGTTTTTTTCAATTTGGCTTTCAAAGTCCGTTTCCCCCATGCCTTGTGACTGAGAGTGATACACGCATCCAAATCTCTGTTTGATCCTCAAAGCTTGCAGTATAAATTTAACAACTTTGCGGACAAAAACTGACCCATTATCTGAGCTGATTTTCGAAGGTGTGCCAAATTGCAGAATGGCTTCATTTGTTAAGAGTTTCACAATCGTTCCTGCACCTGAGTCTTTAGAGGGTGTTGCCTCGACCCATCTACTGAATCTATCTATCACCACCAACATATATCTTTTCCCTCTCACCGTCTTCATTGTGTCCACATAGTCTAACACCAAATGTTTAAATGGTCCTTTGGGAACTGGTATATGACCTATTGAGGTTGATATTCCCTTTCTAACATTATTCTGAGTGCATACCTCGCATTGTGACAGGATGTAATCCACTGAAGTTTGTAGGTAGGGTGACCAAAAGCCTTCCTTTTTTATCTTCCTTATTACTTTCCCTGTTGCACAATGATCCAAGCCATGCGCCTCTGAGATTAAAACAGTTAAAAAAGGGGTAGGCGCAACCCACAGACATTCATCCACACTCCACAGGCTGTCCTGGCCACGCCTGGATCCTCTTTGTCTTCAGAATGTCTGCTCTGATAATGTTGCCCTACTTTGCATGTCAATGATGTCGTCTAGTGAAGGCACCAGATCCAACAGCACTTGGGGTGCAATGACAGCTGAGTTATTCACAGAGGCTATGCTAGCCGCTTCATCTGGGCCTGATTCCCCTTAGCCACCATATAATTTCCCCTCCTGTGTGCTTGACATTTTATAATAGCTAGCGCTGTTGGTTTCATTAAAGCTGTTGTCAGTGCCATAATCAGTTGGCAATGTTGTATGGGGTTGCCATTGCTTTTCTGAAGCCTCTTTGCTTCCAAACAGTTCCCAAGAGGTGGCACATTCCATGGGAATAGGCCAAACCTGTATAGATATAGGCTTTCTCACTTTCCATAAACTCTCACGCTGCCACCAGGGCTTTAATCTCTGCTAATTAGACTGAACAGGGTTGCAGACAAGCTCCTAGCTTAATTGTCTTAAACTGAGACTGTTCCTGCTGCACAACCGAGAGTCCCGCATGATTTTTATCATAGTCCCGGTAGCATTGGCCATCTACAAATAAAACTTTTTTATTACCATCAGCTAGCGGCTCAGATTGTAAATTGGAGCTCAGTTTAGCAAACATGTTAAACTCCCTGACACAATCATGGGGTCTCCCTCATATTCCAGTGGGACAAAATCAGCTATGTTCTGTGTGGCACATCTCTGTATAGTTATGTCTGGAAAGGTCAGTACAGCTGATATGCTAATATCCTGGCCGGTGTTAAAATAAGTTTGCCTTTATCTAGCAGCTCTGCCACCTGTGTATGTAGAACTACAGAATAACCCATCGTTATGGAGAACACTTTCTCATAATGTGCTGCTGCCACCCCCTGGTAGCAAGGAGGATATCCCTGAGCTATACTGTCCAGTTTGGAACTGCAATATGTGACCGGCTGCTTTGCCCTCCCCATGTCTGTCTCTTGCGTGAGCATTGCAGCAATGTAATCCTGCGGTCTACTGGACATATAGAGGTGAAAAATCTTATCATAATTGGGCAAGGCTGCTTAAGGGTGTTGAAAGCTGTCTCAGCTTCCTCATCCCACTGTAGAACACTCTTTAAGTTGGTATGTCCAGCCTTCTTCATGATTTTCTGTAAGGGTGCCGTAATCTCAGCGCATTCCCAATCCAATCCAAACTGAATCTTGCCATTCCCAAAAATGTCATCATCTGCCCTATTGTCACAGGTTTGGGGACTCGAGCTAACCCCTTGTTCTGATCTGGTGCAATCAACTTCGTGCCTTTTGATATCACCCTGCCCAAATACTCAACCTGCTGTTACCGGAATTGCAGCTTTCTCTTTCAGACCTTGTGACCTTCACGTGCTAACATTTCAAGCAGAAAAATAATCTCCCGCTCGCATTGCTCCTGACTGTCCGAGCAGACTGTCAACATACTGGATTAAGGTTCTGTCCAATGTCTGCCTTCAACTCTTGATTAAACACATGCGGTGAGTGCTTAAAGCACTGCGGCATACTAGTGTAAATGTATTAGATTAGATTACTTACTGTGTGGAAACAGGCCCTTCGGCCCAACAAGTCCACACCGCCCCGCCGAAGCGCAACCCACCCATACCCCTACATCTACATCTACATTTACCCCTTTACCTAACACCACGGGCAATTTAGCATGGCCAATTCACCTGACCTGCACATCTTTGGACTGTGGGAGGAAACCGGAGCACCCGGAGGAAACCCACACAGACACAGGGAGAATGTGCAAACTCCACACAGTCAGTCGCCTGAGGCGGGAATTGAACCCAGGTCTCTGGCGCTGTGAGGCAGCAGTGCTAACCACTGTGGCACCGTGCTGCCCATGTATTGTGTGCCTCTATAATAAAATGCAAACAAGTAGTGGCAATGATTTGCCAGTGGAATGCTGAAATAGGCAGAACATAAATCTATCACTGAAAATCAAGCAGCTTCCGGTGGTACATTGGTCAACAGCGTATGCGGGTTTGGAATTACTGCCAGTCAGTCTTCCACAACCTCATTCACTGCTCTCAGATCATGCACAGGTCTCCATTTAGATCTATCCGCTTTTAGAACTGGCAGCAGCAGAATGTTACAGGGGCTGTTTGATTCCCTGTTTACCCATGGGTCAAGCAGGTCCCGTATCGTTGATCTGTCTTAAATCTATCACCCCTCAATTTGTAGTTATGTCCCTTCGTGCAAGCTGACGTCATCATCCTAGGAAAAAGACTTTCACTGTCTACCCTATCTCATCTTCTGATCAGTCTGTATGTCTCTATCAAATCCCTTCTTAGCCTTCTTCTTTCCAATGTGAACAGACCCAGGTCTCTCAGCCTTTCCTCATTAGACCTTCCCTTCAGACCAGGCAACATCCTGGTAAATCTCCTCTGCACCTTTTCCAATGTTTCTACATCCTTTCTGTAATGAGGCGACTAGCACTGTACACAATATTCCAAGTGTGGCCGCACTCGCATTTTGTATAGTTGCAGCATGACATTACAGCTCCGGAACTCAATCCCTCTACCAATAAAACCTAACACACCATATGCCTTCTTAACAGCACTATCAACCTGGTTGGCAACTTTCAGGGATCTATGTACATGGAGTCCAAGATCCCTCTGCACATCCACACTACCAAGAATCCTTCCATTGACCCAGTACTCTGCCCTCCTGTTATTCTTCCCAAAGTGAATCACCTCACATTTAGCTGCATTGAGCTCCATTTGCCACCTCTCAGCCCAATTTTGCAGTTTATCCAAGTTCCCTGCAACCTGTAACATTCTTACAAACTGTCCACTACTCCACCAACTTTAGTGTCATATGCAAAGTTACTAATCTATCCACCTATGCCAGTGTCTAAGTCATTTTTAAAAATTACAAACAGCAGTGGTCCCAAAACAGATCCTTGTGGCACACCACTAGTAATCGGACTCCAGGATGAATATTGTCCATCAACCACCACTCGCTGCCTTCTTTCAGAAAGCCAGTTTCTAATCCAACCTGCTAAATTACCCTCAATCCCATGTCTCGGCATTTTCTCCAACAGCCTACAATGTTGAATCTTATCAAAGGCTTTACTGAAGTCCATGTATACCACATCAACTGCCCTACCCTCATCTACATGTTTGGTCACCTTCTCAAAAAACTCAACGAGGTTAATGAGACATGACCTGCCCTCAATGAAACCATGTTCACTATCTGAAATCAAATTGTTTTTTCCTCGATGATTATAAATCCTATCTCTGAAACTCCTCTCCAAAACTTTTCCTGCAACAGACATAAGGCTCACTGGTCTATAATTAACTGGGTTATCTCTACTGCCCTTCTTGAATAAGGGAACAACATTTGCAATCCTCCAGTCCTCTGGTACTAAACCTGTAGATAATGACGACTCAAAGATCAAAGCCAGAAACTCCAAAACTTTCTCCTTAGCTTCCAAGAGAATCCTTGGAGAAATCCCATTTGGCCCAGGGGACTTATCTACTTTCACTCCTTTTAGAATTGAAACATCTCTTCCTTACTAACCTCAATCCTTTCTAGTCTAATATCTCATATCTCATTCTTCTCCTCTTCAATATTCTCCTTTTCCTGAGTGAAAACTAATGAGAAATATTCATTTAGCACCTCTCCCATCTCCACAGGATTCACGTACAACTTCCCACTTCTGTCTTTGACTGGCCCTATTCATATCTTAGTCATCCTTTTTATTCCTCACATACCTATAGAATGCTTTAGAGTTCTCCTTTATTCTATTTGCTAAATACTGTTCATGTCCTCTCTTTGCTCTTCTTAACTCTCTCTTTAAATCCTTCATAGCAAATCTGTAACTCTCCATCACCTCATCTGAACCATCTCGTCTTATCATCACAAGCCTCCTTCTTCCACTTCACAAGAGTTGCAATATCTGTAGTAAACCATGGTTCCCTTACCTTATCATTTCCTCTCTCACTGACAAGGACATACCTATTAAGGACTCGCAATATCTGTTCCCTAAAACAGCTCCACATTTCAATTGTCCTCATTCCATACATTTTGCTACCCCATTCTATGCATCCTAAGTCTTGCCTAATCACATTTTAGTTGCCCTTCCCCCATCGATAACTCTTGATCTGTGGCATGTACCTATCCCTTTCCATCACTAAACTAAACATAACTGAATTATAGTCACTCTCTCCACAGTGCTCACCTACTACTAAATCAGACACTGGCCTGGTTCATTACCAAGCACCAGATCCAGTGTGGCCTCCCCTCTTGTTGGCCCTTTGATATGCTGTGTCAGAAAATCCTCCTGCACACATTGGACAAAAACTGATTCATCCAACGTTCTAGAGTTATAGCATTTCCAGTCAATGTTGGGGAAGTTAAAATTTCCCATAATGACCACTCTGTTCCTTTCACTCTTACCTAGAATCGTTTTGCTAATCCTCTCCACCACATCCCTGGAACTCTGCGGAGGCCTATAAAAAACTCCAAGCAGTGTGATCTCTCCTCTCCTGTTTCTAACCTTTAATTAAAGCTTTACTTGTTAAGTGCTGCTGGGTGACAACCTCACAGAGCCACTGTCTTTCCAGTGATTCATACTGAGTTTAATCAAATATTACTATACAATGCAGTTCAGATCTAGGTGGTCTACCTTTAGGTAGTACAGCTAGAAAGTCTTCCTCCCATTTTCCCCAAATGCCCCAAATATAGCAATCTATGTTTCCTATCCAGTACACATTAGTGCCCTTTACCTTTCTGCATTACCAACTGGGTACTTGCTCTCTCAACACTTAAGGTAAAAACAATGACTGCAGATGCTGGAAACCAGATTCTGGATTAGTGGTGCTGGAAGACAACAGCAGTTCAGGCAGCATCCAAGTAGCTTCGAAATCGACGTTTCGGGCAAAAGCCCTTCATCAGGAATAAAGGCAGTGAGCCTGAAACGTGGAGAGATAAGCTAGAGGAGGGTGGGGGTAGGGAGAAAGTAGCATAGAGTACAATGGGTGAGTGGGGGAGAGGATGAAGGTGATAGGTCAAGCAGGAGAGGGTGGAGTGGATAGGTGGAAAAGAAGATAGGCAGGTAGGACAAGTCCGGACAAGTCATGGAGACAGTTACTGAGCTGGAAGTTTAGAACTAGGGTGAGGTGGGGGAAGGGGAAATGAGGAAACTGTTGAAGTCCACATTGATGCCCTGGGGTTGAAGTGTTCCGAGGCGGAAGATGAGGCGTTCTTCCTCCAGGCGTCTGGTGGTGAGGGAGCGGCGGTGAAGGAGGCTCAGGACCTCCATGTCCTCGGCAGAGTGGGAGGGGGAGTTGAAATGTTGGGCCACGGGACGGTGTGGTTGATTGGTGCGGGTGTCCCGGAGATGTTCCCTAAAGCGTTCTGCTAGGAGGCGCCCAGTCTCCCCAATGGAGAGGAGACCGCATCGGGAGCAACGGATACAATAAATGATATTAGTGGATGTGCAAGTAAAACTTTGATGGATGTGGAAGGCTCCTTTAGGGCCTTGGATAGAGGTGAGGGAGGAAGTGTGGGCGCAGGTTTTACAGTTCCTGCGGTGGCAGGGGAAAGTGCCAGGATTGGAGGGTGGGTTGAAGGGGGGCGTGGACCTGACCAGGTAGTCGCGGAGGGAACGGTCTTTGCAGAAGGCGGAAAGGGGTGGGGAGGGAAATATATCCCTGGTAGTGGGGTCTGTTTGGAGGTGGCGGAAATATCGGCGGATGATTTGGTTTATGCGAAGGTTGGTAGGGTGGAAGGTGAGCACCAGGGGCGTTCTGTCCTTGTTACGGTTGGAGGGGTGGGGTCTGAGGGCGGAGGTGCGGGATGTAGACGAGATGCGTTGGAGGGCATCTTTAACCACGTGGGAAGGGAAATTGCAGTCTCTAAAGAAGGAGGCCATCTGGTGTGTTCTGTGGTGGAACTGGTCCTCCTGGGAGCAGATACGGCGGAGGCGGAGGAATTGGGAATACAGGATGGCATTTTTGCAAGAGGTAGGGTGGGAAGAGGTGTAATCCAGGTAGCTGTGGGAGTCAGTGGGTTTGTACAAAATGTCAGTGTCAAGTCGGTCATCATTAATGGAGATGGAGAGGTCCAGGAAGGGGAGGGAGGTGTCAGAGATGGTCCAGGTAAATTTAAGGTCAGGGTGGAATGTGTTGGCGAAGTTAATGAATTGCTCAACCTCCTCGCGGGAGCACGAGGTGGCGCCAATGCAGTCATCAATGTAGCAGAGGAAGAGGTGGGGAGTGGTGCCGGTGTAATTACGGAAGATCAACTGCTCTACATAGCCAACAAAGAGCTCTCAACACTTAAGCCTTTTTGGGTGCATTCCAATTTCAATTCAAGTTTTAGCAAAGTGTCCCTTGTCCAATAGATTAATCGGCGTACCCTTGGACATTAGTACTGGCAGGATGATTTCTTTGCTTCCCATTTTTAAACTTACTGGAACTGTAAATTGTGTTAACTGTGGTTTCCCCGAGAATCCTATAGTTTGAATAAATTTTCCTGACATGGGAAGGAGGGAGGCATGTTGTGGTTGTATGCGGTGTACGTAGCTCCTTTGTCATTCATTAGTGGCATCAACCATCCCTGTAAGCTAACCTGTACAAGAGGTTCCTGTTCAGCCTCCCGTTTCACCAGTAGGGACAGTCCCTTCCCACCCGGTTTCTCTGGGCATCCTTAGCACGACCCTTAAGGGTTCGCAGGCCCCGTTGGACCCACCAGGGTTTGAGCCATAAGGGGTGGATTTTTCTACATGCATTTGTCCTTGCAGGAACAGAGACGACTAGGACCTGTTAGGACAGTCCCGTCTAAAGTGGCCTGGTTGGTTTCAACCGCAACATACTATTTCTGGCCTTTTCTATGTCTGATTCCTCATTAAACCCCTTTGACCACTCTCCCTTTGTCCCCATCCCTGGGGGCCCCCAGTTGTGGTTTGGCTGTTGTTTCATTTTATTTCACCCTTGATATGACATCTGTGGAAAATCTCCCCCAAAGATGTTTATTATTGGCATGGGGTTTTCTGGCCCTTGCTGGGCAGCATAACAGGGTCCCCCTAGGTCAGCGTTTGGTTCATTTCAGTGATAGCTATTGAATCAGTTGTCATAGGCAACATCTTTTTGCCTCTCTCTCTGTCTCTCTCTCTCTCTCTTTTTAAGTTCCTCAAGCTGCATTTGTTCCAGCTTTCTCTGCAGCTCCTCCTGTTGGTCAACCAGTTTCTCTCTGTCTCTCCGGTATTTATCGACAGCATGAACTACATGGTCACTGAATTCTTTGTGAGTAATTGATGTTAAACCTACTACCTTCTTCAGTCTCGACTTGACTTGAGGGGACATTCCATCAACAATGGCCATCTGGAACATAGTGGTCAGGAGCTACTTGCTTTCCACGTCCTATTCCGTTTTGAGCTGCCACTTTCTTAGCTGGTTTTCTTAATATGCAGCTGGATTTTCAGTGTCTCCCAGTGGATCCCCTCTCAAAGCCTTGGGATCAAGTTTAGGTGGGTAGCAGTCTCTGAGGGCCTGCCAGACCCTCTGTCTAACTCAGTCAAACCCAGCACCATCAATCCTCGGATTGTCCACTACATGCTTCAAATCAGCTTGATCCATTATCTCTCTCAACTTTGGGAGTCACGTAACCATTATCAGCAGTGCCTTCAAACCACCCAACAATCTTCCTTTGGTTTCGTCTTCAAAGGCTCTAATCCACTTCACTGCATCTTCATGTATACTAGGCAATGAATTTCTCAGCCCCTTCCGATCCTGTGTCCCCCAGGGAACATATTGTGACTGTCCCCCTTCCCCTTTTATGACCAAAGGCATCATTCTTTTTGTATGTGGGAGCTGATTCTCCCTGTTATCATCCTCATCCAGGGAAGCCCCTTTGAATCTTGACACTGATTCCACCCTCATCCAGGGAGTCCCCTTTAGATCCTGATCCTATCTCCAACTCGTATCATCCATCATCGGCTGGTCCAAGTCAGGCTCTCTCTGTACATGCTGTTCTACTCCCTTTTTCCCCTTCCATGAGGCACTTTCCCTCTGACCCCATTCAGTATTTCTTTTATAGTTTAGAAACTCCTTGTACTGTTTTTGTTCTTGTACTGTCCGTAGTAACCTGAGTTCCTTCTGCAAATGTTTTTATTTTTTCCACTTCCTCCCATACCATCTTTCACTCGGTCTGCCTTTCCTTGATTAACCCCTTCACTTCTAGATTAGATTACTTACAGTGTGGAAACAGGCCCTTCAGCCCAACAAGTCCACACCGACCTGCCGAAGCGCAACCCACCCAGACCCATTCCCCTACATTTACCCCTTCACATAACACTACGGACAATTTAGCATGGCCAATTCACCTAACCTGCACATTTTTGGATTGTGGAAGGAAACCGGAGCACCCGGAGGAAACCCACGCAGACATGGGGAGAATGTGCAAACTCCACACAATCGCCTGAGGCGGGAATTGAACCCAGGTCTCTGGCGCTGTGAGTCAGCAGTGCTAACCACTGTGCCACCCACTTCCTTTCTTCTCTGATTCAGTTCATCTTTCTCATCCTCGTCCTCAAACCATTCAATTTCTCCTTCTATTTCCACCATTCCATTTATCAAAGGACATTGCTTTGTGTTTTCTGTGTTCAAGTAGGGAGAGGGTCTGTCTTGTTTCTGCAAGTCTGGATACAGAATAAGTTTGTCTTCCTGACCTTCAGTTTCCACAGGCAGCTCTTGTTGTTCATTTGCAGCTTGCCTGGTCACTACAGCTGCCTGGTAAGCTTTTATCATTTTTTCTCCCTCTCGTCTGAAAAGCTTTAGTATTTCTGCCTGCTGTTCCCCTTTTAGATTCCTCTTTTTAGAATTATCTCTTGGTTTGTGATTATTAATTAATCCTTCTATCCTTCTATCTCAAGACACATAAATATCTCAAAGGTACCTTCTCAAAGTTCTTAGCTCTTTTTTTCCATTTCTTGGAAATTCTCACAATGTCATTTTTTGATATGGGGATTTTTTTACCCAATATTTCAACTGTGGTTCCTTTATTTCCTGATGAAGGGCTTTTGCCCGAAACGTTGATTTTACTGTTCCTCGGATGATGCCTGAACTGTTGTGCCTTTCCAGCACCACTCTAATCTAGACTCTGGTTTCCAGCATCTGCAGTCATTGTTTTTACCTATATATTTCAATCCAGTTAATCTATTGTCTCTGTTATCACAGTTCACTCCCCATTGTTTAACAAGCTCAGTAGCGCCTCATAAATTATTATTAGTATTCCCTAACTCGACAACTTGTATTCATCCCTTATTGATCTGTCAGTCCTTAAACTTCCTTGACTTCAACTAATTAATAAAGACAATCTATCCTCTTTTGTACTGCCTATGCAGACCCCTACCAGGGCGGTATCTGCATAAATTTCTATTCTGTCCAAGTAGACCCCTGTTGTCCTGCCCTGTCCATTCAGCCCCTTATTACCTGTGAGGCGGTATCCTCAGGGACTTACCAACACCACGTGGAATTTTCAGACAATTTATAATTTCTATTTCCACTCACCCCACAGCGCAGTTTTTTTGACCTATCCTCTGATTATCCTCAAATTTCAATTTATCACCAGACTTCTTGGATCTTTGGATCGGAGAGACCCTCCAGCAGCTTTCCTGCACCTCTGCGTCCCTAAGGAGCTCCCTTACTCAACAGAATTTAGTCTGAAATAACAGCAAAACGCTTACCACTTTTAGCGGGTGTCCACCCTTATTTTGTCAGGCTTGGGAGAGTCCCTGATGGACTAGGAAGCACTCCTGGGCTGCCGTCCCTTTTGGGTAGGTCTCTTTCAGATCCTGCTGACTGTGCCAATTTTGTCATGGTTCACCGCACCTTTTAAGAATGACCAGCAGACACAGAGAATTCCTCAAGATGAGAAGTCTTTATTTGCAAACAAAGGCTGTGACCACCAGAGGAGTCATTTCTGATTGCCCCCAAGCAGCGAGAGTACTCTATTGTTTATGTTTTTCTAAAAGCCACGCCCTATCCTCATTATATTACCAAACCAATCGCACTAAACCTACATTATATCCCTTTAACCAATCCGACTCTGACACAATTGTCTTCTGAATTTCTGCAGTTCATCACGTTGTGCCATGGTCATCTTTCTCCACCTTTTGTCACCTGACAGGCCGCAGTTATGCAAGGCTGACTCAAGCATGCAAACTAGACTTTACACTTGCACAGCATCCCAGCATGTAGGGGAGATTTCATACATTGCACTTACTCTTACTTTGTAGTTAGAAACTCATTTTTACCATATTGGGCCATATCCCTCTAAACTCTTCCTATTCACATACCTATCCAGATGGCTTTTAAATGCTGTTGTACCAAACTCCACCATTTCCTCTGGCAGCCCATCCCATACATGGACCACCCTCTGTGTGAAAAAGTTGCTTCTTAGGTCCCTTTTATATCTTTCCCCTCTCACCCTAAACCTATGCCCCCTAGTTCTGGATTCCACCACCCCAGGGAAAAGACTTTGTCTATTTATCCTATCCATGCCCTTCATGATTTTATAAAACGCTATAAGGTCACCCCTCAGCCTCTGATGCTCCAGGGAAAACAGCCCTAGCCTATTCAACCTCTCCCTGTAGCTCAAATCCTTCAACTCTGGCAACATCCTTGTAAATCTTTCCTGAACCCTTTCAAGTTTTACAGCATCCTTCCAATAGGAAGGAGGCCAGAATTGCACACAATACTCCAAAAGTAGCTGAATCAATGTCCCATACAGCTGTAACATGACCTCCCAACTCCCATACTCAATGCTCTGATCAGTAAACAAAAGCATACCAAACACCTTCTTCATTATCGTATTACTTATAACTCTACTTACCAGGATGTTGCCTGGTCTGGAGGGAAGGTCTTATGAGAAAAGGCTGAGAGACTTGGGTCTGTTCTCATTGGAAAGAAGAAGGCTAAGTGGGGATTTAATAGAGACATACAAGATGATCAGAGGATTAGATAGGGTAGATAGAGAAAGACTTTTTCCGAGGATGATGACGTCAGCTTATACGAGAGGACACAACTACACATTGAGGGGTGATAGATTTAAGACTGATGTCAGAGGCAAGTTCTTTACGCAGAGAGTGGTAAGGGCATGGAATGAGCTGAGAATAGTCCATAGACTGGCGCAACATTGAGGGCCAAAGGGCCTGTTCTGCTCTGTATTGTTCTATGTTCTATGTACTTTCAAGGAACTATGAACCTGCACTAAAAGGTCTCTCTGTTTAGTAACACTCCTCAGGACCATACCATTAAGTGTATAAGTACTGCTCTGATCTGTTTTTCCAAAATGCAGCGCCTCACATTTATCTAAATTAAACTCCATCTGCCATTCCTCAGCCCATTGGCCCATCTGATCAAGGTCCTGTTGTACTCTGAGGTAACCTTCTTCGTGGCACTACACCTCCAATTTTGGTGTCATTTGAAAACTTACTAACTTACAAACTAGACCTCCTATGTTCACATCCAAATTATTTATATAAATGACAAAAAACAGTGGACTCAGTACTGATCCTTGTGGCACTCCACTGGTCATAGGCCTCCAGTCTGAAAAGCAATCCTCCACCATCACCCTCTGTCTTTTACCTTTGAGCCAGTTCTGTGTCCAAATGGCCATTTCTCCCTGTATTCCATGAGATCTAACCTTGCTAACCAGTCTCCCATGGGAACCTTGTTGAATGCCTTACTGAAGTCCACCACTCTGCCCTCATTAATCCTATTTGTTACTTCTTCAAAAAACTCAATCAAGTTTGTGAGACATGATTTCCCATAAAACCATGCTGACCATCCCTAATAAGTCCTTGCCTTTCCAAATACATGTAAATCCTGTCCCTCAGGATTCCCTCCAACAATTTGCCCACCACCAATGTCAAGCTCACCGGTCTATAATTCCATGGCTTTTCCTTAACACCTTTTTTAAATAGTGCCACCACGTTAGTGGAAGGGAGTTTCTCAAAAGAGAGACCTGTGACCAGTGGTGTGATCTGTGACCAGTGATCAGTGATCTGTGACCAGTGGTGTGATCTGTGATCTGTGACCAATGATCTGTGATCTGTGACCAGTGGTGTGATCTGTGATCTGTGACCAGTGATCTGTGACCAGTGGTGTGATCTGTGATCTGTGACCAATGATCTGTGACCAGTGATCTGTGACCAGTGGTGTGATCTGTGATCTGTGATCTGTGACCTGCGACCTGTAATCTGTGACCTGTAATCTGAGATCTGTGACCAGTGATTTGTGATCAGCGATCTGTGACCAGTGATCTATGATCTATGATCTGTGACCTGTGATCTGTGATCAGTGATCAGTAATCTGAGATCTGTGACCAGTGATCTGTGATCAGCGATCTGTGACCAGTGATCTCTGATCTATGATCTATGATCTGTGACCTGTGATCTGTGATCTGTGACCAGTGATCTGTGATCAGTGATCTGTGACCAGTGACCTGTGATCTGTGACCAGTGATCTGTGATCTGTGACCAGTGGTTTGATCTGTGATCTGTGATCTGTGATCTGTGACCAGTGATCTGTGATCTGTGATCTGTGACCAGTGATCAGTGATCTGTGACCAGTGATCTGTGATCTGTGACCTGTGACCAGTGATCTGTGACCAGTGATCAGCGATCTGAGATCTGCGATCAGCGATCTGTGATCTGCGTTCTGTGACCAGTGATCTGTGACTAGTGATCTGTGATCTGTGACCTGTGACCAGTGATCTGTGACCAGTGACCAGTGGTGCGATCTGTGATCTGTGATCTGTGATCAGTGATCAGTGATCTGTGATCTGTGACCTGTAATCTCTGATGTGTGATCTGTGATCTATGACCAGTGATCTGTTATCTGTGATCAGTGATCTGTTATCTGTGATCAGTGATCTGTGACCTGTGATCTGTGATGTGTGATCTGTGATCTGTGATCTGTGATGTGTGACCAGTGATCAGTGATCAGTGATCTGTGACCAGTGATCTGTGATTTGTGATCTGTGACCTGTGATCTGTGATCTGTGATTTGTGATTTGTGATGTGTGATCTGTGACCAGTGATCTGTGATTTGTGATCTGTGACCTGTGATCTGTGACCTGTGATCTGTGACCAGTGATCTGTAATCTGTGATGTGTGATCTGTGACCAGTGATCAGTGATCTGTGATCTGTGATCTGTGACCAGTGATCTGTGATTTGTGATCTGTGACCAATGATCTGTGACCAGTGATCTGTGATCTGTGATCTGTGACCAATGATCTGTGATCTGTGACCAGTGATCTGTGATTTGTGATCTGTGACCTGTGATCTGTGATCAGTGATCAGTGATCTGTGATGTGTGATCTGTGACCAGTGATCTGTGACCAGTAATCTGTGATCTGTGACCAGTGACCTGTGATCTGTGACCAGTGATCTGTGATCTGTGATGTGTGATCTGTGACCAGTGATCTGTGATCTGTGACCAGTGATCTGTGATCTGTGTCTGTGACCAGTGATCAGTGATCGGTGACCAGTGATCTGTGATCAGTGATCTGTAACCAGCGATCTGGGATCTTTGATCTATGATCTGTGACCAATGATATGTGACCTGTGGTCTGTGATCTGTAACCAGTGATCTGTGATCTGTGATCTGTGACCAGTGATCTGTGATCTGTGATGTGTGATCTGTGACCAGTGATCTGTGATTTGTGATCTGTGATCTGTGATCTGTGACCAATGATCTGTGATCTGTGACCAGTGATCTGATCTGTGATCTTTGATGTGTGGTGTGTGATCAGTGATCAGTGATCTGTGATCTGTGACCAGTGATCAGTGATCAGTGATCTGTGATCTGTGACCAGTGATCTGTGATCAGTGATCTGTGATCTGTGATGTGTGATCTGTGACCAGTGATCTGTGATTTGTGATTTGTGATCTGTGACTTGTGATCCTTGATCTGTGACCAATGATCTGTGACCTGTGATCTGTGATGTGTGATCTGTGACCAGTGATCTGTGATATGTGATATGTGATCTGTGACCTGTGATCTGTGATGTGTGATCTGTGACCAGTGATCTGTGATTTGTGATCTGTGACCAGTGATCAGTGATCTGTGATTTGTGATCTGTGACCAGTGATCAGTGATCAGTGATCTGTGATCTGTGACCAGTGATCAGTGATCAGTGATCTGTGATCTGTGACCAGTGATCAGTGATCAGTGATCTGTGATCAGTGATCTGTGATCTGTGACCAGTGATCTGTGATCTGTGATGTGTGATCTATGACCAGTGATCAGTGACCTGTGATCTGTGACCAGTGATCAGTGATCTATGATGTGTGATCTGTGACCAGTGATCAGTGATCTGTGATGTGTGATCAGTGATCAGTGATCAGTGATCAGTGATCTGTGATTTGTGATTGGTGATCTGTGACCAGTGATCAGTGATCTGTGATCTGTGATGTGTGATCTGTGACCAGTGATCTGTGATTTGTGATTTGTGATCTGTGACCAGTGATCAGTGATCTGTGATCTGTGACCAATGATCTGTGATCTGTGACCAGTGATCTGTGATCTGTGATCTGTGTCTGTGACCAGTGATCAGTGATCTGTGACCAGTGATCTGTGATCTGTAACCAGCGATCTGGGATCGTTGATCTGTGATCTGTGACCAATGATATGTGATCTGTAACCAGCGATCTGTAACCAGCAATCTGTGATCTTTGATCTGTGATCTGTGACCAATGATATGTGATCTGTGATCTGTGACCAGTGGTGTGATCTGTGATCTGTGATCTGTGACCAGTGATCTCTGATCTGTGATCTGTGAGCAGTGATCTGTGACCAGTGATCTGTGATCTGTGACCTGTGATCTGTGATTTGTGACCTGTGATCTGTGACCAGTGGTGTGATCTGTGATCTGTGATCTGTGACCTGTGATCTGTGACCAGTGATCTGTGACCAGTGATCTGATCTGTGATCTGTGATCTGTGACCAGTGATCTATGATCTGTGATCTGTGACCAGTGATCTGTGATCTGTGACCAGTGATCTGATCTTTGATCTGTGATCTGTGATCTGTGACCAGTGATCTGTGACCAGTGGTGTGATCTGTGACCTGTGATCTGTGACCAGTGATCTGTGACCAGTGATCTGATCTGTGATCTGTGACCAGTGATCTATGATCTGTGATCTGTGACCAGTGATCTGTGATCTGTGACCAGTGATCTGATCTTTGATCTTTGATCTGTGATCTGTGATCTGTGACCTGTGATCTGTGACCAGTGGTGTGATCTGTGATCTGTACCGGGACCACTGTTGTATGTTTGGAGGAAGTTGTAGGTTGCCTCATTAGCAACTTTACAGATAACACTAAGATTGGTGGAGTAGCAGAAGTGGACTGTCAGAGAATACAGCAGAATATAGATAGATTGGAGAGTTGGGAAGAGAAAAAGCAGACTGTGTTCAATCCAGATAAATGCGAGGTGATGCATTTTGGAAGATGCAATTCCAGAATGAACTATACAGTAAATGGACAAGTCCTGGGGAAATTGATCTACAGAGAGAACATAGAACATAGAAAAGTACAGCATAGAACAGGCCCTTTGGCCCACAATGTTATGCCAAGGTTTAATCCTAATGTAAAATATAGTAACTTAACCTACGCACCCCTCAACTCACTGCTCTCCATGTGCATGTCCAGCAGTCACTTAAATGACTCTGCTTCCACCACCACAGCTGGCAACACATTCCATGCATTCACAACTCTCTGTGTAAAGAGAGATTTGGGTGTTCAGGTGTATTGTTCCCTGAAGGTGGCAACACAGGTCAGTAGAGTGGTCAAGAAGGCATATGGCATGCTTTCCTTCATTGGACGGGGTATTGAGTACAAGAGTTGACAGGTCATGTTACAATTGTGCACAACTTTGGTTTGGCCATATCTAGAATACTCAATGCTCTGATCCATAAAGGAAAGCATACCAAACGCCACCTTGATTGTAAATCTACCTGCGACTCTACTTTAAAGGAACTATGAACCTGCACTCTGAGGTCTCTCTGTTCAGCAACTCTCCTCAAGACCTTACCAGTAAGTCTATAAGTCCTGCTCTGATTTGCTTTTCCAAAATGCAGCACCTTGCATTTATCTAAATTAAACTCCATCTGCCACTCCTTTGCCCATTGGCCCATCTGATCAAGATCCCTTTGTACTCTGAGGTAAACTTCTTTGTTGTCCACTACACCTCTAATTTTGCTGTCATCTTCAAACTTAATAACTTACTAACTAGACCTCCTATGTTCGCATTCAAATTATTTAAACAAATGACAAAAAGTAGTGGACTCGGTACTGATCCTTGTGGCACACCACAGGTTGCAGTTCTGGTCACCACATTACCAAAAGAATGTGGATGCTTTGGAGAGGATGCAAAGGAGATTCACCAGGATGTTGCTTGGTATCTGGGATCTTTGATCTATGATCTGTGACCAATGATATGTGACATGTGGTCTGTGATCTGTAACCAGTGATCTGTGATCTGTGATCTGTGACCAGTGATTTGTGATCAGCGATCTGTGACCAGTGATCTATGATCTATGATCTGTGACCTGTGATCTGTGATCAGTGATCAGTAATCTGAGATCTGTGACCAGTGATCTGTGATCAGCGATCTGTGACCAGTGATCTCTGATCTATGATCTATGATCTGTGACCTGTGATCTGTGATCTGTGACCAGTGATCTGTGATCAGTGATCTGTGACCAGTGACCTGTGATCTGTGACCAGTGATCTGTGATCTGTGACCAGTGGTTTGATCTGTGATCTGTGACCAGTGATCTGTGATCTATGATCTGTGATCTGTGATCTGTGACCAGTGATCTGTGATCTGTGATCTGTGACCAGTGATCAGTGATCTGTGACCAGTGATCTGTGACCTGTGACCTGTGACCAGTGATCTGTGACCAGTGATCAGCGATCTGAGATCTGCGATCAGCGATCTGTGATCTGCGTTCTGTGACCAGTGATCTGTGACTAGTGATCTGTGATCTGTGACCTGTGACCAGTGATCTGTGACCAGTGACCAGTGGTGCGATCTGTGATCTGTGATCTGTGATCAGTGATCAGTGATCTGTGATCTGTGACCTGTAATCTCTGATTTGTGATCTGTGATCTATGACCAGTGATCTGTTATCTGTGATCAGTGATCTGTGACCTGTGACCTGTGATCTGTGATGTGTGATCTGTGATCTGTGATCTGTGATGTGTGACCAGTGATCAGTGATCAGTGATCAGTGATCTGTGACCAGTGATCTGTGATTTGTGATCTGTGACCTGTGATCTGTGATTTGTGATTTGTGATGTGTGATCTGTGACCAGTGATCTGTGATTTGTGATCTGTGACCTGTGATCTGTGACCTGTGATCTGTGACCAGTGATCTGTGATGTGTGATCTGTGACCAGTGATCAGTGATCTGTGATCTGTGACCAGTGATCTGTGACCAGTGATCAGTGATCTGTGATCTGTGACCAGTGATCTGTGATTTGTGATCTGTGACCAATGATCTGTGACCAGTGATCTGTGATCTGTGACCAATGATCTGTGATCTGTGACCAGTGATCTGTGATTTGTGATCTGTGACCTGTGATCTGTGATCAGTGATCAGTGATCTGTGATGTGTGATCTGTGACCAGTGATCTGTGACCAGTAATCTGTGATCTGTGACCAGTGACCTGTGATCTGTGACCAGTGATCTGTGATCTGTGATGTGTGATCTGTGACCAGTGATCAGTGATCTGTGATCTGTGATGTGTGATCAGTGATCAGTGATCTGGGATGTGTGATCTGTGATGTGTGATCTGTGACCAGTGATCTGTGATTTGTGATTTGTGATCTGTGATGTGTGACCAGTGATCAGTGATCTGTGATCTGTGACCAGTGATCTGTGATCTGTGACCAGTGATCTGTGATCTGTGTTTGTGACCAGTGATCAGTGATCGGTGACCAGTGATCTGTGATCAGTGATCTGTAACCAGCGATCTGGGATCTTTGATCTATGATCTGTGACCAATGATATGTGACCTGTGGTCTGTGATTTGTGATCTGTGATCTGTGATCTGTGACCAATGATCTGTGATCTGTGACCAGTGATCTGATCTGTGATCTTTGATGTGTGGTGTGTGATCAGTGATCAGTGATCTGTGATCTGTGACCAGTGATCAGTGATCAGTGATCAGTGATCTGTGATCTGTGACCAGTGATCTGTGACCAGTGATCTGTGATCAGTGATCTGTGATCTGTGATGTGTGATCTGTGACCAGTGATCTGTGATTTGTGATTTGTGATCTGTGACTTGTGATCCTTGATCTGTGACCAATGATCTGTGACCTGTGATCTGTGATGTGTGATCTGTGACCAGTGATCTGTGATATGTGATATGTGATCTGTGACCTGTGATCTGTGATGTGTGATCTGTGACCAGTGATCAGTGATCTGTGATTTGTGATGTGTGATCTGTGACCAGTGATCTGTGATTTGTGATCTGTGACCAGTGATCTGTGATCTGTGATCTGTGACCTGTGATCTGTGACCAGTGATCTGTGATCTGTGATGTGTGATCTGTGACCAGTGATCAGTGATCTGTGATCTGTGATGTGTGATCAGTGATGTGTCATCTGTGATGTGTGATCAGTGATCTGTGATCTGTGATTTGTGATGTGTGATGTGTGATCTGTGACCAGTGATCTGTGATCTGTGACCAGTGACCTGTGATCTGTGACCAGTGATCTGTGATCTGTGATGTGTGATCTATGACCAGTGATCAGTGACCTGTGATCTGTGACCAGTGATCAGTGATCTATGATGTGTGATCTGTGACCAGTGATCAGTGATCTGTGATGTGTGATCAGTGATCAGTGATCAGTGATCAGTGATCTGTGATTTGTGATTGGTGATCTGTGACCAGTGATCAGTGATCTGTGATCTGTGATGTGTGATCTGTGACCAGTGATCTGTGATTTGTGATTTGTGATCTGTGACCAGTGATCAGTGATCTGTGATCTGTGACCAATGATCTGTGATCTGTGACCAGTGATCTGTGATCTGTGATCTGTGTCTGTGACCAGTGATCAGTGATCTGTGACCAGTGATCTGTGATCTGTAACCAGCGATCTGGGATCGTTGATCTGTGATCTGTGACCAATGATATGTGATCTGTAACCAGCGATCTGTAACCAGCAATCTGTGATCTTTGATCTGTGATCTGTGACCAATGATATGTGATCTGTGATCTGTGACCAGTGGTGTGATCTGTGATCTGTGATCTGTGACCAGTGATCTCTGATCTGTGATCTGTGAGCAGTGATCTGTGACCAGTGATCTGTGATCTGTGACCTGTGATCTGTGATTTGTGACCTGTGATCTGTGACCAGTGGTGTGATCTGTGATCTGTGATCTGTGACCTGTGATCTGTGACCAGTGATCTGTGACCAGTGATCTGATCTGTGATCTGTGATCTGTGACCAGTGATCTATGATCTGTGATCTGTGACCAGTGATCTGTGATCTGTGACCAGTGATCTGATCTTTGATCTGTGATCTGTGATCTGTGACCAGTGATCTGTGACCAGTGGTGTGATCTGTGACCTGTGATCTGTGACCAGTGATCTGTGACCAGTGATCTGATCTGTGATCTGTGACCAGTGATCTATGATCTGTGATCTGTGACCAGTGATCTGTGATCTGTGACCAGTGATCTGATCTTTGATCTTTGATCTGTGATCTGTGATCTGTGACCTGTGATCTGTGACCAGTGGTGTGATCTGTGATCTGTACCGGGACCACTGTTGTATGTTTGGAGGAAGTTGTAGGTTGCCTCATTAGCAACTTTACAGATAACACTAAGATTGGTGGAGTAGCAGAAGTGGACTGTCAGAGAATACAGCAGAATATAGATAGATTGGAGAGTTGGGAAGAGAAAAAGCAGACTGTGTTCAATCCAGATAAATGCGAGGTGATGCATTTTGGAAGATGCAATTCCAGAATGAACTATACAGTAAATGGACAAGTCCTGGGGAAATTGATCTACAGAGAGAACATAGAACATAGAAAAGTACAGCATAGAACAGGCCCTTTGGCCCACAATGTTATGCCAAGGTTTAATCCTAATGTAAAATATAGTAACTTAACCTACGCACCCCTCAACTCACTGCTCTCCATGTGCATGTCCAGCAGTCACTTAAATGACTCTGCTTCCACCACCACAGCTGGCAACACATTCCATGCATTCACAACTCTCTGTGTAAAGAGAGATTTGGGTGTTCAGGTGTATTGTTCCCTGAAGGTGGCAACACAGGTCAGTAGAGTGGTCAAGAAGGCATATGGCATGCTTTCCTTCATTGGACGGGGTATTGAGTACAAGAGTTGACAGGTCATGTTACAATTGTGCACAACTTTGGTTTGGCCATATCTAGAATACTCAATGCTCTGATCCATAAAGGAAAGCATACCAAACGCCACCTTGATTGTAAATCTACCTGCGACTCTACTTTAAAGGAACTATGAACCTGCACTCTGAGGTCTCTCTGTTCAGCAACTCTCCTCAAGACCTTACCAGTAAGTCTATAAGTCCTGCTCTGATTTGCTTTTCCAAAATGCAGCACCTTGCATTTATCTAAATTAAACTCCATCTGCCACTCCTTTGCCCATTGGCCCATCTGATCAAGATCCCTTTGTACTCTGAGGTAAACTTCTTTGTTGTCCACTACACCTCTAATTTTGCTGTCATCTTCAAACTTAATAACTTACTAACTAGACCTCCTATGTTCGCATTCAAATTATTTAAACAAATGACAAAAAGTAGTGGACTCGGTACTGATCCTTGTGGCACACCACAGGTTGCAGTTCTGGTCACCACATTACCAAAAGAATGTGGATGCTTTGGAGAGGATGCAAAGGAGATTCACCAGGATGTTGCTTGGTATGTAGCATGCTAGCTATGAGGAGTTGAGTAGATTAGGATTACTTTCATTGGAAAGAAGGTGGTTAAGGGGCACCTGATTGAGGCCGACAAAATCATGGGAGGTGTAGACAGGGTGGATAGCAAGAAACCTCTTCCCAGAGTGGAGGACTCAATTACCTGGGGTCATGAGTTCAAAGTGAGAGGGGAAATGTTTAGGGGAGATATAAGTGGGATGTCCTTCACTCAGAGGATGGTGGGTTCCTAGAATGCGTTTCCAGTGGAGGTGGTAGGGATGGGAATTATAGTGTCATTTAAGATGTAGCTGAAAATGTGTTGCTGGAAAAGCGCAGCAGGTCAGGCAGCATCCAAGGAACAGGAGAATCAATGTTTCGGGCATAAGCCCTTCTTCAGTATCCAGACAAATACATGAATGGGCAGGGAGCAGAGGCATACAGATCCTTAGAAAATAGGCAGCAGATTGAGATACAGGATCTGGATCGAGGATCGGCACAGGCTTGGAGGGCCGAAGGGCCTGTTCTTGCACTGTAATGTTCTTTGTTAGCCAACCTCCAGTCTTCTGGCACCTCACCTGTGACTATCAATGATATACATATCTCAGCAAGAGGCCCAGCAATCACTTCCCTTGCTTCCCACAGAGTGCTCGGGTACACCTGATCAGATCCTGGGGATTTATCCAATTTTATGCATTCCATGATATCTAGCACCACCTCTTCTGTAATGTGGACATTTTTCAAGATGCCACCAACTATTTACCAACATTTTATACCTTCCACATCCTTCTCCACAGTGAACATTGATGTAAAATACTCGTTTAGCATCTCCCCCATATCCTGCAGCTCCACACATAGGCTGCCTTGCTAATATTTGAGGAGCCCTATTCTCTCCCTAGTTACCCTTTTGTCCTTAATGTATTTATAATAACCTTTTGGATTCTGCTTAACCCAACTGGCCAAAGCTGTCTCATATCCCCTTTTTGCCCTTCTAATTTTTCCCTTAAAAATACTCCTACTGCCTTTATACTCTTCTAAGGATTCACTCGATCTGTCCTGATACATGTTTCCTTCTTTTTCTGAACCAAACCCTCAATTTCTCTAGCCATCCAGCATTCCCTATACCTACCAGCCTTTTCTTTGACCTTAACAGGAATAGATTCCTGATGAAGGGGTTTTGCCCGAAACGTCGATTTTCCTGCTCCTTGGATGCTGCCTGACCTGCTGTGCTTTTCCAGCACCACTCTAATCTAGACTCTGATCTCCAGCATCTGCAGTCCTCACTTTTGCCTAACAGGTATATACAGTCTCTGGACTCTCATTATCTCATTTTTGAAGGCTTCCCATTTTCCAGCAGTCCCTTTACCTGCGAACATCTGCGCCCAATCAGCTTTTGAAAGTTCTTGCCGAATACCTTCAAAAATTCACCTTCCTTAAATTTAGAACGACAACTTTTAGATCCTTTGCTAATCACTATTTTAAAATTGATATAATTATGATCGCTGGCCCCAAAGTGCTCCCCCATTGTCACCTCAGTCACCTGCCCTGCCTTATTTCCCAAGAATAGGTCAAGTTTTACACCTTCTGTAGTAGGTACATTCACAAACTGAATCAGAAAATGTTCCTGTACACACCAAATTCCTCTCCATCTAAATCTTTAACACTGTGGCAGTCCCAGTCTATGTTTGGAAAGTTAAAATCCCCTACCTTAACAACCCTATTAATCTTACAGATAATTGAAATCTCCTTACAAATGTGTTTCTCCATTTCCCACTGACTATTAAGGGGTGTATAACACAATCCCAATAAGTTGATCATCTCTTTCTTATTTCTCAGTTCCACCCAAATAACTTCACTGAATGCATTCCCAAGAATATCCTCCCTAAGTATAGCATGCCACCCACCCTCCTCTCTTGCTCCCCTTTCTATCCTGTAGCATTTGTATCCTGGAACATTAAGCTCCAGTCCTGTCCACCCCGAGCCACATTTCAGTAATTCGATGATACATTATCACCTTCCCATGTTCCTAACCATCTGCTGAATTCATTTGTCTTCTCTGTTAGGCCTCTTGCATTGAAATAAATGCAGTTTAATTTATCAGTCTCTGCTTGTTCTCTGTTTTGTCCCTGCCTGCCCTGACTGTTTGATTTGCTTCTTTTCTCAACTGTACCAGTCTCAGATCGATCTCTTTCCTCACTATCTCCCTGGGTCCCACCCCTCCACCCGCCCCCCACCAACACCCCCCCCCCCCCCCACCTTACAAGTTTAAATCCACCTGAGCAGCTCCAGCTAATCTCCCTGCCCGTATATGAGTCCCCTTCCAATTCAGGTGCAACCCATCCTTTTTCCACAGGTCACTTCTACCGCAGAAGGGATTCCAATGATCCAAAAATGAGAACCCTTCTCCTATACACCAGCTCCTCAGCCATGCATTCATCTGCTCTATCTTCTTATTCCTACCCTCACTAGCTTGTAGCACCAGGAGTAATCCAGATATTGCTACCCTCGAGGACCTCCTTTTTAAATTTCTGCCTAAATTTCTATGTTCACCCTATCTCATCCTTTTCTCTTCCTGTCTCGTTGGTTTCAATGTGTACAATGATGTCCTGTTGGTCCCTCTCCCATTTGAGAACACTCTTCACCCTCTCTGAGGTAACACACCATTCTGATGTTTAGCTGCTGATGCAGAAATGTCTGTCTGTGCCTCCAACTAGAGAGTCCCCTATCACAATTGATTGCTCGGAACCCGAAGTACCCCTCAATCCCTCTGCAAATGAAAGCCAGCACACCATATGCCTTTTTAACAACCCTATCAACTTGGATGGCAATGTTGTGGGATCTATGGACATGGAAGCCAAGATCCCTTTGTTCCTCCACACTGCCAAGAATCCTGCCTTTAATCCTATATTCTGCATTCAAATTCCACCTTCCAAACTGAACCACTTCACACTTTTCCAGGTTGAACTCCATCTGCCACTTCTCAGTCCAATTTTGTATCCTGTCAATGTCCCATAGCAACCTACAACAGCCCTCCACACTATCCACACCTCCACCAACCTTCGTGTCATCCGAAAACTTACTAACACCCCTGCTCACTTCCTCATCCAAGTCATTTCTAAAAATCACAAGAAGTAGAGGTTGCAGAACAGATCCCTGCGTAAGACAACAGTATAAATACTTACCTTCAAAGCCCACAGCCTTCTTCCTGCCCGGGAGCAGCAGGAGACAGAGTGGAGGTGACGTTGGAGAGTGCCAGGAAGGACTTAGTATATATTTGGGCAGCGGCTAAACCGAGATACTCACGTGTAGTATCTCTCACCTGCACCCCCCCCCCCACCTCCCCCCCCCCACCCCAACCTGCCCCCCCACAACCTCCTCTAACCAGAAGAAAAGGATTTCCTTTCCTTTCATATATTTAAGTGCATTGTTTGGTTTTAGTTAGTTAATATAAAGCTAAGGCTTACAATGGCAGGGGACCTCAGACCCATGGCATGTGCCTCTTGCTTGATGTGGGAGCTCAGGGACGTGGCTGATGTTCCTGACTCTTACACTTGCAAGAAGTGTGTCCAGCTGCAGCTGATTGACCGCACAACGGCTCTGGAGCTGCGGATGGACCCACTGAGGTGATCGTGGATAACACGTTTAGTAAACTGGTCACACTGCAGGTTAGAATTGCTGACAGAGACAGTGAATGGGTGACCAAAAGACAGAAAAAGAGTAGGAAGGCAGTGCAGGTGTCCCCTGCAGTCATCTCCCTCCAAAACAGGTATACCGTTTTGGATACAGTTGGGGTGAATGTCTCACCAGGAGAGGGCAGCAGTTGTCAAGACCGTGGCACCGTGGCAGGCACTGCTGTTCAGAAGGGCGGGAAAAAGACTCGTAATGCCATAGTCATTGGGGATTCTATTGTAAGGGGAGCAGATAAGCGGTCCTGTGGCCGAAAACGGGACTCCCAGATGGTATGTTACCTCCCAGGTGCTCAGGTCAGGGATGTCACCAATCAGCTGCAGAGCATTCTGAAAGGGGATGGTGAAGTTGTCGTGGTGCATTTGGAACCAATGATATAAGTAAAAATGAGATGAGGTCCTGAAAGCAACATTCAGGGTGCTCGGAGAGAAGTTAAAGAGGAGGACCTCCCACTCACCTATTGTACACCTACTTTCTCCCCCACCTCCACCCCCCTCTAGCTTATCTCTCCACGTCTCAGCGTCTCTGCCTTTATTCCTGATGAAGAGCTTTTGCCCAAAACGTCGATTTCGCTGCTCCTTGGATGCTGCCTGAACTGCTGTGCTCTTCCAGCACCACTAATCCAGAATCTGGTTTCCAGCATGTGCAGTCATTGTTTTTACCTCGTTGATTTTAACCCTACTGCGAATCCTCTTGCAAGGATGCCTGCCTTGAAGAAGTTTTCCTCCTCTCTCTACAAGAATCTCAGGGAGTCCCTCTCCCACTGCAACTCCCAGGTCATTTCCTCTGCCCTGAAGCTCTTCAACCATGTCCTGAAACAAACTCGCGGAACACTTCAACCCCAGGGCATCAATGTGGACTTCAACAGTTTCCTCATTTCCCCTTCCCCCACCTCACCCTAGTTCCAAACTTCCAGCTCAGCACTGTCCCCATGACTTGTCCTACCTGCCTATCTCCTTTTCCACCTATCCACTCTACCCTCTCCTCCCTGACCTATCACCTTCATTCCCTCCCCCACTCACCCATTGTACTCTATGCTACTCTCTCCCCATCCCCACCCTCCTCTAGCTTTTCTCTCCACGCTTCAGGCTCTCTGCCTTTATTCCTGATGAAGGGCTTTTGCCCAAAACGTCGATTTCGCTGCTCCTTGGATGCTGCCTGAACTGCTGTGCTCTTCCAGCACCACTAATCCAGAATCTGGTTTCCAGCATCTGCAGTCATTGTTTTTATCTCAGGATTACTACCAGTGCCACGTGTTAGCCAGGGTAGAAATGAAAAAAATAGGCAGGATGAACACGTGGCTTGAGAGATGATGTAGGAAGGAGAGGTTCAAATTTGAGGGACATTAGGACCAGTTCTGGGGAAAGTGGGACTATTACAAATTGGACAGTCTACACCCGAACAGACTAGAACTAATGTCCTTGGGGGAGTTTTTGCTACTGCTGTTGGGGAGGTTTTAAACTAATGTGGCAGGGAGCTGGGAACCAGAAGAGAAGATTAGTAGACAGTGAGGTGGAAACTAGAGACTGTAAGGATCATGAAGTTGGCATTACCAAGAGAAAGAGTAGGCAGAGAGCAGATGAATGCAAAGGAACTGGCGGCCTGAAGTACATATACTTTAATGCAAGGAGCATAGTGGGGAAGGCAGATGAACTTCGGGTTTGGATTGGTGCCTGGGAGTATGACATTATTGCGATCACAAAGACTTGGTTGAAAGAAGGGCATGATTGACAATTAAATGTTCCAGGGTATAGATGCTTCAGACAGGACAGGGAGGGAAGTAAATGAGGGGGAGAAGTTGCAATGCTGGTCAGCAATGATATCACAGCTGTGCTAAAGGAAGACACTATAGAAGGCCTGAGCAATGAGGCATTATGGGTGGAGCTGAGAAATAAGAAGGGCACAGTGACGTTGTTGGGGCTGTATTACAGGCCTCCCAACAGTGAGCGTGAGGTAGAAGAATAAATAGGTAAACAGATTATAGAAAGATATAGAGGCAACAGGGAGGTGGTGATGGGAGATTTTAATTTTCCCAACATTGACTGTGATACACTTAGTGTCAGAGGTCTGGATGGGGCAGAATTTGTAAGGACCATCCAGGCAAGTTTTCTACAGCAGAATGTCAATAGTCCGACGAAGGAAGGGGCCATATTGGACCTGGTGTTGGGAAATGAACCAGGCCAGGTAGTAGAAGTTGCAGTGGGGGATTTCTTTAAGAATAGTGACCACAATTCTGTAAGTTTTAGAATACTCATAGACAAAGATGAGTGTGGTCCCAAGTGAAGAGTACTAAACTGGGCCAAGGCTAATTATATCAAAATTCGGCACAAGCTGGGAAATGTGGATTGGACACAGCTATTTGAAGGGAAGTCCACATTTGATATGCGGGAGGCTTTCAAAGATAGAACATAGAACATTACAGCGCAGTACAGGCCCTTGATGTTGCGCTGACCTGTTATACCAATCTGAGGCCCATCTAACCTACACTATTCCATATGCCTGTCCATTGACGACTTAAATGTACTTGAGGTTGGCGAAACTACTACCGTTGCAGACAAAGCATTCCATACCCTTACTACTCTCTGAGAAAAGAAACTATCTCTGACATCTGTCCTATATCTATCACCCCTCAATTTAAAGCTATGCCCCCTCGTGCTCGCTGTCCCCATACTTGGAAAAAGGCTCTCCCTGTCCATCCTATCTAACCCTCTGATTATCTTATATGTCTCTATTAAATCACCTCTCAACCTTCTTCTCTCTAATGAAAACAGCCTCAAGTCCCTCAGCCTTTCCACATAAGACCTTCCCTCCATACCAGGCAACAGCCTAGTATGCATCCTCTGTACCCTTTCCAAAGCTTCCACATCCTTCTTATAATGCGGTGACTAGAACTGTACACAATACTCCAAGTGCGGCCACACCCAGAGTTTTGTACAGCTGCAGCATAACCTCATGGTTCCGGAACTCGATCCCTCTATTAATAAAAGCTAAAACACTGTATGCCTCCTTAACAACCCTGTCAACCTGGGTGGCAACTTTCAAGGATCTGTTTACCTGGGCACCGAGATCTCTCTGCTCATCTACACTACCCAGAATCTTACCATTAGCCCAGTACTTTGCATTCCGGCTACTCTGACCAAAGTGAATCACCTCACACTTGTCCGCATTCAACTCCATTTGCCACCTCTCAGCCCAGCTCTGCAGCTTATCTATGTCTCTCTGTAACCTACAACATCCTTCGTCACTATCCACAACTTCACCGACCTTAATGTCGTCAGCAAATTGACTAACCCACCCCTCTATGCCCTCATCCAGGTCATTTATAAAAATGACGAACAGCAGTGGACCCAACACCGGCCCTTGCGGTACACCACTGGTAACTGGGCTCCAGGATGAAATTTCCCATCAACTATCACCCTCTGTCTTCTTTCAGCAAGCCAATTACTGATCCAAACTGCTATATCTCCCACAATCCCATTCCTCTGCATTTTGTACAATAGCCTACTGTGGGGAACCTTATCGAATGCCTTGCTGAAATCCATATACACCACATCAACCGGTTTACTCTCATCTACCTGTTTGGTCACCTTCTCAAAGAACTCAGTAAGGATTTGTGAGGCACGACCTACCCTTCACAAAATTGTGCTGACTATCCCTAATCAAATTATTCTTTTCTAGATGATTATAAATCCTATCACTTATAACCTTTTCCAACACTTTACCAACAACTGAAGTAAGGCTCACTGGTCTATAATTACCAGGATTGTCTCTATTCCCCTTCTTGAACTGGGGAACCACATTTACTATCCTCCAGTCTTCTGGCACTATTCCTGGAGACAATGATAATTTAAAGATCAATGCCAAAGGCTCAGCAATCTCCTCCCTTGCTTCCCAGAGGGTCCTAGGATAAATCCCATCCGGCCCAGGGGACTTATCTATTTTCACACTCTGCAGGATTTCTAATACGTCTTCCTTGTGAGCCTCAATCCCACCTAGTCTAGTAGCTTGGATCTCAGTATTCTCCTCGACAACATTGTCGTTTTCTAGAATGAATACTGTCGAAAAATATTCATTTAATGCTTCCCCTATCTCCTCTGACTCCACACACAACTTCCCATTACTATCCTTGATTGGCCCTTTTATTCTTTAAATACCTATAGAAAGCCTTAGGGTTTACCCTGATCCTATCCGCCAACAACTTCTCATGTCTCCTCCTGGCTCTTCTGAGCTCTCTCTTTAGGTCTTTCCTGGCTACCTTGTAACCCTCAAGCGCCCTAACTGAGCGTTCACATTTCATCCGAACATAAGCCTTCTTCTTCCTCTTGACCAGAGATTCCACTTCCTTCATAAATCACGGTTCCCGCGCTCTACAGTTTCCTCCCTGCCTGACAGGTACATACTTATCTTGGACACAGGAGCTTTTCCTTGAATAACTCCATATTTCTAATGTGCCCATTCCCTGCAGTTTCCTTCCCTATCCTATGCTTCCTAAATCTTGCCTAATCGCATCGTAATTGCCTTTCCCCCAGCTGTAACTCTTGCCCAATGGTATACACCTATCCCTTTATATCACTAAAGTAAACATAATAGAATTGTGATCGATATCACCAAAGTGCTCACCTACTTCCAAGTCTAACACCTGGTCGGGCTCATTACCCAGTACCAAATCTAATGTAGCATTGTCCTTTGTTGGTCTGTCTACATACTGTGTCAGGGAGCTCTCCTGCACACACTGGACCAAAACTGACCCATCTATAGTACTCATACTAAAGTGTTCCCAGTCAATATTTGGAAAGTTGAAGTCCCCCATGTCAACTATCCTGTCTCTCTCACTCTCTCACTCCTGTCGAGAATCATCTTTGCTATTCTTTCCTCTACATCTCTGGAACTATTCGGAGGCCTATAGAAAATTCCCAACAGGGTGACCTCTCCTTTCCTGTTTCTAACCTCAGCCCATACTGCCTCCGTTGACGAGTCCCCAAACAGCCTTTCTGCAACTGTATTACTGTCCTTGACCAACAATGTCACACTTCCCCCTCTTTTACCATCTTCTCTGTTCTTACTGAAACATCTAAATCCTGGAACCTGCAACAACCATTCCTGTCCCTGCTCTATCCATGTCTCTGAAATGGCCACATCATCGAAGTCCCAAGTACCAACCCATGCTGCAAGTTCACCCACTTTATTCTGGATGCTCCTGTCGTTGAAGTAGACACATTTCAAACCAACATCTTGCTTGCCGGTGCCATCTTACATCCCTGAAACTTGATTTTGGACCTCCCTACTCTCAACCTTTTCTATACTCGAACTACAATTTTGGTTCCCATCCCCCTGCTGGATTAGTTTAAACCCACCCCAATAGCCTTTGCGAATTTCCCCCCCAGGATATTGGTACCCCTCTGGTTCAGATGAAGACCATCCTGCTTGTAGAGGTCCCACCTACCCCAGAAAGAGCCCCAATTATCCAAGAATCCAAAACCCTCCCTCCTGCACCATCCCTGTAGCCATGTGTTCAACTCCTCTCTCTCCCTATTCCTTGTCTCACTAGCACGTGGCACGGGCAACAAACCAGAGACAACAACTCTGTTCGCCCGAGCTCTAAGCTTGCATCCTAGCTCCCTGAATTTCTGCCTTAATTCCCCATCTCTCTTCCTACCTTTGTCGTTGGTGCCAATGTGGACCATGACTTGGGGCTGCTCCCCCTCCCCCTTACGGATCCCAAAAACACGATCAGAGACATCACGAACCCTGGCACCTGGGAGGCAACACACCAACAGTTAGACTCTCTCGTCCCCACAGAACCTCCTATCTGTCCCCCTAACTATGGAGTCCCCAATGACTACTGCTCTGCTCCTCTTCCCCCTTCCCTTCTGAGCAGCAGGGACAGACTTTGTGCCAGAGCCCTGTGCCCTACTGCTTTCCCCAGGTAAGTAGTCGCCCCCCCCCCCCCGCCAACAGTGTCCAAAACGGTATACTTATTATTGAGGGGAATGGCCACAGGGGATCCCTGCACTGCCTGCCGGTTCCCTTTCCGTCCCCTGACTGTAACCAATCTGCCTTTTTCTTGTACCTGAGGAGTTACTACCTCCCTGTAACTCCTCTCAATAACCCCCTCTGCCTCCCGAATGATCCGAAGTTCATCCAGCTCCAGCTCCAGTTCCCTAACGCAGTTTCCGAGGAGCTGGAGTTGGGTGCACTTCCCACAGATGTAGTCAGCAGGGACACCAGAGGTGACCCTTACCTCCCACATTCTGCAGGAGGAACATTCAACTGCCCTAACCTCCATTCCCACTGTTCTAAATTCCCAAAGAGACCTTACCAATCTGGCGCACAGGTCCCTTTATTTTGGTTAGAGGAGGATGGGTGGGAGACACTACTCGAGTAGTGTTTCGGGTAATGCAACCACACAAATATATGACTTCCCAGAAGTCCTTCACTCCTCCCTCGCACCTCTCAGCAAATGGACAAAAAGTTGAAGACAGTGCAGGATAGGAATGTCCCTTTGAAAACAAGGGATAGGAAAGGCAAGATTTGTGAACTGTGGATGACAGAAAAAATCGTGTGACTAGCCAAGAGGAAAAGAGAAGCATACATAAGGTGCAGGCAGCTAAGAACAGAACGAGCAGTGGAGGAATATTGGGAGAGTAGGACCAATCATAAACGAGGAATCAAGCCGGCTAAAAGGGGTCATGAAATAACTTTAGTGAGCAGTATTAAGGAGAATTCCAAGGCATTTTATTCTTATATAAGGAGCAAGAGGGTACCTAGAGAAAGGATTGGTCCACTAAAGGATAAGGAAGGAAGGTTGTGTGTCGAACCTGAGAAATTGGGTGAGATTCTGAATGATTCCTTTGCATCAGTGTTCACTGAGGAGAGGGACATGATGAATGTTGAGATTAGAGATAGAAGTTTGTTTCCTCTGGATCAAGTTGACAAAAAGAGGGAAGATGTGTTGAGTAGGCTAAAGGATATGAAGGCAGACAAATCCTCAGGATTGCATGGGATCTATCCCAGGTTGCTGAGGGAGGTGAGAGAGGAACTATGTGTGGCCCTGACAGATATCTTTCTGGCATCCTTAAACACAGTTGAGGTGCAGGAGGACTGAAGCGTTTTTCATGTTGTCCCCCGACAAGAAGGCTAGTAGGGATATTCCAGGTAACTACAGACCAGTGAGCCTAATGTCAGTGGTGGGAACGTTACTGGAGAAGGTGCTGAGGGATAAAATCTATTTATATTTGGAACAGAATGGGCTTATCAGTGATAGACAACATGGTTTAGTGTGGGGGAGATCGTGCCTTACCAATTTAAGGAAGTGACCAAGTTGATAGATGAAGGAAGGGCTGTAGATGTCATATTCATGGACTTTAGCAAGGCTTTTGATAAGGTTTCCCATGGTAAACTAATGGAGAAAGTGCAGTCACATGGTGTGCTGGGTATTCTAGCTAGGTGGATAAAGAACTGGTTGAGCAACAGGAGACAGAGAGTAGTAGTTGAAGGCAGTTTCTTGAAATGGAGAAAGGTGACCAGTGGTGTTCCACAGGGATCAGTGTTGGGGCCACTGTTGTTTGTGATATACATAAATAATCTGGAAGAGGGCACTGTTGGTATGATCAGCAAGTTTGCAGATGACATGAAGATTTGGTGGAGTAGCAGAAAGCATCGGGGACTGTTAAAAATACAGGATATAGATAGACTGGAGAGTTGGGCAGAAACGTGGCAGATGGAGTTCAATTCAGGCAAATGTGAGGTAACTCATTTTGGGAAGTCTAATTCTAGAGCGAATTTTACTGTAAATGGAAGAGCCTTGGGAAAAGTTGATGAGCAGAAAGATCTGGGAGTTCAGGTCCATTGTACCCTGAAGGTCGCTGCACAGGTGGATAGAGTGGTCAAGAAGGCATATGGTATGCTTGCCTTCATCGGACTGAATATTTAGTATAAGAGCTGGCAGGTCATATTAAAATTGTACAAGACATTGGTTCAGCCGCATTTAGAATACAGTGTACAGTTCTGGTCACCACATTACCAAAAGGGTGTAGACGCTTTGGAGAGGGTGCAGAGAAGGTTTACGAGGATGTTGTATGGTATGGAAGGTGCTAGCTATGAAGAGACGTTGAGTAAGTTAGGATTGTTATCATTAGAAAAAAGGAGATGGGGGGGACCTGATTGAGGTCTACAAAATCATGAAGGGTATAGACAGGGTAGATAGAGATAAGCTTTTTCCCAGGGTGAGGGATTCAATAATGAGAGGTCACTCGTTCAAGGTGAGAGGTGAAAAGTTTAAGAGGGATGTATGCAGTAAGTACTTCACACAGAGGTGGTAGGTGCTTGGAGCATGTTGCCACCAGGGGGTGGCATGGTAGATTCATTTAAGATGTGTCTGGACAGATGCACGAGTAGGTGGAGAGCAGCGGGATACAGATGCTTTGGAATTGGGCAATAGATTTCGACAGTGGATTTGGATCGGCTCAGGCTTGGAAGGTCAAAGGGCCTGTTCCTGGACTGTAATTTTTCTTTATTCTTTGTTCTTAACACCACTGGTCACCGAGTTCCAGACTGAATACTTTCCATCTACCGCCACTGTCTGTCTTCTATGGGCCAGCCAATTCTGTATCCAAACAGACAGATTTCCCTGTATCCCATGCCTTCTTATTTTCTGAATGAGCCTACCATAGGGAACCTTATCAAACACCTTACTAAAATCTATGTACAGCACATCCACTACTCTACCTTCATCGATGTGTTTTGTCACATCCTCAAAGAATTCAATAAGGTTTGTAAGGCATGACCTGTCCCTCACAAATCCACGCTATCTCTAATCAAACTATGGTTTTCAAAGTAATCATAAATCCTGTCTCTAAGAATGCTATCGAATACTTTACCCACTACTGATGTAAGACAGTCTGGCCTGCACTTCCCTGGATGATCTCTATTCCCTTTCTTGAACAAGGGAATAACATTTGCCACCCTTCAATCATCTGACACTACTCCAGTGGACAGTGAGGACACAAAGGTCATCACCAAAAGCGCAGCAATCTCTTCCCTTGCTTCCTACAGTAACCCAGGGTATATCCCGCCTGGCTCAGGGATTTATCTGTCCTGAAGTTTTATCTGCAGTTTGACTCCTTTCTATGAATTACTTGGGGAAGCACCCAGTACAGAGAATACAATGCATTCTCTGTGAGGAGTATAAATGGAAATTTTGTTTTTCTTCAGTTGCATGTTTTATTTCCTTCAGTAAATGTGTTCACATTACTCTTTGCCATCACATTGGTAATCAATGAATTAGATACACGAATGTTCTCAAGGAAATTTCAAACATGTGGGAAAAAAATTGATTTAACATGCATCAACAGACTGTAAGATTGGTAAAACTGTGACAGATTGAGCTCATTGAAGGTTAGTGTGATATCCTTCAATATAGATCGGAATATTTTATATTTTATTTATTATTCAGCATTTTAAACTTATTTTCCCATCTCTCTCTTTTCCTTATCTCTCTGCATTTCTAATTTTAGTCTCTTATTTCCATTCTTTTCCTTTCCATTTCCTTTTCTTTGCTTTTTCCTTGGAATTCTCTCTTCCTCTTCTCCTTCTCCAGTGTTTTGAATTGAATTAAATTTATTGTCACGTTTACCAAGGCACAGTGAAGAGCTTTGTCTTGTGTGCAATACAGGCAGATCACAGAGTTGCTGATGACCACTCCCAGGAGCTTGACACTCTCCACTCGTTCCACCTCTGTGCTATTAATCTTTAGGAGGGCATGAGTGACATCCTGTCGAAAGTCAATAATGAGTTCCTTGGTTTTGCTGGCATTGTGAGCCAAGTTGTTCTCAGAACACCACTTTTCCAGGTCTTCCACCTTCCAACTGTAGTCTGTTTCGTTGTCATCTGAGATTCGACTGACTTTGGTGGTGTCATCAGCGAACTTGTAAATGGCATTACTCTGGTATTTGGAGATGTAGTCATGGGTATACAGTGAGTACAGTAGGGGCTGAGTACGCACCCCTGGGGGGCACCAGAGTTGAATGTTAGTGAGGATGAAATATTGTCCCCAATCTTCACTGATTGTGGCCTGTGTGTCAGGAAACTGAGGATCCAGTTGCAGAGAGTGGGGCTTAGTCAGAGATCACTAAGTTTAGTAATCAGTCTCGAGGGGATAATAGTGTTGAAGGCTGAACTGTAGTCAATGAGTAGGATTCTTACGTAGCTGTTTTTGGTATCAAGCTGTTCTAGGGAGGAGTGAAGGGCAAGTGATATGGCATCTGATGTGGATCTGCTGGTTCAATAGACAAATTGAAGTAGGTCAAGAGTAGTGGGGAGGCTGGAGTTGATTAATGCCATGACCAGCCTTTCAAAGCACTTCATGACCACTGAAGTTAGAGCCACTAGGTGGTAGTCATTGAGACATGCTGCATGAGCCTTCTTAGACACAGGGATGATGTTGGCCCTCTTGAAACAGGCAGGGACAGTGGCTGCAGGGAAAGGTTGAAGATGTCTGAGAAGACCTCTGCCAGTTGATCTGCGCATGCTCCGAGTGCACGGCCTGGTACTCCGTCTGGTCCCATCGCTTTCCTTGGATTCACACCAAGGAAAACTGATCTGACTGTTGGGATAGGTTCATCAGGACTTGTTGGAATAGGTGTTACCTCTCTGCCGAAATTCTGTTCTTGGCTGTCTTAATGGCTCTGCGAAGGTCATGCTTGGATTCCTTATATTTGAGTGGGTCTCCTGATCTGAAGGCCTCACGCCTGGTTTTTAGCAGGTTCTGTATATCCTGATCCATCCAGGGATTCCTGTTGGGGAACACCCGGGTTGACTTCCTTGGTATGCCGTCCTCCACACACTTGCTGATCGAGTCTGTGACGGTGGTGGTGTACTCGTCCAAAGTACCTGTGGCCTGTTTGAACATGGCCCAATCAGTCAATTCCAGACAGCACCGGAGTTGATCCTCTGCGTCCTCCGACCAGCACTGGACCTGTATCCATGAGAGGGTCTCCTGCTTGAGTTTTTGCTTGTAAGCCAGGAGAAGAAACACATCATTGTGGTTGGAGTTCCAGAGGGGGATGGAGCGATAGGCATCTTTCACAGTGGGTGTAGCAGTGGTCTAAAATGTTCAGGCCCCTGGTGGGGCAGGTAATGTTCTGGTGGTACTTGGGCAACACCTGCCTTAGATTGGCTTGATTGAAGTTACCAGTTACAATAAACAGGGCCTCGGGGTGTTCCATCTCCAGGGTGTTAGTGGGGGAGTACAGAGCTTCCTCAACCTCTGCTTGTGGTGGTATGTACACAGCAGTTAGAAAGCAGTGGGAAATTCCCATGGTAGATAGAAGGGGCAGCATTTGATCGTGAGGAAATCGAGCTTTGGGGAGCAATGGCTGCCCGGGGTTTTCAAATTTTCTTCATTTTAACAGTCACCCGATTCCATTGTTTCATGATGCCCAATGTACAGTCCGTTTTTTTTATTTCTACTGAACATGAATGCTGTTTTATTACCTCAAATACATCTACTTTCTGAGCTTTAGCAAGCAACTCCACCTCCACCTTGACTTGCTGATTCAATTAAACTGGTTTTTGGAAGTTAAGAGTGTCCAGGGTGACTCTGTCAATAACCTGCGCACTGATACCCAGTTTAAATTCTGTCAGGGACACTCAACTCCTGACCTCATTACAGCTTTGGTTCAAACATGGACAAAAGAGCTGAATTCCAGAGGGGAGGGGAGGGTGACAACCCCTGACATCAAGGCTGCATTTCACTGAGTGTGGCATCAAGGAGCCCTAGCAAAACTGGAGCATGTGGGATTCAAGGAGATAGAAAGGAAGGAAAGAGAGACAGATTGGGAATTTGAATTCAAAAACAATGTAGCTTTAACAAGCTAAACCAGAGGTTTAGGAAAATAAGGAGGTAGACAGTTCTAGTTTTAATCTATGGGATTTTTCTAATATTCATTTGTTGGATATGGGCATTGCTGACTGGGTCAGCATTTTTTCCCTGTCCCTGGTTGCCCTTGAGAATATGGTGGTGAGCAGCCTTCTTGAATCACTGCAGCCCATGTGCTGTGGGTTGACCCACAATGCCACCAGGGAGGGGTTTCCAGGACTTTAACCCAATGACACTAAAGGAATGGTGATCTATTTCCAAGGCAGGATTGTGAGTGTCTTGGAGGGCAACATGGCTGTCTTTACCCTTCTAGATAGAAGTGGTTGTGGGTTTGGAAGGTGCTGTCTGAGGATCTTTAGTGCATTTCTGCAGTGCATCAGTAAAATTGTCCTGCTTTATATATATACAATTCATACTTGGGCAATTTTTCACATTGTCGGGTAGATGCCAGTGTTGTAACTGTACTGGAACAGCTTGACTCGGGGCTTGTCACGTTCTGGAGCTTCAGCATTATTGCTGGAATGTTATCAGGGCCCATAGCCTTTGCAGTATACAGTGTCTCCAGCTGGTTCTTGATAACATGTGGAGTGAATTGAATTGGCTGAAGACTGGTATCTGTAAAGCTGAGGACCACTGGACGAAGCAGAGATGGATCATCCCTTCTGGCTAAAGATTGCGGCAAAAGCTTCAACCTTATCTTTTGTTCTGATGCGCTGGGCTCTTCATTGAGGATGAGAACTTTTGTGGAGCAGCGATTTGTTTAATTGTCCACCATCATTCGTGACTGGATGTAGTAAGAATGCAGAGCGCAGATCTGCTCCATTGTTTATGGAACCACTTATTGCTGTCTATCATTTGCTGCTTATGGCAGTTTGGCATGCAAGTAATCCTGTCTGATCGTTTCACCAGGTTGACAACTCATCCTCAGGTATAGCTGCTGCTGCTGCAGCTGGCAAGCCCTCCTGCACTCTCCATTAAAACAGGGTTGATCTCATGGCTTGTTGGTAATGGTTTGGTGGGAGATATGCCGGGCCATGAGGTTACAGATTGTGCTGGAATAGATTTCTGCCTTTGATGGCCCACCGTACCTCAGAAATGCCCAGTCTTGATTAGCTAGATTGGTTCAAAATCTTTTCTATTTAGTGCACCGACAGTGTCCTGAGGAATGTTGCAGAACAAAGAGACCTTGACGTGCAGGTTCATAGTTCCTTGAAAGTAGAGTCACAGGTAGATAGGATAGTGAAGAAGGCATTTGTTATGTTTTCCTTTATTGTTCAGAGCATTGAGTATAGGAGTTGGGAGGTCATGTTGCGGCTGTACAGGACATTGGTTTGGCCATTTTTGGAATATTGTGTGCAATTCTGGTCTCCATCCTATCAGGAGGATGTTGTGAAACATGAAAGGGTTCAGAAAAGATTTACAAAGATGTTGCCAGAGTTGGAGGATTTGAGCTGTAAAGACAGGCTGAACAGGCTGGGGCTGTTTTCCCTGGAGCATCAGAAGCTGAGGGGCGACCTTATAGAATTTTATCAAATCATGAGGGATAAATAGACAAGGTCTTTTCCCTGGGATGGGGAGTCCAGAACTATAGGTTTAGGGTGAGAGGGGAAAGATATAAAAGGGACCTAAAGGGTAACGTTTTCAAGCAGAGGCTGGTGCATGTATGAAATGAGCTGCCAGAGAAAGTGGTGGAATCTGGTACAACTACAGCATTTAAAAGGCATCTGGATGGGTATAAGAATAGGAAGGGTTTGGAGGGGTAAGGGCCAAGTGCTGGCAAATGGGACTAGATTAGGTTAGGTTAGGATAAATGGTCGGCATGAATGAGTTGGACCGAAAGGTCTGTTTCCATGCTGTACATCTCATTGACGCTATGGATCTAGAACACGATGGAGGTTACACTCAATGTGAAGGTGGGACTTCATCTCCACAACAACTGTGAGGTGGTTACTCTTACTGATACTGTCATGGACAGATGCATCTGCAGCTGACAGATTGATAAAAATGAGGTCAAGTATGATTTCCCCTCTTGTTGATTCCCTCACCACCTGCCACAGGCCCAGTCTAGCAGCTATTTCCATTAAGACCTGACCAGCTCAATCTGCTGTACTGCTGCTGAGTCACTGTTGGTGGTGGACATTGAAATGTCAAACCAAGCATACAGTTTGTGCTCTTGGCACCCTGAGTGCTTCTTCTAAGCATTGTTCAACATGGAGTAACACCAATTCATCAGCTGAGAGAGAACAGTATGTGGTAATCAGCAGGAGACATTTAACCAGAAGCCACGAGACTTCATGTGTCCTGGAATCAATGTTGAGGATTCTCAGGGCTACTCCCTCATAGCTGTATACCACTATATTGCTACTTCTGCTGTTCTGTCCACCTGTTGGGACATATCCAGGGATGGTGGTGATGGTGTGTGGGACATTGTCTGTAAGGTATGATTCCGTGAGTATGACTGTCAGGCCATTGCTTGACGAGTCTGTGAGACAACTCTCCCAATTTTGGCATTAGCTCCAAAATGTTAGCGAGGAGGATTTTGCAGAGTCGACAGGGCTGTTTCTACCTTTGTCTTTTCCAGTGCCTAGGTCAATGCCAGATGATCTGTCTGGTTTCATTTCTTTAAAACTTTGTAGTGATTGGTGCGACTGAATGGTTTGCGATAGGCCATTTCAAAGGGCAACCACATTGCTGTGGATCTGGAGTCACATGTAGGACTGATCAGGTGAGGATGGTAGATTTCCTTACGTGAAGGACATTAGTTCAAAAAGGAGATGCTTAAGATTGTGCAGGCTGTGCCAAATTTTGAAGAGAAGGAGGTGGAAGCAGAAGACCAATAAGATCAATAAGTTGCAGATGGTCAGGAAGGAGAGCTCTCATCCAGGGTGAGACACAGCCTGAGTGAGCATATAGATTGGTGAATTTGGAGGCAACATGGGAATTCACTGCAAAGGGGAAGAGGTACTTTTTGACTCATTGTTTGTAAGATCTTTGAACAGGATTAAATGAAGCTTAGGATCAGTCTCAGCAAAAAGAGTTGCATCATAGGTAAACTATAAGTTGGTAACAGCTACCAAACTGAATATCTATTATACACTACTACAGATTGACAGATTGAAGGTGAATGGGGAAATATTTACAGGTTGTAAACTAATTTTTAAAATTTTTCCAAATCAAATTAAGAACCAAATAAATAAAATAGAGATAGTCAACATGGTTTTGTGCTGGGTAGGTTGTGCCTCACAAAACGTATTGAGTTCTTCGAGAAGGTGACAAAACAGGTGGATGAGGGTAAAGTGATTGATTTGTTGTATATGGATTTCAGTAAGGTGTTTGATAAGGTTCCCCATGGTAAGCTATTGCACAAAATACGGTGGCATTAGATTGAGGGTGATTTAGTGGTTTGGATCAGAAATTGGCTAGCTGAAAGAAGACAGAGGGTGGTGGTTGATGGGAAATGTTAATCTTGGAGTTCAGTTACTCGTGGTGTGCCGCAAGGATCTGTTTTGGGTTCACTGCTGTTTATAATTTTTATAAATGACCTGGATGATGGTGTAGATGGATGGGTTAGTAAATTTGCAGGTGACGCTAAGGTCGGTGGAGTTGTGGATAGTGACGAAGGATGTTGTAGGTTACAGAGGGACAAAGGTAAGCTGCAGAGTTGGGCTGAGAGGTGGCTAATGGAGTTTAATGTGGAAAAGTGTGAGGTGATTCACTTTGGAAGGAGTAACAGGAATGCAGAATACTGGGCTAATGGTAAGATTCTTGGCAATGTAGATGAGCAGAGCGATCTCTGTGTCCATGTACACAGATCCCTGAAACTTCCCACCCAGGTTGGTATTGTTGTTAAGAAGGCATATGGTGTGTTAGCTTTAATTGGTAGAGGGACTGAGTTTCTGAGCCACGAGGTTGTGCTGTAGCTGTACAAAACTCTGCTGCATTATAGGAAGGATGTGGAAGCTTTGGAAAGGGTTCTGAGGAGATTTACTCAGGGGATTTACTGAGGAGGATGTTGCCGGGTATGGAGGGAAGGTCTTCTGAGAAAAGTCTGATGGACTTGAGGCTGTTTTTGTTAGAGAGAAGAACACACAGCACCAGGTTATAGTCCAACAGGTTTATTTGGAAGCACTATTTTTGGAGCGCTGCTCCTTCATCAGGTGGTTCTGTGAGTATAAGATCCTAAGACACAGAATCTATTGCAAACGCTTACAGTGTGATGCAACTGAAATTATACATTGGAAAAGACCTGGATTGTTTGTCTTTTAGAATGACCTTGTTGGTTTTGGTTCTTTCATACTTAAATCCCAGATCTTTATTTTAAAGTTACATTCTCAAGTGAATTTTCACAATAGATGCCATCTTGGCCCAGATAATGCATTAAAGATATGAGATGCCCTGTGTGAGGCTGTCTATTCTCCAATGTTCAGACTTATTCTAATTCTTAAAAAGGGTTTAACAGAATCTTACATGGATTCACACAATTCTTGAGCAAAATAAAATGTAATTCTGCAAGTACAAATTCACCCCACCAACTTATATGTGTGTGTGTGTGTCTGGGTATGAGTGTCTGTGAGAGAGTGTGTGTTTGTATATGTGTATGAGTGTCAGTGTAAAGGTGTGTGTGTATTATATAGTGTAGTGGAGTGTGACATGAACTCAAGGTTGAGGCCATTCCCATCGGTACCAGACATGGCTATCAGCCTCTGCTCGGCCACTTTGTGTTATTGCCAGTCTATGGTACATTAGTGAGACCAAGCAGAGGTTATGGAAACGGATGAATGGACACTGCACAACAATCAACAGATAGGAGTGTTCCCTCCCAGTCGGAGAACACTTCAGCGGTCTGGGGCATTTAACCTCGGACCTTCGGGTGACCATTCTCCACAGTATGCTTCAGGACAGGCAACAACGCAAAGGGACCAAGCAGAGATTGATAGCCAAGTTCGGTACCCATGGGGATGGCCTCAACTGGGACCTTGGGTTCATGTCACACTACTGGTGACCCCACTGCAACACGCACACACAGACAGTCAGACAGACAGACACACACACACACACACATGCATATACACACATATAAGTTTGTGGGGTGAATTTGTACTTGCAGAATTACATTTTATTTTTCTCAAAAACTGCGTGAATCCATGAAAGATTCTGTCAGTCCCTTTTTTAGAAATATTGGGGCACAGACAGCCTCACACAGGGTACCTCACACCTTCACTGTATTATCTACAATATAATTCTTCACATACAAATTCATCCCATAGACTTATATATGTGTGTGTGTGTGTGTGGGAGAGAGAGAGAGAATGTGAGTGTGTGTTAATGTGAATGTCTGAGTGTGAGTGCACATGAGAGAGTGTGTGTTTGCACCTGTGTAGGCTTGGTAAAGTGTGTGTGGTGTGAGTGTGGGGATGGAATATAAGCCTGTGAGAAGGTGCGTCCATGGGTGGATGTGTGTGTGTATAATAGAGAGCGAGTGTATATGAGAGGGTCTGCATGGGTGTGAGTATCTTACATACACACATGCAAACATACGCTCTCATGTGCACTCACACTCATACACACACATATACACACTCACTCTATCTGTTCTGCACGTGCGCACACTTATAAGTCTATGGGGTGAATTTATATGTCCAGAATTATTTTTGCAGATACACTCTGTTTTGTTCAAAAGGTGGACAGTCTGGAGGCAGTCAATGCAGGCAGTCAATCCATGTAATATTTTGTAAATTCCACTTTGGAAATAGAACCAAGCTGAAAAATGTGTTGCTGGAAAAGCACAGCAGGTCAGGCAGCATCCAAGGAGCATGAGAATCGACATTTCGGGCATAAGCCCTGAAGAAGGGCTTATGCCCAAAATGTCGATTCTCCTGCTCCTTGGATGCTGTCTGACCTGCTGCACTTTTCCAGCAACACGTTTTTCAGCTCTGATCTCCAGCATCTACAGACCTCACTTTCTCCTGGAAATAGAACCAGTCTGACTCAAAATTGGATACAGATAGACTCTGACCTCACACCTTTAATGCATTACCTGAGCTGAGATGTTACATTTCTTTATAAAAACCTTAGGTTATCTTGAGAATGTGACTTAAAAGAAGTTCTGGGATTTACATATTAAAGAATTGAAACCAGCAAACCCACTCTCAAAGATGAAAGGTCTAACAATCTAGGTTTGTTAGATGTATCATTTTACTTGGATGACACTCTTGTATTTTGCTATAAATTCTGTGTCTTATGGTCCTGCTTCACAACCATCTGAAGAATGAGCAGCACTCCAAAAGATAGTGCTTCCAAATAAACCTGTTGGACTATAACCTGGTGCAGACTATCGTCTTATTGTCTTACTGTCAGGTACTAACTGATGCTGTAAGTTCTGCTTCCTCACAGTTATTGGTTGCCTAGAAGGACTCGCTGGAGGGATGTCATGACACTGTGCCAGGTGAGTGAGTTCTTATAAAAAAGGTCCACAAGGAACCCTTAGTCGCAAACTGGGAATGACGATATCACCCAGTCGGCTGTCACTGTCTGAGGAAAGAAGGCCTGGATTCACGGCTTCCATATCAAACAGAAATCTCACAGTGCAGCAGAGCCCGATACTGACTGACTGACCAACATGATTTCGAGGTTCATTTTTTCAGCCATGTTTATTGCAATTTTGGTACAATCAGGACATTCAGAAATCTCTATATGTCTTATACCTATGCTCAAGCTTCTAATCTGTCCAAATGTTGGGTATGTTCCCACATTCCCACACATTCTAACAGGGGAATCCCACTCTATCCTATTCCCTTCACTAACTGTGAGATGGCCAAATGGTATGCATATTAAAATTTCACATCCTTCCCAGGAATGTTCACTAATATCCATACCCTAAAGGGAGGGGAACCTAGTTCTCACAAAAACAGGAGAGAGGATATCAAAGCTTAGACGTTTGTGAACCCCTCCTGATGCGCTTCTCTGGATGGTACCAGCCAGCTATGATCATACTCATAATCCCCCGTTCCTGGCCATCACTAATACCACAAATATGGACAGATTACAGGGGTCTGTGTGTTTTGTTAACTCCTCCAAAAAGGGTCAAAAAATGGGACAGAGCAGCTGAGGCATGGTACATTGGTGAAACCGAGCAGAGGCTACGGCAACGGATGAATGGGCACCACACAACAATCAACAGACAGGAGGGTTCCCTCCCAGTTGGGGAACACTTCAGCGGTCCAGGACATTCGACCTCGGACCTTCGGGTGACCATCCTCCAAGGTGGACTTCGGGATAGAAAGCAGTGAAAAGTGACTGAGCAGATGCTGATAGCTAAGTTTGGTACCCATAGGGAGGGCCTCAACTGGGACCTTGGGTTCATGTCACACTACAGGTGACCACCATTGCACTATACACACACACACACAGACACTCCAGTACACAGACATACATACACACTCCTACAGATACACACGCTCGCACATGAACCTTTACACACACACACATATACGTTTGTGGGGTCAATTTGTACTTGCAGAGTTACATTGTACTTTGCTCAAAAACTGCGTGAATCCGTGTAAGACTCTGTTAACTCATTTTTTAGATTAAAATCAGTCTAAACATTATGGTACAGACAACAGAACACGGGGCTAACACCTTCAACATCTTATCTGGCCTGAAACCAATTGTTACAGTTAACCTGAGAATGCAACTTTTAAAATCAGTTTTTTTTTTATTTACATATGAAAGAAGTGAAGCTATCATGGCCATTCTATCTGATGAGAGACTTAACAATCAAGGTATTTTTCAATATATAATTTCAGACACATCACAATGTAAACTTTTGCTATAAATTTTGTGTTTTACAATTGTGTACTCCACAACCACCTGATGAAGGAGCAGCACTCCGAAAGCTAGTGCTTCCAGTTAAACCTGTTGGACTATAACCGGGTGTTGTGTGATTTTTAACTTTGTACACCCCAGTCCAACATTGGCATCTCCAAATCAGGACTGCCCCAGTATTAGCCACACCGAATTGCATGAAATTTTTCAAGGGTGGCTATCGATGTCAGTATGTGGGTGTCAGTGTGGTGCTCCTGCAGGAGGATGACGAGGAGATAGAAAGACCCATTGGGTATTTTTTCCAGGAAATTGAACATTCATCAACAGAAATATTCAACGATGCAGAAAGAGACTGTAAGCTTGGAGTTGGCATAACAACATTTAAGTGTTTATATTACCAGCGATGCATCTGAGACAATTGTATACACTGATCATTACCCATTGACATTTGTGGAGAAATTTAAGGGCAAAAATGCCAGATTGTCCAGATGGAGCTTGTTATTGCAGCCATTCACTTTGAGAATTGTCTGTGGCAGGTCGCAAAAACGTGATTGCTGATGCATTATCGAGACTCGAATGAGATACGGAGGCGTTCGTTAGCAGGTGTGCCATGGCCTGAATTTGATTGTGGTTGTGCATGTTTTCATGTGTATAGTTAGTGTGGTATATATGTCTGTTTTAGAGTACTAACAAATTCTTTTCTTGAGGGTTTTTAAAACTGAAGCCATCTTTGGATATGATAGTTAATCTTCTTTTAAGAGGGAGGTGTCACAAACGAGCTGCTTGATTCTCTCTCCTCTGCCCTTCTAGCTTCACACTGTAAGCCTTTGTTTCATTTTTTGCTGTGTTTAAGTGGTTTGTTTGTTGGGACTGTTCTGTATATTTGGAATAGCATAGTTAAGTCTAGTTTGGGATAGTCTGAGGTCTGTGGGTATTCTATATTCTTTTCCTTGTATTTCATTCTGTAATTTTGTGAATACATTTTTGTCTGTTTTAAAAGTTGGTAGTCAACCTAGCTAACTTACTCCGGGTAATTTTCACTGTACATTTACCAAAACAAATTGCAAAGTTACGGTCTGAGTTGCTTGCTTAAGAATGTTTTGAGTGGTCTGATCTAGTCCATAACAGGTTGTTATTTGAACATAATCCCACAAATACAATGTGGGAAAATATGAGGTTCTGTGCTTTCATAGGAAGAGGTGGAGAGCAGAGAGCAGAGAGTGGCGAGAGCCGGGCGGAGGTGAGGTCGGAGCAGGGAGGCTGTTGGGAAGGCAAGTGATTGCTATTTAAGTAGGTGTGTTCTATGCCCTAGGTCCTACACAGTACGGCCTCCCTCCCACCCTCCTCCTCTAACCTAAATAAAAGTCCACAGACTTGCAGCAGGAAGAGCGGGAGCATTGATCAAGGGGCCTACAGGGAAGGTGATTCACCGTTTCAAGGTTTCAAAAAACCTTACCTTGACTGGCGGAGCCCTCCATTTCTATTCCAGCAGCAGGAACAGCGGGACCTCTAACCTGGAAGGGCTCTTGTATGTTGTTAAAGTAAGGCTTTTCAATTTATATTTCTTGCGTATCGTGTGATTGATTAAAAGTTTAATTGATTAATTGAATAAGACTGTAGTAGAGAAGTACTAGAAATTATTTTAATATATAAACTGTAAAAGTTAATTAAATAAGTAGTTATGGCTGGACAGGTGATGTGCTGTATTGTATGATGTGGGAGCTGGCTGATCCCGTTGTGAACGGCAGTGACCACATCTGCAGCAAGTGTTAGTTGCTGGAAGAATCAGAATTGATGATCTGGAATCTGAGCTTCAAACACTGTGGCACATCTGGGAGGGGGACAGTTACCTGGGCACTTTGTTTCAGGAGGCAGTCACACCTGGTAGATTAAGTAATTCAAACTCAGTTAATGATCAGGGACAACAGGGTGTGACTGTAAGGGATTCTGAGTTCAGGAGTGGAGGAGTCTCAGCCCATGACCTTGTCCAACAGGTATGAGATTCTTGCTCCCATATGGATGAGGGAAAGTGCTGTGGACAGGATGGGCCAGCTGACCACAGCACCACGGTGCAAAAGGCCATTCAAGAGGGGGGAGCAAAAAGACAATTAGTTGTTATGGAGGATTCTATAATTGGGGGGACAGATTGTATCCTTTGCAAGCTGGATTAGGAGTCCCGCATGGTGTGTTGCCTGCCCAGTGCCATGGTGCAGGACACCTCTGACTACCTTGACAGGATATTGGAGCGGGCGGGAGAGGATCCAGTTGTTGTGGTCCATGTTGGGACTAACAACATAGGCAAAGCTAGGGTGGAGGACCTGTTTGGGGATTATCAAGCACTAGGAAGGAAATTGAAGAACAGGTCCTCAAGGGTCATAATTTCCGGATTACTGCACGAGCCATGTGTCAATTGGCATAGGGATAAGAAAATTAGGGAAGTAAATATGTGGCTAAGGGATTGGTGTGGGAAAGAGGGATTCCATTTCATGGGACATTGGCATCAGTTTTGGAACCGGGGCGATCTCTTCTGTTGGGACAGTGGCGAAAAGGATAAATAGGGTGGTCAGTAGGACTTTAAACTTCTGAGTCGGGGGAAGGGAAAGCGAAAGCGACAGGGAGTATGGAGTTAAAAGGAAAGATAAGCAGCAGGTTAGCATGTGTCCAGGTGGGTTTAAGCTTGAGGCAGACTAGAAATGCAGTAAAAAGGGAGGATAATGGAGGACATCTTATGATTTCCAATATCTCTAAAAACAATAATAAAGTTAGCATTAAGGCATTTTACCTGGATGTTCGTAGTATTCATAACAAAGTAGATGAATTAGTGGCACAAATCGTCGTGAATGATTATGATGTGGTAGGCATCACAGAGACCTGGTTGCAGGGGGTTCAGGACTGACAGTTAAACATTCAAGGATTTATAACTTATTGAAGAGACAGGGAGGTGGGCAGAGGGGGTGGGATTGTAGGTTAAGAATGTTGGTCAGAGTATTGAGTACAGGAGTTGGGAGATCATGTTGTGGCTGTACAGAACATTGGTTAGGCCACTGTTGGAATATTGTATGCAATTCTGGTCTCCTTCCTATTGGAAAGATGTTGTGAAACTTGAAAGGATTCAGAAAATATTTCCAAGGATGTTGCCAGTGTTGGTGGATTTGAGCTATAGGGAGAGGTTGAACAGGCTGGGGCTGTTTTCCCTGGAACGTCGGAGGCTGAGGGGTGACCTTATAGAGGTTTATAAAATTATGAGGGGCATGGATAGGATAAATAGACAAAGTCTTTTTCCTGGAGTGGGTGAGTCCAGAACTAGAGGGCATAGGTTTAGGGTGAGAGGGGACAGATATAAAAGAGACCTCAGGGACAACGGAGGGTGGTACGTGTATAGAATGAGCTGCCAGAGGAAAGGGTGGAGGCTGGTACAATTGCAACATTTAAGAGGCATTTGGATGGGTATATGAGTAGGAAGGGTTTGGAGGGATATGGGCTGGGTGCTGGCAGGTGGGACTAGATTGGGTTGAGATATCTGGTTGGCATGGACGGGTTAGACCGAAGGGTCTGCTTCCATGCTGTACATCTTTATGACTCTCTGACTCTATGGCACTGAATGACATAGGGTCAGATGATGCAGACTCTGTATGGCTGGAGCTGAGGAACCACAAAGGCAAAAAACCCATAATGGGAGTTATGTACAGACCTCCTAACAGTGGTCAGGGGCAGGGGTGCAAGATGTCCAAGGAAATAGATAGGGCATGTCAGAAAGGCAAGGTCCCAGTGACCATGGGGGACTTCAATATGCAGGCGGACTGGGTGAATAATGTTGCTGGTGGATCCAAAGAAAGGGAATTCATGGAATGCTTACAGGATGGCTTTTTGGAACAGCTTGTGATGGAGCCCACAAGAGAGCAGGCTATTCTGGACTTAGTGCTATGTAATGAGCCAGACTCTATAAAAGATCTTAAAGTAAGGGAACCCTTAGGAAGCAGCGATCATAATATGGTAGAGTTCAGTCTGCAGTTTGAAAGGGAGAAGGCAAAATCGGATGTAATGGTGTTACAGTTAAATAAAGGTAATTACAGGGCATGAGAGAGGAAATGATGAACATATAGGGAATGCTGGATGACTAAAGAAATTGAGCGTTTGGTTTAGAAAAAGAAGGAAGCATATGTCAGGTATAGACAGGATAGATCGAGTGAATCCTTAGAAGAGTATAAAGAAAGTAGGAGTATACTTAAGAGGGAAATCAAGAGGGCAAAATAGGGACATGACACAGCTTTGGCAAATAGAATTAAGGAGAATCCAAAGGGGTTTTACAAATATATTAAGGACAAAAGGGTAACTAGGGAGAAAATAGGGCCCCTCAAAGATCAGCAAGGCGGCCTTTGTGTGGAGCCACAGAAAATGGGGGAGATACTAAATGAATATTTTGCATCAGTATTTACTGTGGAAAAGGATATGGAAGATATCAACTGTAGGGAAATAGATGGTGACATCTTGCAAAATGTCCAGATTACAGAGGAGAAAGTGCTGGATGTCTTGAAATGGGTAAAGGTGGATAAATCCCCAGGACCTGATCAGGTGTACCCGAGAACACTGTGGGAAGCTAGAGAAGTGATTGCTGGGCCTCTTGCTGAGATATTTGTATCATCGATAGTCACAGGTGAGGTGCCGGAAGACTGGAGGTTGGCAAACGTGGTGCCACTGTTTAAGAAGGGCGGTAAAGCCAAGCCAGGGAACAATAGACCTGTGAGCCTGACCTGGGTGGTGGGCAAGTTGTTGGAGGGAATCCTGAGGGACAGGATGTACATGTATTTGTAAAGGCAAGGACTGCTTCGGGAGATTCAACATGGCTTTGTGCGTGGGAAATCATGTCTCACAAACTTGATTGAGTTTTTTGAAGAAGTAACAAAGAAGATTGATGAGGGCAGAGCAGTAGATGTGAGCTATATGGACTTCAGTAAGGCGTTCGACAAGGTTCCCCATGAGAGACTGATTAGCAAGGTTAGATCTCATGGAATACAGGGAGAACTAGCCATTTGGATACAGAACTGGCTCAAAGGTAGAAGACAGAGGGTGGTGGTAGAGGGTTGTTTTTCAGACTAGAGGCCTGTGACCAGTGGAGTGTCACAAGGATCGTTGCTGGGTCCTCTACTTTTTGTCATTTATATAAATGATTTGGATGCGAGCATAAGATGTACAGTTAGTAAGTTTGCAGATGACACCAAAATTGGAGGTGTAGTGGATAGCGAAGAGGGTTACCTCAGATTACAACAGGATCTGGACCAGTTGGGCCAATGGGCTGAGAAGTGGCAGATGGAGTTTAATTCAGATAAATACGAGGTGCTACATTTTGGGAAAGCAAATCTTAGCAGGATTTATACACTTAATGGTAATGTCCGAGGGAGTGTTGCTGAACAAAGAGACCTGGCAGTGCAGGTTCATAGCTCCTTGAAAGTGGAGTCGCAGTGAAGAAGGTGTTTGGTATGCTTTCCTTTATTGGTCAGAGTATTGAGTACAGGAGTTGGGAGGTCATGTTGCAGCTGTACAGGACATTGGTTAGGCCACTGTTGGAATATTGCGTGCAATTCTGGTCTCCTTCCTGTCGGAAAGATGTTGTGAAACTTGAAAGGGTTCAGAAAAGATTTACAAGAATGTTGCCAGGATTGGAGGATCTGAGCTACAGGGAGAGGCTGAACAGGCTGGGGCTGTTTGCCCTGGAGCGTCAGAGGCTGAGGGGTGACCTTATAGAGGTTTACAAAATTATAAGGGGCATGGATAGGATAAATAGACAAAGTCTTTTCCCTGGTGTCAGGGAGTCCAGAACTAGAGGGCATAGGTTTAGAGTGAGAGGAGAAAGATATAAAAGAGACCTAAGGAGCAACTTTGTCAGAGGGTGGTACGTGTATGGGAATGAGCTGCCAGAGGATATGGTGGAGGCTGGTACAATTGCAACATTTAAGAGGCATCTGGATGGGTATATGAATAGGCAGGTGAGACTAGATTGAATTGGGATATTTGGTCGGCATGGACGGGTTGGACCAAAGGGTCTGTTTCCATGCTGTACATCTCTATGACTCTATGACTGGAAGCAGAGCCTAGTGGAAAAGACAGTAGAGCAACAATGGGATGAGTTTCTGGGTGTAACTGAGGACACAGTACAGAGGTTCATCCCAAAGAAAAGAAAGATTACCCGGTGTGGGTGGGAGGTTAGACAGCTATGGCTGACAAAGGAAGTCAGGAAATGAACCAGAGAAAAAGAGACAGCCAATAAAGTGGCCAAGAGCACCGGGAAATCAGAAGATTGAGAAGGCTACAAAAACAAACAGAGGATAACAAAGAGAAATAAGGAAGGAGAAAAATCAAATGTGAAGGTAGCTAGCCAGTAATATTAAAAATGAAATTAAAAGTTTCTTTCAATATATAAGAAACAATCGAGAGGCAAAAGTAGACATTGGGCCACTCCAAATTGATGCTGGAAGGCTAGTGCTGGGAGACAAGGAAATAGCTGAAGAACTTAATAAGTACTTTGCATCAGTCTTCACAGTGGAAGACATGAGTAACATCCCAAAAATTAAGGAGACTTGGGGCAGAGTTGAGTATGGTAGCCATTACAAAAGAGAAAGTGCGATCAAAACTGAAAGGCCTAAAAATTGATAAATCTCCTGGCCCCGATGGGCTACATCCTAGAGTTCTGAGGGAGGTGGCTGAGGAATTAGTGGAGGCCTTGGTTGTGATCTTTCAACAGTCACTGGAGTCAGGCAAAGTCCCAGACAATTGGAAAATCGTTGTGTAACCCCCTTGTTCAAGAAAGGATCAAGACAAAAGATGGAAAATTACAGGCCAATTCGCCTAACCTCGGCTGGAGGTAAAAGTCTAGAATCCATCATTAAGGATGAGCTTTCTAAATTCTTGGAATTGCTCGGTCAGATAAGATCAAGTCAACATGGATTTAGTAAGGGGAAGTCATGCCTGACAAACCTGTTAAAATTCTTTGAAGAGGTAACAAGTAGGTTAGACCAGGAAAACCCAGTGGATGTTATGTATCTAGACTTCCAAAAGGACTTTGATAAGGTGCCTCACAGGAGGCTGCTGAGGGCCCACGGTGTTCGAGGTGAGCTACTGGCATGGATTGAGGATTGACTGTCTGACAGAAGGCAGAGAGTTGGGATAAAAGGTTCTTTTTCAGAATGGCAGCTGGTGACAAGTGGTATCCCACAGGGTTCAGTGTTGAGGCCGCAGCTGTTCACTTTATATATTAATGATCTGGATGAAGGGACTGGGGGCATTCTGACAAAGTTCGCCAATGATAAGAAGTTAGGCGGACAGGCAGGTAGTACTGAGGAGGTGGGGAGGCTGCAGAAAGATTAAGTTTAGGAGAGTGGTCCAGGAAATGAACAAAGAACAAAGAACAAAGAAAATTTATAGACCAGGAACAGGCCGTTCGGCCCCCCCAAGCCTGAGCCGATCCAAATGTACTGTCTAAACCTGTCGGTCAATCCCTAAGCATCTGTATCCCTCTGCTCCCCACCTATTCATGCATCTGTCCAGACGCATCTTAAATTAATCTACCGTGCCTGCCTCTACCACCTCTGCTGGCAACGCGTTCCAAATGCCCACCACCCTCTGCGTGAAATACTTGCCGTGTGTATCCCCCTTAAACCTTCCACCTCTCACCTTGAAAGCATGATCTCTGATTATTGAATCCCTCACCCTGGGAAAAAGCTTGTCTCTATCCACCCTGTCCATACCCTTCATGATTTTGTAAACCTCAATCAGGTCCCTCTTCAATCTCCTTTTTTCTAGTGAAAATAAACCTAACCTACTCAACCTCTCTTCATAGCTAGCACCTTCCATACCAGGCAACATCCTCGTAAATCTTCTTAAACCCTCTCCAAAGCGTCCACATCCTTTTGGTAATGTGGCGACCAGAACTGTACACCATATTCTAAATGCGGCCGAACCAATGTCTTGTACAATTTTAACATGACTTGCCAGCTCTTATACTCAATACCCCGTCAAATGAAGGCAAGCATACTATATACCTTCTTGACCACTCTTTCCATCTGTGCAGCAACCTTCAGGGTACAATGGACCTGCACTCCCAGATCTCTCTGCCCATCAACTTTTCCCAAGGCTCTTCCATTCATTGTATAATTCGCTCTAGAATTAGACTTGCCGAAATACGTCACCTCACATTTGTTTGAATTGAAATTCATCAGCCACTTTTCCACCCAACTCTCCAGTCTATCTATATCCTCCTGTATTCTCTGACAGTCCCTTATGCTTTCTGCTACTCCACCAATCTTCGTGTCATCTGCAAACTTGCTGATCATACCAACAGTGCCCTCTTCTAGATCATTTATGTATATTACAAACAACAGTGGATCCAATACAGACCCCTGCAGAACACCACTGGTCACCTTTCTCCATTTCGAGAAACTCCCATCAACTACTACTCTCTGTCTCCTGTTGCTCAACCAGTTCCTTATCCACCTAGCTAGAACACCTCTGGGAAGCAAGGGAGGAGATTGCAGAGCCATTGGCATTGATTTTTGTGTCCTCTTTGTCTACAGGAGTAGTGCCAGAGGACTGGAGGCTAGCAAACGTGGTTCCCTTGTTCAAGAAGGGGAGTAGGGATAATCCTAGTAACTATAGGCCAGTGAGTCTCACTTCTGTTGTGGGCAAAGTCTTAGAGAGAATTGTAAGGGATAGGATTTATGCACATCTGGATAGGAATAATGTGATCAAGGATAGTCAGCATGGTTTTGTGAAGGGCAGGTCGTGCCTCACAAACCTTATTGAATTCTTTGAGAAGGTGACTAAGGAGGTAGATGAGGGGAAAGCGGTAGATGTGGTATATATGGATTTTAGTAAGGCGTTTGATAAGGTCCCCCATGGTAGGCTACTGCAGAAAATACAGAGATATGGCATTGAGGGTGAGTTGGAGGTTTGGATTAGGAATTGGCTGGCTGGAAGAAGACAGAGGGTAGTAGTTGATGGCAAAGGTTCATCTTGGAGTGTCGTCACTAGCGGTGTTCCGCAAGGATCTGTTTTGGGACCATTGCTGTTTGTCATTTTTATAAATGACCTGGAGGAAGGGTTAGAAGGTTGGGTGAGCAAGTTTGCAGATGATACGAAAGTTGGAGGAGTTGTAGACAGTGAGGAAGGATGTGGCAGGTTACAGCGGGATATAGAGAAGCTGCAGAGCTGGGCAGAAAGGTGGCAAATGGAGTTCAATGTAGCTAAGTGTGAGGTGATTCACTTTGGTAAGAGTAACAAAAAGATGGGGTACTGGGCTAATGGTCGGATACTTGGTAGTGTGGAAGAGCAGAGGGATCTTGGTGTCCATGTACACAGATCTCTGAAAGTTGCCACCCAGGTAAGTAGTGCAGTGAAGAAGGCAAATGTCGTACTGGCTTTTATTGGTAGAGGAATTGAGTTCCGGAGTCCTGAGGTCATGCTGCAGTTGTATAAGACTCTGGTGCGGCCGCATCTGGAATATTGTGTGCAGTTTTGGTCACCATACTATAGGAAGGATGTGGAGGCACTGGAACGGGTGCAGAGGAAGTTTACCAGGATGTTGCCTGGTATGGTAGGAAGATCCTATGAGGAAAGGCTAAGGCACTTGGGGCTGTTTTCATTGGAGAAAAGAAGGTTTAGGGGTGACTTGATAGAGGTGTACAAGATGATTAGGGGGTTAGATAGGGTTGACAGTGAGAACCTTTTTCCACGTATGGAGTCAGCTATTACAAGGGGGCATAGCTTTAAATTAAGGGGGGCTAGATATAGGACTGATGTTAGGGGTAGGTTCTTCACTCAGCGAGTCGTAAGTTCATGGAATGCCCTGCCAGTAGCAGTGGTGGACTCTCCCTCTTTATGGGTATTTAAGCGGGCATTGGATAGGTATATGGAGGATAGTGGGTTAGTGTAGGTTAGGTGGGCTTTGATCGGCGCAACATCGAGGACCGAAGGGCCTGTACTGCGCTGTATTCTTCTATGTTCTATGTTCTATGTACCATGTGACTTCACTTTCTCCATTAGTCTACAATGGGGAACCTTATCAAATGCCTTACTAAAGTCTATGTGTATGACATCAACAGCCCTTCTTTCATCTCACAACTTGGTCACTTCCTAAAAGAACTCTATTAAGTTGGTAAGGCATGATCTCCCCGACACAAAACCATGTTGCCTATCACTGATAGGCTCATTCTTTTCTAAATATAAATAGATCCTATCTCTCAGTAACCTCTCCAGCAACTTCCTCACCACCAACGTCAGGGTCACTGGTCTGTAGTTACCTGGAATATCCCTACTACCCTTCTTGTACAGGGGGACAACGTGAGCAACCTTCCAGTCCTCCGGCACCTCACCTGTATTTAAGGATGCCACAAAGATATCTGTCAGGTATTTCCTCTCTCGCCTCCCTCAGCAACCTGGGATAGATCCCATCTGGTCCTGGGGATTTTTCCATCTTAATAACGAGTTTAACATGACCTGCCAGCTCTTATACTCAATATCTCGTTCAATGAAGGCAAGCATACTATATGCCTTCTTGACCACACTATCCATCTGTGAAGGCAAGGAGTATAATGTGTAAGGCAGATGAACTTAGCATACCCAACACATCTTCCCTACTTATGCCAACGTGATCTAGACTAATCAAACTTCTATCTCTAATCTCAAGATTCATGTTCCTCTCCTCAGTGAACACTGATGCAAAGTAATCATTCAGCATCTCACCCATTCTCTCAGGTTCGGCAAACAGTCTTCCTTCATTATCTTTTAGTGGACCAATCCTTTCTCTAGTTACCAGCTTGCTTCTTATATAAGGATAAAATGCTTTGGTATGTTCCTTAATTCTGCTCACTAAAGCTATTTCATGACCCCTTTTAGCCCGCTTGATTTCTCGTTTAAGACTTGTCCTACTCTTCCGATATTCCTCCAGGGCCCGTTCTGTTTTTAGCTGCTGAGACCTTATGTATGCTTCCCTTTTCCTCTTGGCTAGTTGTACAATATCTCCTGTGATCCACGGTTCACGAATCTTGCCCTTCCTATCCTTTGCGTTCAGTGGGACATGCCTATCCTGCACTATCTTTAACCTATCTTTGAAAGCCTTCCACATTTCAAATGTGGACTTCCCTTCAAATAACTGTGTCCAATCCACATTTCCAAGCTCTTGCCTAATTTTGAGATAATTGGCCTTGGCCCAGTTTAGTACTCTTCCCTTAGGATCACTCTCTTGTTTATCTACGAGTATTCTAAAACTTACAGAATTATGGTCACTGTTCCCAAAGAAATCCCCCACTGCAACTTCTACCATCTGTCCTGGCTCGTTCCCCAGTATCAGGTCCAATACGGCCCCTTCCCTCGTCGGACTATTGACATACTGCTCTAGAAAACTCTCCTGGACGCTTCTTACAAATTCTACCCCATCCAGACCTCTGACGCTAAGTGTATCCCAGTCAATGTTGGGAAAATTAAATTCTCCCATCACCACTACCCTATTGCCTCTACATCTACTCATAACCTGTTTACCTATTGTTCTTCTACCTCATGCTCACTGTTGGGAGGTCTGTAATACAGCCCCAACAATGTAACTGCACCCTTCTTATTTCTCAGCTCCACCCATAATGCCTCACTACCCAAGACCGCCATAGTGTCCTCCTTTAGCACAGCAGTGATATCGTCCCTGACCAGCAATGCAACTCCACCCCCTCTTTTACTTCCCTCCCTGTCCTGTCTGAAGTGTTTATATCCTGGAACATTTAATTGCCAATCATCATGCCCTTCCTTCAACCAAGTCTTTGTGATGGCAATAATGTCATACTCCCAGGCACCAATCCAAGCCCTAAGTTCATCTGCCTTACACATTATACTCCTTGCCTTTAAAGTAGATGCATTTCAGGCCACCAGTTTTTTTGTGCTTACCTGCTCTCTGCCTATTCTTCCCTTTATTAATGCTATCTTCATGTATCTTACAGTCTCCAGTCTCCATCTCGCTGCCGACTTGTTTTCTCTTCTGGTTCCCAGCCCCCTGCCACATTAGTTTAAAACATCCACAACAGCATGAGCAAAATCTCCCCCAAGGACATTGGTTCCGGTCTGGTTCAGATGTAGGCCGTCCCTTTTGTAATAGTCCCACCTCCCCCAGAACTGGTCCCAATGTCCAACAAATCTGGACCCCTCCCTCCTACACCATCTCTTAAACCACGTGTTCATTCTGCATATTTTTTCATTTCTACACTGGCTAGCATGTGGCACTGGTAGTAATCCCGAGATCACTACCTTTGAGGTCCTCCTCTTTAACTTCTCTCCTAGCTCCCTGAATTCTTCTTTCAGGATCTCATCTCGTTTTCTGCTTACATCTTTGGTGCCTAGATGCACCAAGACAACTGGCTGTTCACCCTCCCCAGTTGATTGGTGACATCCCTGACCTGAGCACCTGGGAGGTAACATACCATCTGGGAGTCCCGTTTTCGGCCACAGGACCGCTTATCTGCTCCCCTTACAATAGAATCCCCGATGACTATGGCCTTACGAGTCTTTTTCCCGCCCTTCTGAACAGCAGTGCCTGCCACAGTGCCACGGTCTTGACAACTGCTGCCCTCTCCTGGTGAGCCATTCACCCCAACTGTATCCAAAACGGTATACCTGTTTTGGAGGGAGATGACTGCAGGGGACACCTGCACTGCCTTCCTACTCTTTTTCTGTCTTTTGGTCACCCATTCACTGTCTCTGTCAGCAATTCTAACCTGCAGTGTGACCAGTTTACTAAACGTGTTATCCACGACCATCTTAGTGGGTCCATCCGCAGCTCCAGAGCCGTTGTGCGGTCAAACAACAGCTGCAGCTGGACACACTTCTTGCAAGTGTAAGAGTCAGGAACGTCAGCCGCATTCCTAAGCTCCCACATCAAGCAAGAGACACATGCAACAGGTCTGAGGTCCACTGCCATTGTAAATGTAGCTTTATATGAACTAACTAAAACCAAACAATGCACTTAAATATATGAAAAAGAAAGATAAGAAATAAAAGCCTTATCTTACAGGGTCTTTTTCTTCTGGTTCGAGGATGGGGGTGGGAGGGAAATACTAGTATCTCGGGTTTAGCCACTGCCCAAATATAAATTAAGCCCTTACCCTCCCGGCAGCCCTCGCTTCACTCCTCCTTCTCCTCTCGCCACTCTGGCAAAATGGAGGCCCGACTCCTGAGGTATGGTTGATGAAATTCAATGTGAGCAAGTGCAAGGTCTTACACTTTGGAAAAAAGAACACAAACATGGACTATTTTTTAAACGGTTGGAAAATTCATAAAGCCAAAATACAAAGGGATCTGAGAGTGCTGGTCCAGGTTTCTCTAAAGGTTAACTTGCAGGTTGAGTCCATGATTAAAAAAGTGAATATAATGTTGTCATTTATCTCAAGATATAAAAGCAGCAATGTGCTTCTGAGACTTTATAAAGCTTTAGTTAGACTCCATTGAGAATACTGTATTCAATTTTGGGCCCCACACCTCAGGAAGGACATACTGGCACTGAAGTGTGTCCAACGGAGATTCACATGGATGATCCCTGGAATGGTAGACCTACCATACAATGAATGGCTGAGGATCCTGGGATTATATTCATTAGAGTTTAGAAGGTTGAAGGGAGATCTAATAGAAACTTAGAAAAGGTGGATGCTGGGAAGTTGTTTCCATGAGGTGGAGAGGCTACGACCCATGGGCAGAGACTTAGAATTAGAGGGGGTCAATTTAGAACAGAAATGAGGAGACATTTCTTCAGCCAGAGAGTGGTGGGCCTGTGGAATTCATTGCCATGGAGGGCAGTGGAGGCCGGGACGTTAAATGTCTTCAAGGCAGAGATTGATAAATTCTTGATCTTGCCAGAAATTAAGGGATATGGGGAGAGTGTGGGTAAGTGGAGTTGAAATGCCCATCAGCCATGATTGAATGGCAGAATGGACTCGATGGGCTGAATGACCTTACTTCCACTCCTATGTCTTATGGTCTATTTCCAGGATTCTCTTAAGGTTAACATTAGGGTTCAGTTGGTAATTAGGAAGGCAAATACAATGTTTGCATTCATTTCGAGAGGACTAGAATATAAGAGCAGAGATGTACTGGTGAGTCCGTGTAAGCCTCTGGTCAGACACCTTTTGGAATACTGTGAGCAGTTTTGGGCCTGTATCTAAGGGAGGATGTGCTGGTATTGGAAGGGGTTCAGAGGAAGTTCAACTAGAATGATTCTGGGGATGAAAGGTTTGTTGTGTGAGGAGTGGTTGAGGACTCTGGATCTGTACTCAGAATTTAGAAGAAGAGCTATTACCTGAAACATTGATTCTCCTGCTCCTTGGATGCTGCCTGACTGGCTGTGCTTTTCCAGAATCACACTCTTGACTCTGATCTCCAGCATCTACAGTCCTCACTGATTCCTATTTATGTCGGCTATCAGGACAACATTGACCAAAACACCGTACAACCCTGGATCCTGAATCCAATTCCATTCCTGATGAAGGCTCATGCCCGAAACGTCGATTCTCCTGCTCCTTGGATGCTGCCTGACCTGCTGTGCTTTTCCAGCACCGCACTTGACAGCCTACATAAATAGGAAGGGTTTGGAAGGATTTGGGCCAAAAGCTGACAAATGGGACTAGATTGATTTCGGATATCTATTCAGCACAGATGAGTTGGACCAAAGGGTCTGTTTCCATGCTGTACAACTCCAAGACTCTATGACTATGACTCTCATAATTTTATATACTTTTATCAGGTTGCCCCTCAGCCTCTGATGCTCTAGTGAAAATAATCCAACTTTGTCCAATCTCTCCTTTAGCTAGGGGCAGCACAGTGGCACGGTGGGCATGGTGACTCAGTGGTTAGCACTGCTGCCTCACAGCACCAGAGGTCTTGGTTCAATTCTTGCCTCAGGCAACTGTCTGTGTGGAGTTTACACATTCTCCCCGTGACTTGTGGGTTTCCTCCAGGTGCTCCGGTTTCCTCCCACAGTCCAAAAATGTGCAGGTTAGGTGAATTGGACATGCTAAATTGCCCATTTCTAAGACAGCTGGGGAGATTTCTGCCTTTTGGGAATGTCACTGCACATGTAATCCCAAGGCCTGGGAGAATGCCCTGGGCCATGGGTTCAAATCCTACCATGGTAACTAGTAAAGTTTGAATTCAATTAATAATGTGGAATATTAAACTACTGTCAGTAAAAGTGACCACAGAAGTATGATTGATTGTTGTAGAGATCTATTTGATTCAAAAATGTTACTTGGGGAAGGAAATCTTCCTTTCTTACCTGGTCTGGCCTACCTATGACTCCACCCATTGTCCTTCATACTCAGCAACTGCTCAGTTCAAGGTTAAGTAGGTTAATACTTAAAGGGAAAAAAAGGTCTTACTAGGATTGCATTGGGTAAGCTAGAGGTGGTCAAAGTATCTGCCTTCTACCATTTGAAATTGCTGTCCAGATTAGAGTGGTGCTGAAAAAGCACAGCAGGTCAGGCAGCATCTGAGGAGCAGGAAAATCGATGTTTTGGGCAAAAGCCCTTTATCAGGAATAGAGGCAGGGTACCTGCAGAGTGGAGAGATAAATGAGAGGGGAGTGGGGGGTGGGGAGAAAGTAGCATAGAGTACAATAAGTGAATGGGGGTGGGGATGAAGGTGATAGGCCAGGGAGGAGGGTGGAGTGGATAGGTGGAAAGGAAGATAGGCAGGTAGGACAGGTCATGAGGACGGTGCTGAGCTGGAAGGTTGGAGCTGGGGTGAGGTGGGGGGAGGGGAAATGCAATTTGAAATTGCTGGCCACTTTCCATTCAAACAAGAAATAAGTGGCTGGAGATTCCCCTCCTCTTATGATAGTATAACCAGGAGTAATGGTTCTGGAAGATCCCAAACTGCCTCTCCTTACTGATCGTGTTAGTAACACTGTTCATTTAATAACAATTTTAGATGAAGCCATTCATTGATTGAGCCAGTCAAAATTAATTATTAAAATTCCATAGAAATTACAGCCCAGAAACAGAACTTTACGAGTGTTTTTCCTTCAATTCATTTCATCTCAACTTATCAGTGTTTCTTTCTCTTGGATTCTCCCAAATGAAGTTAGCAACTTCTACGGATGTAAACTGACCAAACATGTTCCACACAAGGAATCTTCTGTTGTGTCACATTGGGCCAATGTGGAACCCTTATCATTTTGGCATACTGACAAGAAGGCCATTCAGCTATCATGATCATACTGGCTCTCTGTAGAGCAATTTATTAGTCTTGTCCTATTCTAAAAACGTATTCCTGAATGTTTATTGCCTGCCCTATCCAATTGTTTTTTGAAATAATTGATTTTCTCTGATTCCACCACTCTCTTGGGCAATCAGTTCCAGCTTATTATTTTTTATTGCATATTTAAAAAAAGCTTTTCCTCATATCCCTCCCTCTGCATCCTTTCTCCAGAGTCTTAAATTGTTCCGTGGTCCTTGTACTACTAGCTAATAGGAGTTGCTATTTCTAAACCTGACATTATCAGTTGTCAAATTATCCTTCAATATCCTTTGTCCAGCTGTTGATGATGCTACATGAAATTCGTGATTTGGAGATGCCGGTGTTGGACTGGGGTGTACAAAGTTAAAAATCACACAACACCAGGTTATAGTCCAACAGGTTTAATTGGAAACACACTGGCTTTCGGAGTGACACTCCTTCATCAGATGATTCATTCACCTGATGCAGGAGCGTCGCTCCGAAAGCCAGTGTGTTTCCAATTAAACCTGTTGGACTATAACCTGGTGTTGTGTGATTTTTAACTTTGTACATGAAATTCAAGCTGAGAACCCTTATACCCAGAACATTTCTGGTAAATCTCCCATGCCACCTATAAAGGAACTTCATATCTTTCCCAAAATGAGATGAACAGAACGGAACTCGATGCGGTAGATATGACTTAACCAGAGCTTCATGAAGTTACTGAGGTAAAGTTTTTTGCTGGAGTTACAATAAGTCAATGTTGCAGTTTCATTCTGGAGGATTATACAATATGAAAGATAATACAAATGTATTTTCTGTTGTTTCAAAGGTATATTTTTTTTATTATCAAACATGAAGCCAGCTCACTGATTTGCCATAAAGGAGAAATAAAATTAAATTCTCTGCAGTCTGAAATAAAATTAAGTTCTCGTAGCTCCTCTGGGGCAATGGCCTGGGTGGGTAACATCATTAGACTATAATCAGAGACCATGGTAATATTCTGGGGACCCGGGTTCGAATCCCACCACGTTGGATAATGATGGTGGTGAATGAACGATTTCATGAATTGAATGATTTGCTTTGGAAAAGGACAATGTTAGCGAGAAATCGGATATACAGGCTACAAGATTAGATGGGATTGAAGTTGACAAAGAGGAGGTTTTAGCAATTTTGGAAGATCTGAAAATAGATAAGACCCCTGGGCCAGATGGGATTTATCCTCAGATTCTCTGGGAAGCCAGGAGGAGATTGCAGAGCCTTTGGCTTCAATCTTTATGTCATCATTGTCGACAGGAGTAGTGCTGGAAGACTGGAGGATAGCAAATGTTGTTCCCTTGTTTAAGAAGGGGAGTTGGGACAACCCTGGTAATTACAGGCCAGTGAACCTTACTTCAGTTGTGGGTAAGGTGTTAGAAAAGGCTATAAGAGATAGGATTTATAATCATCTGAAAGGAATGATTTGATTAAGAATAGTCAACACGGTTTTGTGAAGGGTAGGTCGTGCCTCACTAACCTTATTGAGTTCTTTGAGAAGGTGACAAAACAGGGGAATGAAGGTAAAGTGGTTGATGTGCTGTATATGGACTTCAGTAAGACAATTGATAAGGTTCCACAACTTCTATGGATGTAAACTGACCAAACATATTCCACACCCTGGGCCAATGTGGAACCCAGATCATACAGGCATACTGACAAGGAGGCCATTCAGCTATCATGTTCATACTGGCCCTCTGTAGAGCAATTGCTATTGCACAAAATAAGGAGTTTTGGGATTGAAGGTGAGTTAGCAGTTTGGACCAGAAATTGGCTAGCTGAAAGAAGACAGGGGGTGGTGGTTGATGGAAAATGTTCATACTGAAGCTCAGTTTCTAGTGGTGTGCCGCAAGGATCTGTTTTGGGTCCACTGCTGTTTGTCATTTTTATAAATGATCTGGAGGTGGGCATAGAAGGATGTGTTAGTAAATTTACAGATGACATTAAGGTAGGCAGAGTTGTGGATAGTGCCGAAGGATGTTGAGGGTTATAGAGGGACATAGACAAGATACAGTGTTGGGTTGAGAAGTGGCAAATGGAGTTAAATGTGGAAAAGTGTGAGGTAGTTCACTTTGGAAGAAGTAACAGGCATGCAGAGCACTGAACTAATGGTAAAATTCTTGGCAGTGTAGGTGAACAGAGAGATCTCAGTGTCCAGGTGCATAAACCCCTGAAAGTTGCCACCCAGGTTGATTGGGTTGTTCAGAAGTCATATGGTGTGCTGGCGTTTATTAGTAGGGGATTGTGTTCCGGAGCCACGAGGTCACGCTTCAGCTGTGCAAGACACTTGTAAAGCCGCACCTGGAGTTTAGCTCGCAGTTCTGGTCATTATAGGAAGGATGTGGAAGCTTAGGAAAGCGTTCAGAGGAGAGATACTAAGATGTTGCCTAGCATGGAAGGGAGATCTTACAAGGAAACTCTGAGGGAACTGAGGGGAGAAGGTTGAGAGGTGACCTAATCAAGACATATAAGATAATCAGAGGGTTACGTAGGGTGGACAGTGACAGCCTTTTTCCTCGGATGGTGAAGGCTAACACGAGGGGACATAGCTTTAAATCGAAGGGTAATAGATTTAGGACAGATATCAGGGGTAGTTTCTTTACTCAGAGAGTAGTAGGGGCATGGGGCCTGCCTGCCACAGTAGTGGACTCACCGACATTAAGGGCACTAAAATGGGCATTAGACATATGTATGGATAATAATGGAATAGTGTAGGTTAGATGGGCATCAGATTAATTTCACAGGTCGGCACAACATCGAGGGCCGAATAGCCTGTATTGAGCTGTTATGTTCTATGTAATTCACTCAGGTGTTTTTTTTTGAGAAGAAATTTGGGGATTCTGTTCACTTTTCAAGAAGACAAAGTGATCATATTCAGAGGGAGCCAAATAAATTGGGTATCCTTTTATCTTTTTCTTAGGCCATAAGAAGATAAAGTCATAGAAATAGGAGTTGGGGTAGATTCAACCTGTCAAACCTATTCATCACTCAATACAATTGTGACAGATTTTCTGCCTCAATTTCACTATTCCCCATCCTACTTCCAACCTGTCTAATATTCCTTGGTTCCCTGAGAAATCACAAATCTCTCTATCGGAGCCTGAACCAAACTCAATGATGGAGCTTGCAGAACTCTCTGTGATCAAAAATCTCAAAGATTCACAACCTTATGAGTGAAGTAAGTAATTTCTCCTGGTTCTGTATCAAGTGTTACGTTGGACCATGAATGATTCAACTTTAAATAAAACAATATGATTCACTGCACACACATGTAGTGTTAGAACAAAGAACAATAAGCACAGGAACATGTTCTTCGGCCCTCCAAGCCTGCACCGATCCATATCCTCTATCTAAATCTGCCGTCTATTTTCTGAGGATCTGTATCCCTTTGCTCCCTGTCCATGCATGTATCTGTCTAGATACATCCTAAATGATGCTATCGTGCCCGGCTCTACCACCTCTGCTGGCAACGCATTCCAGGCATCCACCATCCTCTGTGTAAAGAACTTTCTGCATATATCTCCCCTAAACAATTCCCTTCTCACTTTGAATTTGTGATCCCAAGTAATTGAGTCCTCTACTCTGGAAAAAAAGTTTCTTGCTATTCACCCTGTCGACACCTCTCATGACTCTGTAGGCCTCAATCAGCCCCTGCCCTTAACCTCCTTCTTTTCAATGAAAATAATCCTAATCTACTCAACCTCTCCTCATAGCTAAAAATGTGTTGCTGGAAAAGCGCAGCAGGTCAGGCAGCATCCTTCTTCAGACCTCATTCCTGAAGAAGGGCTTATGCCTGAAATGTTGATTCTCCTGCTCCTTGGATGCTGCCTGACCTGCTGCGCTTTTCCAGCAACACATTTTCAGCTCTGATCTCCAGCATCTGCAGTCCTCACTTTCTCCTCATAGCAAGCACGCTACAGACCAGGTGACGTCTTGGTGAATCTCTTCTGCATCCTCTCCAAAGCATTCATAATCTTTCATAATGGCGACCGCATTAATAGTCCAGTGATAATACCATAAGATAATCACCTTCCTCTAACCTATTTGGTATTATTTGAAAGCAGTATTCCAAATGTGGCTGAACCAAAGTCCTGTACAATTGAACCATGACCTGCCAACTCTTGTACTCAATAGCTCATCCGATGAAGAAAAGCATGCCGAATGCCTTCTTGACCACTCGACTGACCTGTGTTGTCACCTTCAGGGTACAATGGACCTGAACAACCAGATCTCTCTGTACATAAAGTTTCCCCAGTGCTTTTCCCTTTACTGTATAATTCGCTCTGGAATTGTATCTGACAAAATGCATTACCTGCCATTTCCCAGCTCTCCAATCTATCTATATTCTGCTGTATTGTATGACAGTCCCCTTCACTATCTGCTACTCCACCAGTCTTAACGTCATCTGCAAACTTGCTAATGAGGCAACCTACACCTTCTTCCAAATCATTTATGTCTATCACAAACAACTGTGGTCCCAGCACGGATCCCTGTGGGACATCACTGGTCACAGGGCTCCATTTTGAGAAACATCCACTACTACTCTGTCTCCTGTTGCTCAACCAGTTTTCTATCCATCTAGCTAGAGTACCCTGGACCCCACGCGACTTCACCTTCATCAGCCTACCATGGGGAACCTTATTAAACCCCTTTCTAAAGTCCATGTATATGACATCTACATCCCTTCCCTCATCAATCAACTTTGTCACCTCTTCAAAGAATTCTATTCAGTTTGTAAGGCATGACCTTCCATGCACAAAACCATGCTGCCTATCACTGATAAGCCTATTTTCTGCTAAATGGGCATATATCCTATCCCTTCGTATCTTCTCCAGTAGCTTCCCTACCACTGAAGTCAGGCTCGCAGGTCTGTAATTACCTGGATTATCCCTGTTACCCTTCTTAAACAAGGGAATGACATTAGCAATTCCCCAGTCCTCTGGGGCATCCCCCATTTTCAAGGATGCTGCAAAGGCATCTGTTAAAGGCGCAGCTATTTCACTCTCGCTTCCCTCAGTAACCTGGGATAGATCCCAACCGGACCTGGGGACTTGTCCACCTGAATGCCTTTTAGAATACACAACACTTCCTCCCTCCTTATGTCGACTTGACCTTGACGAACCAAAGATCTATCCCTAACCTCAACATCCACCATGACCCTCTCCTCAGTGAATACCGATGAAAAGTACTTGTGGTTAGCACTGCTGCCTCACAACGCCAGAGAGCTGGGTTCAATTCCCACCTCAGGCAACTGACTGTGTGGAGTTTGCACATTCTCCCCATGACTGCATGGGTTTCCTCCAGGTGCTCTGGTTTCCTCCCACAGTCCAAAAATGTGCAGGTTAGGTGAATTGGACATGCGAAATTGCCCATAATGCTAGGTGAAGCGGTAAATGTAGGGGAATGGGTCTGGGTGGGTTGCTCTTTGGCGGGTCAGTGTGGACTTGTTGGGCTGAAGGGCCTGTTTCCACACTGTAAGTAATCTAAAAAAAATCTCACCCATTTTCTCTGACTCCACACATAGCTTTCCTCCTTTGTCCTTGAGTGGGCCAACCCTTTCCCTAGTTACTCTCTTGCTCCTAATGTATGAATAAAAGGCTGTGGGGTTTTCCTTAACCCTGCTTGCTAAAGATATCTCATGACCCCTTTTAGCCCTCTTAATTCCTCGTTTTAGATTGGTCCGACATTCCCAGTATTCTTCCAAAGCTTCATCAGTCTTCAGTTGCCTAGACCTTATGTACGCATCCTCTTAGCCAGTCTTACAATTTCACCTGTCATCCATGGTTCCCTAATCTTGCCATTTCTATCCCTCATTTTAGAACATAGAACACTACAATGCAGTACAGGTCCTTCGGCCCTCGATGTTGCGCTGATCTGTGGAATCAGTCTGAAGCCCATCTATCCTACACTATTCAATTCTCGTCTATATGCCTATCCAATGACCATTTAAATGCCCTTAAAGTTGACACATCTACTACTGTTGCAGGCAGGGCATTCCACGTACCTACTACTCTCTCAGTAAAGAAACTACCTCTGACATCTGCTCGAAATCTATCACTCCTCAATTTAAAGCTATGTCCCCTCGTGCTAGCCATCACCATTCAAGGAAAAAGGCTCTCACTGTCCAACCTAGCTAACCCTCTGATTATCTTATATGTCTCAATTAATCCACCTTTCAACCTTCTTCTCTCTAACAAAAATGGCCTCAAGTTCCTCAGCCTTTCCTTGTAAGACCTTCCCTCCATACCAGGCAACATCCTCGTAAAAGGCAAAAACAATGACCGCAGTTGCTGGAAACCAGAAACTGGATTAGTGGTGCTGGAAGAGCACAGCAGTTCAGGAAGCTCCTTGGATGCTGCCTGATCTGCTGTGCTCTTCGAGCACCACTAATCCAACATCCTCGTAAATCTCCACTGAATCCTTTCCAAAGCTTCCACAGCCTTCTTATAATGCATTGACCAGAACTGTGCGCAATACTCCAAACACGACTACAGCAGAGTTTTGTGCAGCTGCAGCATGACCTCGGCACACCGGAACTCAATCCCTCTACCAATAAAAGCTAACACACCATCTGCCTTCTTAACAACCCAAACAACCTGGGTGGCAACTTTCAGGGATCTATGTACATGGACACCGAGATCTCTCTGCTCATCTACACTACTAAGATTCTTACTGTTAGTGCAGTACTCTGCATTCCTGTTACTCCTTCCAAAGTGAATCACCTCACAGTTTTCCGCATTAAACTCCATTTGCCACCCCTCAGCACAGCTCTGCAGCTTATCTATATCTCTCTGTAAAATACAACATCTATCATCACTATTCACAACTCTATCAAACTTACTGTCATCTCCAAATTTACTAACCCATCCTTCCAAGCCCTCGTCCAGGTCATTTAAATAAATGACCAACAACAGTGAACCCAAAACAGATCCACAAGTAACTGAACATCAGGGTGACTATTTCCCATCAACCACCACCCTCTGTCTTCTTTCAGCAAGCCAATTTCTGATCCAAACCACTAAATCATCCTCAATCCCATGCCTCCGTATTTTGTGCAATATCTTATTGTGGGAACCATATCAAAGCCTTACTGAAATCCAGATACACCACACCACCCACTTTACCCTTATCTACCTGTTTGATCACCTTCTCAAAGAACTCAATAAAGTTTGTGAGGCACGACCTACCCTTCACAAAACAATACCTAATCAACTTACTCTCTCCAGATGATTATGAATCCTATCTCTTATATCCCTTTCCAACACTTTACCCACAACTGAAGTAAGGCTCACTGGTTATAATTTACAGGGTTGTCTCTACTCCACGTCTTAAACAAGAGAGCAACATTTGCTATCCTCCAGTATCCTTGCACTATTCTTGTAGACAATGATGACATAAAGATCAAAGCTATAGGCTCAGCAATCTCCTCTCTGGCTTCCCAGATAATCCTAGGATAAATCCCATCCAACCCCGGGGACTTAGCTATTTTTACAACTTTCCAGCATTGCTAACACTTCCTCCTTAGGCACCTCAATCCCATCTCATCTCATCGACTGTATCTCAGTATTCTCCTCGACCACATTGTCTTTTTTTAGTGTGAATATTGATGAAAAGTATTCATTTAATGCTTTCCCTATCTCCTGTGACTCCACGTACAACTTCCCACTGTGATGTTTGATTGGCCTTAATCTTTCTAGTCGTTGTTTTATTCCTGATGTCTTTATAGTAAGCCTTAGGGTTTTCCTTGATCCTATCCACCAGGGACTTCTCATGTCCCCTCCCGGTTCTTCTTAGCTCTCTCTTTACGTCTTTCCTGTCTAACGTTTAACTCTCAAGCGACCTAACTGAGCCTTCACATCTCATCCTAACATAAGCCTTCTTCTTCCTCATGACAAGAAATTCAACTTCCTTAGTAAACCATGGCTCCCACACTTGCCAACTTCTTTCCTGCCTGTCAGGTACATAGTTATCAAGGACATGCAGTAGCTCCACATTTCAAGTGTTCCCTCCCCTGCAGTTTCCTTTTCCATCCTATGCATCCTAAATCTTGCCTAATCGCATTGTAGTTGCCTTTCCCCCAGCTATAACTCTTGCCCTGCAGTATATTCATATCCCTTTCGATCACTAAAGTAAACATAACCGAATTATGGTCACTATCACCAAAGTGGGAGAAACTGAGGTCTGCAGATGCTGGAGATCAGAATCGAGAATGTGTTGCTGGAAAAGCACAGCAGGTCAGACAGCATCCGAGGAGCAGGAGAATCGGGCCAGAGTTCTTCACCGTTCCTGAAGAAGGGTTCTGGCCCAAAACGTCAATTCTCCTGCTCCTCAGATGCTGCCTGACCTGCTGTGCTTTTCCAGCAACACACTCCCCACTATCACCAAAGTGCTCACCTACCTCCTAGCTCCTATTGAGGTTCATTTTTGCTATCCTATCCTCTACATCTCTGGAACAATTCCGATGCCTATAGAAAACTCCCAACAGGGTAACCTTTTCTTTTTCTAATCTCAGCCCATACAACCTCAGTAGACGAGCTCTCAAACATACTTTCTGCAACTGCAATACTGTCCTTGACTAACAGTGCCACACCACCCCCTCTTTTACCATTTTCTGTGTTCTCACTGAAACATCTAAATCCCAGAACCTGCAATATCCATTTCTGTCCTGCTCTAGCCATGTCTCTGAAGTGGCCACAACATCGAATTCCCAGGTACCAACCCATGCTGCAAAATCACCACCTTATTCCAGATGCTGCTGGTATTGAATTAGACACATTTCAAACCAAATTCTTGCCAGCTGGTGAATTCTTGCGATCTTGAAATCTTAGTTCTGACTTCACTACTCTCATCCTCCCGTCTACTCGAACAACAATTTTGATGTCCATACCCCTGCTGAATTAGTTTAAACCTACCCAAAGAGCATTAGCAAATCTTCCCCCCAGGATATTGGTTCCCTTCTAGTTCAAGTGAAGACCATCCTTTTGTACAGGTTCCACCTGCTACAGAAAGAGCCCCAATTATGCAGCCCCAAAACCCTCCCTCCTGCACCATTCCTGTAGCCACGTGTTCAACTCCTCTCTCGTCCTATTCCTTGCCTTGCTAGCATGTGGCACAGGCAACAAACCAGAGATAACAATTCTGGTTGTTCTAGCTCTAGGCTTCCACCCTAGCTCCCTGAATTTTTGCTTTAAATCCCCATCTCTCTTCCTATCTATGTCATTGGTGCCGATGTGGACCACGACTTGGGACTGCTCCCTCTCCCCTTCAAGTATCCCGAAAACATGATCAGAGACATCAAAAACCCTGGCACCCGGGAAACAAACACACTAACCATGAGTCTCTCTCAATCCCACAGAACCTCCTATCTGTCCCCTTAACTATGGAATCACCAATGGCTAAAGCTCTGCTCCTCTTCCCCCTTCCATTCTGACCAACAGGGACAGGGACAGACTCTGTGCCAGAGACCTGTGGCCCATTGCTTACACCTGGTAAGTTCCCCCCCTCACCCCAACAGTATCCAAAATGGTATACTTATTATTAAGGGGAATGGCCAAAGGGGATCCCTGCACTGCTTGCCTTTCCGTCCCCTGACAGTAACCTTCTTCTTTTACCTGAGGTGTGACTGCCTCCCTGTAACTCCTCTCAACAGCCCTCTCTGCCTCCTGAATGATCTGAAGTTCATCCAGCTCCAGCTCCAGTTCCCTAACAATGGTCTTCGAGGAGCTGGAGTTGGGTGCACTTTCCACAGATGCAGTCAGTGGGACACTAGAGGTGACCTTTACCTCCTGCATTCTGCAAAGGGAACATTCAACTGCCCTTACCACCATTCCCACTATTCTAAATTCCCAACAAGATTAATGAAAAATTGAAAACAAAGAAACCAATTGGTGCACAGAACATTTTTTTTGATTAGAGGACGGGTGGGAGATACTAATCAACCTCTCTTTAAAAGTCTCTCACATACCGAATGTGGATTTCCCCTCAAAAAGTGCTCCCATTCTACATTCCCCAGATCCTGCTGAAGTTTGGTATAGTTGGCATTCCCCCAATTTAGCTCTTCCTTTAGGACAACTCTTGTCTTTGTCCTCGAGTATTCTAAAACTAATGGAATTGTGATCACTATTCCCAAAGTAATCCCTTCCTGAAACTTCACCCACCTGGCCAGGATCATTCCCCAACACCAGGTTTATTATGGCCCCTTCCTGAGTTGGCTTATTTACATACTGCTCTAGAAAACCCTCCTGGATGATTAGATTAGGTTCCCTACAGTATGGAAACAGGTCCTTTGACCCAACAAGACCAACCCTCCAAAGAGTAACCCACCCGGACCCATTCCCCTACCCTGTATTTACCCCTGACTTGGCAATTTAGCATGGCCAATTCACCTGACCTGCACATCTTTGGATTGTGGGAGGAAACCGGAGCACCCGGAGGAAACGCATGCAGACACGGGGAGAATGTGCAAACTCCACACAGACAGTCACCCAAGGCAGGATACAAACCCGCATGTCTGGTGTTATGAGCAGTGCTAACCACTGAGACACCATGCCACAGATTTCCTTACAAATTCTGCTCCAGCTAGCCCTCTGACACAAAGTGAATCCCAGTCAATGTTGAGAAAATTAAAATCTCCTAACACCAACACCCTGTTGCTCCTACATCTTTCCATAATCTGTTTACATATTTGTACTTAAAAATGTGTTGCTGGAAAAGTGCAACAGGTCAGGCAGCATCAAAGGAACAGGAGATTCGACATTCGGGCATAAGCCCTTCTTCAGGAAGAAGGGTTTATGCCCGAAACGTCGATTCTCCTGCTCCTTTGATGCTGCCTGACCTGCTGCGCTTTTCCTGCAACACATTTTTAAGTCTGATCTCCAGCATCTGCAGTTCTCACTTTCTCCTTACATATTTGGACCTCTATCTCACGCTCGCTGTTGGAAGGCCTGTAGTATAGTCTCAACATTGTTACCTATTTCTGAGCTCTGCTCATATTGCCCTCCTTCAGCATAGCTGTGATATCCTCTCTGACCAGTAATGCAACCCCTCCACCCCTTTTACCTCCTTTTCTATTCCTCCTGAATCATCGATATCCTGGGATATTTCATTGCCAATCATGCCCTTTCCTTAATCAATTCTCAGTAATAGCAATATCATCATACTCCCAGGTACTAATCCAAGCCCTAAGTTAAACTGCCTTACCTGCTATACTTCTTACATTAAAACAAATGCACCTCAGACCACTAGTCACTCTGCATTCATCATCTGCTCCCTGCCTACTCTTCCCTTAGTCACGCTGACTTCATTATCTAGTTCCTTACAGGCTTTAGTTCCTGTCAATTAACCTCCTCATTTGATTCACATCCCCCCGCCACATTAATTTAAACCTTCCCCAACAGTTAGTAAAAGCCCCCCCAAGGACATTGGTTCCAGTCCGGCCCAGATGTAGACAATCCAATTTGTAATAGTCCCACCTCCCCCAGAACCAATCCAAATGTCCCAAAAATCTGAACCCTTCCCTTCTGCAGCATCTCTCAGGCCACGCACTCATCCTGAATATTCTATCATTCCTACTCTTACTAGTATGTGGCACTGGTAGCAATCCTGAGATTACTACCTCTAAAGTCCTACTTTTTAACTTGGTTCCTAACTCCCTCAATTCTTCTTGTAGGATTTCATCCCATTTTTACCTATATCATCGGTCCCAAAATGCACTATGATAACTGGCTGTTCACTCTCCCCCTTGACATTTGTCTGCAGCCAATCCAAGACATCCCTGACCCATGCACCTGGGAGGCAACATACCATTCTGGAGTCTTGTTTTTGACCACAGAACCACCTATCTACTCCCCTTACAACTGAATCCCCTGTGACTATAGCCCTTGCATTCCTTTTCCTGCCCTTCTGTAGGGCAGAGCCCACCACAGTGCCATCTACTGCTGCTCTCTCCTGGTGAGCCATCTCCCCCAACAGTATCCAAAACGATATACCTGTTTTGGAGGGAGATGACCGCAGGGTACACCTGCACTGCCTTCCTGCTCTTTCTGTCTTTTGGTCACCCATTCCCTTTCTCCCTCAGCAATCCTAACCTGTGGTGTGACCAGTTTGCTAAAGGTGCTATCCACGACCTCCTCAGCATCGCAGATGCTCCACAGTGAATCCGTCCACAGCTCCAGAGCCGTCATACGGTCAAACAAGAGCTGCAGCTGGACACACTTCCTGCAAGTGAAGGAGTCAAGGACATCAGCCACGTCCCTGAGCTCCCACATTGAGCAAGAGGAACATAACACCGGTCTGAGATCTCCTGCCATTTTTAATTTTAAGCTTCATCTACGCTGAGACTCAAGTTACGAAAATGAAAAGAGAAGTACTTACCAATCATACAATAAAATGAAAAAAACCCAGAAAATCCTTACCTTATCAACACACCGCAGAATCCTTTCTTTCGGTGAGAGGAGGAGGGTGGGCGGGAGACATCGAATAGATCAGCTTTTTAAATGGTTTGTTTCTCTTCCCGGCAGTCCCTGGTCCTTGTCCTCTCCAACAAGTCTCCACAATCTCTCTGCATATTTGGGCTTCTAATTCCTGTTGACTATTTGGTACCTACAGCACAACCCCAATAACATCATCATCCTCTTTTTTATTTCTTAGCTTTATCCACAAAGCCTCACGGGATGATTCTTCAGCTATTTCATCTCTGATTACTGCTGTGATACTCGCACTTATCAAAAATCAACTCCCCCTCCCCTTCTTCCACCACCTCTGTTCTGCCCTAAGCACCTGTACTCTGGCACATTAAGTTGCTAGTCCTGTTCCTCCCTTCACCATGTTTCTGTAATGGCTATAATGTCCCTGCCCCATGTGCCTGTCCACACCCAGAGTTCATCGGCCTTACCTGGCAGCTCTGGAGGAGGAGGACCACCTCCACGTCACTGTCGTCATGTACAGAATGCTCCCCTGAGACTGATGCATGTGTACGCCCCAGTGAGTAAGAGCGAATGGTTGGCCATCCTGCAGCAGCTTCACCGGTTTGCTGGCTATGTCCAGGCCGGTAAGTGTGGCTGGAGACTTCAACTGTATCATTGATGCAGATGGACAATCTGGTGGGGGGGAGGGGGGACAGTAAACTGGACACCACATCCAGAGCCTTGATGGAAATGGTAAAAGATGCCAAGCTGCACGACGTCTTCAGCACCCCTGCAGATGGAGTGCAGCGTAGACACACCTAGTCACGGGCAGACGGGTCTATCCGCTCAAGGATAGATTACCTGTTTGTGTCCCGAACGCTCTCGGTCAGATCCACCGACGTCAAGCCGGTGTTCTTCTCTGACCACTGCCTCCTGCTGGCTGACTGTCACCTACAGATCGAGCAGCGGGCTGGTAAGGGAATGTGGAAGCTGAACACAAAGCTGTCGACCCCGGGAAACATAGAGGAGCTCAAGAGGGACTACGCAGGTTAGAGAACAGTGAAGCCCCTCTTTGAGTCTCCAGTGGACTGTTGGGAAACAGTAAAAGGGAGCATCAAGAGGTTCTTCATCCTCAAAGCTGTTCAGGAGACGAGAGAGAGGTGGGGAAAACTGTTCCAACTCCAGGAAAGTATGCAGAACCTGCTCTTGCTGCAGACGATGGGGGTCAATGTCACGGAGGACCTCAAGGAGGTGAAGGGCCAGCAAATCTTGCTCTTTGCCTCGGAGGCCTCCAAGATAATCTTCTGGTCCAGGGTCTGCTCGGTGGAACAGGACGAGACGTGCTCACGTTTCTTCTTCCAGAAGGTACACAAAGAGAGCTCCGTGCTCAGCAGCCTGAGCATGGTAACGTCATCTCAGGCTGACATCATGAGGATCAGCAAATCCTTCTGTGCAGTCTGTATGACGCAAAGCCAACAGACAGTGCGGCCTCACAGTCGTTCCTGTCCTCTACCACGACAGAACATGGGAAAGGCTGGACCAGCCGCTATCTCTGGACGAGCTGACCAAGGCCCTCGAGTCCTTCAAAATGAATAAAACTCCCGGAAGTGACAGCTTACTGGTCGAGCTCTATTCTGCTCTGTGGGACTTGATTGGCCAGGACCTGCTAGAGGTGTATGTCAGTATGCTTCAGGCAGGTACCATGAGTGAATCCATGAGGAAAGGCATCATCACCCTCATCTACAAGTGGAAAGGGGAGAGGGAGGAACTCAGAAATTGGAGACCAATCTCACTATTGAATGCGGATTACAAAATTCTGTCAAAGGTTATTGCCAACCGGGTCAGGTCTGCTCTGGGGTTAGTGATTCACCCTGACCAAACCTGTGCTGTATCAGGCAGGAAGATCGCTGAGAGTCTCGCACTCCTCAGGGATACGATCGCCTATGTGCAGGACAGAGGGTTGGACACCTGCCTGATCAGCCTGGACCAGGAGAAAGCCTTTGACAGGATATCACACACATACATGAGAGATGTTCTCTCCAAAATGGGCTTTGGGGAGGGAATCTGCAACTGGATCAGATTGCTCTACACCAACATTGTCAGTGCAGTCTCAATCAATGGGTGGGAATCAGATAACTTCCCAGTCAGATCTGGAGTCAGGCAGGGCTGCCCTCTCTCTCCTGCCTTGTTTGTTTGCTGCATAGAGCCATTTGCCGAGTCCATCAGGAGGGATGTGAGCCTGAGAGGGGTGACTATTCCTGGCAGCGGGGGCCTACAAGTTAAGGCCTTCCTGTACATGGATGATGTCACCGTTTTCTGCTCAGATCCGCTGTCCGTGCACAGACTCATGTGCATATGTGACCAGTTCGAACGGGCCTCCGGGGCCAAGGTAAACCGAGGCAAGAGAGCAACGCCATGCTCTTCGGGAACTGGGCCAACCAATCCTCGATCTCCTTCACCGTCAGGACCGACCACCTGAAGGTGCTGGGCATTTGGTACGGGGGGGTGGGGATGTGGAGTGCACCAAGTCATGGGGGGAGCGTATCAGCAAAGTGAGGCAGAAACTGGGCAGATGTAAGCTACAGTTGCTCTCCATCATGGGAAAAAAACCTGGTCATCAGATGTGAAGGCACTGTCATTGCTGTTATACTTGGCACAGGTCTGGCCTATTCCCAGAATCTGTGCCGCTGCAGTCACTCGGGCCATCTCCCATTTTATATGGAGATCAAAGATGGACCGGGTCTGAAGGGACTCGATGTATAAAGATCTGGGCAATGGGGGAAAAGATACACCCAATGTCACCCTCACCCTGATAGCCACCTTTGTGTGTGGCTGCATCAAGCTGTGTGTGGATCCCCGGTACACAAACACCAAGTGTCACTACGTACTGAGGTTCTACTTGTCACCGGTGTTGCGAAGGATGGGCCTGGCCTCGCTGCCACAGAATGCTTCGAGTAGTTGGACCATTCTGTACCACCTGTTCTTTGTGAAGAAGTTTATGAAGAAAAACACCTTTGACCACAAGTCCATCAGGAAGTGGTCAGCACGTAGTGTCCTTGAGACCCTTTGGGAAAAGGAAAGGGCGGATCCTATCGAGCGGTTCCCTGAGCAGACTGTCAAAGTTATTTAGCAGAATGCCTCATCGCCAGAACCTTCCAACAAGCACCAAGACGTGGCTTGGCTGGTGGTGAGAAGGGCTCTGCCTGTGAGATCCTTTATGCACGCCCGGACTCTCTGCCGCACCGCACGCTGCCCTCGAAGTGGCTGCAGGGGGAACGAGACTGTCACACACCTCCTTCTGGAATGTGCCTATGCAGAAGTCTGGAGAGGAATGCAGTGGTGTTTGTTGAGGTTCATCCCGAGCAGTGCCATGACGCGGGACTCCGTGCTCTACAGTCTGTTCCCCGGAACGCACACCGAGACGAACATCAACCTGCGCCTGGAGGATCATCAACTCGGTGAAGGACGCTCTCTAGGCAGTCCAAAACCTGTTGATCTTCCAGCTGAAGGAGTTGATCCTGACTGAGTGCTGCAGACTGGCACATTCCAAGGTCCAGGACTACGTGTCGAGGGATGCACTGAAGCTTGAGGCAGCTGCCGCCAAGACGCGGTGGGGAAAGACCACCGTGTAACATCTGCCTGCCTAAGAAGAACAGGGGGCCCATGCAGTCATTTGGGCTCTGCTGACATCTCAGCAGAAGAGTTGGATAGTAAATGTACAGACTTGTATATAGGAAAAATAAATTTCGATGTCTGTATGTCAAGAAATGTAATGTGTACACAAGAATAGCATGACCAGTTGTAAAGAAATCCAAACAATTTTATGAATAAAGTATATTTTTGAAATTTAAAAAAAAGCAGATCAGGCAGCATTCTGAGGAGCAGAAAAATACTCTGAGGATAAGTAGTTACATGCATTGAAGAGGAGGTTGTTGTAGGCCTAATGTCAAGGAGTGATCATGGTCCAAGTCAAGGGGTTGACTGCAAATGTAGAGCATGGTAAACATCAAAGACTTAGTTTGTTCTCTGTAAGTAAAGAGAGTATAGGTAAATGACTCCATTAGCTGTACAGGTACCAAAGATTTCTTTCTATGAATATAATTTTTTATTGCAAAAATATAAAGGTCCAAACACCAGATCACTGTAATATTTTCCTCCTTCCCTAAATCAAAAAAAGTGTGGAGAGGTAGAGAATAAGAACATAAGAACCTGGAGCAGGAGGAGGCCGTCTGGCCCTTCAAGCCTGCGTCACCGTTCAATAAGATCACGGCTGATCTTTTCTTGGACCCAGCTCCACTTACCCACACTCTTATCATATCCCTTGATTCCTTTATTCTTCAAAATAAGATCTATCTTAGCTTTAAAAACCTTTTGCTGAAGATGCATCAACTACTTCTCTGGGCAAGGAATTCCACAGAGTTACAACCTCTGGGCGAAGAAGTTCCTTCTCAGTTCAGTCCTAAACCTGCTCCCTCTAATTTTGAGGCTATGCCCTCTTGTCCTAGTTTCACCTGCTAGTGGAAATATCTTCTCTACTTAGAATCATAGTTACAGAGAAGTACAGCACGGAAACAGACCCATCGGTCCAACTCGTCCATGCCAAACATATCCTAACCCAACCTAGTCCCATTTGCTAGCACTTGCCCATATCCCTCTAAACCCTTCATAATCTTATATGTTTCTATAAGATCTCCTCTCATTCTTCTAAATTCCAATGAATATAATCCCAGTCTACTCAATCTCTCCTCATAAGCCAACTCCCTCAACTCCAGAATCAACCTAGTGAACCTCCTCTGCATCCCTTCCAGTACACCCTTTCTCAAGTAAGGAAGCCAAACTGCACACAGTACTCCAGGTGTGGCCTCACCAGCACCCTGTACAGCTGCAACATAACCTCCCTGCTTTTAACCTCAATCCCTTTAGCAATGAAGGACAAAATTCCACTTGCCTTCCTAATTACATGTTGCACCTGCAGACCAACCTTTCATGATTCATGCACAAGGGTCTCTCTGCATAGCAGCATGCTGCAACTTTTTACGATTCAAGTAATAATCCTTTTTACTGTTACTTCTATCAAAATGGATGACTTCACATTTATCAACATTGTATTCCATCTGCCAGACCTTTCCCCATTCACTTAAAGTATCTATGTTCCTCTGCAAAGTTGCACAGTCCTTTGCACACTTTGCTGTGCCACATATCTTAGTGTCATCTGCAAACTTTGATACACTACATGTGATCCCCAACTCAAAATCATCGATGTAAATTGTGAATAATTGCGGTTCCAACACTGATCCCTGAGGGACACCACTAGTCACTGATTGCCAACCAGAAAAACACTCATTTTTCTCCATTCTTTGCTTCTTGTTAGTCAACTGATCCGCTATCAATGCTAATACTTTACCCCTAACACCACGAATCTTTATCTTATGCAGCAGCCTCACGTGCGGCACCTTGCTGAAGATCTTGTGGAAATCTAGGTACACTACATTTACTGGGTCCCCATTATCCACCATGCTCGTAAGGTCTCCATAGAATTCCAAAAGATTGGTTAAGCATGACCTGCCCTTCATGCTGCGTTTGACCAATGGGACAATTTCTATCGGGATGCCTTGCTATTTCTCCCTTGATAATAGATTCAAGCATCTTCCCCAATACAGAGGTTAAGCTAACCGGTCTATAATTCCCCATCATTTGTCTACTTCTCTTTTTAAACAGTGGTGTCACATTTGCTGTTTTCTCATCTGCTGAAACTGCCCCAGAATCCAGCAAATTTTAGAAAATTACCACCAGCGTGCTTGCTATTTCTCCTGCTAACTTTTTTTAGTTTTCTGGGATGCATTCCATCATGTCCTTTGCTCCATTGGCTTGCCCAACACTACCTCTTCCGTAATAATGATTATTTCCAAGTCCTTACCTATCTTCATCTCTTTGTCAATTACTGGCATGTTATTAGTGTCCTCCACCGCGAACACCGACACAAGATACCCATTCAGTGCCTCGGCTATTTCATCATATCCCATAATGAAATGCTCCTTCTCATCCTTTAAAGGACCAATGTTTACTTTAGCCACACTTCTTCATTTCTGTATTTATAGAAACACTTGCTGTTTATATTCTGTGCTAGTTTTTTTCTCATGTTCTATTTTACTTTTCTTCATAGCTTTTTGAAGTTTTCCCAATCTTCTAGTTTCATGCTGTTTTCAGCCACTCTGTGTGCCTTCTCTTTCAGTGGGATAGCTTCCCTTATTTCTTTAGATACCCATGTCAAATTACCCCTTTTCTTACAGTCCTTCCTTTTCACTGGAATATATTTTTGCTGAGCACTGTGAAAGTCCTCCACTGCTCGTCAACTGTCCCACCATAAAATCTTTGTGTTCTGTCTACTTCAGCCAAGTCCTTGCTCATTCTATTGTAGTCTCCCTTATTTAAGCACAGGGCACTGGGATTGGATTTTATCTTCACACTCTTCACCTGTATTCTAAATTCAACCATACTGTGGTCGCTCCATCCAAAAGGTTCCCTGACTATGAGAACATTAATTATTTCTGTCGCATTACACAGGACCAGATCTAGGATAGCTTGCTCCCTTGTCATTTCCATTACATACTGTTCAAGAAAACTATCGCAGATACACTCAGCAAACCCCTCCTTCAAGGCTACCCTGACTGAGCTGGTTCAACCAGTTTATATGTAGATTAAAATCCACCTTGATAATTGTCGTACCATTTTTATAGGCATTAGTTAGTTTTTGTTTATTGCCCATCCCAAAGTGATGTTATTATTTGGTGGCCTATAGACTACGCTTATCAGGGACCTTTCTCTTCCTAGAATTTTTAAATTTTCACCCAAATGGATTCAACCTTATTCTCCTTGATAAAAAAAATGACTGCAGATGCTGGAAACCAGATTCTGGATTAGTGGTGCTGGAAGAGCACAACAGTTCAGGCAGCATCTGAGGAACAGCAAAATCGGCATTTCGGGCCAAAGCCCTTCATCAGGAATAAAGGCAGAGAACCTGAAGCGTGGAGAGATAAGCAAGAGGAGGGTGGGGGTGGGGAGAAAGTAGCATAGAGTACAATGGGTGAGTGGGGGAGGGGATGAAGGTGATAGGTCAGGGAGGAGAGGGTGGAGTCGATAGTTGGAAAAGAAGATAGGTAGGTAGGACAAGTCCGGACAAGTCATGGTAAATTGCTGAGCTGGAAGTTTGGAACTAGGATGAGGTGGGGGAAGGGGAAATGAGGAAACTGTTGAAGACCACATTGATGCCCTGGGGTTGAAGTGTTCCAAGGCGGAAGATGAGGCGTTCTTCCTCTAGGCATCGGGTGGTGAGGGAGCAGCAGTGAAGGAGGCCCAGGACCTCCATGTCCTCGGCAGAGTGGGAGGGTGAGTTGAAATGTTGGGCCACGGGGCGGTGTGGTTGATTGGTGCGGGTGTCCCGGAGATGTTCCCTAAAGCGCTCTGCTAGGAGGCGCCCAGTCTCCCCAATGTAGAGGAGACCGCATTGGGAGCAACGGATACAATAAATGATATTAGTGGATGTGCAAGTAAAACTTTGATGGATGTGGAAGGCTCCTTTAGGACCTTGGATAGAGGTGAGGGAGGAGGTGTGGGCACAGGTTTTACAGTTCCTGCGGTGGCAGGGGAAAGTGCCAGGATGGGACCTATTTCATTCAGCACCGCCCTGATGTCGTCCTTGAATATTGGAGCTACACCACCTCCCTTACTTTCCTGTCTATCCTTCCGAATAGTCTAGTACCTTTAACACATCCACCTTGCATTTAGCATTCACTTAAGGTGCCTTTATGTTAGCTTTCTTACCCTCATGATTTCCAATATCTCTAATAATATCTCCTGTGTTATCCTTCCTTTTTACTTCTTTCATAGTCTGCCTTGAACTTAAACCCTCCTGCACACATGTTGCTTACCTTTTTATTTACCATCATACTTCCTTTAGGGTGTAGGTTTGGTCGCTGAGCTTTTGGTTTGATATCCAGACGTTTCATTACCTAGCTAGGTAACATCATCAGTGGCGACCTCCAAGTGAAGTGAAGCTGTTGTCTCCTGATTTCTATTTGTATCTTTCTCCTGGATGGGGTTCCTGGAGTTTGTGGTGATGTCATTTCCTGTTCGTTTTCTAAGGGGTTGATAGATGGTATCTGGATCTGTGTGTTTGTTTATGGCGTTGTGGTTGGAGTGCCAGGCCTCTAGGAATTCTCTGGCATGTCTTTGCTTAGCCTGTCCCAAGATAGATGTGTTGTCCCAGTCGAAATGGTGGTTTTTTCATCCGTGTGTAGGGCTACGAGGGAGAGAGGGTCGTGTCTTTTTGTGGCTAGCTGGTGTTCGTGTATCCTGGTGGCTAACTTTCTTCCTGTTTGTCCTACGTAGTGTTTGTGGCAGTCCTTGCATGGAATTTTGTAGATGACGTTGGTTTTGTCAATGGGTTGTACTGGGTCTTTTAAGTTTGTTAGTTTTTATTTGAGAGTGTTGGTGGGTTTGTGTGCCACTAGGATTCCGAGGGGTTTTAGTAGTCTGGCTGTTATTTCTGAAACTTCTTTGATGTATGGTAAGATGTTTAAGGGTTTCTGGCTGTGTTTGGCCTGCTTGTTGTGGTTTGTTCATACTTCCTGTCATTTTCCCTTTCCCATCCACTCGACTCGCTAGTTTAAAGTCCTAGTGACCACCCTATTTGCCTTTTTCGCGAGAACACTGGTTCCAGATTGGTTCAGGTGGAGACTGTCCCATCAGTACAGATCCCTCCTGTTCCAAAACTGATGCCAATGTCCCATGAAATGGAATCCCTCTTTCCCACACCACTCCCTTATCCACGTGTTTACCTCCCTAATTTTCCCTAGATATGCTATTGAAAAATTTGTTGGTAGCAGCGTAGGTAGTAAGGTTTTGGCTGAAAAGGCTTTGGAGAGTAGCAGCTCAGCAAAAAGGACAGGTAAGCTCAGGCAAAGTCATTTTAACTTTCCTTTTTAGTCTGACAGCAGTTGAGATGGTAGTCGCATCTTCCTCCTGCAGGATATCTTCTCAGGGAGACGTCCATCGTCCCTGATGACTATACCTGTGGGAAGTGCACCCAGCTCCAGCTCCTGAGAGACAGTGTTAGGGAGCTGGAGCTGGAGCTGGATGCACTCAGGATCATCCCAGATGATGAGCGCATCATTGATAAGAGTTTTAGTGAGATGGGCACACTTCAGGTGCAGGCAGAGAGTAACTGGATGACCACCCGAAAAGGCAAAGGCAGTAGGTAGAGAGTACAGGAATTCCCTGTGACCATTCCCCTTGAAAACAAGAATACCATTTTGGATACTGTGGGGGGAATGACAGTTGAGGAGAAATAAGCAGTAGCCAGGTTGGTGGCACTATCACTGGCTCTGGGGCACAGCGGGAAAGGGTAAAGGTAAAATAGGACCTTGGTAATATAGGAGCCTCTATAGTTAGGGGGACAGGCAGGAGATTCTGTGATGTAAACAGGAATCCAGGATGGTGTGTAACCTCCCAGGTGCCAGGGTCCAGGATGTCTCAAAGCGACTGCAGAATGTTCTCAAGGGGGAGGGTGAGCAGCAAGAAGTCATTGTGCATGTTGGCACAAATGATGTAGGTAGAAATATCATAATCAATCAGGCTGGCTTTCAGTGTGACTTCATGAAATGGAAATTGCAACTAATTTATTAGTTTTGTGAGGAAGACTCAACAAGACTAGATAAAGGGGAATTAGTAGATGTGTTATATTTGTACTTCAGAAAGCATTTGACAAGATTTCTCACAAAAAAAGTTAAGTCAAAATATCAGAACTTATGGTGTACAGGAAATATATTGGCATGAATAAAGAATTGGTTAATGGGAAGAAAACAGTAAGTGGGGATCAGGGTTTTTTTTCAGACTGACAACCTATGGCCAGTGAGGTTCCACAGGGATCAGTGTTTTGGAGGAAGGAAGCTAACGTAGTATAGTCAAGTTTGCAGATGACACTAACAAAGGGGAAATAAAATAATGAAGACAATGAAAACAGTTTGCAGAGAGATGTCACTATGTTAGGTAAATGGACAAAGAGTTGGCATATGAAGTGTGATAAGAACATAAGAATATAAGAAATAGGAGCAAGAGTAGGCCATCTGGCCCATTGAGCCTGCTCCACCACTCAATAAGATCATAATTATCTTTTTGTGAACATAGTTCCACTTACCCACCCACTCACCATATCCCTTAATTCCTTTACTGTTCAAAAATCTATCTTTGCCTTAAACACATTCAATGAATTGACACAATTGCTTCACTGGGCAGGGAATTCCACAGATTCACAACCCGTTGGGTGAAGAAGTTCCTCTTCAACTCAATTCTATATCTGCTCCCCTTATTTTCAGGCTTTGCCTCCTAGTTCTAGTTTCACCCGCTAGTGGAAACAGCCTCCCTGCTTCTGCCTTCATAATTTTGTATGTATCTATTAGATTCCTCCTCATTCTTCTAAATTTCAATGAGTATAGTCCCAATCTATTCAATCTCTCCTCATAAGCCAACCGTCTCAATTCCAGAATCAACCCAGTGAACCTCATGTGCACCCCCTCCAGTGCCAGTATATCCTTTCTCAAGTGAGGAGACCAAATCTGTACACAGTACTCCAGGTATGGCCTCACCAGTACCCTATATAGCTACAGCATACCTTCCTATTTTTAAACTCCATCCTTCCAGTAATGCAGGACAATATTCCATTTGTCTTCTTATTTCGTCGCTAAGCCTGCAGACTGACCTTTTGTGATTCATGAATAAGGACACCCAACTTCCTCTGCACAGCAGTGTGCGATAATTTTTCACTATTTAAATAGTCAATTTTGCTGTTATTCCTACCAAAACGAATGACGTCGCATTTACGAACATTGTATTCCATCTGTCAGATCTTTACACACTACTTAACCTATCTATATCCCTCTACAGACTTTCTTAATCCTCTGCACACTTTGCTCTACTATTTATTTTAGTGCCATCTTGACACAATTATTGGGAAAAGGCAGGAAAGTGGATGTGAGGAATGTTGGATCAGCCATGATCCTATTGAATACTGGAGCAGGCCAAGGGGCCAAACAGCCTCCTGTTTCTATTTCTTTTGGTCTTAAGATAGTAACCAACAAGAGGTGAGGCCATACTGGATTTGGTTCTGGGTAACGAATCAGGCCAGGTATTAGAACTAGAGGTAGGTGAGCACTTTGGGGACAGTGACCACAATTCGGTGATTTTTACTCTAGTGATGGAGAGGGATAAGTGTGTACTACAGGGCAAGAGTTATAGCTGGGGGCAGGGAAATTATGATGCGTTGAGGCATGACTTAGGATGTGTGGATTGGAAAAGTAGATTCTAAGGCAAGAGCGTAATTGATATGTGGAACTTGTTCAAGGAGCAACAATTGAGTGTCCTTGATAAGTACGTACCTATCAGGCAGGGAGGAAAGGGTCGTGTGAGGGAGCCGTGGTTTAATAAGGAGTTGGAATCCCTTGTTAAATGGAAGAGGGCGGCCTTTGTAAAGATGAGGCGTGAAGGTTCAATAGGGGCGATTGAGAGTTATAAGGTAGCCCGAAGGACCTGAAGAGAGAGCTAAGAGCAGCAAGGAGGGGACATGAAAGGTCCTTAGTTGGTAGGATTAGGGAAAACCCTAAGGCTTTCTATAGGTATGTTAGGAATAAAAGAATGACTAGGGAAGGAATAGGTCCAATCAAGGATAGTAATGGGAAGTTGCGTGTGGAGGCTGAAGAGATTGGGGAGGCACTGAATGAATACTTTTCGTCAGTATTCACTCAGGAACAGGACATTGTTGTCGATATGAATACTGAGGCACGAATAAGTAGAATGGATGGCTTTGAGATATGTAGAGAAGAGGTGTTGGAAATTCTGGCAAGGGTGAAAATAGATAAGTCCCCTGGGCCTGATGGCATTTATCCTAGGATTCTCTGGGAAGCAAGGGAGGAGATTGCAGAGCCATTGGCATTGATTTTTGTGTCCTCTTTGTCTACAGGAGTAGTGCCAGAGGACTGGAGGCTAGCAAACGTGGTTCCCTTGTTCAAGAAGGGGAGTAGGGATAATCCTAGTAACTATAGGCCAGTGAGTCTCACTTCTGTTGTGGGCAAAGTCTTAGAGAGAATTGTAAGGGATAGGATTTATGCACATCTGGATAAGAATGATGTGATCAAGGATAGTCAGCACGGTTTTGTGAAGGGCAGGTCGTGCCTCACAAACCTTATTGAATTCTTTGAGAAGGTGACCAAGGAGGTAGATGAGGGGAAAGCGGTAGATGTGGTATATATGGATTTTAGTAAGGCATTTGATAAGGTCCCCCATGGTAGGCTACTGCAGAAAATACAGAGATATGGCATTGAGGGTGAGTTGGAGGTTTGGATTAGGAATTGGCTGGCTGGAAGAAGACAGAGGGTAGTAGTTGATGGCAAAGGTTCATCTTGGTGTGCCGTCACTAGCGGTGTTCCGCAAGGATCTGTTTTGGGACCATTGCTGTTTGTCATTTTTATAAATGACCTGGAGGAAGGGTTAGAAGGTTGGGTGAGCAAGTTTGCGGATGATACGAAAGTCGGAGGAGTTGTAGACAGTGAGGAAGGATGTGTCAGGTTACAGCGGGATATAGAGAAGCTGCAGAGCTGGGCAGAAAGGTGGCAAATGGAGTTCAATGTAGCTAAGTGTGAGGTGATTCACTTTGGTAAGAGTAATAAAAAGATGGATTACTGGGCTAATGGTAGACTACTTGGTAGTGTGGAAGAGCAGAGGGATCTTGGTGTCCATGTACACAGATCTCTGAAAGTTGCCACCCAGGTAAATAGTGCAGTGAAGAAGGCATATGGCGTACTGGCTTTTATAGGTAGAGGAATTGAGTTCCGGAGTCCTGAGGTCATGCTGCAGTTGTATAAGACTCTGGTGCGGCCGCATCTGGAATATTGTGTGCAGTTTTGGTCGCCATACTATAGGAAGGATGTGGAGGCACTGGAACGGGTGCAGAGGAAGTTTACCAGGATGTTGCCTGGTATGGTAGGAAGATCCTATGAGGAAAGGCTGAGGCACTTGGGGTTGTTTTCATTGGAGAAAAGAAGGTTTAGGGGTGACTTGATAGAGGTGTACAAGATGATTAGGGGGTTAGATAGGGTTGACAGTGAGAACCTTTTTCCACGTATGGAGTCAGCTATTACAAGGGGGCATAGCTTTAAATTAAGGGGGGGTAGATATAGGACTGATGTTAGGGGTAGGTTCTTCACTCAGCGAGTCGTAAGTTCATGGAATGCCCTGCCAGTAGCAGTGGTGGACTCTCCCTCTTTATGGGTATTTAAGCGGGCATTGGATAGGTATATGGAGGATAGTGGGCTAGTGTAGGTTAGGTGGGGTTTGATCGGCGCAACATCGAGGGCCGAAGGGCCTGTACTGCGCTGTATTCTTCTATGTTCTATGTTCTATAAGATCTTATAAAGAACAAAGAACAAAGAGAATTTACAGCCCAGGAACAAACTCTTCGGCCCTCCAAACCTGAGCCGATCCAAATGTACTGTCTAAATCAGTCGGTCAATCCCTAACCATCTGTATCCCTCTGCTCCCCACCTGCTCATGCATCTGTCCAGACGCATCTTAAATGAATCTACCATGCCTGTCTCTACCACCTCTGCTGGCAACGCATTCCAGACGCCCACCACCCTCTGTGTGAAGTACTTACTGCTTGTATCCCCCTTAAACTTTCCACCTCTCACCTTGAAAGCATGACCTCTCGTTATTGAATCCTTCACCCTGGGAAAAAGCTAGTCTCTATCAACCCTGTCTATACCTTTCATGATTTTATAAACCTCAATCAGATCCCCCCTCAATCTCTTTTTTCTAGTGAAAATAAACATAACCTACTCAACCTCGCTTCATAGCTAGCACCTTCCATGCCAGGCAACATCCTCGTAAACCTTCTCTGCACTCTCTCCAAAGTGTCCACATCCTTTTGGTAATGTAGCTCCCAGAACTGTACACAGTATTCTAAATGCGGCCGAACCAATGTCTTGTGCAATTTTAACACGACTTACCAGCTCTTATACTCAATACCCCGTTCCAATGAAGGCAAGCAATCGATATACCTTCTTGACCACTCTATCCACCTGTGCAGCAACCTTCAGGGTACAATGGACCTGCACTCCCAGATCTCTCTCTGCCCATCAACTTTTCCCAAGGCTCTTCCCTTCATTGTATAATTCGCTCTAGAATTAGTCTTGCCTAAATGCATCACCTCACATTTTTCTGGATTGAAATCCCATCTGCCACTTTTCTGTCCAACTCTCCAGTCTGTCTATATCCTCCGCTATTCTTTGACAGTCCCTTATGCTTTTTGCTACTCCACCAATCTTCATGTCATCTGCAAATTTGCTGATCATACCAACAGTGCCCTCTTCCAGATCATTTATGTATGTTACAAACAACAGTGGCCCCACCACTGAGCCCTGCGGAACACCACTGGTCACCTTTCTCCTTTTCAAGAAACTCCCATCAACTACTATTCTCTGTCTCCTGTTGCTCAACCAGTTCTTTATCCACCTAGCTAGAATACCCTGCACACCATTAATCTACAATGGGGAACCTTATCAAACGCCTTACTAAAGTCCATGGAAACGACATCAACAGCCCTTCCTTCATCTATCAACTTGGTCACTTCCTCGAAGAACTCTATTAAATTGGTAAGGCACGATCTCCCCCACACAAAACCATGTTGCCTATCACTAAGCCCATTCTTTTCTAAATATAATTAGATTCAATCCCTCAGTACCCTCTCCAACAACTTTCCCACTACCGACGTCAGGCTCACTGGTCTGTAGTTACCCAGAATATCCCTACTACCCTTCTTGTGCAGGGGGACAACATGAGCAACTTTCCAGTCCTCTGGCACCTCACCTGTGTTTAAGGATGCCACAAACATATCAGTCAGGGCCCCAGCTATTTCCTCTCTCACCTCCCTCAGCAACCTGGGATAGTTCCCATTCGGTCCTGGGGATTTGTCCACCTAAATAACCACTAGCCTACCAAAACACATCTTCCCTACTCATGCCAACATGATCCAGACTAATCAAACTTCTATCTCTAATCTCAAGAGTCATCATATTCCTCTCCTCAGTGAACACTGATGCAAAGTAATCATTCAGAATCTCACCCATTCTCTCAGGTTCGACACACAACCTTCCTTCATTATCCTTTCGTGAACCAATCCTTTCTCTAGTTGCCCACTTGCAACTATATAAGAATAAAATGCTTTGGGATTCTCCTTAATTCTGCTGGCTACAGCTATTTCATGACCCCTTTTAGCCCGCTTGATTCCTTGTTTAAGACTTGTCCTACTCTTCCGATATTCCTCCAGGGCCTGTTCTGTTCTTAGTTTCCCTTTTCCTCTTGGCTAGTCGTACAATTTCTCCTGTTATCCACGGTTCACGAATCTTGCCCTTCCTATCCTTTGAATTCAGTGGGACATGCCTATCCTGCACTATCTTTAGCCTATCTTTGAAAGCCTCCCATATATCAAATGTGGACTTCCCTTCAAATAGCTGTGTCCAATCCACATTTCCAAGCTCCTGCCTAATTTTGATACAATTGGCCTTGGCCCAGTTTAGTACTCTTCCCTTAGGATGACTCTCATCTTTATCTATGAGTATTCTAAAACTTACAGAATTGTGGTCACTGTTCCCAAAGAAATCCCCATCGCAACTTCTACCACCTGTCCTGGCTTGTTTCCCAGTACCAGGTGCAATATGGCTCCTTCCCTCATCGGACTATTGACATACTGCTCTAGAAAATTCTCCTGGATGCTTCTTACAAATTCTACCCCATCCAGACCTCTGACGCTAAGTGTATCCCAGTCAATGTTGGGAAAATTAAAATCTCCCATCACCACTACCCTGTTGCCTCTACATCTTTCCATAATCTGTTTACTTATCTTCTTCTACCTCATGCTCACTGTTGGGAGGCCTGTAATACAGCCCCAACAATGTAACTGCACCCTTCTTATTTCTCAGCTCCACCCATAATGCCTCACTACATGGGATAGAGGGAAATTTGGCCAATTGGATAGAAAACTGGCTAACTGGTCGAAGTCAGAGAGTGGTGGTAGATGGTAAATATTCAGCCTGGAGCCCGGTTACAAGTGGAGTTCCGCAGGGATCAGTTCTGGGTCCTCTGCTGTTTGTAATTTTTATTAATGACTTAGATGAGGGAGTCGAAGGGTGGGTCAGTAAATTTGCAGATGATACGAAGATAGGTGGAGTTGTGGACAGTGAGGAGGGCATTTGTCGTTTGCAAAGGGACTTAGATATGTTGCAGAGCTGGGCTGAGGAGTGGCAGATGGAGTTCAACCCTGCCAAGTGTGAGGTTGTCCATTTTGGAAGAACAAATAAGAATGCGGAATACAGGGTTAATGGTAGGGTTCTTAGTCAGGTGGAGGAACAGAGGGATCTTGGGGTCTATGTACATAGATCTTTGAAAGTTGCCACTCAGGTGGATAGAGTTTGTAAGAAGGCCTATGGAGTATTATCGTTCATTAGCAGAGGGATTGAATTCAAGAGTCGTGAAGTGATGTAGCAGCTGTACAGGACTTTGGTTAGGCCACAGTTGGAGTACTGTGTGCAGTTCTGGTCGCCTCACTTTAGGAAAGATGTGGAAGCTTTGGAGAGGGTGCAGAGGAGATTTACCAGGATGTTGCCTGGAATGGAGAATAGGTCGTATGAAAATAGGTTGAGAGTTCTCGGCCTTTTCTCGTTGGAACGGCGAAGGATGAGGGGTGACTTGATAGAGGTTTATAAGATGATCAGAGGAATAGATAGAGTAGACAGTCAGAAACTTTTTCCCCGGGTACAACAGAGTGTTACAAGGGGGCATAAATTTAAGGTGAAGGGTGGAAGGTATAGGGGAGATGTCAGGGGTGCGTTCTTTACCCAGAGAGTGGTGGGGGCATGGAATGCGCTGCCCATGGGAGTGGTAGAGTCAGAATCATTGGCGACCTTTAAGCAGCATTTGGATAGGTACATGGATGGGTGCTTAATCTAGGTTAGAAGTTCGGCACAACATCGTGGGCCGAAGGGCCTGTTCTGTGCTGTATTGTTCTATGTTCTATGTACCCACGACCTCTATACTGTCCTCCTTTAGCACAGCCGTGATATTGTCCCTGATCAGCAATGCAACTCCACCCCCCTCTTTTACTTCCCTTCCTGTCCTGTCTGAAGTGTTTATATCCTGGAACATTTAGTTGCCGATCATCATGCCCTTCCTTCAACCAAGTCTCTGTGATTGCAATAATGTCATACTCCCAGGCACCAATCCAAGCCCTAAGTTCATCTGCCTTACACATTAAACTCCTTGCCTTTAAAGTAGATGCATTTCAGGCCACCAGTTCTTTTGCGCTCACCTGCTCTCTGCCTATTCTTTCCTTTATTAATGCTATCTTCATAATTCTTACAGTCTCCAGTCTCCACCTCGCTGCCTACTTATTTATTCTTCTGTCTTTTGGTCACCCATTCACTGTCTCTGTTAGCAATTCTAACCTGCAGTGTGACCAGTTTACTAAGCGTGTTATCCACGACCACCTCAGCATTGCGGATGCTCCACAGTGAGTCCATCCGCAGCTCCAGAGCCGTTGTGCGGTCAAACAACAGCTGCAGCTGGACACACTTCTTGCAAGTGTAAGAGTCAGGAACATCAGCCGCATTCCTAAGGTCCCACATCAAGCAAGAGACACATGCCACAGGTCTGAGGTCCACTGCCATTGTAAGCTTAGCATTATATGAACTAACTATAATCAAACAATGCACTTAAATATATCAAAAAGAAAGAAATAAAAGCCTTACCTTACAGAGTCTTTTTCTTCCGGTTAGAGGAAGGGGCGGGAGGGAGATACGACATGTGTAGTATCTCGGGTTTAGCCACTGCCCAAATATAAATTAAGCCCTTACCCTCCAGGCATCCGTTGCTTCACCTCACCTTCTCTCGTCGTCACTCTATCAAAATGGAGGTTATTCTCAGGTTCAAACAACACTCGTCAGTCTTTTGTCAGAGTACTCATGGCCTGCTACTATTGTTAAACAACTTATTCGGAGGTAATCTGTTCTCAACAGCCCTCACTGCCTTCTCCCTTTCTCAAATACAACCACTTTACTCATCTGTTTTCATCCAAGGTTTTGGTGGAAGTGCCCAAACTCAAACTGAAGAAAACCCTAATTTCCCAATGATGCGTGTTTCCTCTAAGCTTAAAAAAAAGCCAGAACCTTTTATAATTGAACCGTGTTTAAATTATTCTGTTTACTTTGTTTGGTCAGAACTGGACTCCAGCAATTCAAGAAGGCAGCTTGTCACTGACTTTTCAAAGTCAACTAGGGATGGCCTGGCCAATGATGCCCGGCCAGTGATGCCAACAATCCATGATTGAACAAAATAAAACTCTTCAATATAAACAAAAACCCATCAATCCTTGAGACTGCAAGTTTCAAATCATTTTTTAAAAAACCATGACTACAGAAACACCTACAAGACAATGATTAAAACTCTTCAGACATACAGAAAAAAACATATGCCACCAATTCAAAATTCAAAATCCAAGCTTACAAATCAACGTTATTAAACTATATATATAAATCACAAACCTTACAACACACCTTCCTCCAAAGATAAATCAACATGTCGCTTTAAGAGGCAGTTTCATTATTCTTCAAACAATATTTTAACACTATTTCTGTTTCACACTAATAGTGGTAACAAGTTGATATTAAATACATAATAAATTACACAACCATATTTAACACAAAGTTTTGGATACCATATCAATGTCCTGTGTATGTGCTCTTGAGAGAGCATTCACAATAACAATTTTTCATTCTGAGCACATCTTTCAATTTATACATTTTATGAATTAAGTTCCGTCAAAATAATTAAGTTCTTGTTCCAAAAATCTTTCTTAAAAAAATCAGAGGATCATGTTCCATCAAATAATAGTTTCTTCCATGTTAGTGCTGATATATATTTTAAACACTACATTGGACAAAAAGCAGAAAACTAGCCAGCAGCATAAATGAACATCAACTAGCCACAAAATGACATGACCCTCTCTCACTAATATCCATGAATACAGAATAAAGAAGGACACCACTTCGACTGGGACAACACATCCATCCTAGGACAAGCCGAACAGAGACACGCACAAGATTTCCTAGAAGCTTGGCATTCCAACCGGAACTCTATCAACAAACACATTGATTTTGACCCCATTTACCAACCCATAAGAAAAAGCAACCGGAAATGACATCACCATAGGACATGATGTCATCACAGGAAATGACACCACCAACCCAAGGAAACCAAAACATATAAATAGAAAGCAAGGAACACCTGCAGTGCTTCATCTGGAGGCTCACTGAAGATGTTACCTAGTATGGTGACGAAACGTCTGAAAATGAACCTTCCAGCTCAGGGAGCAAACCTACATCCAGAATCCCAGACTGAACTACAAATGTCTTCGATACAGGTTCTTAAATGCAGGAGAGATTTCAGAGAGAAACGTCAGCCAGGGGTCATCTGCTGAAGCATGGAACTGTTCTCTGGACTGCAGCAGCTTCAGACTGCCTGTTACCAACAGTTTCTTTGCTACAACTAAATCTAGCTAGAAAAAACCTGAACTGGGTGAACTGGCCACTCTCCCGCCTTTGCTAAAGTAGACATTTCTAGACATTTTGTCACCTCTAGCTTTCTGATCTGGCTTGAAGAAAACACATAGGACAAAACAACCTTTTTAAAAGGACACAGTTACATTTTACCAGGAGGGTCAGTTACATCAGTTGGCTGGATGGCTGGTTTGTGATGCAGGGTGATGCCAATAATGTGCGTTAAATTTCCACAATGGTTGAGGTTACAAAGAAGGACTCAACCTTTCCCCTGTCATGAGGTGTGGTAACCCTTAGGTTACACTCCCCATCAGTTGTCTCTCTCTAATGATGGTGTACAACTATGTAACTTTAGCTTTCTTTAAAATGGAAAATAGCAAGAAATGAAATCCCCAGTCCTAATAATTAGAACATTCTTGATGACAGCTTTAATCATGGTCTTCAGGGTTTGCTCCTGTCTTTCCAAAATACATTGAGTTTGTGGGTCTTAAACCAAAAATGTAAATTTTATATTTCCCGAATAGTTGGTATTTCTTTGAACATTTGCAATATTAAATTTGATCCTTGTTCTGATTGTACCTTTTTGATAAACTTGGAATTGTAAAAAACTGATCTCTCTTTCTCACTATCACTTTTGCAGTAATCTTTCCTAAAGGCAGCTTCAGAGCAACTTGTAAACTTTCACTATTTTCCTGAAATTGATCAATCACCTGATAGTGGTCTTCATTTCCTCATTCATATTTTATTCTACAGTTAATAATACTCAGGAATTATTCTTGATTCAGTTTCTGAGAAGGTAGTTTGTTATAACTTTTTCAAATTGAATTTACTTGTACATTTCCATTAAAGTTGATAGGCTATTTTTTAAAAATATCACTGATGGATGTCTTTGGCTGGGCCAACAGTTATTGCCTGGTCCTAGTTATCCCTGGAGAAAGTAGTGGTGAGTTGCCTTCTTGAAGGTCTGCGCCACATTTACTTTAGCTTAATCCTTTTTAGTTGAATTTTCAAAATTCAAAATGTTGGGTAATCACTTTGTCTAACATCTCTATAACTTGAATTGAATGGTGACTTCCATTTCTAGTCTGGAAAATCTGATAGCCTGTTTCTGAGGCTTTCATACACCTGAGCTTAACCATTCTCAGCTTCAAGTAACCTGTTCAAGGTTTAATCTAAATATTTCTGGTCTCGCGCTATTATTAAATGCCTTAGTCTGAAGGCATTTTTTGAATTTTTCATGAGATATGAGTATCGTTGGCTGGCCCAGCATTTATTGCCCATCCTTAATTGTTCTTAAACTGATTGGCTTGCTCGACCATTTCAGAGGGTAGTTAATAGCTGAAGTCACATGTAGACCAGACCAGGTAAGGATGGCAGATTTCCTTCCCTAACATACTTTTAGGAACCAAATGGGTCTTTATGACAATTAACAAAGGCAACATGGCAACTAACTGACTAGCCTCATAGCTCGAAATTTTTAATCGAGTTAAGACTTCATCCCCATGTCTCCAGAACATTAGCCTGAGTTTAACCTGAATCACTGGTCCAGTGACATTACTGTCTCTCCAGATTCTATCGTTAACAAATCTAACTGCTTCTCCTTTTCTTATGAGTAACTGCTCATAAGAAAAGGAGTATCTAACTGCTTTGTATACACATCTTCAATGACAGCTGCAGTACTGCCTCAAACTGAAAGAAATCATGGTTGTTCAAACTATGGTTTAAGCTAAGAGAGACCAAATCCACTAACTGAAATCTGTTTAGTGTACTACTCTGTTTACCTTGCTCTGATGTAAACTCTTCCAATGTAACCAAAACTCATTAGCCCTTGAGACTGTCCTCACTCCTACGCCCCCCTCAAATTGTGTTAAAAGGAATCAGCATGGAGACAGAAATGTTTACAAGGTTATCTTAAACCCTTTCAGGTGACAAAAAAAAAACACATCACCAGTTCAAAAATCCAAATTTAAAAATAAGCTACATTAAAATATAGAGAAAACATATACTCAACACCACAATAGCAATTTATCAAGGTGATGGTGTCACAAGAGGACAATAAGGAAGATTTTACAGATAAAGAATAGTATGGTGGGGCTATATTTAGCATGGCATGAACCCACAATCACTGTTGAGTCCACCTCTAGGGGGACAGATCTTGGCTATCAGTTTCACCATCATTGAGTCATAGAGATGTACAGAACAGAAACAGACCTTTGGTCCAATTTGTCCATGCCAATCAGATATCCCAAACCAATCTAGTCCCACCTGCCAGCACCCGGCCCATATTCCTCTAAACTCTTCCCATTCATATGCCCATCCAGATGCATTTTAAATGTTGTAATTGTACTGCCCTCCATCATTTCCTGTGGCAGCTCATTCCATACACGTACCACCCTCTGTGTAAAACAGTTGCCCCTTTGGTCTCTTTTACATCTTTCCCCTCTCACCCTAAACCTATGCCCTCTAGTTCTAGACTTCTCCACCTAGCAAAAAGACTGTCTATTTTTCCTATCCATGCCCCTCATGATTTTGTAAACCTCTATATGGTCATGCCTCAACCTCCGACAGTCCAGGGAAAACAGCCCCAGCCCATTCAACCTCTCCCTGTAGCTCAAATTCTTCAACCCTGGCAACATCCTTGGAAATCTTTTCTGAACCCTTCAAGATTCACAACATCTTTCCGATAGGAAGGAGACCAGAATTGCACACAATATTCCAACAGTGGCCTAACCAATGTCCTGTACAGCCACAACATGACCTCCCAAATCCTGTACCAATAAAGGAAAGCATATCAAATGTTGCCTTCACTGTCCTATCTACCTGCGATTCAATGTCTCTTTGTTCAGCAACACTCCCTTGGACCTTATCATTAAGTGTATAAGTCCTGCTAAGATTTCCTTACCCAAAAAGCAGTACCTCGCATTTATCTGAATTAAACTCCATCTGCCACTTCTCAGCCCATTGGCCCATCTGATCAAGATCCCGTTACCTTCTTTGCTGTCCACTACACCTCCAGTTTTGGTGTTATCTGCAAACTTACTAATTATGCTTCTTAAGCTCACATCCAAATCGTTTATATAAATGATGAAAAGTAGTGGACCCAACACTGACTCTTGAGGCACTCCACTGGTCACAGACCTCCAGTCTGAAAAACAAACCCTCCACACCCACCCTCTGTCTTCTACCTTTGAGCCATCTTGATAAATTGTTATGATCTCTCTACCTTAATTAAATTGTACAGTTCTGGATTACTTAATACTTTGTGTAGAACCTCAGCATGTGACTCTTATACCTATTGTGCTATTCCAGTCATTTGGTTTGTCTCCAGCACCACCTTATTTTTAATGTTTTGTAATTATCTCTCTGCCTCATTTAATCAGAATATAGGGCATCCCTTCACTTGCTGTTCAGCTGTTTACACTTTACTTACACCATTTAATACTTTTGATCACCTGCAGAGATTTATTATTCAACACTCCACTGCTCTTGATTTCTCTGCCAATCAATTTGTGTCTGTGTGCTTCTCTCTCACTTTGCGTGGTGAAGGGGCAGTGCTCCAAAAGTTTGTGATTTCAAATAAACCTGTTGGACTATAACCTGGTGTCATGTGACTTCTGACTTTGTCCATCCCAGTCCAATTCTGGCACCTCCACAACTTAAAAATATTTGAAGATTCTGCATCCACTGTCTTTTGATGAAGGGAATTCCAAAGAATTTGACCCTCTGAGAGAAACAATATCTCTTCATTGAATGGCTTCCAAAATATTAATTTTCTTTTTAAGTACAGTGACCAGTACGGTACACAGTACTTCAATAAAAATCTTTTAAAATTAGAATCTGTACAGTGTGGAAACAGGCCCTTTGGCCCAACAAGTCCACACCAACCCTCTGAAGAGTAACCCACTCAGCCCCAATCTCCTACCCTCTTATCATATATTTACCCCTGACTAATGCACCTATCCTACATATCTTTGGATTGTGGGAGGAAACCCCAGCAGACACGGAGAGAATGTGCAAACTCCACACAGACAGTTGTGCAAAGCTAGAATCGAACCTGAGTGTCTAGCGCTGTGAGGCAGCAGTGCTAACCACTGAGCCTCCCTGCCACCTGTGTCTAAAACATAACGTTCTGTTAGCTTTCCTGACTACTTGCTTTGCCTGCAAAATGACCTTCTGTGATCATTCATGAAGACATCCAAATCTTTGCATCTCAGCAACTCTGCAATCTCTTATCATTTTGATAATATCCTTTATTTATTCTCACTGCCAAAATTAATAATTTCACAATTGCCCACATTGTACTCCATTTGCCCAGAACTTTGTCCATCCATTTAATCTATTTAAATCCCTTTGGAAGCTCCATTCATCCTCCGCAGAACTCAATTTCTTACTGATCTTTATGCCTTAAGCAAACTCAGCTACTATACCTTCATTCCCTTCATCCGAATCATTTCTATATATTGTAAGGAGTTGAGGCCCCAGTACTGATCCCTGTGGCGTGCCACATGTGACATCCTGATTGAAAATATCCAGTTACTCCTACTGTCCACTTCCTGTTTGCCATCTAATCTTTTACATCTTTTATCTTTCGCAATAATCCCTGATGGGGCACCTTACCAAATGCATTCTGAAAATCTAAGTACAGTACATCTACTCATTGACATTATTTATAACACGTTAATTCTTCAGAGAACTCCTATAAGGTACTTTAACATGACTTTCCTTTAACAAAACTATGTTGGCTTTGACTGATTATTTGAGTTTTTTTGTACAAGACATTGGTTTGGCCGCATTTAGAATACAGTATACAGTTCTGGTCGTCACATTACCAAAATGATGTGGACGCTTTGGAGAGGGTGCAGAGGAGGTTTACGAGGATGTTGCCTGGTATGGAAGGTGCTAGCTATGAAGAAAGGTTGCGTAAGTTAAGTTTATTTTCACTAGAAAAAAGGAGATTGAGGGGGGATCTGATTGAGGTTTACAAAATCATGAACGATGTAGACAGGGTGGATGGAGACAAGCTTTTTCCCAGGGTGAAGGATTCAATAATGAGAGGTTATGCTTTTAAGGTGAGAGGTGAAAAGTTTAAGGGGGATACATGCGGCAAGTACTTCACACGGAGGGTGGTGGGCATTTGGAACGCATTACCAGCAGAGGCGGTAGAGGCAGGCACGGTAGATTCATTTAAGATATGTCTGTACAGATGCATGAGTAGGTGGGGAGCAGAGGGATACAAATGCTTAGCAATTGACCGTCAGGTTTAGGCAGTACATTTAGATCGGCTCAGGCTTGGAGGGCCGAAGGGCCGGTTCCTGAGCTGTAAATTTTCTTTGTTCTTTGATCTTATCTATAAGCATCTTTTTATAGCATCTTTGATAATACTTTCTAACAACTTCCCTATAACAGATGTTAAACTAACTGGCCTATAGTTTATTGCCTTCTGCTTCACTCACTTTCCATTAAGGAGTTGCATTAGCCATTTTCCAATGTAAAGCCACTTTACTGTGCAGAGTGCATTGTAAGGGGATTGGAGAAGTGCCATGGGGGTTTCTGAGACACTGGTAATTGTTGGATTAGTATGTTACTAACAAATGGATAAATGAGGGCCGATGAATGTAATATCCTGAGATTTTCAGAAGGCTTGTATGAGATGCCCAAAAGGAGGATGAGTTGAAAAAAAAACTAAAGTACATGGGAGGGGATGTAACATAGTTAGTGGATTAATGATGAGTTACCAGACAGAACAGAGTGCAGGAATAAATGGCACATTCTTGCATTGACAGACTGGCTGGTGAAGTACTGCACAGATGTGTACCTGGCCCTACCTATTCACCATAGATATTGATGATTTGGACCGTCCTTGTCTCAGAGGGTTGAAAACACTCACTTATATAGCTCTTTTCCCAGAAACCTCTTGTCTCCAAGGTGCTGCCACTGCCGATACTCGAGGTAAGCTGTTAAAGTTTTAAATCAGTGACTCACCTTTGCCGACAGGCCCCTAGTCCAAACTCACAGTCTTTCTCTTGCAGGCAACTGAACGTTAGCTTTTGTTGAAAGAGGGTTTGAGTACAGGAACAGTGAAGTCTTGCTTTAATTATATAAGAGCTTGGTTAGACTGCCCCTGGAATATCGTAGGCAATCCTGGTCTCCTTATCTCAGGAAAGATATTATTGTCATAGAGGGAGAGCAATGGATATTCATCAGATTGGTTCCCAAAATGGCAGGACTGAGAGATTGGACAACGGGACCTGTATTCTTTGGAGTTTCAAAGAATAAGAGGTGATTGTATTAAAACTTACAAAATATTTAAGGGAATAGACAGGCTTGATGCAGATGAGGTATTGTCCCTGTTGAGAAGTCTACAACTAGGGGATACAATTCAAAGGTGAGGCGATGCCACTCAGGTTTACGATGAGGGCTAATATTTTCACTCAGTGGATTGTGAACCTTTGGAATTCTCAACCGCAGAGGTTTGTGGGAGCACAGTGTTTGGGTATGTTTAAGGCAGAGATTGATAGGTTTCTGATGACCAATGGTATTTCGGGTAAGGGTGAATAAAAGGCAGCAAAATGTTGATCAACCATGATCATATTGAATTGTGGAGTAGGTTTGATGGACTGAATAGCATTCTCCTGTTCTTATGTTCCTATGTTGCAGTGTTCCTAAGATTTCCATAAGTAGAGTAGGTGGCATAATGATAATATTAAACGATTAATCCAGAGGTGTAGGCTTGATGCCCTTAGGATATGGATACAAATCTAATCGTGGCAACTAATGGAAATTAGATTTAAATAACAAAAATAGATTTGACTTCTAGCCTCAGTAGTAATGACCGTGTACCAATAGCCATGAAAGAAATGGATCACTGTTCCTTTAGGGAAGAAAATCTATCCTAATGTCGTTTGGCCTACAGGTGACTCCAGACCTACAGCAATGCCATTGACTTTGAATTGCCCCTTGCAATGGCTGAGCAAGCCATTCATATAACATAGAACATTACAACGCAGCACAGGCCCTTCAGCCCTCGATGTTGCGCTGACCTGTCATACTAATCTGAAGCCCATCTAACGTCCACTATTCCATGTATGTCCATATGCTTGTCCAATGACGACTTAAATATACTTAAAGTTGGCGTATCTACTACCGTTGCAGGCAAAGCATTCCATACCCTTACTACTCGTTCAGGAAAGAAACTACCTCTGACATCTGTCCTATATCTATCACCCCAAAATTTAAATCTACGCCCTCTCGTGCTCGCTGTCCCCATCCTTGGAAAAAGGCTCTCCCTGTCCACCCTATCTAACCCTCTGATTATCTTCTATGTCTCTATTAAGTCACCTCTCAACCTTCTCTCCAACGAAAACAGCCTCAAGTCCCTCAGCCTTTCCACATAAGACCTTCCCTCCATACCAGGCAACATCCTAGTAAATCTCCTCTGCACCCTTTCCAAAGCTTCCACATCCTTCTTATAATGCGGTGACCAGAACTCTATGCATTACTCCAAGTGCGGCCACACTAGAGTTTTGTACAGCTGCAGCATGACCTTCTGGTTCTGAAACTCAATCCCTCTATTAATAAAAGCTAAAACACTGTATGCCTTCTTAACAACCCTGTCAACCTGGGTGGCAACTTTCAAGGAACTGTGTACATGCACATTGAGATCTCTCTGCTCATCTACACTACCAACAATCTTACTATTAGTCCAGTACTTTGCATTCCGGTTACTTCGACCAAAGTGAACCACCTCACACTTGTCTGCATTAAACTCCATTTGCCACCTCTCAGCCCAGCTCTGCAGCTTATCTATGTCTCTGTAACCTACAACATCCTTCGTCACTATCCACGACTCCACCGACCTTAGTGTTGTCTGCAAATTTACTAACGGACCCTTCTACGTCCTCATCCAGGTCATTTATAAAGATAAAAGTGGACCCAACACTGACTCTAGCGATACACCACTAGTACTTGGACTCCAGGATGGATCTTCCCCATCAACCACCACCCTCTGTCTTCTTTCAGCAAGCCAATTACTGATCCAAACTGCTATATCTCCCACAATTCCATTCCTCCACATTTTGTACAATAGCCTACTGTGGGGACCTTATCAAATGCCTTGCTGAAATCCATATACACCACATCAACCAGTTTACTCTCATCTACCTGTTTGGTCACCTTCTCAAAGAACTCAATAAGGTTCGTGAGGCACAACCTACCCTTCACAAAACCGTGCTGACTATCCCTAATCAAATTATTCTTTTCGAGATGATTATAAATCCTATCTCTTATAACCTTTTCCAACACTTTACCAACAACTGAAGTAAGGCTCACTGATCTATAATTACCAGGTTGTCTCCACTCCCCTTCTTGAACAGGGGAACCACATTTGCTATCCTCCAGTCTTCTGGCACTATTTCTGTAGACAATGATGATTTAAAGATCAATGCCAAAGGCTCAGCAATCTCCTCTCGGCAAGATCCTAGGATAAGTCCTATCCGGCCCAAGGGATTTATTTATTTTCACACTTGGCAGGATTTCTAATACCTCCTCCTTGTGCACCTCAATCCCACCTAGTTTAGTAGCCTGTATCTCAGTATTCTCCTCGACAACACTGTTGTTTTCTGGAGTGAATACTGTCGAAAAATATTCATTTAGTGCTTCCCCGATCTCCTCTGAATCCACACGCAACTTTCCACTACTATCCTTGATTGGCCCTAATCTTACTCTTGTCATTCTTTTATTCCTTAAATACCTATAGAAAGCCTTAGGGTTTACCCTGATCCTATCCACCAACAACTTCTCATGTCTCCTCCTGGTTCTTCTGAGCTCTCTCTTTAGGTCTTTCCTGGCTACCTTGTAACCCTCAAGCGCCCTAACTGAGCCTTCACATCTCATCCTAACATAAGCCTTCTTCTTCCTCTTGACCAGAGATTCCACTTCCTTCATAAACCACGGCTCCCGCGCTCTACAGCTTCCTCCCTGCCTGACAGGTACATATTTATCTAGGACACTCAGGAGCTTTTCCTTGAATAAGCTCCACATTTCTAATGCGCCATTCCCATGCTTCATAAATCTTGCCTAATTGCATCATAATTGCCTTTCCACCAGTTGTAACTCTTGCCCAATGGTATACACCTATCCCTTTCTATCACTAAAGTAAACATAACAGAATTGTGATCGATATCACCAAAGTGCTCACCTACTTCCAAGTCTAACACCGGGCCGGGCTCATTGCCCAGTACCAAATCTGATGTGGCTTCACCCTTTGTTGGCCTATCTACATACTGTATCAGGAAGCCCTCCTGCACACACTGGACAAAACTGACCCATCTACAGTACTTGTACTATCGTGTTCTAATAGCTATTAAAGATGACCAAGAGAGTGATGTCCAAATCTCATGAAAGTATAAAAATAAATCTCACCTATTTTTCCAGTGTCAGGGATCTGATTGTGAGGATGGAACCAGGTAAAATTGAGGGTCAGGAGATGGTTAAGTATTCCTACTGCTGTTAACACACAAACAGCTTTCCATGGTGCCTTCAGCTCCCAATTTTCTCTCGCCTCAAAATACCTATCCAATTGATATGAAATCTAGTAAAGGATAAAATCTGAGACATGTAACCTCATTAAAATACTTTAATGACTATGCAGCTTCTGGAGAGCGAGTAAATACTTTCCATCTCTCCAGGCTCCACCTGTCTTGTTAAAACTAGAGATGGCCATATTTGGTGATAATTCTCTTTTCTTTTTTCCAACACAATCTTCTTCAGGATTTGGAAACAAATGTAACTCTGACAGGAACAAGCTGATGAGGTTGGTGGTGTGAAAGGTGAGAACTGGAATATTTTGATGGGCTGAGTGGAATTTTCCAATACTGTAAGATGCTCTTAATCAGATATTCTTAACCACAAGATGTTTGCCAATGGAAGTCTTTTGGCATTGATAACAAAATAGATGAGGTTGAGTAATTTGGTTATGTACATTTCTACAATTATAACTGTCCTTCCTCTTTGTTCCAGATTTCAATATAATTCAATGATAAATGGCAGAATTAAACATGGATCTTAGACTTCAATGGATACTTTGCTTGTCCCAAATATAAGATTATATGTGGGTTTTCAGATAAAACAATTAGTATTATGTTTAGAAATAACCATATTGCTCTTGTATAGATTAAGAGTTCTACACAGATCATACAGCTCAGAACAAGCCCTTCATCCCACAATGTTGTGACAAGGATTAATCTTAACCTAAAATAAAATAACCTAATCTACACACACCTCAATTCACTGCTATCCATGTGCATGTCCAGCAGTCGCTTAAATGTCCCTAATGACTCTGCTTCCATCGTTTCACATCTCTCTGCGAAAGAACCTACCTCTGATGTCTCCTCTATACCTTCTGCCTAATGTCTTAAAACTATGACCCCTCATACCAGTCAATCCTGTCATGGCTATTGACTCTATCCATGCCTCTCATTATCTTGTACACCTCGATCAGGTCACCTCTCTTCCACCGAGCTTAGTCAACCTCTCTTCAAAAGACAAGCGCTCCAGTCCAGGCAGCAGCCTGGTAAACCTTCTTTTCACCCTCTCAAAGCCTCTGTATCTTTCCTATAGTAGGGCAATCAGAACTGGACACAATATTCCAAGTGTGGTCTCACCAGGGTATTGTAGACCTGCAGCAAAACTTCGTTGTTCTTAAACTCGATCCCCCGTTAATGAAAGCCAAAGCACCATATGCTTTCTTAACAACCCTATCCACTGGGATGGCAACTTTGAGGGATCTATGCACTTGAACACCAAGATACCTCTGTTCCTGCATACTCCCAAGAATCCTGTCTTTAATCCTATATTCAGCATTCGAGTTTGACCTTTCAAAATGCATCACTTCGCATTTATCCAGGTTGAACACCATCTGCCATTTCTCAGCCCAGCTTTGCATCCTGTCTATGTCATGCTGCAGCCTGCAGTAGCCCTCGATACTGTCAACAGCACCTCCAACTTTTGTGTTATCTGCAAATTTACTAAACCACCCCTCAACCTCCTCATCCAAGTCATTTATAAAACCTGCACAGAGCAAAGACCCAAGAACAGAGCCCTGCAGGACCCCACTCAACACTGACCTTCAGGCAGAATACTTTCCATCTACAACCACTCTCTGCCTTCTGTCAGCCAACCAATTCTGAATCTAGATAGCCAAATCTCCCTGTATCCCATACTTCCTGACTTTATGAATAAGCCTACCATGGGGAACCTTGTCAACCTGACTCGTCACCTCTTCAAAGAACTCAATAAGATTTGTAAGGCATGACCTGCCCCTCTCAAAGCCATGCTGACTGCCTTTAATCACACTATATTTTTCCAAATAGTCATGAATCCTACCCCTCAGAATTCTGTCTTGCTGACCACAGACGTAAGACTGACTGGTATGTAATTGCCAGGGATTTCCCTATTACCCTTCTTGAATAGAGGAACAACATACGCCTCCTTCCAATCCTCCGGTATGACTCCTGTGGAGAGTGAGGAAGCAATGATCTTCGCCTGTGGCTTAGCAACCTCCTTTCTCACTTCCCGGAGCAGCCTGGGATAAATCTGGTCTGGCCCTGGGGACTTATCAATCTTAATGTTTTCCAAAATTTCCAGCACATCAACTTCATCAATCTTGATCTGGTCAAGACTGTACCCCAGCTCCTCAAAGTTCTCATTCACAACAAGGTCCCTTTCCTTGGTGAAAACCAAAGCAAAAAACTCATTTCGGGCTTCCCTTGTCTGCTCAGACTCCACGCACAAGTTCCCTACGCTATCCCTGACTGGCCCTACCTTCTCCTTGATCATTCTCTTATTCTTCACATATGAGTAAAATGCCTTTGGGTTCTCCCTAATCCTTCCTGCCAAGCCTTTTTCGTGCCCCCTCCTGGCTTTCCTCAGTTCATTTCTGAGCTCCTTTCTAGGAAGCTGTAATCCTCTAGAGCTGTGCGAGATCCTTGCTTCCTCCACCTTATGTAAGCTGTCTTCTTCCTTTTGATGAGAAGCTCCTCAGTTCTCGTCATCCAAGGTTCCTTAATCTTACCCCTTCTTATCTGTCTTAGAGGAACAAATTTGTGGTCACTCACAACAACTGCTCCTTAAACAGTCTCTACATGTTTGCTGTGTCTTTTCTGTACAACAATTGCTCCCAGTCTGTACTTCCCAACTCCTGTCTGATAGCTTCGTAATTTCCTTTTCCCCAATTAAATATCTTCCCTTGGCAACTGCCCCTTTCCCTCTGCAAGACTATGGAAAATGTAAGGCAGTTGTGGTCACTGTCACCAAAGTGTTCTCCCATCATAAATTTTGACACCTGTCCTGGCTCATTGCCAAGCACCAAATCCAAAATGCCCTCTCCCCTTGTCGGCCTGTCTACATACTGAGTAAGGAAACCCTCCTGAACACACCTGACAAAAACAGCTCTGTCCAAACCATCTGCACTAAGGAGGTTCCAGCCAATATTGGGAAAGTTGAAGTCATCCATAACAACAACTCTGCTACATCTACATTTTTTCCAAAATCTCCCTACTGTTATTAGGGGGTCTGTCGAAAACCCTCAATGAGGTGGCTGCTCCTTTGCTGTTTCTAACTTCCACTTAAGTTCTAATAAAATACTGGGAATGATGCTGAGAATCTGATATAAAAACAGTGCTAGAGAAACTCAGCAGGTCTGGCAGCATTTGTGGAGAGAGAGCATACTTACTGTTTTGAGTCTCATTTCTCTCTCCCATAGATGCTGCCAGACTTGTTGAATTTCTCCAGCACTTATTGTTTGTGAAGCTCTAATGTTGATTGTAAAGCTGTGGATAAACATTTATTTCACAGAAAACTATCATTAATATCACAAATATTATAGATTGGGTTACTGTGCATAAAGTCAACCATGAAGGAAATTCTGCATTTCTGTCCTTGACCCACACACTCTCACCTTCCCAAACAATCACATTCTCATGTCTCTAATGCCAAAGAAACCTGTCGTTCTTGTGCTCAGCTGAGATGACAGTCAAATTTCCCCAAGGAATTGAATTATACTCTTTCACCTGAGCCTTCCAATTATAGAGCAAAACCACGTTTCACTGGGCATTGAGAGAACATTTTTCTTTTGTCCAAACGCAGCACATTTCAAGGGAATGGTACCAAATTTATCCCTACAGCTGTAGTTGACCCACTTTCCATACCAAAGTAAGACAGATGAAGGTGAAAACTTCAGGGAGGAATTGTTTTTGTGATTAATTAAAGTGCTTTTCCTGTCCCAGAACTGAAAAGAAAAGGAGACAGCATGTTGTATAAATCTTGAGTTGCTGCAGCTAGCTGAGATATTGCCTCAGATTGTAACATTCCGCAGGAAAAAGACTTGATGAAAAGACACACCATTGTCTGATTGACAGAATAATGAACAAAATGCAGCCCTTGTCTGGGACAATTAATGGACTATTCCTTGCTACCGGGGCAAACACATCTTAAATTCTCCACACCAGTGGCACATGGACATTGGATCATTCAATATATTCAAGGCTGAGGCAGTTGGATTATTAATCCACAGGAGAGATAACGGGTCTCCATGAATGCCACTGAATACACCACGTCCACTGCTCACACCACTAGCGACATCGACCCCCCCCGCCCCCCCCTCCAACCACGTCGCCCCCCCAACCACATTGTCCCCCTCCAACCACATCGCCCCACCCCTCCAATCACATCGCCCCACCCCTCCAACCACATCGCCCCACCCCTCCAACCACATCGACCCACCCCTTCAACCACATCGACCCCCCCAACCACATCGCCCCCCCAACTACATCGCCCCCACCGCAACCACACCTCCCCCCCAATACACTGCCCTTGCCAATTACACCACCCCTATGAACCACACCACCCCTATGAACCACACCACTCCTACGAACCACACCACCCCTACGAACCACACCACTCCTACGAACCACACCACCCCTATGAACCACACCACCCCTATGAACCACACCACCCCTATGAACCACACCACTCCTATGAACCACACCACCCCTATGAACCACACCACTCCTACGAACCACACCACCCCTACGAACCACACCACTCCTACGAACCACACCACCCCTATGAACCACACCACCCCTATGAACCACACCACCCCTATGAACCACACCACCCCTATGAACCACACCACTCCTACGAATCATATTGCCCCCACCACCACTGCTTTCCACAGTGACTTTCCACAGTCACTTCTGCCAGCATTGTTGTTTCCAATGAAGCCATCAGTCACATGACTGCTGATGTCACTGCCAATTGCATGGTCATTTCCACACACATACTGACCCCAGAGACAATCTCCAGCTGCACACCCAACTCTACCTCAACACTAGGCCCCAGCCCCAAGCCCCAAGTCCTGCCATGTATTTACCATTCCCCTGACTGAGGACGAATGGTCAGTCCTCAGCAAAGGGCTCACCTTCATTCTACTATGCCAGCATATTAACGAATTTCGCTCACGTCTAGATGTTGAACACTTTCTTCGTTGTCTCCCTGCCTACTTCTTCAAAAGTGAATCCCACTCACCATATGAAAGCCTTTTCTCCTGCCTCCAACAGACGCTATCCTCTTGGACACCCCATTTTTTATTAGCAGCAAGAGCGGGAGGCAATGACAGGGGGCTCCCAGGAAAGTAAATGACTGCTTTAAAAACTGACCATTTTTGTTTAGCAGCAGGAAGAGCAGGAAGCAATGACAGGGGCCTGCCAGGAAGCTAAGTGACTGCTTTAAAAACTTACCTCGTGAATTGGCGGAGCACACACTGAGCAGGAGCAAACACGGTATGGCTAAGTAAATGAGGTAATATATTTGGGTTGTTGCGTTACCCGAAATATCACTTAGGTAGTGTCACCCACCCATCCTCCTGCTCTAATAAAAAAAAAAGTTCTGTGCACCGGATTGGTAAGGTCTTTTCTTCTTTTTTTGTCAATAATCTCTTTGGGAATTTAGAATAGTGGGAATGAAGGTTAGGCGGTTGAACATTCCTCCTGCAGAATGTGGGAGGTAAGTGGCACCCAACTCCAGCTCCTCAAAAACCACGTTAGGAAACTGGAGCTGGAGCTGGATGAACTTCAGATATTCGGGAGGTGGAGGGGGTTATTGAGAGAGGTTAGAGGGAGATAGTCACATCTCAGGTACCAGAAGAAGGTAGATGGGTTACAGTCAGGGGACTGAAAGGAAACAGGCAGGCAGTGCAGGGATCCCCTGTGGCTGTTCCCCTCAGTTTTGGATAGTGTTGGGGGGAACGACTTACCAGGGGTAAGCAATGGGGCACAGGTCTCTGGCACAACATCTGTCCCTGTTGCTCAGAAGGAAAGGTGGAAGAGGAGCAGAGCAGTAGTCATTGGGGACTCCATAGTTAGGGGGACAGATAGGAGGTTCTGTGGGGATGAGAGAGACTCACGGTTGGTGTGTTGATTCCCAGGTGCCAGGGATCGTGATATCTCAGATCGTGCTTTCAGGATCCTTGAGGGGGAGGGGGAGCAGCCCCTAGTCATGGTCCACATAGGCACTAAAGACATAGGTAGGAAGAGAGATGGGGATTTAAGGCAGAAATTTAGGGAGCCGGGGTGGAAGCTTACAGCTAGAACAAACAGAGTTGTTATTGCTGGTTTTTTGCTTGTGCCACGTGCTAGCAAGTCAAGGAATAGGGAGAAAGAGGAGTTGAATACGTGGCTACAGGGATGGTAGAGGAGGGAGGGTTTCAGATACCTGGATAATTGGGGATCATTCTGGGGTAGATGGGACCTCTACAAACAGGATGGTCTACACCCGAACCAGAGGGGTACCAATATCCTGAGGGGGCAGATTTGCTAATGCTTTTCGGATGGGTTTAAATTAATTCAGCAGGGGGATGGGAACCTAAATTGTCCAGTGTCCAGGAGGTTGAGAGTAGTGAGGTCAGAAATATGGTTTCAAGGTCGCAAGAGGGCACCAGCAGACAGGAAGGTGGTTTGGAGTGTTTCTACTTCAACACCAGGAGCAATCGGAATAAGGTGGGTGAACTTGCAGCATGGGTTGGTACCTGGGACTTTGATGTTGTGGCCATTTCAGAAACATGGATAAAGCAGGGACAGGAATGGTTGTTGTAGGTTCCTGGATTTAGATGTTTCAGTAAGAACAGAAAAAATGGTAAAAGAGGGGGAGGTATGGCATTGTTTTTCAAGGACAGTATGACGGTGGCAGAAAGGACGTTTGAGGACTTGTTTACTGAGGTTAGAAACAGGAAAGGAGAGGTCACCCTGTTGGGAGTTTTCTGTAGGTCTCTGAATAGTTCCAGAGATGTAAAGGAAAGGATAGCAAAGATAATTCTTGATAAGAGTGAGAGTAACAGAGTAGTTGTTATGGGGGACTTTAACTTTCCAAATATTGACAGATAATACTATAATGCGAGTACTTTTGATGGGTCAGTTTTTGTCCAGGATGGTTTCCTGACATAGTATGTAGACAGGCCAACAAGAGGCAAGGCCACATTAGATTTGGTACTGGGTAATAAACCAGGCCTGGTGTTAGATTTGAAGGTTGATGATGGTGACCACAATTTGGTTATGTTTACTTTAGTGGTGGAAAGGGATATGTATATACCACAGGGCAGGAGTTATAGCTGGGGGAAGGCAATTACGATGCAATTAGGCAAGATTTAGGATGCATAGGATGGGGAAGGAAAACTGCAGGGGATGGGCACAATTGAAATGTGGAGCTTGTTCAAGGAACAGCTACTGCGTGTGCTTGATAAGTATGTACCTGTCAGGCTGAGAGAAAATGGTCGATTGAGGGAGCCGTAGTTTACTAAGGAAGTTGAATCGCTTGTCAAGAGAAAAAGGCAGCTTATGTTAAAATGGATGTAAAGGCTCAGTTAGGGTGCTTGAGAGTTAGAAGTTAGCCAGGAAGGAACTAAATAGAGAGCTAAGAAGAGCAAGGAGGGGACGTGAGAAGTTGTTGGCAGATAGAATCAAGGAAAATCCTAAAGCTTTCTATAGGCATATCAGGAGTAAAAGAATTACTAAAGTAAGATTAGGGCCAATCAATGACAGTAGTGGGAAGTTGTATGTCGAATCCGATGAGGAAGGAGAAGTGCTAAATGAATATTTTTCATCAGTATTCACATTAGAAAAAGATAATGTTGTCAAAGAGAATAATAAGATACAGGTGACTAGACCGGACTGAGGTTCACCAGGAAGAGGTGTTAGCAATTCTGGAAAGTATAAAAATAAATAAGTCCCCTGGGCCAGATGGGATATATCCTAGGATTCTCTGGGAAGCCAGGGAGGAGATTGCAGAGCCTTTGGCTTTGATCTTTATGTCATCATCATTGAAAGGAATAGTGCCAGAAGACTAGAGGATAGCAAATGCTGTTCCCTTGTTAGGACTTATAATCATCTAGAAAAGAATAAGCTGAATAGGGATAATCAACATGGTTTTGTGAAGGATAGGTCATGCCTCTCAAACCTTATTGTGTTCTTTAAGAAGGTGACCAAACAGGTGGATGAGAGTAAAACAGTTGATGTGGTGTATGTGGATTTCAGTAAGCAGTTTGATAAGGTTCCCCAAGGTTGGCTATTGCACAAAATACGGAGGCATGTGATTGAGGGTGATTTAGTGGTTTGGATCAGAAATTGGCTAGCTGAAAAAAGCCAGAGTATGGTGATTGATAGAAAATATTCATCCTGGAGTTCTGTTACTAGTGGGGTACCGCAAGGATCTGTTTTGGGTCCACTGTTGTTTGTCATTTATATAAATGACCTGGATGAGGCCATAGAAGGATGGTTAGTAAATTTGCAGATGACACTAAGGTCGGTAGAGTTGTGAAAAGTAATGAAGGATGTTGTAGGTTACAGAGAGACATAGATAAGCTGCAAAGCTGAGCTGAGAGGTGGCAAATGGAGTTTAATGTGGGAAAATGAGAGGTGATTCACTTTGGAAGAAGCAACAGGAATAAAGAGTACTGGGCTAATGTTAAGATTTTTGGTAGTGTAGATGAGCAGAGAGATCTCATTGTCCATGTATATAGATCCCTGAAAGATGCCACCCAGGTTGAAAAAGTTGTTAAAAATGCATACAGTGAGTTTTGGAGCAATGAGGCCATGTTGCAGGTGTACAAAACTTTGGTGTGGTTGCACTTGGAGTATTGCGTGCAGTTCTGGTCACTGCAATTTAGGAAGGATTTAGAAGCTTTGGAAAGGGTTCAGAGGAGATTTACTAAGATGTTGCCTAGTATGGAGGGAACATCTTTTGAGGAGAGGCTGAGGCACTTGAGGCTATTTTCATTAGAGAGAAGAAAGTTGAGAGGTGGTTTAATTGAGAGATATAAGGTAATCAGAGGGTTAGATAGGGTGGGTAGTGAGAGCCTTTTTCCTCAGATGGTGATGGCTAGCATGAGGGGTCATAGCTTTAAATTGAGAGGGGAGAGATATAGGACAGATGTCAGAGGTAGTTTCTTTATTCTGAGAATAGTAGGGGCGTGGAATGCCCTGCCTGCAAGAGTAGTAGACTCGCCAACTTTAAGGGCATTTAAATGGTCATTGGATAGGCATATGGATGATAATTGCATAGTGTAGGATAGATATGCTTCAGATTTGATTCCACAGTTTGGCGCAGCATCGAGGGCCAAAAGTTCTGTACTGTGCTGTAATGTTCTATGTTGCTGGCCTCCTTACTCTTCTTTGACATCTTCATCTCCAACTGCTGTTGTGACATCAATTTCCTGAGTCTTTCCCCATCTGAATTCGTGGCTCTCCCATCCCTCCACTCTATCCCCAACCTCAAATCAAACCAATTGATAAGAGAGGTGCAGTGGTAGTTTAATGTACTGACCTCTACCTCACCAAAGCCACACGCCAGCTCAATGACATGTCCTCCTACCACCCCCTCGATCACAGCCCAACCTCTTATCACCAAACCATTATCTCCCCTGCCGTCAACAACCTTAAGATCTCAGCACATCTCCCATCCACAGTCTCCAGTCTCATAGTTCCCCAACCTTGCACCGCCTATTTCTATCTTCATAAGCCTGACTGCCCCACTGAACTCATCTCCTCTTATTTCGACTCTGTTCTGTCGTTATTGGTCCAGGAACTCCTCACCTATGTTCAGGGCACCACTCACACCATTCACCTTCTCCATGGTCATTACATGGAGTCTCTCTACATCTGTATCCCCCATGTGGAGGGCCTCAGGCCCTCTGTCTCTTCCCTGCCTGCAGACCCAACCAGTTCCCTCCACTGACACTCTTGCTCACTTGGTTGGAACTGGTCCTCACCGTTAACAACTTTTTTTTAATCCGCCCACTTCCTAGAAACCAGAGGAGTGGCAATGGATACCTACATGGCCACCAGCTATGTCTGCATCTTTGTAGGATACTTAGAACAGTCCGTCTTCCACAGCTACACTGGCACCAGTCCCCATCTTTTCCTCTGCTACATCGACACTGTATCAGTGCCGCCTCATGCTCCCACGAGGAGGTTGAACAGTTCATTCACTACACCAACACCTTCCACCCTGACTTCAAATTCACTTGGACCATCTCTGACACCTCTCTACCCTTCCTGGACCTCGCCTTCTCCATCTCCAGCAACCAACTCAGCATTAATATCTATTACAAATCCACCAACCCCCACAGCTACCTCGGCTATACCTCCTCTCACCCCATCCCCTGCAAAAACACAAAACATACAAAACATACTTTGCAAAACATACTCCCAACTCATCCGCCTCTGCCATATCTGCTCCCAGGATGAACAATTCCACTCCAGGACATCCCAGATGTCCTCCTACTTCAACGGCCACAATTTACTCTCCTCCATGATCAACAATGCCCTTAACCACACGTCCTCCTTTTCCCACACCTCTGCTGTCAAATGAAACCTACCCAACCACAATAAGGTTTGAGTCCCTGTGATCCTCGCATTCCAATCCATTAATCTCCAAGTCCAATGCATCATCCTCCACCACTTTCACCACCCGCAGTCTGACCCCATCACCAAAATGATTTTTCCCTTCCCACCCCTATCAGCTTTCTGTGGAAACTGTTCCCTCCGCAACTCCTTGTGAGGTCCACGCACACCGCCAACCGCTCTTTCACATGTGGAACCTTCCCCATGTGGTCACAGGAGGTGCAAAACCTACGCCCATGACTCACCCATAACCTCTGTCCAAAGCCCCAAAGCATCATTCCAAGTCTGGCAAAGATTCATGTGCATTTCCTCTAACCTGATGTATGGTATCTGTTGGTCCCAATGTGGTCTCCTACACATCGAAGAGACTGTGTGCAAACTTTCAGAGTGGTTCAGGGAACATTTATGGTCCATATGCTCCAATCAACCTCACCTTCCAGTCACCATCCATTTCATCTCCCCCTCCCACACCCTTGATGATATGTCTATCATGGGCCTCTTCCAACATCAACACAAGCACACACACAAACTGGAGGAAGAACACCTCATCTTCTGCCTTGGGAGCTTACAAAAATATGGCCTTAACATAGAATTCAGCAGCTTCCAAATTTCCCCACACCCTCTCATTCCAGGTCCAGCCCTCCTCTTCACCCTACCCCATTAACCTGACCGTACCTGTCCATCTTCCTTCCCACCTATCTGCTCCACCCTTCCCACTGACCAATCACAGCCATCTTCTACCTGCATCCACCTATCGCCATCCCACCCACATTTCCCTCAGCCCCACCCCCCATTTATTTTGCAGCACCGTACCCCTCCACCAGTCCTGATGGAAGGTTCCAACCTGAAATGTCAACTCTCCCCCTCCCCCTCCCCCTCATCCTCGTCCTCATCATCCGAAATTGGAGTTGAGGCCAATATTAGATCAATGATGAATGGCAGAGCAGGCACAGGATTGCTGTAAAGGCCTACATTCCTGCTCCTATTTCTTCTATTCTGCATAAGTAGAGCACTTCGATAATAGAGACTTCTTTAACAGAGACTTGAGACAAATTGCTGTTTTAAATGATTTTAGGTTTTGATAGCTAATTATTGCTGAGGGCTCAGCAATTAAAATTTCCAGAAAAAGTACTGAGACAGAGATTTTAGAAAGGCTCAGAAATGAAAAAGCATGGACTGTAAATGAAAGGGTAGCTATGAGAAGGGGCTCAGTCACAACTGAGGCTATTGTACTTAAGTGCACACAGTAAATGGCACACAGTAAATAGCACATGGTAAATGACAAATGGTAAATGACACACGGTAAATGCACACGGTAAATGGCACATGGGAAACGACACATGGTAAATGGCACACGGTAAATGCACACAGTAAATGGCACACGGTAAACGGCACACGGTAAATGGCACACGGTAAATGGCACACGGTAAACGGCACACGGTAAATGACACACGGTAAACAACACACGGCAAATGCACACGGTAAATGACAAATGGTAAATGACACACGGTAAATGCACACGGTAAATGGCACATGGGTAAATGGCACATGGTAAACGACACATGGTAAATGGCACGCGGTAAATGCACACAGTAAATGGCACACGGCAAATGCACACAGTAAATGATACACGGTAAATGGCACACGATAAATGGCACACGATAAATGCACATGGTAAATGCACACAGTAAATGGCACACGATAAATGCACATCTTAAATGCACACAGTAAATGGCACACGGTAAATGGCACACAGTAAATGCACATGGGTAAATGGCACACGGTAAATGACATACAGTAAATGGCACATGGTAAACGACACACGGTAAATGGCACACGGTAAATGCACACGGGTAAATGGCACACAGGTAAACGACACATGGTAAATGGCACACGGTAAATGGCAGACGGTAAATGCACATGGAAAACGACACACGGTAAATGGCACACATTAATTGCACACGGGTAAATGGCACACGGTAAACGACACACGGTAAATGGCACACGGTAAATGCACACAGGAAATGGCACACGGTAAACAACACACTGTAAATGGCACACGGTAAATGCACACGGTAAACAACACACGGTAAACAACACATGGTAAATGGCACATGGTAAATGAGTTTGCAGCTCAAATTGAAACTGGCAGGTGTGGTGCTGTGGGTATCACAGAGATATTGATGCAGGGTGATCGTGGCTGGAAATTAAATTCATAAGAATACATGCCCTATTGAAAGGACAGGTAGTTGGATGGAGGGGTGGGGTTGCCTTGTTAGTAAGAAATGAAATTAAGTCAATAGCAAGAAGTGATACAGAGTCAGAAGGCATAAAATCTGTGTGAGTACAGTTGAGGAACTGCAAAGGTAAAAAGATCCTGATGAGAGCTGTGTACAGGCCTCCTGTCGGTAAGCAGAATTTGTGGCAGAAAATAAATCAGAAGATAGAAAAGGCACCATTGCTATCATCATGGGGGACTTCAATATTCAAGTGGACTGGGAAAATCCAGTCATATAAATGTACAAATCCCCCAAGTCCACAATGGTTGCCAAGAGAAGGAATTTGTGTATTGCCTATAGAGTTTTTCTTTCAGTTTGTGGTAGAGCCCATTAAGGAGTGGGTAATTCTGGATTTGGTGATGAGTGATGAAGCAGACTTGATTTAGGAGCTGAAGGTGAAGGAATTCCTATGGAGCAGTGACCATAATGTCATAGAATTAATTCTGCAGTTTGAGTGGGAGAAGCTGGAATCAGATATAATGGTATTACAATTAGACTCACAGAGTCATGCAGCACGGAAACAGATGTTTCAGTCCAACTCATCCATGCCAAACAAGTCACCCAAGTTAAGCTAGTCCCACTTTCCTGTGTTTGAGTCAAATTTCTCAAAACATTTCCTATTCAAGTACCTAACTGAATATCTTTTAAATGTTGTAACTGGACCTGCATCTACCACTTCCTCTGGCTGAAGTTAACGACAAAGACATGAGGAAGGAGCTAACCAGGGTTGATTGGAAGAGGAACATAGCAGAGGAAATGGTGAAGCAGCATAGGTAGGGTATTTTGGGAGTAATTCAGAAGGGCTCGGGAAGAAGACACGTACTAAGGGGAGGATGAGGCAACCAGGGCTGACAAGGGAAGCCAGAAACAACATAAAAGCAAAAGAAAACATGATGAAGATTAGTGAGAAGCCACAGGATTGGAAAGCCTTTAAAAACCAGCAAAAGACAACTACTAAAAGCACTTGAGGGAGAGAGGATGAAATATGAGAGCATGCTAACTAGTAATATTAAAAAGTTTGCAAGAGTTTTTTTAAGTTATATAAAAGATAAGAGAAAGGCAAGAGTGGACATTGACCACTGGAAAATGAGGCTGGAGAAGTAACAGTGAGGAAGAAAGAAATGGCAGAGGACCTGAAAGGTAACTTGCATCAGTTTTCACAGTGGAAGACACGAATAGCATACCAGAACTTCAAGAGAGTCAGGACATGTAGTGTAAATGTAGTGGCCATTACTAAGGACAAAATACTGGAAAAGCTGGAAGATCTGAAGGTGTATAAATCAGTCGGACCAGATGGATTACGCACCCGAGTTCTGAAGGAGTTCACTGAGGAGATTGTAGAGGCATTGGTGGTGATCCTTCAGGAATCACTGGAGTCAGGGAGGGTCCAGAGGACTGGAAAATGGCTAATACTTATACAAGAAGGAAGGGAGGCAGAAGAGAGGAAACTCTAGGTCGGTTTGCCTGACATAGGTCATTGGCAAGAGTTTAGAGTCCATTACTAAGCATGAGATTGAGAGCATGGTAAAATAAGGCTAAGTCAGCAGAGCAAGGCCAGCCAGTGGACATGATCTAATTAGATTTCTCAAAGTGCATCGCACTAACACCCACACCACACCCTATCCCTGTAACCCTACATTCAGCATGGCCAATCCACCTAACCTGCACATCTCTGGACTGTGGGAGGAAACTTGAACACCAGGAGGGAACCCACACAGACCCTAAGAGAATATGCAAACTCCACACAGACAGGCACCCAAGGTTTGAATCGAGGCCAGGTCTCTGGTGCTGTCATGTTGCAGTGCTAACTACTGAGCCACTTTGCCACCCAAATACATACAGATTAGTGAGAGACCTGGACAGAATGAACATGGGGAAGATGTTTTAACTAGCAGGAGAGGCTAGGACCTCAGGGTACAGCCTCAAAATGAAGGGACGATCCTTTAGAACTGATGACGTGGAAATTCTTCAGCTAGAGGGTGGTGAATCTGTGGAACTCATTGTCACAGAGGGCTGTGAAGGCCAAGTCATTGAGTGTATTTAAGACAGAGACAGATTCTTGATTATCAAGGGGATCAAAGATTACAGAGGGATGGCAGGAGATTGGGGTTGAGACCTATTCATGTCTACATTGGTTGCTACCTGCCAATTTGATTATTTTTAATGCTTGTCTTTGAGTATTCACTAAATAGGATTAAAATAATGATAAGCATTCTATAAAATATAACTTGAAGTTAAGGTGATACAACATCATGTTCTGGTATAAAGATTTCTACCTTATCTTCAGTCAGTCTATGAGTGTGATGCAGTCTCAATAATGCATTCAGTTCATCGGTTATCAATATGGAGCATACAGTAAGCAATGAACCCCAAATACTCAGGGAAGGTGGTCAAGTGATAGTAATGTCACTAGGCAAGCAATCCAGAACCCCAGGCCAATGTTCTGGGACATGGAAGTTCATGGCAGACTGTGACATTAAATTTATTAAGTAGCTTAACTGACAGTAACCATGGAGTGTATCTTACATTTCTTTGGTTAGGTATCTGTGTCGGCAAATTTCTCAGAGGTCATTGTCTGCAAGGCTTAGTCAGAACTCTTGCTGCAACTTATCTCATTAAAAATTGCCTAGCCAAACCCAGTAACACCTCTGGCTCTATCCTACCACCCATCATTCCCTGAAAAGCTCACCATTTATTAGATGTCTATCAAAAGAACAGTATCACTGTTGCCTGTATGATATTTGAAAGGACACAGTGCACCCACATGAAGCATGGGTATTCTGAAGCTGCCCTATTTGTCGTAGGATTGTCTTTTCAAACATGTCTGAGAAATAAGGTATGATGTTGTGATTCCTAAACAGGACATGGATGGGGAGGTCCAGAGAAGGTACACTCTCTTCTTGAAGGACCAGCAGAGGATGCGCCACTAGACCCTGGCAGCATGGTCCAAGGTCACCCCACCTGGCTCAGTATTATATCTACAGTCCAGAGGGATGGTCAGCAGTGCAAGAATTGATCAATGACCTTCTCCCCTCCACCACGGTAAGTTTCACATTCTTCCCTTTGTGACTTCATGCTCACTCTTTCTCGGCTACTGTACTCACCTTCCATCAAGACTTATGCTTTACTAGTCTGACCACTGCCTGCAACATCTTCCCCACTCACGCTTAACTCCTCCAGGCTCCCACACCACTAATCCTGCATGGTCTCTAAACTACCTACCCACTCACTCACCCAGAGCACCTCGTCAGCTTTTAATCACCCGCATCTAAGCATGGCACATCTCGAAAGAACAAAGAACATTACAAAATTGGCTCGATGGTAGGAGACAGAAAATGATAGTGGAAGGTTGTTTTTCAGAGTGGAAGTCTGTGCCCAGTGGTGTGCTGCAAGGATTAGTGCTGGGTCCACTTTTATTTATAAAAACTATTTTGATAAGAATATAGGAGGCATAGTTAGTAAGTTTGCTAATGACATCAGAATTGGTGATAGTGGACAGCGAGGAAGGTAATCTGAGAGTTCAATTAAATCCTGATCAGCTGAGACAATGGGCTGAAGATTGGCAAATGGAATTAAATTCAGATAAATATGAGGTGTTGTACTTTGGTAAGGCTACCCAGGGCAGGACTTAGACAGTTAATGGTGGAGTTCTGGGTAGTGTTGTCAAACAGAGACCTAGAGGTGCAGGTAGATAGTTCCTTGAAGATGGTGTCATAGACAGGGTGGTGAACATGGCATTTAGCATGCTTGCCTTTATTGGTCAAGAGCATTGAGTACAGAGTTGGGACAGCATGTTAAAGACATTGGTAAGGCCACATTTGGAATAGTGTGGTCAATTCTGGTTGCTTTGTCATGGGAAAGATGTTATCAACCCGGAAAGAGTGCAAAAAAGATTTACAAAGATGATCCTGAGACTGGAAGGTTAGAGTTAGAAAGAGAGGCTGGATAGGCTGGGACATTTGTCCCCAGAGTGTAGGACCATCGGGGTTTATAAAATCATGAGCAGCATAGGTAAGATGAATAGCCAAGGTCTTTTCTCCAGGGTATGGGAGTGCAGAACTAGAAGGCATAGGTTTAAGTGAAAGGGGAAAACATTAAAAGGACCTGAGTGGCAATATTTTTTAATAGGTTGGTGCATGTATGGAATGAGCTGCCAAAGAAAATGGCAGGGGTGGGTACAATTACAACATTTAAAAAGCATTTGGACAAGTATGAGGATAGGAAAGATATAGAGGAATATGGACCAAATTCAGGCAAGTGGGACTAGTTCGACCATAAGACCATAAGACTTAGGAGTGGAAGCAAGGCCATTCAGCCCATCAAGTCCACTCCACCATTTAATCATGGCCAATGGGTGTTTCAATTCCACTTACCCGCACTCTCTGTATAGTCCTTAATTCTTTGCGAGATCAAGAATTTATCAATCTCTGCCTTGAAGACACTCAACATCCTGGCCTCCACTGCGCTCCATGGCAATGAATTCCACAAGGAGAAAGTGAGGACTGCAGATGCTGGAGATCAGAGCTGAAAATGTGTTGCTGGAAAAGCACAGCAGGTCAGGCAGCATCCAAGGAACAGGAGAATCGACGTTTCGGGCATAAGCCCTTCTTCCTGAAGAAGGGCTTATGCCCGAAACGTCGATTCTCCTGTTCCTTGGATGCTGCCTGACCTGCTGTGCTTTTCCAGCAATGAATTCCACAGGCCCACCACTCTCTGGATGAAGAAATCTTTCCTCATTTCCATTCTAAATTGACCCCCTCTCATTTTAAGGCTGTGCCCATGGGTCCTAGTCTCCTCGCCTAACGGAAACAGCTTCCCAGCATCCACCCTTTCTAAGCCATGCTTTATCTTGTAAATTTCTATTAGATCTCCCCTCAACCTTCTAAACTCCAATGAATACAATCCCAGGATCCTCATCATTAGGCCAACCATTCCAGAGATCATGCATGTGATTTGCTGGACACGTTCCAGTGCCAGTATGTCCTTCCTGAGGTGTAGGGCCCAAAATTGGACACAGTATTCTAAATGTGGCCTAACTGGAGCTTTGCAGGTTGAGGAGCAAGTAAACATGCCAGAGATTGAGGAAGCTGATGTGCTGAAAATTTTGTCAAACATTAAGATTGACAAGTCGCCAGGGCCAGACCAGATTTGTCCTCAGCCTTTTTGGGAAGCGAGAAATGTGATTGATTCGCCGCTTGCGAAGATCTTTGCATCTTCGTTCTCCACCGGAGTCGTACCTGAGGACTGGAGGGAGCCAAATGTAATTCCTCTCTTCAAGAAAGGAAATCCCTGGCAATTACAGACCAGTCAGTCTCATGTCTGTCATCTGCAAGGTGTTAGAAAGGATTCTGAGGGATAGGGATTTATGATCATCTGGAAGAACATGGCTTGATTAAATGCAGTCAGCACGGCTTTGTGAGGGGCAGGTCATGCTCACAAATCTTATTAAGTTCTTTGAGGATGTTACTAGACAAGTTGATGAGGGTCGAGCGGAGGATGTGGTGTATATGGACTTCAGCAAGGCATTTGATAAGGTTCCCCATGGTAGGCTCATTCAGAAGGTCAGGAGGAATGGGATACAGGGAAATTTAGCTGTCTGGATACAGAATTGGCTGGTCAACAGAAAACAGCGAGTGATAGTGGAAGGAAAGTATTCTGCCTGGAAGTCAGTGGTGAGTGGTGTTCCACAGGCCTCTGTTCTTGAGCCTCTACTCTTTGTAATTTTTATTAATGACTTGGATGAGGAGATTGAAGGCTGGGTTAGCAAGTTTGCAGATGACACAAAGGTTGGAGGTGTCGTTGATAGTATAGAGGGCTGTTGTAGGCTGCAGCGTGACATTGACAGGATGCATAGATGGGCTGAGAGGTGGCAGATGGAGTTCAACCTGGATAAATGTGAAGTGATGCATTTTGGAAGGTCGAACTTGAAAGTTGAGTACAGGATTAAAGATAGGATTCTTGGCAGTGTGGAGGAACAGAGGGATCTTGGTGTGCAGATACATAGATCTATTAAAATTGCCACCCAAGTGGACAGGGTTGTTAAGAAAGCATGTGGTGTTTTGGCTTTCATTAATAGAGGGATTGAGTTTAAGAGCTGAGAGATCTTGTTGCAGCTCTATAAAACTTTGGTTAGACTGCACTTGGAATACTGTGTCCAGTTCTGGTCGCCTTTTTATAGGAAAGATGTGGATGCTTTGGAGAGGGTTCAGAGGAGGTTTACCAGGATGCTGCCTGGAATGGAGGGCTTATCTTACGAAGAGAGGTTGACTGAGCTCGGACATTTTTCATTGGAGAAAAGGAGGAGGAGAGGGGACCTAATTGAGGTATACAAGATAATGAGAGGCATAGATAGAGTTGATAGCCAGAGACTTTTTCCCAGGGGTCATAGTTTTAAGCTGTTTGGCGGAAAGTATAGAGGGGATGTCAGAGGCAGGTTCTTTATGCAGAGAGTTGTGAGAGCATGGAATGTGTTGCCAGCAGCAGTTGTGGAAGCAGAGTCATTTAGGAGACTACTGGACATGCATATGGTCACAGAAATTTGAGGGTTCGTACATTAGGTTTACATTACATGAGGATCAATGTTTGGCACAACATCGTGGGCTGAAGGGCCTGTTCTGTGCTGTACTGTTCTATGTTCTATTATAAAGTCTCAGAAGCACATTGCTGCTTTTATATTCCAACCCTCTTGAGATAAATGACAACATTACGTTTGCTTTCTTAATCACAGACTCAACTGCAAATCAACCTTTAGAGAATCCTGAATTAGCACTTCCAGATCTCTTTGTACTTTGACTTTATAAATTTTTCTCTCTATTTAAAAAATAGTCCATGCCTGTATTCTTTTTACCAAAGTGCAAGATTTCGCACTTGCTCACGTTGAATTTCATCAACCATTTCCTGGACAACTCTCCTAAACTGTTGAAATCCTCCTGCAGCCTCCTCAGAACTACCAGCCTGTCCACCTAACATTGTGTCATCAGCGATCTTTGTCAAAATGCCCCCAGTCCCTTCATCCAGATCATTAATATATAAAGTGAACAGCTGCGGCCCCAACACTGAACCCTGTGGGACACCACTTGTCACCAGCTGCCATTCCGAAAAAGAACCCCTTATCCCAACTCTCTGCCTTCTGTCAGACAGCCAATCCTCAATCCACGCCAGTAGCTCACCTCAAACACCATGGGCCCTCACCTTACTCAGCAGCCTTCCGTGAAGCACCTTATAGAAGGCCATTTGGAAGTCTAGATAGATAACATCCACTGGGTTATCCTGGTCTAACCTACTTGTTACCTCTTCAAACAATTCTAACAGGTTCGTCAGGCACAACTTCCCCTTGCTAAATCCATGTTGACTTGTTCTAATCTGACCCTGCACTTCCAAGAATTTAGAAATCTCATCCTTAATGATGGATTCTAGAATTTTACCTATAACTGAGGTTAGGCTAATCAACCTATAATTTTCCATCTTTTGGCTTGATCATTTCTTGAACAAGGGATTATGGAAGGAAACTTGCCAGTGACATCAAAATCAACAAGAAGGAATTTTAGAGCTGAGAGGGGAAAGTTCAAAGGAGATGTGAGGTGCAAGTTTTTAATGCAAAAGTTGGTCGGCTTCTGGAATGAGTTAACAGGGCTCATGGTGGAAGCAGATACGATAGAAGCATTTAAGAGCCTTTTAGGTAAGTACATTGTTACAACACAGTGGTGAACCCCTCTGCTAATTAAACCAAAACACCCAGAAAAGCTCACCTCATCTCATAATCTGTTAAAGTATGATTGACAGAGTGGGGCGGCATAGTGATTAGCACTGCTGCCTCACAGCATTAGGGTTCCAGGTTCAATTCCAGCCTTGGGTGACTGTCTGTGGAGTTTGCACATTCTCCCTGTATCTGTGTGGGTTTCCTCCCACAGTCTAAAGATGTGCAGGTCAGGTGAATTGGCCATGCTAAATTGTCCATAGTGTTAGGTGCATCAGTCAGAGAGAAATGGGTCTGGGTGGGTTACTCCTTGGAGGGTCGGTGTGGACTTGTTGAGCTGAAGGGCCAGTATCACACTGTAGGGAATTTAATATAAAATTCCCACTCTGAGACAGCTAGTCAGTCACATGACAGGTGCCTACAAGCTCTCAATGCAAAACAGCTTTCACTCTCTCATAAAAGTCCAGTACATGCCTTCAACTTCATAACAACATGGATATGCAGGAATGGAGGGATATGGACCAAGGGCAGGCAGAGGGGATTAGTTTAATTTGGCGTCATGTTCAGCACAATATAAAATAAAACTGAGAACTATCGATGCTGTAAATTAGAAACCAAAACAGAAATTTCTGGAGGAACTCAGTAGGTCTGGCAGTATCCGTGGAGAGAAAGGAGAGTTAGTGTTTTGGGCCATTTTTCAAAATACTCAGAAGACTGATGTCAGTTACTCGCTGCAGTATTCTTGACCTCTGACCTGCTCTTGTAGCCATAGTATTTATACAGCTAATCCATTTCAGTTTCTGGACAATGGTAAGATGCAGGATGTTGTTGTGGGGTTTGGGGTGGGTGTCTGGGTTTCATTGTTGATAATGCCTTTGAAAGTCAAACAACAATGGTTAGATTGTCTCTTACTGAAGATGCATTTGTGTGGCATGAATGTTATTTGCCACATTTCAGACCAAACTTGAATATTTTCCAGATCTTATTGCATTTGAACATGGACTGCTTCAGTATCTGAAAACTGTGTAACTGCTGGTGAACATCCTCACTTCTGACCTTATGACAGAGGGCAGGTCATTGATGAAGCACTTGAAGGTGATTGAGCCTAGTACACTTCCCTGAGGAATTCCTGGAAAGATGTCCCGGAGCTGGGATGATTGATTTCCAACAACCACAACCATCTTCCTATGTGTCAGGTTGACTCAAACCAATGGAGAGTTTACCTCCTGATTCCCATTGACTTCAGTTTTGCTTGGAATCCTGATGTCCCACCTGGCCAAATGCAGCCTTGATGTTAAGGATTATCGCTCTGACCTCACCTGGAATTCAGCTATTTTGTATGGACCAGCATTGTAATGAGGTCAGGAGTTGAGTGACCCTGCACTGTTGATGATATCTTCCATCACTTTGAGAGGAGGCTGGTGGGATGGTAATTGGCCTTGTTGAAATTGTCTTGCTTTTGGTGTACAGGATGTACCTGGGCAGTTTTCCACATTGTTGGGTGGATGCCAATGTTATAGCTGTACTGAAACACCTAGGCTAGGGGTATGGGCAAATTCTGGAGCACAAATCTTCAGTACTGTTTCCAGAATGTTGTAAGGGCCCATAACCTTTGCAGTATCCTGTACATTCAGCTGTTTCTTGTTATCACGTGGAGTAAGTTGAATTAACAGAAGACTGGCATCTGTGATGTTGGGGACAACTGGAGGAGCCCAAGATGGATCACCCACACGGAGCCTCTAGCTGAAAATAGTTGCAAATGCTTCAGCTTTCTCATTTGCACTGATGTGCTGGGCTCTTCCATCATTGAGGATGGGGATATTGTGGAGCCACCTCCTCAAGGGAGTTGTTTAATTGTCTGTCATCATTCTTGCATCGACATGTCAGGACTGCAGAGCTTAAATATAATCTTTGGGTTGTGGGATTACTTAGCTCCGCCTGTTACTTGCTGCTTATGCTGTTTCACACATAAACAGCTTCACCAGGTTTATACCTCATTTTTATGTATGCCTGGTGCTGCTCATGGCATGCCCTCCTGCAGTCTCCATTGAATCAGGATTGATCCCCTGGCCTGATGGTAATAGTTGAGGAGGGGACATGTCGGGCCATGAGGTTGCAAATTATGCTGGAGTGCAAGTCTGCTGCTGCTGATGGCCCACAGGGCCTCATGGATCCCCATCTTGAGTTGCTAGCTTTGTAAGAAGTCTGTCCCATTTAGCACTGTGATAGTGCCACACGATGATGTAAGGTATCATCAATAGGAAGATAGTACTTATCTCCCAAGAACTGTGCAGTGGTCACTCTTGCTGATACTGTCTTGGGCAGATGCATCTGCAGCTGGCAGATTGGTGAGAATGAGATTGGTTCCCTCACCATCTGTTGCAATCCCAGTCACAAGCTTCTGCATACAGCAGTGAGATAATAACAAGATATTCTGTTTAAGTGATGTTGATAGAGGGGTTGATATTGGACAAGTAGTCCAAAGTAGTCTCATGGTTCTTTTTAATCCACTTGAAGGAGAAGATGAGGCCTGATTTAAGGGTCTGATTTGAAAGCCAGACCATTAGCAGTGCAACTGCAGTGATAGTTTTGGTCTTGCATTCAAACCCTGGTCCTGGACATTAACCCACAACCATCTGAATCTGAGACAAGTGCTACCAACTGAACCAGATGTGACTGACAATTCTCACATACCTCCATGAAGAAATTGAATTTTCTTGAAAGACGTTGAAAAAGAATAAAAATAATGTAAGTATGTTCCCTGAGCTGCTGTCAGCTGTGAATCTGTAGCTGCCTCATCAAGGATTATTTTAATAAAGACCATTTAAAAAAAGTATTTTGGAGTCTGGTCCTCAATTATCAGGTGATCCAACAAACCCATTGAAATATTTCATTAAACACAATGACTATTAATAAAGGTGAGTTAACAGGTGATTATCACCTATTTCTGAGAATTGTGCGCAATTCAACTTTTGTATTTCTTATTTTACAATTGTAACAATGCTCACAAAATACTTCCTTGCTGTAAAGTGTTTCGGAGCATTCCAAGTCAAGGCAATTGTTTTTGCTGTTTTGACGTTCAAACATTAGTGGTTTACCCATAAAATCAGATCTATTCTGGAGGTGATGAAATGTGTGGACTATATCAACAGCAGAGATCAATCTCCTCAATGGGAGGGAATCCTCATCATAGATTTGATGTAGAAAGCACTGGCAAGAAATGGAAGGCTTTTGATTTATTATTCATGATAGAGGGTAATACATTACATGGTCTTGGGACATAAAAATATGTCATGTAAGAAGTGCTTGTAATTCAGAACATCTGCAGAGTGGGTGGAAAAGTTTACAGCCTTTCTTTCACTAGTCATTTTCTTGTATTTGTCTGATGTTAGATCACATATCATTCTAGTGACTAAACCGGTCTTCCAGATTTGTGTTATGTGAGAGTTCAGTTTTGGAGTCAGAGACTACGTTGAAGGTGGTTCAAGCTCATGAGAGGAGTTTTTTAAGAAGCAACTGTTTAAATCTGATGCACAAGCTAAATAGACAGGAAAGTTGTTGACCTGTCACAGGTGCGGTTAGTTTCCAGGTCCTAGAAGATAAATAGACAAAAGTGCAGAATGAAACTTAGACAACAATGTCTGCATGTTAATCCAAGTGTTAAGAAATTCTTCTGTGGTTTTCCTTTATCCATTTTATCCTAAATTCCATGATCTAACAATGCAGGATTATGAACCCTGGTCCCCGGAACGCTATCTGGGTCTCTGAATTAACCAACCAATGATTAATGTCACTACATCATCATCTTTTTCCTTTCAATGTTGACCACAACCAAACTTGAAAAAAGAATGACAAGCAGTTTCAGTGTCAAAGAGACATGGAGTCACATGGCACAGAAGAGACCCTTCAGCCCATCAAGTTCGCACCAATAGAAACTGCTCTAAATCTATTTGAATCCCATTTCCCAGCACTTGAAGATTATGATATTTCAAGTGTTCATCCAAATACTTTTTAAAGGTTATGAGGTTTCCCACTTTGACTACCCTCCCAATCTGTGCATTCCAGATTCCTACCATCCTCTTGATGTAAGCATCTTTTATCAAAGCTCCTTTGAAAGTCTTGCCTTTCACCTTAAAATTATGTCCTTTTTCATTGACCCTTGAAGGAGAATTATTGTATCCTATCCACCCTGCTCATGCCTCTCATAATCTTATGCACCTTAATCAGGTCCCCTCAACCGTCTCTACTCCAAAGAGTACAACCCAGGCTTATTCAGCCTCTCTTCATCACTGAAGTGCTCCATCCCAGGCAACATCCTGGCGAATTTCCTCTGCACCACCTCCAGTGCAATCACATCCTTTCTATAGTGTGGGGCCCAGAACTGCACATGGTGCTCAAGCTGGGGCCGAATCAAATTTCTGTACAGTTTCAACATAACCTCCCTGCTTTTATAATCTCTGCCATGACTAATAAAGGCAAGCATCCTGTACGCTTTTTTAACTGCCCAATTAATCTGCCCTGCTACCTTCAGCGGTCTGTGGACAAGCTCCCCAAGATTACTCTGTTCTTCTGAGCTTCCTAGTGTACTGCCATTCACCCAGTAATCCCTCAATTTGTTACTTCTTCAAAATGCATCACCTCACATTTATCACAGTTAAACACCATCTGTCACTGATCTGTCCATTTGACCAAGCCCCCTATATCATAGAATCTCTATAGTGTGGAAGAAGGCTATTCAGCCCATCAAATCCATACCAATCTTGCGAATAGCATCCCACCCAATCCCTATGTCATTGCATTTCCCATGGCTAATCCACCTAATCTACACATCCCTGGACATCATGGGCAATTTAGCATGGTCAATCCACCCAACCTGCATATCTTTGGACTGTGGGAGGAAACTGGAGCATCAGAGGAAACCCATGCAGATAAGAGTTATTGATGGGGCAAGGGCAATTATAATGTGATTAGGCAAGAATTAGGATGCATAGCATGGGGTAGCAAAATGCAGGGGATGCAAACAATGGAAATGTGGAGCTGGTTTAAGGAACAGATATTGTGTGTCCTTGATAGGTATGTCCCTGTCAGGCAGGGAGGAAGAGATAAGGTAAGGGAACCGTGGTTTACTACAGAAATTGCATCTCTTGTTACGAAGAAGAAAGAGGCTTATGTGTTGATGAGACAAGATGGTACAGATGAGGCGATGGAGAGTTACAGATCAGCTCGGAAGGATTTAAAGAGAGAGTTAAGAAGAGCAAAGAGTGAACATGAGCAGTCTTTAGCAAATAGAATAAAGGAGAAACCTAAAGCTTTCTATAGGTACGTGAGGAATAACAGGATGATTAGGGTAGGAATAGGCCCAATCAAAGACAGAAGTGGGAAGTTGAGTGTGAACCCTGTGGAGATCGGAGAGGTGCTAAATGAATGTTTCGCATTGGTTTTCACTCAGGAAAAGGAGAATATTGTAGAGGAGAAGAATGAGGTATGAGATATTGGACGAGAAAGGATCGAGGTTAGCTACGAACAGGTGTTATCAATTCTAGAAAGTAGACAAGTCCCCTGGGCCGGATGGGATTTAACTGAGGATTCTCTGGGAAGCTAGGGAGGAGATAGCAGAGCCTTTGGCTTTGATATTTGAGTTATCATTGTCTACAGGTTTGGTACCAGAGGACTGGAGGATTGTAAATGTTGTGCCCTTTTCAAGAAGGGCAGTAGAGATACCCAGGTAATTATAGACCAGTGAGCCTTACGTCTGTTGGAGGAAAGGTTTTGGAAAGGATTATTAGAGATAAGATTTATAATCATCTAGCAAGCAACAATTTGATTTCAGATAGTCAACATGGTTTTGTCAAGGGCAGGTCGTGTCTCACAAACCTTATTGCATTTTTTGAGAAGGTGACCAAGCATGTAGATGAGGGTAGGGCAGTTGACGTGGTATACATGGACTTCAGTAAAACCTTTGATAAGGTTCCACATGGTCGGCTGTTGGATAAAATGCAGAGGCATGGAATTGAGGGTGATTTAGCATTTTGGATTAGAAACTGGCTTTCTGAAAGAAGGCAGCAAATGGTGGTTGATGGAAAATATTCAGCCTGGAGTCCGGTTAATAGTGGTGTGTTACAAGGATCGGTTTTGGGACCACTACTGTTTGTCATTTTTATAAATAGACAACAGATAATAGGTGCAGGAGTAGACCATTCTGCCCTTCGAGCCAGCACCACCATTCATTATGATCATGGCTGATCATCCTCAATCAGTATCCTGTTCCAGTCTTATCCCCATTACCCTTGATTCCTCTATCCTTAAGAGCTCTATCCAACTCTTTCTTGAAAGTATCCAGACACTTGGCCTCCACAGCCTTCTGGGGCAGAGCATTCCACACAGCCACCACTCTCTGGGTGAAAAAGTTTCTCCTCAACTCTGTTCTAAGTGGCCTACCCCTTTTTTTAAACTGTGTCCTTTGGTTCGGGACTCACCCATCAGCAGAAACATGCTTCCTGCCTCCAGAGTGTCCAATCCTTTAATGATCTTATGCGTCTCAATCAGATTCCCTCTCAGCCTTCTAAACTCAAGCATATACAAGCCCAGTCGCTCCAATCTTTCAGCATAAGTTAGTCCCGCCATTCCAGGAATTGACCTCGTGAACCTAAGCTGCACTCCCTCAATAGCCAGAATGTCTTTCCTCAAATTTGGAGACCAAAACTGCGCACAATATTTCAGGTGCAGTCTCACCAGGGCCCTGTACAGCTGCAGAAGAACCTCTTTGCTTCTGTACTCAATTCCTCTTGTTATGAAGGCCAGCATGCTATTAGCCTTCTTCACTACCTGCTGTACCTGCATTCTTGCTTTCATTGACTGATGTACAAGAACACCCAGATCTCGTTGTACTGTCCCTTTACTTAACTTGACTCCATTTAGGTAGTAAACTGCCTTCCTGTTCTTGCCATCAAAGTGGATAACCATACATTTATCCACATTAAACTGCATCTGCCATGTATCCATCCACTCACCTAGCCTGTCCAGGTCACCCTGTATTCCCCTAACATCCTCTTCACATTTCACCCTGCCACCCAGCTTTGTGTCATCAGCAAATTTGCTAATATTACTTTTAATACCTTCATCTATATCATTAATGTATATTGTAAAAAGCTGTGGTCCCAGCACTGATCCCTGCGGTACCCCACTGGTCACTGCCTGCCATTCCGAAAGGGAGCTGTTTATCACTACCCTTTGTTTCCTGTCAGCCAACCAATTTTCAATCCATGTCAGTACTTTGCCCCCAATACCATGCGCCCTAATTTTGCTCACTAACCTCCTATGTGGGACTTTATCAAAAACTTTCTGAAAGTCCAAGTATACTGCATCCACTGGATCTCCCTCGTCCATCTTCAGAGTTACATCCTCAAAAAATTCCAGAAGATTAGTCAAGCATGATTTCCCCTTCATAAATCCATGCTGACTCTGACCTCTCCTGTTACTGCTCTCCAGATGTGTCATAATTTCGTCCTTTATAATTGACTCCAGCCCACTGAGGTCAGACTAACTGGTCTATAATTCTCAGTTTTCTCTCTCCCTCCTTTCTTAAAAAGTGGGACAACATTAGCCACCCTCCAATCCACAGGAACTGATCCTGAATCTGTACAACATTGGAAAATGAACACCAACGCATCCACGATTTCTAGAGCCATGTCCTTCAGTACCCTGGGATACAGACCATCAGGTCCCGGGGACTTATCAGCCTTCAAACCTAACAATCTCTCCAACACCATTTCCTGCCTAATATAAATTCCCTTCAGTTCAGGTCCTTCAGCCACTATTACATCTGGGAGATTGCTCGTGACTTCCCCAGTGAAGACAGATCTAAAGTACCAATTCAATTCTTCTGCCATTTCTTTGTTCCCCATAATAAATTCACCCGTTTCTGTCTTCAAGGGCCCAATTTTAGTCTTAACCATTTTTTTCCCTTTCACATACCTAAAAAATCCTTTACTATCCTCCTTTATATTTTTGGCCAGTTTACCTTCGTACCTTATTTTTTCTTTGCGTATTTCCTTTTTAGTTATCCTCTGTTGTTCTTTAAAAGCTTCCCAGTCCTCCGTTTTCCCACTCATTTTTGCTATGTTATACTTTTTCCCTTTTGTCTTTATATGGTCCTTAACTTCCCTCGTCAGCCACGGCCACTCCTGCCTCCCCTTAGGATCTTTCTTCCTTTTCGGAATGAACTGATCCTGTATCTTCTACATTATACCCAGAAATACCTGCCATTGTTGCTCCACTGCCGTCCCTGCTCGGGTATTGCACTATTGACCTTTGGCCAGCTCCTCCCTCATAGCTCCATGGTTCCCCTTATTCAACTGAAATATTGTCACTTCCGATTCTACCCTCTCCCTTTCAAACTGCAGATTAAAGCTTATTGTATTGTGGTCACTACCTCCTCATGGCTCCTTTACTTCAAGGTCCCTGATCAAATCCGGTTCGTTGCACAACACCAGATCCAGAGTTGCTTTCTCCTTGTAGGCTTGAGCACAAGCTGTTCTAAGAATCCATCTTGGAAGCACTCTACAAACTCCCTTTCTTGGGGTCCAGTACCATCCTGATTCTCCCAGTCTACCTTCATGTCAAAAACACCCATAACAACTGTAGTAATATATTTGCGACAGGCCAATTTCAGCTCCTTATTCAACCAACACAATACATACAGGCTACTGTTTGTGGGCCTGTAGATAACTCCCATTAGGGTCTTTCTACCCTTAGAATTTCTCAGCTCTATCCATACTGACTCTACGTCCCCTGATTCTAGGTCCCCCTGCGCAAGGGACTGAATATCATTCCTTACCAACAGGGCCACCCCACCCCCTCTGCCAGTCAGTCTGTCCTAACGATAGCATGTATAGCCTTGAATATTCATTTCCCAGGCCCTGTCCACTCGAAGCCACGTCTCAGTTATCCCTTTATTTTTAATTTGTTACTCCCCTCACCCTTCGTATCAATCCCTATTTCACTTGACCTTACGGCACGATCCTTTTTTGAGTGTTCTGCTCCATTGATACTGTTGTCTTTCTTGACTTCTCTTGTTCTAACTTTCCCTTTAATTGCCTTCTTAAACTTCCAGTTTGTCCCCTTCCCCCCCCCCACTATTTAGTCTAAACGCAGCTGTGTTGCAGTGGCAAACCTACCTGCCAGAATGCTGGTCCCCCACCTATTAAGGTGCAACCCGTCCCTCTTGTATAATTTATCCTTACCGCTAAACATACCCCGGTGATCCAAGAATTTAAATCCTTGCTCCCTGCACCAGTTCCCCAGCCACACATTCAAATCCATTATCTCCCTGTTTCTGTCCTCTCCAGCCTGAGGAACTGGAAGCAAACCAGAGATAACCACCCTGGATGTCCTGCTTTTCAGCCTTCTTCTGAGTTCTCCGAAGTCCCGCTGTAGAATGTCCCTCCTCTTCTTCCCGACGTCATTTGTGCCGAGATGCACCACCACGTCTGACTCTTCACCTTCGCCCTTGAGGATTTCCTGCACTGTGTCTGCGATGTCCTTAATCCTGGCACCAGGAAGGCAACACACCATCCTCAAATCCTGCCTGTTGCCGCAGAAACCCCTTTCAATCCCTCTCACTATGGAGTCCCCTATTACCACAGTTCTGTGTGATGTCTGGCTCCTAGGCTCTGCATCCACGCCAATTGGCAGACCTGACTGCCTCTCGGACTGGCAGTGACGTCTGTCTCTATGGTTTCCAAGAGATTCAACCTGTTCCTGACAGGTACTTTGCCCGGGGTCTCTTGCACTTATCTCATCTTTGCCTTCCTCATCGTCTTCTCCCTTCTACTCTCTTCTGGTATGCTCAGTGTAATAACCTCGCTGAAGGTCCCGTTCAGAAAGATCTCGTTCTCTCGGATGAGCCTGAGGTCATCGAGTTCTTTCTTCATGCACAGAGTACTGAATCAGCTTGGCAGTCATGTCTCTTCAACTGTGGCGTAATCACTTCTCTCAACTTCTTTGTCGAAGACTCCTGAGCCAAAGACTCGCTCTTTTCTCAACAGAAACTTCCCTCGACCCCCGTGTTTTATTGCAAGTCTGTGGACTTTTAATTTAGGTTAGAGTAGGCCCTACTGAGTAGGACCTAGGGCCTAGAACACACCTACTTAAATAGCACTCACCCACCTTCCCAAGAGCGTCTGCGTTCCGACTTCACTTCCGCCCAGCTCCCACCGCTTTCTCCTGCAAAAATGACTTAGACACAGGCATAGGTGGATGGATTAGTAAATTTGCAGACGATACTAAAGTCAGTGGAGTAGTGGACAGTGTGGAAGAATGTTACAGGTTGCAGGGGAACTTGGATAAACTGCAGAATTGGGCTGAGAGGTGGCAAATGGAGTTCAATGCAGCTAAATGTGAGGTGATGCACTTTGGGAAGAATAACAGGAAGGCAGAGTACTGGGTCAATGGAAAGATTCTTGGTAGTGTGGATGTGCAGAGGGACCTTGGAGTCCATGCGCATAGATCCTTGTAAGTTGCCACCCTGGTTGATAGTGCTGTTAAGAAGGCATATGATGTGTTAGGTTTCATTGGAGGAGGGATTGAGTTCCGGAGCTGTAATATCATGCTGCAACTAAACAAAACGCTGGTGCGGCCACACTTGGAATATTGTGTACACTTCTGGTCCCCATATTTTGGGAAGGATGTGGAAGCATCGGAAAAGGTGCAGAGGAGATTTACCAGGATGTTGCCTGGTCTGGAGGTAAGGTCTTTTGAGGAAAGGCTGAAAGACTTGGGTCTGTTCCCATTGGAGAGAAGAAGGCTAAGAAGGGATTTGATAGAGACATACAAGATGATCAGAGGATTAGATAGGGTAGACAGTGAAAGTCTTTTTCCTAGGACGATGACATCAGCATGTATGAGGGGGCATAACAACAAATTGAGGGGTGATAGATATAAGACAGATGTCAGAGGCAGGTTCTTTATGCAGAGAGTGGTAAGGGTGTGGAATGCCCTACCTGCTAATGTAGTCAACTCAGCCACATTAGGGAGATTTAAACAATCCTTAGATAAGCACATGGACGATTTTGGGATAGTGTAGGGGGACGAGCTGAGAATAGTTCACAGGTCGGCGCAACATCAAGGGCTGAAGGGCCTGTTCTGCACTGTATTGTTCTATGCTCTATGTTCTAACCACTCTTTGTGTAAAAATGTTTACCCCTCATTTCATTTTAAATCTAATTTTGGGCTCTCCTATCTTGAGGAAAAGACCTTATTCACCTTATCAATCCCACTATGATTTTATAAACCTCTGTAAGACCACCCCTCAGCCTCCTCCACTTGAGGGGAAAAAAGTCCAAGCATTTCCAGCCTGTCCTTTTAACTCCAACCTTCCAGGCTTAGTAACATATTTGTAAATCATTTCTGCACCATTTCCAATTTAATAAGATCTTTCCAATAGCAGCGCAACCAGGATTATACGTAGTACTGGAAATATAACCTTCCCAATGCCTTGTACAGCTGTAACATGTCATCCCAACTCCTGTAATCAGTGTTCTGACTGATGAAGGTAATCATGTCAAACACCTTCTTCACCATTCTGGCTACCTGTGACACCATTTTCGAGGAACTGTGTACCCCTACCCTTCGGTATTTATGTTCAAAAACACTTTCCAGAACCTTGACATTAACTGTATAAACCCTGCCCTGATTTGTCTTACCAAAATGCAATACCTTGCAGTTATCTGACTTAAGCTCCATCTGCCATTCCTTGTCCTACTGGCCCAACTGATCAAGATGCCATTGTACTCTTAGATAATCTTCTTCACAGCCCACTGTGCCACCAATTTTGGTGTCATCTGAAAACTTACTAACCATGTCTCTGATATTCCCTTCCAAATTGTTCATACAAATGACAAACAACAGTGGACCCAGCACTGAGCTTAGTGGGACAACACAGATCACAGGCCTCCAGTCTGAACTACAATCCTCTACCACCACCTTCTGCCTCCTACCATCAAGCTAATTTTGTAACCAGTTGGCTAGCTGTCCGTGGACCCCAAGTGATCTGACCTTACTAACCAGTGTATCATGCAATACTTTGTTGAGGGCCTTGTTTAAGTCCATGCAGACAACATCACATTCATCTATCTTCTTCACGTCTTTGAAAAACTCAATACAATTTTTGATATTTCCCACGCACAAAGCCATGCTGACTATCCCTCATCAGTCCTTGCCTTTTCAAATGCGTGTAGATCCTGTCCCTCAGAATGCCCTCCAACAATTTACCCACCACTGACATCAGATACTCCTGTCTGTAGTTCCCTGGTGTTTTCTCGCAAGCTTTCTTAAATAATGGCATATATCAATAGGTGGGTGGCATGGTGGCTAAGTGGTTAGCACTGCTGCCTCACAGCACAGGGACCCAGGTTTGAGTTCCACCTCAGGTGACTGTTTGTGTGGAGTTTGCACATTCTCCTTGTGTCCTCATCAGTTTCCTCCCACCATCCAAAGATGTGCAGGTCAGGTGAATTGGTCATGCTAAATTGCCCATAGTGTGAGGTGTATTAGTCAGAGGGAAATGGTTCTGGACAGGTTACTCTTTGGAGGGTTGGTGTGGAATTGTTGGGACAATGGGGCTGTGTCCACATTGTAGGGAATCTAATCTAAACATTGTATCGGACCTTGGGGGTGTTTTTGCTAACGTTGTTGGGGAAGGTTTAAATTAATGTGGCAGAGGGATGGGGACTAAATGAGGAGGCTAGTGGACAGGAAGGAGGTAGTAACTAAAGCCTATAAGGAACTAGATAATGAAGTCAGCATGAATAAGGGGAAGAGTAGGCAAGGAGCAGATGATGAATGCAGAGGGAGTGGTGGTCTGAGATGCATTTGTTTTAGTGCAAGAATATAGTCGGTAAAGCAGATGAACTTCGGGCTTGGATTAGTACCTGGGAGTATGATGATATTGCTATTACTGAGACTTGGTTGAGGAAAGGGCGTGATTGGCAAGTAAATATCCCAGGATATAGATGCTTCAGGCAGGATAGAGAGGGAGGTAAAAGAGTTGCACGACTAGTCAGAGAGGATATCACAGCTGTGCTGAAGGAGGGCACTATGGAGGACTCGAGCAGTGAGGCAATATGGGCAGAGCTCAGAAATAGGAAGGGTGTGGTGACAATGTTGGGGCTGTACTACAGACCTCCCAACAGCGAGCGGGAGATAGAGGTACAAATATGTAAACAGATTATGGAAAGATGTAGGAGCAACAGGTGGTGGTGATAGGAGATTTTAATTTTCCCAACATTGACTGGGATTCACTTGGTGTCAGAGGATTGGATGGAGCAGAATTTGTAACGAGCATCCAGGAGGGTTTTCTAGAACTGGATGTAAATAGTCCAACTCAGGAAGGGGCCATACTGGACTGGTGTTGGGGAATGAGCCCGGCTAGGTAGTTGATGTTCCAGTGGGGGATTACTTTGGCTATAGTGATCACAATTTCAAAAGTTTCAGAATACTCATGGATAAAGACAAGAATGATCCTCAAGGAAGAGTGCTCAATTAGGGGAAGGCCAACCATACCAAAATTTGGCAGGAGTTGGGTAGTGTAGATTGGGAGCAGCTGTTTGAGGGAAAATCCACATTCGCTATGTGGGAGGCTTTTAAAGCGGGGTTGAATAGTGTTCAAGAGAGATATGTTCCTGTGAAAATGGGGAATAGAAATGGGGAATCATGGATGACAGGTGAAATTGCGAGACTAGCCAAAAGGAAAAAGGATGCATAAATAAGCTTGAGGTGACTACGAACAGACGAAGCTTTGGAAGAATATCGGGAACGTAGGACCAATCCAAAGTGAGAGATTAAGAGGGCTAAAAGGGGTCATGAGGTATACTCAGCAAACAGGATTATAGAAAACCCCAAAGCATTTTATTCATAGATAAGAAGCAAGAGGGTAACTAGGGAAAGAGTTGGCCCACTCAAGGAAAGAGGAGGAAAGTTATGTGTGGAGTCAGAGAAAATGGGTGAGATTCTTAACGAGTACTTTGCATCGGTATTCACTGAGGAGAGGGACATGACGGATGTTGAGGTTAAGGATAGATCTTTGATTACTCTCAGTCAAGACAACATAACGAGGGAGGATGTGTTGTGTATTCTAAAAGGCATTAAGATGGATATGTCCCCAGGTCCGGATGGGATCTATCCCAAGTTACTGAGGGAAATGAGAGAGGTAGTAACTGGGGCTTTAACAGATATCTTTGCAGCATCCTTGAAAACGGGGGAGGTCCCAGCAGACTGGAAAATTGCTAATGTTGTCCCCTTGTTTAAGAAAGGTAGCAGGGATAATCCAGGTCAGAGTCATAGAGTCATAGAGATGTACAGCATGGAAACAGACCCTTCGGTCCAACCCGTCCATGCTGACCAGATATCCCAATCCAATCTAGTCCCACCTGCCAGCACCCGGCCCATATCTCTCCAAACCCTGCCTATTCATATACCCATCCAGATGCCTCTTAAATGTTGCAATTGTACCAGCCTCCACCACATCCTCTGGCAGCTCATTCCATACATGTACCACCCTCTGCGTAAAAAATTGCCCCTTAAGTCTCTTTTATTATCTTTCCCTTCTCACCCTAAACCTATGCCCTCTAGTTCTGGACTCCCCGACCCCAGGGAAAAGACTTTGTCTATTTACCCTATCCATGCCCCTCATAATTTTGTAAACCTCTATAAGGTCACCTCTCAGCCTCCAAAGCTCCAGGGCAAAAGGCCCCAGCCTGTTCAGCCTCTCCCTGTAGCTCAGATCCTCCAACCCTGGCAACATCCTTGTAATTCTTTTCTGAATCCTTTCAAGTTTCACAACATCTTTCCGATAGGAAGGAGACCAAATTGCATGCAGTATTCCAACAGTGGCCTAACCAATGTCCTGTACAGCCGCAACATGACCTCCCAACTCCTGTGCTCAATACTCTGACCGATAAAGAAAAGCATACCAAACGCTGCCTTCACTATCCTATCTACCTGTAACTCCACTTTCAAGGAGCTATGAACCTGTACTCCAAGGTCTCTTTGTTCAGCAACACTCCCTAGGATCTTCCCATTAAGTGTATAAGTCCTGCTAAGAAATTGCTTTCCCAAAATGCAGCACCTCGCATTTATCTGAATTAAACTCCACCTGCCACTTCTCAGCCCATTGGTCCATCTGGTTCAGATCCTGTTGTAATGTGAGGTAACCCTCTTCGCTGTCCACTACACCTCCAATTTTGGTGTCATCTGCAAACTTACTAACTGTACCTCTTATGCTCGCATCCAAATCATTTATGTAAATGACAAAAAGTAGAGGACCCAGCACCGATCCTTGTGGCACTCCACTGGTCACAGGCCTCCAGTCTGAAAAACAACCCTCTACCACCACCCTCTGTCTTCTACCTTTGAGCCAGTTCTGTATCCAAGTGGCTAGTTGTCCCTGTATTCCATGAGATCTAACCTTGCTAATCAGTCTCCCATGGGGAACCTTGTCGAACGCCTTACTGAAGTCCATATAGATCACATTTACTGCTCTGCCCTCAATCTTCTTTGTTACTTCTTCAAAAAACTCAAACAAGTTTGAGACATGATTTCCCATGCACAAACCCATGTTGACGATCCCTAATCAATCCTTGCCTTTCCAAATACATGTACATCCTGTCCCTCAGGATTCCCTCCAACAACTTTCCCACGAACGAGGTCAGGCTCACTGGTCTATAGTTCCCTGGCTTGTCTTTACCGCCCTTTAAACAGTGGCACCACGTTTGCCAACCTCCAGTCTTCCGGCACCTCACCTGTGACTATTAATGATACAAATATCTCAGCAATCACTTCTCTAGCTTCCCACAGAGTTCTTGGAGACACCTGATCAGGTCCTGGGGATTTATCCACCTTTACCCATTTCAAGACATCCAGCACTTCCTCCTCTGTTTCTCTGGACATTTTGCAAGATGTCACCATCTATTTCCCTACAGTCTATATCTTCCATATCCTTTTCCACAGTGAATAGTGATGTAAAATATTCATTTAGTATCTCCCCCATTTTCTGTGGCTCTACACAAAGGCTGCCTCGCTAACCTTTGAGGGGCCCTATTCTCTCCCCAGTTATCCTTTTGTCCTTAATGTATTTGTAAAAACCCTTTGGATTCTCCTTAATTCTATTTGCCAAAGCTATCTCATGTCCCCATTTTGCCCTCCTGATTTCCCTCTTAAGTATACTCCTACTGCCTTTATACTCTTCTAAGGATTCAATCAATCTATCCTGTCTATACCTGACATATGCTTCCTTCCTTTTCTTAACCAAGCCCTCAAATTCTTTAGTCATCCAGCATTCCCTATACCTACCAGCCTTCCCTTTCACCCTGACAGGAATATACTTTCTCTGGATTCTTGTTATCTCATTTCTAAAGGTTTCCCATTTTTGCGCCATCCCTTTACCTGCGAACATTGCCTCCAATCAGCTTTTGAAAGTTCTTGCCTAATACCGTCAAAATTGGCCTTTCTCCAATTTAGAACTTCAAGGCCGATCTCTTTCCTCACTATCTCCCTGGATCCCACCCCCCCACCACCTTACTAATTTAAATCCTCCCAGGCAGTTCTACCAAATTTCCCTGCCAGTATATTAGTCCCCTTCCAATTTAGGTGCAATCTGTCCTTCTTGTACAGGTCACTTTGACCCTAAAAGAGATTCCAATGATCTAAAAATGTAAATCCTTTTCCCAAACACCAGCTCCTCAGCCATGCATTCATCTGCTCTATTCTCCTATTCCTGCCCTCACTAGCTTGTAGCACTGGGAGTAATCCAGATATTACTACCCTTGAGGACCTCCTTTTTAAGTTTCTGCCTAACTTTCTGCAATCTCCCTTCAGAATCTCAACCTTTTCCCTTCCAATGTCGTTGGTTCCAATGTGGACAATGACCTCCTGCTGGCCCTCTCCCCCGTGAGAACATTCTGCACCCTCTCTGAGACATCCTTGATCCTGGCACTGGGGAAACAACACACCATTCTGGTACGTCTGTCTGTACCTCTGACTACAGAATCCCCCAACACAATTGATCTCTTGGAAGCCGACATATCCCTCGTTGCATTCAAGCCAGTCTCAATACCAGAAATTTGGCTGTTTGTGCTACGTTCCCCTGAGAATCCATCACCCCCTATATTTTTCAAAACAGCATACCTGTTTGAAATGGGTATATCCACAAAAGACTCCTGCACTAGTTACCTGCCTCTCTTACCTTTCCTGGAGTTAACCCATCTATGTGACTGTATCTGAGACTTCCCCCCCCTTCCTATAACTGCCATCCATCACATACTGTTGCTGTTGCAAATTCCTCTTCGCTTCTATCTGTCTCTCCAACTGATCCATTCGATCTGATAAGATTCGCATCCAACAGCATTTATGGCAGATAAAATCCGCAGTAACCGTTAAAATCTCTTTAAGCTCCCACATCTGACAAGAAGCACATATCACTGCAAAGGCCACTTTTGCTCCTTCACAATCTACAGACCCAGAAAATAACACTGTCTTATTCCTCTACAAACACTGCCCCAGATTAAGTTAATAGTTATGGCTTATATTTTAAATTTAATCAAGAAACTTATCTCCAAAAACATATAATCAAGAAAGAATCCACTATACTCACTCTGGCAGCCTTTCTCTTGGACAGACTTAAAACACAATTAACTTATCTGATTCTGTGCAGTGAACTTCACCCAACAGTTCCTCCAAGATTAGTTGTGAATTTCACTATTTGATAATTTTCCCAGATGCACTCCGATGTCCAGCGATACACGAATTCCAAACAGCAAAGGCAGTAACTGCGCAGGTTTTCTCTTTCTCTCTCTCTATCTCCTGCACTGACCTCACCATGTGCTTCCTTTGTCTGCTCTTCTCCCATTTAAAACTGCTGTTGTTTTGACTTTTTTTCACCAAAGTTCCAGAACAATGCAACAGCATATAAAACAGTAATTGCTGCTCCTGGAATTCGAGGAAATCACCTCCAACACCTAAAATACCTCAAAAAAGGAGCAGCTCTTACAGCCAGAATTGTTTCCTGTCCTCCATCTTGGATTACCCAGAATCCACAGGTAATTACAGACCTGTGAACCTGACGTCAGTGGTAGGGAAGGTGGTGGAGAAGATACTGAGGGATAGGATATATACCTATTTGGAAGAAAATAGGCTTATCAGTGATAAGCAGCATGGTTTTGCGCAGGGACGGTCATATCTTATAGACTTAATAGAATTCTTTGAAGACGTGACAAAGTTGATTGATGAATTTAAAAAATCACACAACTTGATTGATGAGGGAAGGGATGTAGATGTCATATACATGGACTTTAGCAAGATGTTTGATAAGGTTCCCCATGGTAGGCTGATGAAGGTGAAGTCGCATGGGGTCCAGGGTGTCCTAGCTAAATGGACAGAGAATTGGTTGGGCAACAGGAGACAGAGAGTAGTAGTGAGCTTCTCAAAATGGCGACCTGTGACCAGTGGTGTCCCATGGGGATCTGTGCTGGGACCACTGTTGTTTGTGATATACAGAAATGATTTGGAGGAAGGTGTAGTTTGCCTCATTAGCAGGTTTGCAGGTGACACTAAGATTGGTGGAGTAGCAGATAGTGAAGGGGACTGTCAGAGAATGCAGCAGAATATAGACAGATTGGAGAGTTGAATAGTTGCAAGAATTCCAATTTGCCTATCGGACCAACAGATCCATGTCAGATGCCATATCACTTGCCCTTCACTGCTCCCTAGAACATCCTGACATCAAGAACAGCTGTGTAAGAATCCTACTCATTGACTACAGTTCAGCCTTCAACACTATTATCCCCTCGAGACTGATTACTAAACTTAGTGATCTCAGACTAAGCCCCACTCTCTGCAACTGGACCCTCAGTTTCCTGACCCACAGGCCACAATCAGTGAAGATTGGGGACAATATTTCATCCTCACTAACACTCAACACTGGAGCCCCCCAGGGGTGCGTACTCAGCCCCCTATGGTACTCACTGTATACCCATGACTGCATCAGGATTGGAGTGGTGCTGGGGGAGGGCACAGTTTGTTGGGCAGTGTCCGAGGATCGAGAAGGTCGATGTTTCAGGCAGAAACCCTTCATCAGGAATCCCGGTGGGGGCTTTTGCCCGAGGCGTCAGTTTTCCTGCTCCTCAGATGATGCCTGACTGCTGTGCTTTTCCAGTACCACTCTAATGTTGACTCTAATCTCCAGCATCTGCAGTATCCATTTCTGCCCATGACTGCGTCACCAAATACCAGATTAATGCCATTTACAAGGTCGTTGCTGACACCACCATAGTCGGTCGAAACAGACTACATACGGGAGGTGGAAGACCTGGTAAAACGGTGCACTGAGAACAACCTAGCTGTCAATGCCGGCAAAACCAAGGAACTCATTGTTGACTTTCGGAGGAATGTTACTCATGCCCCCCTACACATTAACAGCACAGAGATGGAACGAGTGGAGAGTGTCAACCTCCTGGGAGTGGGGTCATCCACAACAACCTTTCTTGGAATCTTCATGTGGAATCACTGGTTACAAAGGCCCAACAACGTCTCTTCTTCATCAGGCAGCTGTAGAAATTTGGCATGATGGTGAATACACTTGCCAACTTTTATAGGTGCGCCATCGAGAGCATTCTGTCTGGATGTATCACTACCTGGTATGGCAACTGTACCATTCAAGATTGGAGACGGTTACAGAGAGTGGTGAACTAAGCCCGGACAATCACAAAGGCCCACCTCCCATCTACAGAATACATCTACCAGGCCCGCTGTCAAGGAAAGGCCGCCAGCATTCTCAAAGATCCAGCCCACCCTGGCAATGTTTTTCTACAACTTCTACTATCGGGGAGAAGGTACAGAAACCTAAACACATGCACCAGCCAGTTTTGAAACAGTTTCTACCCTACTGTTGTTAGAATACTGAATGGACTCACAAACTCTTAACATTCGCTTGTACCTGTGTTTTTGTTTTTGCTGCTGTTTACCTATTATTTACTTTGATTATTTACATTGGATAAAATAGCAAGCTGAATATTAATAAGGAGAAGTGTGATGTTAATAAGGCATTGAACAAGCAATAATCTTTCTTAACTGATATCTTGCTAATTAGTGAGAAACTCATCCCACCACTTGAAAAAAACGTAAGATACTGAGTGTGTTGTTCCCGATGTGTAGGCCTCATCAGACTTTTTAATCTAAATCTGCCACAAATCTTCTCATAGCCCACATCATGCAGAGTCCAATTAGATTCTATCTTTTATCTTTGGACTGATGGCAGGAACAGATTATTAACCTACACCTTGCGTTTTGGACATTGGATCTTTTTCTGTCTGTTTTCTACGTATTTAGTATTAATGACTGAGAGGGGATCTGATTGAGACATATAAGATTATTAAAGGATTGGACACTCTGGAGGCAGGAAACATGTTTCCGCTGATGGGTGAGTGCTGAACCAGAGGACACAGCTTAAAAATACGGGATAGACCATTAAGGACAGAGATGAGGAGAAACTTCTTCATCCAGAGAGTGGTGGCTGTGTGGAATACTCTGCCCCAGAGGGCAGTGGAGGCCCAGTCTCTGGATTCATTTAAGAAAGAGTTGGATAGAGCTCTCAAGGATAGTGGAATCAAGGGTTATGGAGATAAGGGAGGAACGGGATACTGATTAAGGATGATCAGCCATGATCATATTGAATGGTGGTGCAGGCTCCATAAGACCATAAGACCATAAGACATAGGAGTGGAAGTAAGGCCATTTGGCCCATCGAGTCCACTCCGCCATTCAATCATGGCTGATGCGCATTTCAGCTCCACTTACCAGCGTTCTCCCCGTAGCCCTTAATTCCTCTAGACAACAAGAATCTATCAATCTCGGCCTTGAAGACATTTAGCGTCCCGGCTTCCACTGCACTCCGTGGCAATGAATTCCACAGGCCCACCACTCTCTGGTTGAAGAAATGTCTCCGCATTTCTGTTCTGAAATGACCCCCTCTAATTCTAAGGCTGTGTCCACGGGTCCTAGTCTCCTCGTCTAACGGAAACAATTTCCTAGCATCCACCTTTTCCAAGCCATGTATTATTTTGTACGTCTCTATTAAGTCTCTCCTTAATCTTCTAAACTCCAACGAATACAATCCCAGTATCCTCAGCCGTTCCTCATATGCTAGACCTGTCATTCCAGGGATCATCCGTGTGAATCTCCGCTGGACACGCTCCAGTGCCAGTATGTCCTTCCTGAGGTGTGGGGACCAAAACTGGACACAGTACTCCAAATGGGGCCTAACCAGAGCTTTATAAAGAATTTGTAGTACATCTCTACTTTTATATTCCAACCCTCTTGAGATAAGAGACAACATTGCATTCGCTTTCTTAATCACGGACTCAACCTGCATGTTTACCTTTAGAGAATCCTCGACTAGCACTCCCAGATCCCTTTGTGCTTTGGCTTTATTAATTTTCTCACCATTTAGAAAGTAGTCCATGCTTTTATTCTTTTTGCCAAAGTGCAAGACCTTGCACTTGCTCACGTTAAATTCCATCAGCCATTTCCTGGGCCACTCTCCCAACCTGTCTAGATCCTTCTGTGGCCTCCCCACTTCCTCAGTACTACCTGCCTGTCCACCTAACTTCGTATCATCGGCAAATTTTGCTAGAATGCCCCCGGTTCCCTTATCCAAATCATTAATATATAATGCGAACAGCTGTGGCCCCAGCACCGAACCCTGAGGGACACCGCTCGTCACCGGCTGCCATTCTGAAAAAGAACCTTTTATCCCAACTCTCTGCCTTCTGTTAGACAGCCATTCCTCAATCCATCCCAGCAGATCACCTCGAACACCATGGGCCCTCACCTTGCTCAGCAGCCTCCCGTGTGGCACCTTATCAAAGGCCTTTTGAAAGTCTAGATAGACCACATCCACTGGGTTTCCCTGGTCTAACCTACTTGTTACCTCTTCAAAAATTCCAACAGGTTTGTCAGGCATGACCTCCCTTTACTAAATCCATGTTGACTTGTTCTAATCAGATTCTGCTCTTCCAAGAATTTAGAAACCTCATCCTTAATGATGGATTCTAGAATTTTACCAACAACCGAGGTTAAGCTGATTGGCCTATAATTTTCCATCTTTTGCCTTGATCCTTTCTTGAACAAGGGGGTTACAACAGCCATTTTCCAATCATCCGGAACCTTTCCTGACTCCAGTGACTCTTGAAAGATCTCAACCAATGCCTCTGCTATTTCCTCAGCCACCTCTCTCAGAACTCTAGGGTGTATCCCATCGGGGCCAGGAGATTTATCAATTTTAAGACTTTTTAACTTTTCTAGCACTATCTCTTTCGTAATGGCAACCATACTCAACTCAGCCCCGTGACACCCTTTAATTTTTGGGATATTACTCATGTCTTCCACTGTGAAAACTGACGCAAAGTACTTGTTAAGTTCTCCTGCTATTTCCTTATCTCCCATCACTAGGCTTCCTGCATCAGTTTGAAGTGGCCCAATGTCTACTTTTGCCTGTCGTTTGTTTCTTATGTACTGAAAGAAACTTTTACTATTATTTCTAATATTACTGGCTAGCCTACCTTCATATTTGATCCTCTCATTTCTTATTACACTCTTTGTTATCCTCTGTTTGCTTTTGTATCCTTCCCAATCTTCTGATTTCCCACTGTTCTTAGCCACTTTAGCCACTTTATAGGATCTCTCTTTTTCTTTAATACATTTCCTGACTTCCTTTGTCAGCCAAGGTTGTCTAATCCCTCCCCGGTTAATCTTTCTTTTCTTGGGAATGAACCTCTGCACAGTGTCCTCAACTATACCTACAAACTCCTGCCATTTTTGCTCTACTGTCTTCCCGGTTAGCCTCTGCTTCCAGTCTATTTTAGTCAGTTCCTCTCTCATGCCCTCATAATTACCTTTATTCAACTGTAACACCATTACATCCGATTTTGCCTTCTCCCTTTCAAACTCCAGACTGAACTCTACCATATTATGGTCGCTACTTCCTAAGGGTTCCCTTACTTTAAGATCTTTTATAGAGTCTGGTTCATTGCAAAGCACTAGGTCCAGAATAGCCTGCTCTCTTGTGGGCTCCATGACAAGCTGTTCCAAAAAGTCATCCTGTAAGCATTCCATGAATTCCCTTTCTTTAGATCCACTAGCAACATTATTTACCCAGTCCACCTGCATATTGAAGTCTCCCATGATCAATGTAACCTTGCCTTTCTGACATGCCTTCTCTATTTCCCGGTACATGTTGCGTCCCTGGTCCTGACCACTGTTAGGAGGTCTATACACAACTCCAATTATGTTTTTTTTGCCTTTGTGGTTCCTCAATTACACCCACACAGACTCCACATCATCCAACGCTATGTCATTCAATACCATAGATTTAATTTTGTTCTTAACTAACAAGGCAACCCCACCCCCTCTGCCCACCTCTCTGTCTTTTCGATAAGTTGAAAAACCATGGAGGTTTAACTGTCAGTCCTGACCCCCCCTGTAACTCTTCAGCCAGAGAGTGGTGGGCCTGTGGAATTCATTGCCACGGAGTGCAGTGGAAGCCGGGACGCTAAATGTCTTCAAGGCCGCGATTGATAGATTCTTGTTGTCTAGAAGAATTAAGGGCTACGGGGAGAACGCTGGTAAGTGGAGCTGAAATGCGCATCAGCCATGATTGAATGGCGGAGTGGACTCGATGGGCCGAATGGCCTTACTTCCACTCCTATGTCTTATGGTCTTATGGTCTTAACCAAGGCTCGAAGGGCAGAATGGCCTACTCCTGCACCTATTGTCTATTGTCTATTTTGCTGTTAAACAAAACCAGTCATATTGGCTTCTTGGCTGTAAGAGATGGAAGAATATCCTGCATTTTTGTTGTGATTTTCATGACTATCAGGCACCTCCACGAAGTTTGCAAACAATGAAGCATTGTTTTAGAGTGCAGTCACTGTTGTACTGTGGGAAACAATAACCAATTGCAATTGTGAGAATGATCAGAGAATTTGTTTTGTTGTGTTGACGGAGTGAAAAGGATTGAGCAGGAACTAGATAAATGCCTGCTATTCTTCAGAATATTGAGAGGGGATCTTCCACCTCCAACTGAGAGGGCCCGCAGGGTCTTGGTTTAACATCTTATCTGAAAAATCATACCCGAAGAATATTCTGTTGCTGCTGCTTGGAATGACAGCCTTATTTTCTGTGCCCATCTGCTAAGGCAGGATTTAAATCTGCAGCCTTGTGGTTCAGAGGTGAGCCTGCAACTGAACTGCTTATAGAGTCAGAGTCATACAGCACAGAAATAGAGTTCTCAGTCTAACCAGTCCATGCCAAACATAATCCCAAACTAAACTTGTCCCACCGACCTGCTCCTGACCCATATCCCTCCAAACCTTTCCCATTCATATATTTATCCAAATGTGTTTTAAATGTTGTAATTGTAACTGCATCCACCACTTTCTCAGGAAGTTCATTCCATACGTGAACCACCCTCTGTGTAAAACATTTGCTTCTTACGTCCTTTTTAAATCTTTCTTCTCGCCCTTTAAAATGTGCCCCCAGTCTTAAAATCCTCCATCTTAGGGAAAGATCAACTACCATTAACTCTGTCTATCCCATTAACTTTCTCTCATTAACCATATACCAGTAACTCTATGTATACCCTTCATTATTTTTATAAACTTCTATCAAATCGCTTCTCAACCTCCCATGCTCCAGTGAAAAAAGTGGCATGGTGGCTCAGTGATTAGCACTGATGCCTCACAGCGCCAGGGACCCAGGTTTGATTCCTGCCTTGGGCAACTGTCTGTGTGGAGTTGCACATTCTCCTTGTGTCTGCATGGGTTTCCTCCCACAGTCCAAAGATGTGCAGGTCAGGTGAATTGGCCATGCTAAATTGCCCATAGTGATAGGTGCATTAGTCAGGGGTAAATATAGGGTAGGGGAATGGGTCTGGGTGGGTTTCTTTTCAGAGTGTCGGTGTGGACTTGTTGGGCCAAAGGGCCTGTTTCCATATTGTCGGGAATCTAATCTATCCATCCTTTCTTTCTATCAAGCCTTCCATACCCAGCAACATCCTGGTAAGTCTCTTCCAAATTTCTCCAGCTTAAATAATCTCCTTCCTGTAACTGGATACATTATGCTTGAAAAGGCCTCACCAATTTCCTGTACAACATCAACATAGCTCAACTCCGATACTCAAAGGACAAAGCAATGAAAGCAAGCAGGCCAAATGCCTTTTTAACCACCATCAAATGTGACTCAATCTTCAAAGAAGCATGTACCTGAACTCTAGGTCCATCTGTTCCACTACACTACCCATTAATTGCATAAGCTCGACCCTTGTGTTGTACAAAAATGCAATACCTCGCATTTACCCATTCTTAGATCCCCTACAGTATGAAAACCGGCCCTTCAGCCCAAATAGTCCACACTGACCCTCTGAAGTGTAACCCACCCAGACCCATTCCCATAACCTATATTTACCCCTGGCTAATGCACTTAACACTAGGGGCAATTTAGCATGGCCAATTCACATAAACTGGATTAGTGGTGCTGGAAGAGCACAGCAGTTCAGCAGCATCCAAAGAGCAGCGAAATCGACGTTTTGGGCAAAAGCCCTTCATCAGGAATAAAGGCAGTGAGCCTGAAGCATGGAGAGATAAGCTAGAGGAGGGTGGGGATGGGGAGAGAGTAGCATAGAGTACAATGGGTGAGTGGGGGAGGGGATGAAGGTGATAGGTCAAGGAGGAGAGGGTGGAGTGGATAGGTCGAAAAGGAGATAGGCAGGTCGGACAAGTCAAGGAGACAGTAACTGAGCTGGAAGTTTGAAACTAGGATGAGGTGGGGGAAGGGGAAATGAGGAAACTGTTGAAGTTCACATTGATGCCCTGGGGTTGAAGTGTTCCGAGGCGGAAGATGAGGCGTTCTTCCTCCAGGCGTCTGGTGGTGAGGGAGCGGCGGTGAAGGAGGCCCAGGACCTCCATGTCCTCGGCAGAGTGGGAGGGGGAGTTGAAATGTTGGGCCACGGGGCGGTGTGGTTGATTGGTGCGGGTGTCTCGGAGATGTTCCCTAAAGCGCTCTGCTAGGAGACGCCCAGTCTCCCCAATTTGGAGGAGACCACATCGGGAGCAACGGATACAATAAATGATATTAGTGGATGTGCAGGTAAAACTTTGATGGATGTGGAAGGCTCCTTTAGGGCCTTGGATAGAGGTGAGGGAGGAGGTGTGGACACAGGTTTTACAGTTCCTGCGGTGGCAGGGGAAAGTGCTAGGATGGGAGGGTGGGTCGTTGGGGGGGGGGGTGTGGACCTGACCAGGTAGTCACGGAGGGAACGGTCTTTGCGGAAGGTGGAAAGGGGTGGGGAGGGAAATATATCCCTGGTGGATATCCAATCCCTCTACACCTCCATCCGCCATGACCAGGGCCTCCAGGCCCTCCATTTTTTACCTCTCCAGACGTCCCCAGCAGTACCCTTCCACTGACACTCTCATTCGTTTGGCCGAACTGGTCCTCACCCTTAACAATTTCTCCTTTGAATCCTCCCACTTCTTCCAGACCAAAGGCGTAGCCATGGGCACATGTATGGGCCCCAGCTATGCCTGTCTCTTTGTTGGCTATGTAGAACAGTTGATCTTCCGTAATTACACCGGCACCACTCCCCACCTCTTCCTCCGCTACATTGATGACTGCATTGGCGCCACCTCATGCTCCCGCGAGGAGGTTGAGCAATTCATCAACTTCACCAACACATTCCACCCTGACCTTAAATTTACCTGGACCATCTCTGACACCTCGCTCCCCTTCCTGGACCTCTCCATCTCCATTAGTGATGACCGACTTGACACTGTCATCTTTTACAAACCCACCGACTCCCACAGCTACCTGGATTACACCTCTTCCCACCCTACCTCTTGCAAAAATGCCATCCTGTATTCCCAATTTCTCCGCCTCCGCCATATCTGCTCCCAGGAGGATCAGTTCCACCATAGAACACACCAGATGGCCTCCTTCTTTAGAGACTGCAATTTCCCTTCCCACGTGGTTAAAGATGCCCTCCAACACATCTCATCTACATCCCGCACCTCTGCCCTCAGACCCTACCCCTCCAACCGTAACAAGGACAGAATGCCCCTGGTGCTCACTTTCCACCCTACAAACCTTCGCATTAACCAAATCATCTGCCGACATTTCCGCCACCTCCAAAAAGACCCCACCACCAGGGATATATTTCCCTCCCCACCCCTTTCCACCTTCCGCAAAGACCGTTCCCTCCGTGACTACCTGGTCAGGTCCACACCCCCCTACGACCCACCCTCCCATCCTGGCACTTTCCCCTGCCACCGCAGGAACTGTAAAACCTGTGCCCACACCTTCTCCCTCACCTCTATCCAAGGCCCTAAAGGAGCCTTCCACATCCATCAAAGTTTTACCTGCACATCCACTAATATCATTTATTGTATCCATTGCTCCCGATGTGGTCTCCTCTACATTGGGGAGACTGGGCGCATCCTAGCAGAGCGCTTTAGGGAACATCTCCGAGACACCCGCACCAATCAACCAAACTGCCCCGTGGCCCAACATTTCAACTCCCCCTCCCACTCTGCCGAGGACATGGAGGTCCTGGGCCTCCTTCACCGCCGCTCCCTCACCACCAGAAGCCTGGAGGAAGAACGCCTCATCTTCCGCCTCGGAACACTTCAACCCCAGGGCATCAATGTGGACTTCAACAGCTTCCTCATTTCCCCTTCCCCCACCTCATCCTAGTTTCAAACTGCCACCTCAGCACTGTCTCCTTGACTTGTCCGGACTTGTCCGACCTGCCTATTTCCTTTTCGACCTATCCACTCCACCCTCTCCTCCTTGACCTATCACCTTCATCCCCTCCCCCACTCACCCATTGTACTCTATGCTACTCTCTCCCCATCCCCACCCTCCTCTAGCTTATCTCTCCATGCTTCAGGCTCACTGCCTTTATTCCTGATGAAGGGCTTTTGCCCGAAATGTCGATTTCGCTGCTCCTTGGATGCTGCCTGAACTGCTGTGCTCTTCCAGCACCACCACTCCAGTATGTGGTTTTCAGCATCTGCAGTTATTGTTTTTACCTACCTAATTCACATAAACTGCCCAGCCTTGGACTGTGGGAGGAAACCCACGCAGGCACAGAGAGAATGTGCAAACTTCATACAGACAGTCATCCGAGGCAAAAATCAAACTCAGGTCCCTGGCACTGTGAGGTAGCAGTGCTAACCACTGAGCCACCATGCCGCCACTTAAATCCAGCTTGAACTTTATCTGCAATTTTTCAGCCATTGACCCACTTACAGTTATGGAGATATACAGCACGGAAACAGACCTCTCAGTCCAACTCGTCCATGTGAACCAGATATCCTAACCTAATCTACTCCCATTTGCCAGCATTTGGCCCATATCCCTCTGAACCCTTCTTATTCATTTTCCTATCCAGATGCCTTTTAACTGTTGCAATTGTACCAGCCTCCATCACTTCCTCTGACAGCCATACACACATTTCATACACGAACCACTCTCTGTGTGAAAAAGTTGTTCCTTCGGTCCCTTTTATAAATTTCCCCTCTCACCCTAAACCTATGTTCTCTAGGTCTGGATTCCCCCACCCCAGGGAAAAGACCATGCCCATTTACCCTATCCATGCCCCTATTGATTTTTATAAACCGCTATAAGGACACCCCTCAACCTCCAATGCTCCAGGGCATGGTGGCTCAATGTTACCACTGCTACCTCGCAGCAACAGGGACCTGGGTTCAATTCTAACCTTGGGCAACCACCTGTGTGGAGTTTGTGCATTCTCCCTGTATCGGCGCAGGTTTCCTCTGGGTGCTCCAGTTTCCTCCCACAATCCAAAGATGTACAGATCAGATGAATTGGACTTGATAAATTGCCCATAGTGTGAGGTGCATTAGTCAGGGGTAATTATAGAGTTGGGGAATGCGTCTGGGTGGGTTAGTCTTTGGAGGGTGCTGGGCCAAAGGGCCTTTTTCTGTACTGTAGGGATTCTATGATATTACAGGGAAAACATCCCCAGCCTATTAAGACTCTCCCTGTAGCTCAAAACCTCCAACCCTGGCAATATCCTTGTAAATCTTTTCCGAATTCTTTCAAGTTTCACAACATCTTTCCTATAGCAGGGAGAATATAATTGCACACAATATTCCAAAAGTGGCCTAACCAATGTCCTGTACAGCCTCAACCTGACCTCCCAACTCCTATACTCAATGCTCTGACCAATAAAGGAAAGCATATCAAATGCCTTCTTCACTATCCTATCTACCTTGGACTCCACTTTCAATGAACTGTAAACCTGCACTCAAAGATTTCTTTGTTCTGTAACACTCACCAGGATCTTACCATTAAGTGTATAGGTCCTGCTCTGATTTGCCTTTCCAAAATGCAGCACCTCACATTTATCTAAATTAAACTCCATCTGCCACTCCTCAGCCCATTCACCCATCTGATCAAGATCCTGTTGTACTCTGAGGTAGCCTCCTTCGCTGTCCAATACATCTCCAATTTTGGTATCATGTGCAAGCCTCATTCCTGATGAAGAGCTTTAGCCCGAAACGTTAATTCCCCTGCTCCTGGAATGCTGCCTGACCTGCTGTGCATTTCCAGCATCACTCTAATCTTGACTCTAATCTCCAGCATCTTGCCAACTTTAAGTACATTTAAGTCATCATTGGACAAGCATATGGACATACGTGGAATAGTGTAGGTTAGATGGGCTTCAGATTGGTATGACAGATTGGCGCAACATCGAGGGCCAAAGGGCCTGTACTGCGCTGGAATGTTCTATGTTCTATGTTCTATCTGCAGTCCTTACTTTTGCCTAATTAGTCTACCAGGTGGAACCTTGTCAAAGGATTTACTAAAGTCCAAATAAACAATGTCTACTGCTCTGCCATCATCAATCTTTTTGGTAACTCGCTCAAAAAACTCAGTTAAGTTTGTGAGACACAATTTTCCTCATACAAAACCATCCTTACTATCATCAATCATTTTTGCCTCCCTAAATCCTATCTTTTATAATCACCTCCAGCAACATTTGAACTGAAAATGTGCTGTGTTTTTCATTACACAGGAAACAAAATATATCACAAACTTTAACTATAATCTAGTTATAGCAACAGTGCTGCTTTACCATCACACAGTTATTGTCAATTTGCTGAAAGGATGTAAAAATGTTCTTCTTTTCACATTCCAAACCAAGTAAGTGGGTTTCATCGACGATGAGGAAGTCTCTTTAGTGTCCTGAACCAATTACTGTCTGATACAATTTGTCAACAATCATCTCATTTTGTGTAAACAGACAAACCCTTTGATATATTTTTAGTGATGACAACTGAAAGGCTCAGGTAAGTCTTCAAAATCATGCTCAAGTGTGTACCTGTTCATATTTAGCTGTCTGTCCTTGGTTTAATTCCAGGTTAGACAGATGTTTCACTGCTCTACTGTGGTTTGGAGGATCATATTTTATCAGTTTGATCATTTTAACTTAGTCAGAAAAACAGCTGCTTGAAAATAAAGTGCCAAAAAAAAACACTTTGCCCTAAAAGTGATCATCTCAATGTTAAACAGAATTCTAAGGATTCAGTTTTATTTTACTTTAGTCAATGTAGAAAATGGTTCAATGGTTAACAAAACCATACAAAGATCTGGAAACCTTGGCTGTTTTCTGACTAATTTAATTAGCAAACTTTTTGTGTTGGACAGCTGAGAGCAAGCATTAAATGATAAATCACTTATCAGAAAAATGTTGTTTACCTGAGCATAGGGAAATTGTTTATGATTTAAGGACAGTACCACCGTTTTGAGCAGGTTGGTGCCTTTAGGAAATGAAAGAGTATCAAAGAGTGTCTCAACACAGAGTCAATTGATTCAATCCATCATCTCACTCTTTAGTGATTTTTAACTTTTTTTTGAAGGCTTGTCTCTTCTTCACTGACCAAACCAAATTTTAAAAAAAATTCCAGAGCTGTGGGCATTGCTGGCTGGGCCAGCATTTACTACCTGTGGTGGTGGAGGGAGTGGATATTTGTGGATGTGGCAGCAGTTAAGCATGCTGCTTTGTCATAGGTTCTTAGAATATAGGAGCAAAATTAGGCCATTTGGCTCATCGAGTCTGCTCTGCCACTTGATCATGGCTGATAGGCTCTTCACTCTCATTTTCCTGCCTTCTCCCCATAACCCTTCAACCTATTACCAATTAAAAATCTGTCTAACTCTTCCTTGTCCTGGTTAGTGTCAAGCTTCTTGAATGTTTTTATTGGAGGTGAGTAAGGAGTATTCCATTGCTAACGTATGATACTCAAAGCTCAATTTCCATTTTAAGCCTTCACCCAAGAGTAAATCTCGAGAAAACCCAAAGAAACGTGGAGTCAGCAACCGACATACTTTATCCTGAAGAGGCCGATATCAAGCAACATTACACAGCAGCCTTGATCACCCTGATCTCATTACAGAGGGAACTGAGAAAACGTTAAAGCTGTAGCACTGGTAATTCTGACAAGGTCAACCATCCCCTATGGACAAGTCCTGTGCATAGACAGGAGCTGTTCAGATAAGGAGGAATGTGACAAACATCTGAAGATTTTGAAGGATGACCTCATAAAAACAGAATATGATGCTCAACTCATTGCTCACCAGTTCTGACGTGACACAATGAAAACTGCAACGACCTCCTCAGAAAACAGACACAGGATACGATCGATAGAGTACACTTTGTCATCTAATATTTTATTGAAGCAGAGAAACTACGCCATGTTCTTCACAGCCTTCAATGTGTTATTGATGACAACAAACATCTGGCCAAGATCATCCTTATACCTCCACTTCTCACCTTCAAATAATTGCCAAACTTTAAACAGACCATTGTTCGCAGCAAACTACCCAGCCTTGAAGATATCATTGACCAGAAAGCCACACAACCCTGCCATGGCAACCTCCGCAAGACATGTCAGATCATCAACATGGATACTACCATCACACATGGGAATACCACCCACCATGTACATGACAGATACTCATGTGACTCAGCCAAAGTTGTCTATTTGAATCACTGCAGGAAAGGATGTCCTGAGACATAGTACATTGGCAAGACCAAGCAGACGCTATGACAACGTATGAATGGACAGTGCAACAATCACCAGATAGGAATGTTCTCTCCCAGTCAGGGAATAGTTCTATGGTCAAGGACATTCAGCCTCCGATCTTCGGGTGAACACCCTCCAAGATGGACTTCAGATACACAACAACATAGAATCACCGAGCAGAAGCTGATAGCCAAGTTCCGTATCCATGAAGACAGCATCATCCGTGATCTTGGGTTCATGTCGCGCTACATGTGATCCTACCATACTGTTCTGTATCTGTAAAATCTTCCTTACTGTGCTGTTTTGACATCATCATCTTGATAACTTGCTATGATTTCTCTACCTTAATTAGTTTGTACAGTCATGGATTACTTACTAATTTGGTTTGACATAGAATGTAAGAACTAGGAGCAGGAGTGGTATATCTGGCCCTTTGAGCCTGATCCACCATTCAGTAAGATCATGGCTGATCTTTTCGTGGCCTCAGCTCCTACTCTCTCACCATGACCCTTAATTCTTTTACTGTTCAAAAAAATTATCTCTCTTAGCTTTATAAACATTCAATGAGGAAGCCTCAAGTACTTCACTGGGCAGGGAATTCCACTGATACACAACCCTCAGTTCAGGCCTAAATCTGCTTCCCCTTATTTTGAGGCTATGTCCTTTTGTCCTAGTTTCATCCACCAGTGGAAACAACCTCCCTGCTTCTATCTTATCTATTGCCTTCATAATTTTATATGTTTCTATTAGATCCCCCTCATTCTTCTAAATTCCAACGAATATAATCCCAGTCTACTCAGTCTCTCAACTCTGGAATCAACCTAGTGAACCTTCTCCTCTGCCACTACATCCTTTCTCAAGTGATGAGACCAAAACGAAGCTCCTTGGATGCTGCCTGAACTGCTGTGCTCTTCCAGCACCACTAATCCAGAATGCATGCAGACCCTCAGCATGTGACTCTTTCCATATTGTGTTATTCCAGTCATTTGGTTTGTCTCCAGAACCATCTTATTTTAAAATTTTTGTAATAATCTCTCTGCCTCATTTAATCAAATTATAAATCATCCCTTTGCTAGTTATTTAGATGTTGACACATTAATCACACTGTTTGACACTTTTGATCACCTGCAGAGACCTATTATTTGGTTTGTTGTGATCTTTTGACCTCTCTGATTACAATTTCAGTGCCTGAGTACTTTTCTCTCACTTCACCTGATGAAGGGGCAGCGCTCCGAAGGCTTAAGATTTCAAATAAACCTGTTGGACTATAACCTGGTGTCACCTGACTTCAGAACTAAGGCAGCTAGCAGCAGTAATAGCAGGGGCTGTTTGAAGGAAATGACAAGGAAATCGAGAACTCTGATCAATAAAATGTCAGCTGATCTCAAAGCTCACCTGACTGCAGTGACCAGCCAATGGAACCAGACAGCAACCATCAACTGAGGATCGTCCAAAATGACCAGGGACTCCCACTCACCAAGAAGTCACTGGACACTGATACTGGTGATTTAAAGCAACTTCAATGAAGCACTAAAATCAGTCTATGGACCAACAAATTGAACCCAACACTCCTGAGGGATTCTCGATTAGTGGTGTTGGAAGAGCACAGCAGTTCAGGCAGCATCCAAGGAGCAGCAAAAACGGCGTTTCGGACAAAAGCCCTTCATCAGGAATAAAGGCAGAGAGCCTGAAGCGTGAAGAGATCAGCTAGAAGGGGGTGGGGGTGGGAAGAGAGTAGCGCCCCCACCTCACCCTAGTTCCAAACTTCCAGCTCAGCACTGTCCCCATGACTTGTCCGACCTGTCTATCTTCTTTTCCACCTATACACTCCACCCTCTCCTCCCTGACCTATCACCTTCATCCCCTCCACCACTCACCCATTGTACTCTATGCTACTTTCTCCCCACCCCCACCCTCCTCTCGCTTATCTCTCCATGCTTCAGGTTCTCTGCCTTTATTCCTGATGAAGGGCTTTTGCCCGAAACGTCGATTTTGCTGTTCCTCGGATGCTGCCGAGGAATCCAGACTCTGGTTTCCAGCATCTGCAGTCATTGTTTTTACTCCTGAGGGATGTCAATGGCAAGACATTGCATTATGACACTGAGTCAGTTAAACATCAATGATTAAAGAAATTTGAAACATTCTTCTGCACCAAATGCATAGTGCACTAATCTGTAATCAACTACACCCACTATGCCTGTCAAAAAGAGACCTTAATCCATGCTCGTTTATTATCCAGAATCCCATGTGCTTTAACTTTGTTTACTATTCTCCTGTGTAGGAATTTATGAAAAGTTTCCTGAAAATCCAGTATATCATTATCTACTATTTCCTCTTATAGATTTTGCTGCCATCATCCTCCAAAATTCTGTCTGATTTGTCAAATATGATTCCTTCTTTATAAATACAATCAGGAAACTTTTTAAAAAAATATTCCATAGACACATTGTTTATAATAGTTTCAATATTTTCTATCCTAACAATATCAATCTAATCGGTGTTTCACTTCCCATTTTTTCCCTCCCTCATTTTTTTAAACATTGCAATCTTTGAATCTTATCGGCATAATTGCAGAATTGACAGAATTTTAAAAGATAATCACTAATGCAACCTTTATCTCCATAACCATCTCTTTCAACACTCCAGAGTGAAGGTTATCAGATACCATGGATTTGTAACCTTTCAGTCCCCTCATTTATCCCAAACTACTAATTTCTCATATCCCTGTACATTAATAATTGTTTCACAGACTTCTATCTTCCTCTGTGAAAATACCTGCCAATTCAGTCTTCACTTGTAATTGGTCCATATTTGTCTTTGTTAATCTTTTCTGTTTTGCATACCCATAGAAGCTTTTACAATCCACTTTAATAATTCTTGCTATTTTAATTTATGTTCTATTTTCTCATAGAGAGAGATATACAGCACAGAAACAGATCCTTTGGTCCAAATCTTCCTTTATCAATATCTTGATCATCCTTTGCTGAATTCTCAAACTCTCCTTATTTGGCATTTTTGACACAATGTTATCTTTTAATTTCCTTTCTTAGTCATGTTTGTTCTCTTCACTCTTGGGATGTAGGCGTCACTGACCAGCCCAGCATTTATTGCCATTCCTAATTGCCTAGAGGGCTGTTAAGAGTCAACCACGTTGCTGTGGGTTTGGAGTCACATGTAAGCCAGATCAAGTGAGGATGGCAGTTTCCTTTCCTAAGGGGGATAAGTGAACCAAAAACAAATTTTCAACAATCTGGCAATGGTTTTGTAGTCATCATTAGAGTCTTAATTTCAGATTTTTACTGAATTCAAACTTTACCGTCTGTCATGGTGCAATTCAAAACCAAGTCCCCAGAACATTACCTGGGCCTCTGGATTAATAGTCAAGCAATAATCCTGTTAGGCCAATACCTCCTGTGCTATAGGTAGACCCATAATGCCATTCAGGAGGGAATTGCAAAATTATAACCTAATGACACATATGGAATGATGATATATTTCCAAGTCAGGATAATGAAACGCTTTGAGGGGAACTTGCAAGTAGGGGTTTTTCCATGTATCTGCTGTCCCTGTCCTTCTAAATGGAAGTGGTTGTGTTTTGGAAGGTGCTGTTTCAGGATCTATGGAGAATTTCTGCAGTGCATCTTGTAGATAATACACACTGCTGCTACTGAGTATTGGTGGTGGAGAGAACAGATGTTTGTGGATGTGATGCCAATCGAATAGGCTGCTTTAGACAATAGACAATAGACAATAGGTGCAGGAGTAGACTATTCTGCCCTTTGAGCCTGCACCACCATTCAATATGATCATGGCTGATCATCCTTAATCAACATCCTGTTCTTGTCTTATCTCCATAACCCTTGATTCCACTCTCCTTGAGAGCTCTATCCAACTCTTTCTTAAATGAATCCAGAGACTGGGCCTCCACTGCCCTCTGGGGCAGAGCATTCCACATAGCCACCACTCTCTGGGTGAAGACGTTTCTCCTCATCTCTGTCCTAAATGGTCTACCCCATATTTTTAAGCTGTGTCCTCTGGTTTGGCACTCACCCATCAGCGGAAACATGTTTCCTGCCTCCAGAGTGTCCAATCCTTTAATAATCTTATACGTCTCAATTAGATCCCCTCTCAGTCTTCTAAACTCAAGGGTATACAAGCCCAGTTGTTCCAGTCTTTCAGCGTAAGGTAGTCCTGCCATTCCAGGAATTGACCTCGTGAACCTACGCTGCACTCCCTCAATAGCCAGAATGTCTTTCCTCAAATTTGGAGACCAGAACTGCACATGGTACTCCAGATGTGGTCTCACCAGGGCCCTGTACAGCTGCAGAAGAACGTCTTTGCTTCTATACTCAATCCCTCTTGTTATGAAGGCCAGCATGATATTGGCCTCCTTCACTACCTGCTGTACCTGCATGCTTACCTTCATTGACTGTACAAGAACACCCAGATCTCTTTGTACTGCCCCTTTACCTAAATTGATTCCATTTAGGTAGTAATCTGCCTTCCTGTTCTTGCCACCAAAGTGGATACCCATATATTTATCCACATTAAATTGCATCTGCCATGCATCTGACAACTCACCTAACCTGTCCAGGTCACCCTGTAATCTCCTAATATCCTCCTCACATTTCACCCTGCCACCAAGCTTAGTATCATTAGCAAATTTGCTAATGTTATTACTAATACCATCTTCTATATCATTAACATATATTGTAAAAAGCTGCGGTCCCAGCACTGATCCCTGTGGTACCCCACTGGTCACTGCCTGCCATTCCGAAATGGAGCCGTTTATCACTACTCTTTGTTTCCTATCAGCCAAACAACTTTCAATCCAAGTTAGTACTTTGCCCCCAATACCATGCACCGTAATTTTGCTCACTAACCTCCTATGTGGGACTTTATCAAAAGCTTTCTGAAAGTCCAGGTACACTACATCCACTGGATCTGCCTCATCCATCTTCAGAGTTACATCCTCAAAACATTCTAGAAGATTAGTCAAGCATGATTTCCCCTTCATAAATCCATGCTGACTCTGACCTATCCTGTTACTACTATCCAGTTGTGTCGTAATTTCATCCTTTATAATAGACTCCAGCATCTTTCCCACCACTAAGGTCAGATTAATTGGTCTATAATTTCCTGCTTTCTCTCTCCCACCTTGCTTAAAAAGTGGTACAACATTAGCCACCCTCCAATCTGCAGGAACTGATCCTGAATCTATTGAACTCTGGAAAATAATCACCAATGCATCCACGATTTCTCGAGCCACCTCCTTCAGTACCCTGGGATGTAAACCATCAGGCCCTGGGGACTTATCAACCTTCAGACCTAACAGTGTCTCCAACACCAATTCCTGGCAAATATAAATTCCCTTAAGTTCAGGTTCTTCAGCCACTGTTACCTCAGGGAGATTGCTTGTGTCTTCCCCAGTGAACACAGATCTGAAGTACCAATTCAATTCTTCTGCCATTTCTTTATTCCCTGTAATATATTCCCCTGTTTCTGACTTCAAGGGCCCACTTTTAGTCTTAACCATTTTTTTGCCTTTCATATACCGAAAAAAGCTTTTACTATCCTCCTTTATATTATTGGCCAGTTTACCTTCGTACCTCATTTTTTCTCTGCGTATTTCCTTCTTAGTAATCCTCTGTTGTTCTTTAAAAGCTTCCCAGTCCTCCGTTTTCCCACTTATCTTTGCTATGTTATACTTTTTCTCTTTTAACTTTATATGGTCCTTAACTTCCCTCGTCAGCCACAGCCACCCATGCCCCCTCCTCGGATCTTTCTTCATTTTTGGAATGAACTGATCCTGCATCTTCTGCATTATACACAGAAATATCCACCATTGTTCCTCCACCGTCATCCCTGCTAAGGTACTGTAAGGTACTGCACCATTGAAATTTGGCCAGCTTCTCGCTCATAGCTCCATAGTTCCCTTTATTCAACAGAAATATTGTCACCTCCGATTGTAACATCTCCCTCTCAAATTGCAAACTGAAGCTTATTGTATTATCACTACTTCCCAATGGCTCATAGAACATAGAACATAGAACAATACAGCGCAGTACAGGCCCTTCGGCCCTCGATGTTGCGCCGATCAAAGCCCACCTAACCTACACTAACCCACTATCCTCCATATACCTATCCAATGCCCGCTTAAATACCCATAAAGAGGGAGAGTCCACTACTGCTACTGGCAGGGCATTCCATGATCTTACGACTCGCTGAGTGAAGAACCTACCCCTAACATCAGTCCTATATCTACCCCCCCTTAATTTAAAGCTATGCCCCCTTGTAATAGCTGACTCCATACGCGGAAAAAGGTTCTCACTGTCAACCCTATCTAACCCCCTAATCATCTTGTACACCTCTATCAAATCACCCCTAAACCTTCTTTTCTCCAAAGAAAACAACCCCAAGTGCCTCAGCCTTTCCTCATAGGATCTTCCTACCATACCAGGCAACATCCTGGTAAACTTCCTCTGCACCCGTTCCAGTGCCTCCACATCCTTCCTATAGTATGGCGACCAAAACTGCACACAATATTCCAGAAGCGGCCGCACCAGAGTCTTATACAACTGCAGCATGACCTCAGGACTCCGGAACTCAATTCCTCTACCAATAAAAGCCAGTACGCCATATGCCTTCTTCACTGCACTATTTACCTGGGTGGCAACTTTCAGAGATCTGTGTACATGGACACCAAGATCCCTCTGCTCTTCCACACTACCAAGTAGTCTACCATTAGCCCAGTAATCCATCTTTTTATTACTCTTACCAAAGTGAATCACTTCACACTTAGCTACATTGAACTCCATTTGCCACCTTTCTGCCCAGCTCTGCAGCTTCTCTATATCCCGCTGTAACCTGCCATATCCTTCCTCACTGTCTACAACTCCTCCGACTTTCGTATCATCCGCAAACTTGCTCACCCAACCTTCTAACCCTTCCTCCAGGTCATTTATAAAAATGACAAACAGCAATGGTCCCAAAACAGATCCTTGCGGAACACCACTAGTGACGGCACTCCAAGATGAATCTTTGCCATCAACTACTACCCTCTGTCTTCTTCCAGAGAGCCAATTCCTAATCCAAACCTCCAACTCACCCTCAATGCCATATCTCTGTATTTTCTGCAGTAGCCTACCATGGGGGACCTTATCAAACGCCTTACTAAAATCCATATATACTACATCTACCGCTTTCCCCTCATCTACCTCCTTCGTCACTTCGAGGTCCCTGATCAATTCTGGTTCGTTGCACAATACCAGATCCAGAATTGCCTTCTCCCTGGTAGGCTCCAGCACCAGCTGTTCTAAGAATCCATCTTGGAGGCACTCCACAAAGTCTCTTTCTTGAGGTCCAATAACACCCTGATTCTCCCAGTCTACCTGCATGTTAAAATCCCCCAGAACAACTGTAGTAACATCTTTGCAACAGGCCAATTTCAGCTCCTGATTCAACTTACATCCGACATCCAGACTACTGGATGGGGGCCTGTAGATAACTCCCAAGAGGGTCTTTTTACCCTTAGAATTTCTCAGCTCTATCCACACTGACTCTACATCCCCTGATTCTCGGATTCTTTGCCCTAGATAGTATCAAGTTTCTTGAGTGATGTTGGAGCTGATCCATTCAAGTAAGTGGGGATATTCCTACATACTATTGACTTGTGCCTTGTAGATAGTGGCCAGGCTTTGGTGAGTCAGGAGGTGAGTTACTCACTTTTTATGCTGGGTAGTTTTGCTTTGAAGGACAGCATCTTTTTTGAGACTGAAGCATTAATCCATTTAATGCTAGGCATTGCCAATGTATGGTCAACTCATTTAATAACATTCTCCAATGCACCACAGCAACTTCCTTTTCATACTTTTACAATGGCCCTTGTTTAGATGCAAGATCCTAGTTTTAGTTTCAAATGCATCTTTTTCAAACTAAAAGGGAAGTTTTACCAGAGGGGATCATGTTTGTAAGGAAACGGCAGGAAAGTGGCATTGAGAATTATCAGATCAGCCATGATGTCATTGAATGGTAGTGTTTTGAAGAAGGGTCCCTGGAGCTGAAACATTAACTCTGCTTTCTCTCAACAGATGCTGCCAGACTTGCTGAGTTTATCCAGCAATTTTTGCTTTTGTTATTGAATGGTGGCACCGACCCTATGGACTGAATGGTCTACTTCTGTTCTCACATTTTATTGTCTTATGGACTTAACATTATCATCACCATTGCCCAAGGTTTTGTTTGCAACAAAATTGAGAAATGGTGATGTTACTGGTCCAGAAACCCAGGCCAGTGTTCTGGGGATATGGGCTTAAATCCCAGCATGGCTGCTGGTGAAATATGAAGTCAATCAAGAAAATTCTTGAATAGAGAACTGACCTCATGGTAACTGTTGATTGTTATAGAAATCCATCTGGTTCAGGTTTCTGTACTAAACAAGAATTTTTATTTAATATCAGTAATTAGATTAAGCTATAGGTAAACAGATATAAATCATTGGCATATTATGTGACTAATGAAAGCTCTAATCATCTTATAAACTCTACCTTTATATGTACACAGATACAAACAAATAGGGAAAATTGATCGTTGGCAGAGGTAAAGAAACTGGCAAGTTCGTTTAGTCTTTGCTTCATGATTCCAATGTTGGAGATGATCCTTCTTCAGTTAGCCAGGCCACTGGTGTTCAGCGGTGTTTCTTTTGGAAGACTCCACTGGTTTGTAAGTAATACGGAGCAACTGATTCACTGGAAAATATCTCTGATTTATCAATTCAAGAGTTCATAACTGTTAGTAACCGCTACAGGAAAGGCAACTGGTTTTCTTCAACTCAAACCTGAGTTTTTTTTATTGCAGAGAACAGGCAGCTTCTGCTGGAGAGAACAACATCACCTCCTTCTGTGTCTTGCTGTCTCTCTCTGTGTCTCCATAATTTAATTCCAGTTCTGTCCCGTTCAGTTCGGTGAGAGCCAATCAACTTCCCTTGTAAACAACTCCTTGGCTCCTGCTTGTTTGCACATTGCAGGGGCCCATAGCCACAAATACAGAGTTTACAATCGATATTAAATTCCTTACTGTGAAATCAAGCTGCCATCCTGGAAGATCCCTACATTTTTAAAATCAGTTGCAGTCCTTGTTTTTAATGATGCAAAAATAAAAAGCCAGAATTTTTACACCTTATAGATTTGGTTATCGTTGCCTTGGAAGTCTGCACCGGCCCCTTATCTCTGTGTTTCTTCAAATATTTATCATTTTCATTTCATGCAACGAATAGATTCTGTTTCTTCAAACCTTGTCTGTTTATAGTGAGGAAGGAAAGACAACCCAGAACTTCTCAAAAGACTGAGAAAGATTAACGTCCATGTCAGGTAGGACCAAAGGGTGTGAGGTAAAACAGGTTGGTAGGTGCAGAGTACAAACTGATGTCAAACCTTGGACCGAGAACATCAGTCAACATTCCAAGTCAAAGCACCCTTATTGGATATTTCTCACCAGGTTCATCATGGCTCGATTATTCTAATCAGCAACAGCTTTTCCTTATTGGTAGGCACAGGGCAGCCTTGATTCATGAAGAAAAAGTGATTAAAACACTGTTAGTAAGCACTGAGGCCTCAATTCAATAACAAGAGGTTTTACAGAATCACAGAAGGTTCTAACAAACAAGAACATTTTAGGTTATTCCTCATTGTTGTGACTGTTCGCTCAATAGTTGCAGAACCAGCAAGAAAATAAAAGAGGAGAGAACCATTTTTAAAGAACAATGTTACATGCAATATTCAAATGAATTTCCTGTTTAAAGTAAAAGTAATGCTATTAAAAACTGTAAGTTTTTCATTCGTTTTTGTGGAATTCTGTACTGATATCAGGACCCATATTAATAAGACCATTGTCTTTCTAACTCTTCCATATGCTCCAAAACTTGATATAGATGCCCCTCTTAAAGCCTTTGATACAGATGTCCCCCCTTAAACCCTTGATATAGACACCCTCCTTAAACCCTTGATATAGATGCCAGATTAGTACCATCAGGGGCATTTGAGACAGATTCTCTGTAGCAGCTGGGACAACAGTTGTACAAACATCAGTGTCCTTAAAGGAGCTAGTAGCACCAGCATCTAGCCCATGATCAAGGCTGTATTTAACTGAGTGCGGTATTAAGGAGCCCCAGCAGAACTGGAATCAGTGGGTATCATGGGCAAACTCTCCACTGGTTGGAGTTGTAGTTGGCATATGAGATGATGGTCGTGGTTGTTGGAAGTCAGTCACCTCAGCTCCAGGACAACTCTCAGGAGTTCCTCAGGGCCTCAGGGTCGTGTTGTAAGCCCAACCATTTCCAACTGCTTTATGAATGAGGTGGGGATCAGAAGTGGGGATATTTGCCAATGATTGCACAATGTTCAGCACCATTCACGACTCCTCAGATACTGAAGCAATAAAATCCAGACAATAGTCAGGCTTGGGCTGACAAGTGGCAAGTAACACTCACTCCACACAAATGCCAGGCTATGACCATCACCAATAAGAGACAATCTCACCACTACCCCAACCATCAACATCCTGGGGATTACCATTGATGAGAAATTCAACTGGACTCACCGCATAAACACAATAATTACGAGAGCAGGTCAGAGGCTAGGAGCCCTTGAGCGAGTAACACTCTCCCTCACCCCCTAAAGCTTGTCCACCATCTACAAGATACAAGTCAGAAATGCAATGGAATACTCCCCACTTGCCTGGATGGATGCAGCTCCAACAACACTCAAGAAGCTTTTCACCATCTAGGACAAAACAGCATGCTTGATTGACACCCTATCCACAAACATCCTCTCACTCCAACACTGATGCTCAATAGCAGCAGTGTGCATTGTCTACAAGATGCACTTCAGAACTTCACCAAAGATCCTTAGCACTGTCCAAATCCATGATAACTTTCTTCTGGAAGGCAAAGACAGCAGGTACATGGGAGCACCGCCACCATCAAGTTCCCTTCAAACCACTCACCATCCTGACTTGGAAATATATTGCCGTTCTTTCACTGTTGCTGGGTCAATATCTTGGAATTACCTCCCTAAAGGAATTATGGTCAACCCACAGAAGACAACACTTCAAGAAGGCAGTTCACTATTGCCTTCACAAGCATAACATGACACCCAGATGCAATGAAAATGAATAAATAAATAATCTTCATAAGTAATTCTTCTTCTCCAGTCAAGTGCTTAGGATGCCTGAGTTCCGACTGTCAAAGAAAACCATCTTCGATAAGTTCAAGGAAAGCATTTGAATGAGAGGAAATCAAAAGAACATTTCAAAGACTTGCTAAAGATATCCCTGAAAAAGTGCAACACAGATGTCAATGTCGAGAAGAAACTAACTTAACCCTAACACCCACTCTAACTACAACCCCAACCCCAATCCCAACTGTAACCGACTATGTGAAGGGACGCAGTTCTTTGAGAACACATGTTTGCCCATAGAAGTACAGAAAAGGAACCAGAGAAAGGAATGCCAACAATTCCAAGGCCAAGGACTAATCCAACCTCCCGAAAACACCTGCCAAATATATGGTGGGAGGTGTGGCTTTAGGATCAAGCTCATCAGACACACAAGGATCAAGAGAATCCAAGACCAGGAACATGGAATTTCCCAGATGGGCAATCATATCGTTAGTGAGTAATTTCCAATGATGATGGTGATTGGGAAAAATTATGTTGTGAGGACATGTAGAGAACAGTATAGGAAAGAGTACTTCACAATAAGAACACATCAAAATTTAGGCCAGATATCTGTGTTTTCAAAGTTTATAAAATGCAAATATGGCTAAAGTGATTGAATTGCGATGTGGTCATTTATCTTCATCCTTGAAATAAACAAATTTCTCAGTCCAATCTGTCACTCACTCATATTAATTGTGCCAATGTATCCAAATACATCTGATTTTTATGACAATACAGTCAACATTTGGGTGAGAAATGTAATTAGCAAGAACTGTAGGAAAATAAGCAAAACCATTATTATGTTAGATCTGACAATTTATGGTAGTTATTTTGTAGTCTATAGAACTGAATACATTACAACCTTTGACTGGAGTTATCAGAAATGTTTTTACAAGAAAAACAAAGATGAGACTTTATTCTGCAAAATATAACACGAATGTACATTCCTAAATGAATGTGCAGTGAATTGAACTGAAGACTAGCTTCAGTTTGAGTTTGTTTGAGAGTTAAAACTATTTTGCTAATTTTTGGAAAGTCTAGCATGAAATTATCAATGTCAATGTACACTGCTATCTAGGGAAGGTGAGGAAAATGGATTTGAAAATGTCATATTCCAGCACTTTTCTGTCTTTGCGTAATGTTATGAATTCCAAATCTGAGCAATTAGGGATGGGCAATAATTACTGGCCTGGTCAATGATGTCCACATTTTGCTAATGAAAGAGAAAAGACCAGTTTTTTAATCAACTATGATCTCAGTTGATTGTGGAGGGAAATTGATGGGCAGGATTTCACTTTTAAAGATTTTTACTTCAACAAGCAAACTAAAATCAATATGTATCATATTGTAATTTACAATAGATGCATGATTCTGAACTAAAAGGTCAGTTTTGCATTAACTAACATAACAAAACTAAGCCAAACTGATTATTTTGTTTAACACTACATTTTCAGTGGATATATAGCATTAAATGAATAGTCTCAGTCATTTCCAGCTCTCCAACAGTGGCTCAACTCTCTTTGAAATGCAAGCTGCATGCTGCCAGTGTATCATCGCAAACCATAGACATAGCAGCACAGCAGGGTCCATTCAACCCATCTTGCCCATGTTGACCCACAGACACCCAAATGCCTTTCTAGTCTCATCTTCCTGCACACAGCCGATAGCCCTGCAGCTTATTGCACTTTGGTTCTTTTTGAAAGAGTGTAGTGTCTCTGCCTTTGCACCAACTCAAATTCCAGCACTCACCCCACTCTAAGAAGGGTTTTCTTCATGTCCCCTCTAATCCTTCTGCCACTTCACTTGAATCTATGACCCCTGGATTTTGAACTCTCCACCAAGAAAAAGGGTTCCTCCTGTTGATTTCTATGCCTCACAATTTTGTAGACCTGAATCATGCCACATCTCAGTTGTCTCTATTCCAAGGAAAACAACCCCTCTTCTCCAATCTCTCCTTATAGCTATTATTCTCTAGCCCTGGAAATATTCTCGTAAACCTTCTCTGCATTCTCTCCAGAGCAATTACAAACTTGCTGTAATGTGGTGACCAGAACTACACATAATACTCCAGTTGTATCGGCAGCAAAAGCGAATGAACTTTCTGTGGATTTGTTTTATTCCAGGGGAGTCAACCTGGACCATGCCCAGAGCAGCCCCAGACCCATGGCCAGCTTTAGATGTCAAGCAGTAATGGAGGAGCAGCAGGGGGGGGAAATCTTGCATTATATTCAGTGTTTCAAGATGGTGTTAGAGCATGGCCACACTTTGTGTTTTGTACATGAAAAATACTTTTCATTGTATTTTTATATACATGTGACAATAAATCTAATTCCAGTTCTAATTTACCATTGTCACACAGCTTCAACATTTTTCTCTACATTTGTATTCTGTACCTCTGCCAATGAAGGAGAGCAATCCATATGCCGTCTTTACAACTCTATCTACCTATACTGGTGCCTTTAGGGACTTGTGCAGTTGCATACCAAGGTCTCTCACTTCATTTCTTCTCTTGTGGGTGGCATTGTGGCATAGTGCTGCCTCAGAAACACCAGGGACCCAGGTTCGATTCCAACTTTAGCTGAGTGTCTGTGTGGAACATAACACAGTACAGGCCCTTCATCCCTCAATGTTGTGCTGGACTTTTATCCTACTCTAAGATCAGACCCTTCACTGTACTATTTTCCATGTGCCTATGTAAGAGTTGTTTAAATGTGGAGTTTGCACGTTCTCCCTGTGTCTAAATGGGTTTCTGTTGGGTGCTCCAGTTTCTCTTTCAGTCCAAAGATGCACAGGTTTAGGTAGCTTGGCTGTGCTAAGTTGCCCCATATTGTGCACGAAAGTGAAGACATGCCTGGTATCACATGCCATTTGATCTAAAGTGGAGGTGGAACTGGAAAGGCTGGTAAATCTGGGAACATTAGAACCAGTAACCACCAGTGAATGGGCCACCCCCAACACCCCAATCTTAAAAACAGATTTCACAGTGTGGATTTGTGGCAACTTTAATGCTTTAGACAACCCAGAGCTGAGTATGGATCCATACCCACTTCCACTCATAGAAGACTAATTCAGTGGACTGGTAGGGGAAAACATTTGTCAAAAATAGACTTATAGAACATAGAACATAGAAGAATACAGCGCAGTACAGGCCCTTCAGCCCTCGATGTTGCGCCGATCAAAGCCCACCTAACCTACACTAACCCACTATCCTCCATATACCTATCCAATGCCCGCTTAAATACCCATAAAGAGGGAGAGTCCACTACTGCTACTGGCAGGGCATTCCATGAACTTACGACTCGCTGAGTGAAGAACCTACCCCTAACATCAGTCCTATATCTACCCCCCCTTAATTTAAAGCTATGCCCCCTTGTAATAGCTGACTCCATACGTGGAAAAAGGTTCTCACTGTCAACCCTATCTAACCCCCTAATCATCTTGTACACCTCTATCAAATCACCCCTAAACCTTCTTTTCTCCAATGAAAACAACCCCAAGTGCCTCAGCCTTTCCTCATAGGATTTTCCTACCATACCAGGCAACATCCTGGTAAACTTCCTCTGCACCCGTTCCAGTGCCTCCACATCCTTCCTATAGTATGGCGACCAAAACTGCACACAATATTCCAGATGCGGCCGCACCAGAGTCTTATACAACTGCAGCATGACCTCAGGACTCCGGAACTCAATTCCTCTACCAATAAAAGCCAGTACGCCATATGCCTTCTTCACTGCACTATTTACCTGGGTGGCAACTTTCAGAGATCTGTGTACATGGACACCAAGATCCCTCTGCTCGTCCACACTACCAAGTAGTCTACCATTAGCCCAGTAATCCATCTTTTTATTACTCTTACCAAAGTGAATCACTTCACACTTAGCTACATTGAACTCCATTTGCCACCTTTCTGCCCAGCTCTGCAGCTTCTCTATATCCCGCTGTAACCTGCCATATCCTTCCTCACTGTCTACAACTCCTCCGACTTTCGTATCATCCGCAAACTTGCTCACCCAACCTTCTAACCCTTCCTCCAGGTCATTTATAAAAATGACAAACAGCAATGGTCCCAAAACAGATCCTTGCGGAACACCGCTAGTGACGGCACTCCAAGATGAACCTTTGCCATCAACTACTACCCTCTGTCTTCTTCCAGAGAGCCAATTCCTAATCCAAACCTCCAACTCACCCTCAATGCCATATCTCTGTATTTTCTGCAGTAGCCTACCATGGGGGACCTTATCAAACGCCTTACTAAAATCCATATATACCACATCTACCGCTTTCCCCTCATCTACCTCCTTAGTCACCTTCTCAAAGAATTCAATAAGGTTTGTGAGGCACGACCTGCCCTTCACAAAACCATGCTGACTATCCTTGATCACATCATTCTTATCCAGATGTGCATAAATCCTATCCCTTACAATTCTCTCTAAGACTTTGCCCACAACAGAAGTGAGACTCACTGGCCTATAGTTACCAGGATTATCCCTACTCCCCTTCTTGAACAAGGGAACCACGTTTGCTAGCCTCCAGTCCTCTGGCACTACTCCTGTCGACAAAGAGGACACAAAAATCAAGGCCAATGGCTCTGCAATCTCCTCCCTTGCTTCCCAGAGAATCCTAGGATAAATGCCATCAGGCCCAGGGGACTTATCTATTTTCACCCTTGCCAGAATTTCCAACACCTCTTCTCTACATATCTCAAAGCCATCCATTCTACTTATTCGTGCCTCAGTATTCATATCGACAACAATGTCCTGTTCCTGAGTGAATACTGACGAAAAGTATTCATTCAGCGCTTCCCCAATCTCTTCAGCCTCCACACGCAACTTCCCATTACTATCCTTGATTGGACCTATTCCTTCCCTAGTCATTCTTTTATTCCTAACATACCTATAGAAAGCCTTAGGGTTTTCCCTAATCCTACCAACTAAGGACCTTTCATGTCCCCTCCTTGCTGCTCTTAGCTCTCTCTTCAGGTCCTTCCGGGCTACCTTATTACTCTCAATTGCCCCTATTGAACCTTCACGCCTCATCTTTACAAAGGCCGCCCTCTTCCATTTAACAAGGGATTCCAACTCCTTATTAAACCACGGCTCCCTCACACGACCCTTTCCTCCCTGCCTGATAGGTACGTACTTATCAAGGACACTCAATAGTTGCTCCTTGAACAAGTTCCACATATCAATTACGCTCTTGCCTTGGAATCTACTTTTCCAATCCACACATCCTAAGTCATGCCTCAACGCATCATAATTTCCCTGCCCCCAGCTATAACTCTTGCCCTGTAGTACACACTTATCCCTCTCCATCACTAGAGTAAAAATCACCGAATTGTGGTCACTGTCCCCAAAGTGCTCACCTACCTCTAGTTCTAATACCTGGCCTGGTTCGTTATCCAGAACCAAATCCAGTATGGCCTCACCTCTTGTTGACTTATCTACATATTGTGTCAGGAAACTCTCCTGCACACATTGCACAAACACGGCTCCATTTCGAAATGGCAGGCAGTGACCAGTGGGGTACCGCAGGGATCCGTGCTGGGACCGCAGCTTTTTACAATATATGTAAATGATATAGAAGATGGTATCAGCAATAACATTAGCAAATTTGCTGATGACACAAAGCTAGGTGGTAGGGTGAAATGTGATGAGGATGTTAGGGGATTACAGGGTGACCTGGACAAGTTAGGTGAGTGGGCAGATGCATGGCAGATGCAGTTTAATGTGGATAAATGTCTGGTTATCCACTTTGGTGGCAAGAACAGGAAGGCAGATTACTACCTCAATGGTATCAAATTAGGTAAAGGGGCTGTTCAGAGAGATCTGGGTGTTCTTGTCCACCAGTCAATGAAGGCAAGCATGCAGGTACAGCAGGTCGTGAAGAAGGCTAATAGCATGCTGGCCTTCATAACAAGAGGGATTGAGTATAGAAGCAAAGAGGTGCTTCTGCAGCTGTACAGGGCCCTGGTGAGACCACACCTGGAGTACTGTGTACAGTTCTGGTCTCCAAATTTGAGGAAAGACATTCTGGCTATTGAGGGAGTGCAGCGTAGGTTCACGAGGTCAATTCCTGGAATGGCAGGATTGCCTTACACGGAAAGACTGAAGCGACTGGGCTTGTATACCCTTGAGTTTAGAAGACTGAGAGGGGATCTGATTGAAACGTATAGGCTTATGAAAGGACTGGACACTCTGGCAGGAGGGAACATATTTCCGTTGATGGGGGAGTGCCGAACCAGAGGACACAACTTAAAAATACGGGGTAGACCATTTAGGACAGAGATGAGGAGAAACTACTTCACACAGAGAGTGGTGGCTGTGTGGAATGCTCTGCCCCAGAGGGCAGTGGAGGCCCAGTCTCTGGATTCTTTTAAGAAAGAATTGGATAGAGCTCTTAAAGATAGTGGAGTCAAGGGGTATGGAGATAAGGCTGGAACAGGATACTAATTAGGAATGATCAGCCATGATCATATTGAATGGCGGTGCAGGCTCGAAGGGCAGAATGGCCTACTCCTGCATCTATTGTCTATTGTCTATTGTCTATTGTCTATTGTCTATTGTCTATCTAACGAACTTGAGCTATAGCTTTCCCAATCAATATCAGGAAAGTTAAAGTCTCCCATAACAATCACCCTATTACTGTCACTCTTCTCCTGAATCATCTTCGCAATCCTTTCTTCAACGATTCTAGGACTATTAGGAGGCCTGTAAAAGACTCCTAACAGGGTGACCTCACCTCTCCTATTCCTAACCTCAACCCAAACTACCTCAGATGGCAAATCTTCGTCCATCTTCCTTTCCACCGCTGTAATACTATCTTTGACAAGCAAAGCCACACCCCCCCCTTTTTTGCCCCCACCTCTGACCCTACTAAAACATTTAAACCCTGGAACCTGCAACAGCCAATCCTGTCCCTGATCTAGCCATGTCTCCGTAATAGCCACAACATCCAAGTCCCAGGTACCAACTTGTTGCAGGCCTACCTACAGATGGACAATAGTGACACACAGGGGACTGTTCCACTACATGTGACTTCCTTTTGCCATCACATGAGCACCAGCTGTTCCAGAGGGTCATGGATCAAACAGTAAGTGGGTTTCCAGGAGTCCAGTTCAATCTGGATGATATTTTGTTGACTGGATCATCTGAAGAGGAGCATTTGAAAAATTTAGAAAGAACACTAAAAAGATGACAGAAGCATGGCCTACAAACAAAAGAGATAAAGGCAAGTCTTCTTAAAGACTCCAAAGAGTGCTTAAGCCATGTAATTGATGGTGAGGGACTACACAAGGTGCCCAAGAAGATGGAGGCTATCATAAATGACCCTAGACCAGAGAATGTGTCACAACTGAGAAATCTGGAGAAATCTGCATTCATCCCTTGTGGTTGGAGGGTTCCTAGGTGGAAGATGAGGCGCTCTTCCTCCAGGTGTCGTGTTGCTATGGTCTGGCGATGGAGGAGGCCAAGGACCTACATGTTCTTGGCGGAGTGGGAGGGGGAGTTAAAGTGTTCAGCCACGGGGCGGTTGGGTTGGTCGATGCGGGTGTCCCAGAGATGTTCTCTGAAACATTCTGCAAGTAGGCGGCCTGTCTCCCCAATGTATAGGAGGCCACATCAGGTGCAGCGGATGCAGTAAATGATGTGTGTGGAGGTGCAGGTGAATTTGTGATGGATATGGAAGGATTCCTTGGGGCCTTGGGGGGAAGTGAAGGGGGAGGTATGGGTGCAAGTTTTGCATTTCTTGCGGTTGCAGGTTCGCCTTCGCCACGTCTGTTCCCAGGAGGACCAGTTCCAATACCGAACAATCCAGATGGCCTCCTTCTTCAAAGACCGCAATTACCCCTCAGACGTGGTTGATGATGCTCTCCACTGCATCTCCTCCACTTCCCGCTCCTCCGCCCTTCCAATCACCACCAGGACAGAACCCCACTGGTCCACACCTACCACCCCACCAACCTCCAGATACATCGTATCATCCTTTGTCATTTCCGCCACCTCCAAACAAACCCCACCCCTACCAGCATTCCGGAAAGACCACTCCCTCTGTGACTCCCTCTCCCAACCCAACCTCCACTCCCAGAACGAAATGCAAAACTTGCGCCCACACCTCCCCCCTCACTTTCCTCCAAGGCCCCAAGGGATCCTTCCATATCCGTCACAAATTCACCTGCATCTCCACTCACATCATTTACTGCATCTGCTGCATCCGATGTGGCCTCCTATACATTGGGGAGATAGGCCGCCTACTTGCGGAACATTTCAGAGAACACCTCTGGGACACCTGCAGCCACCAACTCAACCACCCCGTGGTGAACACTTTAACTCCCTCTCCCACTCCGCCAAGGACATGCAGGTTCTTGGCCTTGTCCATCGCCAGACCATAGCAACACAACGCCTGGAAGTAGAGCGCCTCATCTTCTGCCTAGGAACCCTCCAACCACAAGGGATGAATGCAGATTTCTCCAGCTTTCTCATTTCCCCTCCCCTCACCTTTTCTCAGTCCCAACCCTTGGACTCAGCACCGCCTTCTTGACCTGCAATCTTCTTCCCGACCTCTACGCCCCCACCCCCTCTCCGGCCTATCACCCTCACCTTAACCTCCTTCCACCTATCGCATTCCCAACGCCCCTCCCCCAAGTCTCTCCTCCCTACCTTTTATCTTAGCCTGCTTGGCACACCTTCCTCATTCCTGAAGAAGGGCTTATACCCGAACCGTCGATTCCCCTGCTCTTTTGATGCTGCCTGACCTGCTGCGCTTTTCCAGCAACACATTTTTAAGCTCTTATAGTCTTATGGTCTATATCCCGTCAGGACCAGGAAATGTATCAACTTTCGTATATTCTAATACATCCAACACCTCCTCTACTGTGACATGAACTGCCCCCAAGATATCACAACTAACTTCCCCCAAGTTCCCAAGTCTCCATCTTTTTCTCCATGGTAAATACAGAGAAATATACATTGAGAACCTTGCCCATCTCCTGTGATTCTACTCCTACATATCCACTTTGGTCTTTGAGGGGCCCTATACTCTCTCTAGTCATTCTTTTTCCTTAATATATGTAAGGAACCTCTTTGGATTCACCCTAACCTTCTCAATAGGCTATCTCATGCTCCCTTTTCACCCTCCTGATTTCCTTCTTCAGTAAATTCCCGTATTCCCTGTATACCTCCAGTGATTCCCTTGATCCAGCTGCCTGTTCTTGTGCCATGCCTCTTTTATCCCTAGTCAAAGCCTCAATATCTCTTGATTTGGAGGTGCCGGTGTTGGACTGGGGTGTACAAAGTTAAAAATCACACAACACCAGGTAATAGTCCAACAGTTTAATTGGAAGCACACTAGCGTTCGGAGTGCTGCTCCAAAAGCTAGTGTGCTTCCAATTAAACCTGTTGAACTATAACCTGGTGTTGTGTGATTTTTAACTCAACACCTCTTGTCATCCAGCGCTCCCTATTCCTACCAACCTTGCCCTTCACTCTCACAGGAACATATCGACCTTGAACTCTAGTTATATCACTTTTAAAAGCCTCCCACTTGTCAGAGGTCCCTTTCCCTGCAAACAAACTATTCCAATCGACCCTGCAAGCTCCTGTCTAATTCCATCAAAATTCACTTTGCCCCATTTAGAACTTGAACCTGTGGATGAGTTTTGTCCCTCCCCATAACTATTTTAAGATTAATAGAACTATGGTCACTGGTCCCAAAGTGCACCCCTGCAGTCACCTCCATCACCTGTCCTGCCCTATTTCCCAACAATAGGTCGGGTTTTGCCCCTTTCCAGGTAGGGCCCTCTATATATTGCTTAAGGAAACTTGCCCAAATGCACTTAACAAATTCCATCCAATCGCAGCCCTTAACGCTCTGGTAGTCCCAGTCTATGTTAGAAAAATTAAAATGCCTTCCTGTGACAACCCTATTGCACCTCCCCAGTATATCCCTGCATATTTGTTCCTCTAATTCCTGTTGACTATTTGGGGGTCAAATATACAACTCCAATAACATCACCCTCCCCTTCTTATTTCTTAGCTCCACTTTGCAACTTATCAGAGTTGACCTCCATCTGTCACTTTCCTACCCATGCCACCAATCTACCTACATCACCTTAGAGCTTGTAGCCACCTTCTATACTCTCCAGTACATGGCCAATTTTTGTGTTGTCTGCAAATTTTCCCTATGTGCCCTCTACATTCAAGTCCAAATCATTAATGTATAGAACAAACAGCAGGTGTCCCAACACTGATTCCTGTGGAACACCCCTTGAAACAGCTTTCCATTTGCAAGGGGAGCCATCAATAATTACCCCTAGAACCCTGTTACTAAGCCAACTTTGGATCCAATTAAACACATTACCCTGTATCCCATGGGCTTATACTTTATCGACCAGTTTGCCATGTAGGACCTTGTGAAATGCCGTACTAAAATCCATGTGCACTACCCTCAATGATCCTCCTTGTTACTTCCTCAAAGAATTCAATCAAGTTCAAGATCAAAGCATGATCTTCCCTTAACAAAGCCACACTGACTATCCCTAACAAATTCATGCTTTTCAGTTTATCTAATCTCTCAGGATTGATTCTAACAATTTGTCCACCACTGAAGTAAGACTAGTTGGCCTATAATTATTTGGCATTTCCTTTGTACCTTTTTAAACAATGGAACCACATTTGCATTCCTCCAGCATCACACCTGTATCTCATGAAGATTGGAAAATAATCTTCAGAGCATTTGCTATTTCTCCCTAACACCTTCAATGGTCCAGGGAACAATCCATCCAGCCCTGAGACTTATCCACTTTTAAGGATTCCACATCCTCAAACACTTCCTCTCTCATTATGATTATTTTGTCCAATATTTCACACTGCTCCTCTTGGATTACTATGCACATTATCCCTTTGTGAGAACCCAGCCAAAAAAATTCATTTGAAATTCTTTCCATAACTTCTGCATCTTCACACAAGTTCTCTTCTTTATGTCTGAGAGGTCCCATTTGTTCCTTAATTATCATTTTGCCCTTTATATACCAGTAAAACAGCTCTGGGGCTTTTCAGGCTATCCCTCCTTGTTCTAGTTTCAGGGATGTTGTTTCTACGAGTGGGTGAAAATAGAACTAGGGGCATCACCTCAAAATAAGGGAGAGCAGATTTAAGATTGAGTTAAGGAGGAACATCTTTTCTCAAAGGGTAGTGAATCTGTGGAATTCCCTGACCAGTGAAGCAGCTGAGGTTACCTCATTGAATATTTTTAAGGCAAAGATAGAGAGAATTTTGAACAGTAAAGGAATTGAGGCTTATGGTGAGCGGGCAGGTAAGTAGAGCTAAGTCTACACAAACATCAGCCATGATCTTATTAAATGGCCAGATAGAACAAAGAGAACAAAGAATATTTACAGCCCAGGAACAGGCCCTTTGGCCCCCCAAGCCTGAGCCGATCCAAATCTACTGTCTAAACCTGTCGGTCAATTCCTATGCATTTGTAACCCTCTGCTCCCCACCTACTCAAGCATCTGTCTAGACGCATCTTAAATGAATCTACCGTGCCTGCCTCTACCACCTCTGCTGGCAATGCATTCCAAATGCCCACCACCCTCTGTGTGAAGTACTTGCCGCATGTAATCTCCTTAAACTTTCCACCTCTCACCTTGAAAGCATGATCTCTGGTTATTGAATCCTTCACCCTGGGAAGCAGCTTGTCTCTATCCACCCTGTCTATACCCTTCATGAATTTGTAAACCTCAATTAGATCCCCCCCTCAATCTCCTTTTTTCTAGTGAAAATAAACCTAACCTACTCAACCTCTCTTCATAGCGAGCACCTTCCATACCAGGCAACATCCTTGTAAATCTTCTCTGCACCCTCTCCAAAGCGTCCATGTTCTTTTGGTAATGTGGCAACCAGAACTGTACACAATATTCTAAATGCGGCCGAACCAATGTCTCGTACAATTTTAACATGACTTGCCAGCTCTTATACTCAATACCCCGTCCAATGAATGCAAGCAAAGGATATGCCTTCTTGACCACTCTATCCACCTGTGCAGCAACCTTCAGGGTACAATGGACCTACACTCCCAGATCTCTCTGCCCATCAACTTTTCCCAAGGCTCTTCCATTCATTGTCTAATTTGCTCTTGAATTAGACTTGCCTAAATACATCACCTCACATTTGTCTGGATTGAAAGCTGTCTGCCAAATTTTCCACCCAATTCTCCAGTCTATCTATATTCTCCTGTATTCTTTGACAGTCCCTTATGCTTTCTGCTACTCCACCAATCTTTGTGTCATCTGCAAACTTGCTGATCATACCAACAGTGCCCTCTTCCAGATCATTTATGTATATCACTAACAACAGTGGCCCCAACACTGATCCTTGTGGAACACCACTCTCCATTTTAAGAAACTACCTATAACAACTAATCTCTGTCTCCTGTTGCTCAACCAGTTCTTTATCCACCTAGCTAGAACACCCTGCACACCATGTGACTTCCCTTTCTCCATTAGTCTACAATGGGGAACCTTATCAAACGCCTTACTAAAGTCCATGTATATGACATCAACAGCCCTTCCTTCATCTAACAACTTGGTCACTTCCTCAAAGAACTCTATTAAGTTGGTAAGGCACTATCTCCCCTGCACAAAACCATGTTGCCCATCACTGAGACACTCATTCTTTTCTAAATATAAACAGATCCTATCCCTCAGTACCCTCTCCAGCAACTTCCCCACCACCGATGTCAGATTCACTGGTCTGTAGTTACCCGGAATATCCCTACTACCCTTCTTGTACAGGGGGACAACATAAGCTACCCTCCAGTCCTCTGACATCTCACCTGTATTTAAGGATGCCACAAACATATCAGTCAGGGCCCCAGCTATTTCCTCTCTCACCTCCCTCAGCAACCTGGGATAGATCTCATCCGGTCCTGGGGATTTGTCCACCTTAATAACCTCTAGTCTACCCAACATATCTTCCCTACTTATGCCAATGTGATCCAGACTAATCAAACATCTATCTCTAATCTCAAGATTCATCATGTTCCTCTCCTCAGTGAACACTGATACAAAGTAATCATTCAGAATCTCACCCATTCTCTCAGGTTCGGCACTCAGCCTGCCTTCATTATCTTTTAGTGAACCAATCCTTTCTCTAGCTACCTGCTTGCTTCTCAAAGAAGAATAAAATGTTTTGGGATTTTCCTTAATTCTGCTTGCTAAATCTATTTCATGACCCCTTTTAGTCTTTATCCTACTCTTCCGATATTCCTCCAGGGCCTGTTCTGTTCTTGGCTGCCTGGACCTTATGTACGCTTCCCTTTTCCTCTTGGCTAGTTGTACGATTTCTCCTTTCATCCACGGTTCACGAATCTTGCCCTTCCTATCCTTTGCCTTCAGCGGGACATGTCTATCCTGCACTGCCGTTAATCTATGTTTGAAAGCGTCCCACATCTCAAATGTGGACTTCCCTTCAAATAGCTGCGTCCAATCCACATTTCCTAGCTCCTGCCTAATTTTGATATAATTGGCCTTGGCCCAGTTTAGTACTCTTCCCTGAGGACTACTCTCTTTATCTACGAGTATTCTAAAACTTAAAGAATTGTGGTCACTGTTCCCAAAGAAATCCCCATCGCAACTTCTACCACCTGTCCTGGCTTGTTTCCCAGTACCAGGTCCAATATGGCCCCTTCCCTCGTCGGACTATTGACATACTGCTCTAGAAAACTCTCCTGGATGCTTCTTACAAATTCTACCCCATCGAGACCTCTGATGCTAAGTGTATCCCAGTCAATGTTGGGAAAATTAAAATCTCCCATCACCACTTCCCTATTGCCTCTACATTTATTCATAATCTGTTTACCTAATTGTTCTTCTACCTCATGCTCACTGTTGGGAGGTCTGTAATACAGCCCCAATAATGTAACGGCACCCTTCTTATTTCTCAGCTCCACCCATAATGCCTCACTACCCAATACCACCATAGTGTCCTCCTTTAGCACAGCAGTGATATCGTCCCTGACCAGCAATGCAACTCCACCCCCTCTTTTACTTCCCTCCCTGTCCTGTCTGAAGCATCTATATCCTGGAACATTTAATTGCCAATCATCATGCCCTTCCTTCAACCAAGTCTCTGTGATGGCAATAATGTCATACTCCCAGGCACCAATCCAAGCCCTAAGTTCATCTGTCTTACACATTATACTCCTTGCCTTTAAAGTAGATGCATTTCAGGCCACGAGTTTTTTTGTGCTTACCTGCTCTCTGCCTATTCTTCCCTTTATTAATGCTATCTTCATGTATCTTACAGTCTCCAGTCTCCATCTCGCTGCCGACTTGTTTTCTCTTCTGGTTCCCAGCCCCCTGCCACATTAGTTTAAAACATCCACAACAGCATGAGCAAAATCTCCCCCAAGGACATTGGTTCCGGTCTGGTTCAGACATAGGCCGTCCCTTTTGTAATAGTCCCACCTTCCCCAGAACCGGTCCCAATGTCCAACAAATCTGAACCCCTCCCTCCTACACCATCTCTTAAGCCACGTGTTCATTCTGCATATTTTTTCATTTTTACGCTGGCTAACATGTGGCACTGGTAGTAATCCCGAGATCACTACCTTTGAGATCCTCCCCTTTAACTTCTCTCCTAGCTCCCTGAATTCTTCTTTCAGGATCTCATCTCGTTTTCTGCTTACATCTTTGGTGCCTAGATGCACCAAGACAACTGGCTGTTCACCCTCCCCAGTTGATCGGTGACATCCCTGACCTGAGCACCTGGGAGGTAACATACCATCCGGGAGTCCCGTTTTCGGCCACAGGACCGCTTATCTGCTCCCCTTACAATAGAATCCCCAATGACTATGGCCCTACTCCTGCTCCTGGTTTTTCTGTTCTTATGTTTCTTAATCTTGCTTGCTAATATTTGCTCATGCTCTCTCTTTGATTTCACTTTTTTTTACTTGATCTCTGTGCTTTCTATGTTCCTCCTGGCTATCTGCAGTGTTGAGTATTTTGTGATAATCATCAGCTATCTTTTTTTGTTTAATATTTCCCTGTGTCTTTATAGATAGCCATGGGGGTCTAGATTTGACATTCTTATTTGTGGAGGGAACATGTCTGCTTTGTTGCATAAGGGATCTCATTATTTAGCACATCCCACTGGTTTCCCATTGATTAATCCTTTCATGGTCCTGTCCCGTCCACCTGAGTCAAATCACCTCTCAGTTTTGTAAAATTTGCTTTTCCCCAGTTAAATATTTTTCCTCCTGATTTATTTCTTTTCTTTTCCACAACAATACTAAATCTAACTGAATTGTGGTCACTATCTCTGACATTATCATCCAATGTCACTTCACCCACTTGCTCATCTTGATTCCCTAAATCTAAATCCAGAATTGTGTCTCCTCTCATTGACCTTGTATTGTTTAAAAAGATTTCCTAGGCACAGGACATGAACGTTTCACCCTCTGTCCTCCTTTATGTTGAAATCCAGTTGATATTATCATCATTGTTATCTTACTATTCCTGCCCTGCTATTGCTACAGGCAGAAGTTTGTCTACATGTTCTTCTATCTTCCTCTCACTGTTTGGGGGACTGTAATATTGTCCTAATACTGTGACTGCCTATTGTTTACTCCTAAACTCAACCCACGAGGCCTCATTTGTTAATATGGTTAGTATATAATCCTTTTCATAACTGTAATTGATTCTTTAATCAATGCTGTTAACCTCCTACTCCTTCTCCACCCCCCCCCCAACATTCTTAACATTACCCACTCTCTCCTGCCTGAAAACTCTATCTCTAGGGATATTGAGGTGCCATTATTGCTGCTCCTTTAACTGGGTTTCTGTTATAACAATGGCATCATGCTGTCATGTATCTATCTGTTCTCAATTCATCTGTCCTGCTGATTATGCTTCTTGCATTGATTTATATGCAGCTCAACCCCATCAATTCCTTTTGCTGGATGCTTTTTAATCCTCATTTCATTTGTCTTTCTGAGTCATTGATTAGTTTGGTGAAAGGTTCTAAACACTGGCATCAACATCTTACAGAGTTTCCTTTTGAATTTTTGCTGTTTGGCAGCCAATGATCACATGGACATTTCTCTAAACTGAAGTGTTTACTATTATCCTCCTTTACAGAACTATTTTGATATTAAAGGATATGTTAAAACAACAATCTTGTAAATTTGCATGCTCATATGATATTAATGATCACTGACAGTACAGAACTTGCTCAGTACTTCAGTAACATACTTAGATTTGACACTCAGGTCCCTGGTATGTCATGTTAATCCAAACCTTCTAGACTCAAGCAAAGACACCTACACACTGGGCTACAATCCACACAGGTGCCAGATCCCATAGCAATATTTAAAGATCAGGGGAGGTTTATCTAATGCTTGGGCCACCATTCATAATCGGTAAAAACAATGACTGCAGATGCTGGAAACCAGATTCTGGATTAGTGGTGCTGGAAGAGTACAGCAGTTCAGGCAGCATCCAAGTCGGCAAAAGCCCTTCATCAGGAATAAAGGCAGTGAGCCTGAAGCGTGGAGAGATAAGCTAGAGGAGGGTGGGGGTGGGGAGAAAGTAGCATAAAGTACAATGGGTGAGTGGGGGAGGGGATGAAGGTGATAGGTCAAGGAGGAGAGGGTGGAGTGGATAGGTGGAAAAGAAGATAGGCAGGTAGGACAAGTCCGGACAAGTCATGGGGACAGTTACTGAGCTGGAAGTTTAGAACTAGGGTGAGGTGGGAGAAGGGGAAATGAGGAAACTGTTGAAGTCCACATTGATGCCTTGGGGTTGAAGTGTTCTGAGGCGGAAGATGAGGCGTTCTTCCTCCAGGCGTCTGGTGGTGAGGGAGCAGTGGTGAAGGAGGCCAAAGACCTCCATGTCCATGGCAGAGTGGGAGGGGGAGTTGAAATGTTGGGCCACGGGGCAGTGTGGTTGATTGGTGCGGGTGTCCCGGAGATGTTCCCTAAAGCGCTCTGCTAGGAGGCGTCCAGTCTCCCCAATGTAGAGGAGACCGCATCGGGAGCAACGGATACAATAAATGATATTAGTGGATGTGCAGGTAAAACTTTGATGGATGTGGAAGGCTCCTTTAGGGCCTTGGATAGAGGTGAGGGAGGAGGTGTGGGCGCAGGTTTTACAGTTCCTGCGGCGGCAGGGGAAAGTGCCAGGATTGGAGGGTGGGTTGTTTGGGGGCGTGGACCTGACCAGGTAGTCGCGGAGGGAACGGTCTTTGCAGAAGGCGGAAAGGGGTGGGGAGGGAAATATATCCCTGGTGGTGGGGTCTGTTTGGAGGTGGCGGAAATGTTGGCGGATGATTTGGTTTATGCGAAGGTTGGTAGGGTAGAAGGTGAGCACCAGGGGCGTTCTGTCCTTGTTACGGTTGGAAGGGTGGGGTCTGAGGGCGGAGGTGCGGGATGTAGACGAGATGCGTTGGAGGGCATCTTTAACCACGTGGGAAGGGAAATTGCAGTCTCTAAAGAAGGAGGCCATCTGGTGTGTTCTGTGGTGGAACTGATCCTCCTGGGAGCAGATCCGGCAGAGGCGGAGGAATTGGGAATACGGGATGGCATTTTTGCAAGAGGTAGGTTGGGAAGAGGTGTAATCCAGGTAGATGTGGGAGTCGGTGGGTTTGTAAAAAATGTCAGTGTCAAGTCGGTCATCATTAATGGAGATAGAGAGGTACCCAGGAAGGGGAGCAAGGTGTCAGAGATGGTCCAGGTAAATTTAAGGTCAGGGTGGAATGTGTTGGTGAAGTTGATGAATTGCTCAACCTCCTCGCGGGAGCACGAGGTGGCGCCAATGCAGTCATCAATGTAGCGGAGGAAGAGGTGGGGAGTGGTGCCGGTGTAATTACGGAAGATCAACTGCTCTGTGTAGCCAACAAAGAGACAGGCATAGCTGGGGCCCATACGTGTGCCCATGGCTACCCCTTTGGTCTGGAGGAAGTGGGAGGATTCAAAGGAGAAATTGTTAAGGGTGAGGACCAGTTCGGCCAAACGACTGAGAGTGTCAGTGGAAGGGTACTGTTGGGGACGTCGGGAGAGGAAAAAACGGAGGGCTTGGAGGCCCTGGTCCTGGCGGATGGAGGTGTAGAGGGATTGGATATCCATGGTGAAGATAAGGCGTTGTGGGCTGGGGAAACGGAAGTCTTGGAGGAGGTGGAGGGTGTGGGTGGTGTCTCGAACGTATGTGGGGAGTTCCTGGACTAGGGGGGATATGACATTGTCGAGGTAGGTAGAGATGAGTTCAGTGGGGCAGGAGCATGCTGAGACAATGGGTCGGCCAGGTTGGTCAGGCTTGTGGATCTTGGGAAGGAGGTAGAACCGGGAAGTGTGGGGTTCCCGGACTATGATGTTGGAAGCTGTGGGTGGGAGATCCCCTGAGGTGATGAGGTTCTGTATGGTCTGGGACCACCCTCCAATCCTGGCACCTTCCCCTGCCGCCACAGGAACTGTAAAACCTGCGCCCACACCTCCTCCCTCACCTCTATCCAAGGCCCTAAAGGAGCCTTCCACATCCATCAAAGTTTTACTTGCACATCCACTAATATCATTTATTGTATCCGTTGTTCCCGATGCGGTCTCCTCTACATTGGGGAGACTGGGCGCCTCCCAGCAGAGCGCTTTAGGGAACATCTCCGGGACACCCGCACCAATCAACCACACTGCCCCGTGGCCCAACATTTCAACTCCCCCTCCCACTCTGCCGACGACATGGAGGTCCTGGGCCTCCTTCACCACCGCTCCCTCACCACCAGACGCCTGGAGGAAGAACGCCTCATCTTCCGCCTCAGAACACTTCAACCCCAAGGCATCAATGTGGACTTCAACAGTTTCCTCATTTCCCCTTCTCCCACCTCACCCTAGTTCTAAACTTCCAGCTCAGTAACTGTCCCCATGACTTGTCCGGACTTGTCCTACCTGCCTATCTTCTTTTCCACCTATCCACTCCACCCTCTCCTCCTTGATCTATCACCTTCATCCCCTCCCCCACTCACCCATTGTACTTTATGCTACTTTCTCCCCACCCCCACCCTCCTCTAGCTTATCTCTCCACACTTCAGGCTCACTGCCTTTATTCCTGATGAAGGGCTTTTCCCGAAATGTCGATTTCGAAGCTGCTTGGATGCTGCCTGATCTGCTGTGCTTTTCCAGCACCACAAATCCAGAACCACCATTCATAATGTGTTGCTGGAAAAGTGCAGCAGGTCAGGCAGCATCCAAGGAGCAGGAGAATCGACGTTTCAGGCATGAGCCCTTCTTCAGGTTCATGCCTGAAATGTCGATTCTCCTGATCCTTGGATGCTGCCTGACCTGCTGTGCTTTTCCAGCAACACATTTTCAGCTCTGATCTCCAGCATCTGCAGTCCTCACTTTCCCCACCATTCATAATGCAGACAATATCGCAACATCATCTTCTGAGGGTGATCAATCATTCATTTGCTGTGAGAGTTTCTTGCTGGGTCTGCTTTTAAAACAACTCTTCAGATCCTGGAATACTTTGATTATGTGATAAATGGGTGTTCTTTACTTCGGAGCTGCAAGTGGACAAACACTTTGATTTGCCAAAAGTAAAACATTTGTCCAAATTGAATGAAACAACAACATTGAAGTGTTGAATGAATGCGCTCAACAGTCAACAGGCTGTAAGACCACTTTAATTGTCCCTCCAGGGGAAGACAACAGAGTCACAGCTGAATAAATCTAAATAATTAAACAGTTTGCAGGTTGTGTATGCACTGCCTGATTAGCATGAGATTCTAGTCGGAATGGAACAATGGACCATCTTCCTGATGTCTCCTTATGTGGCTCATTGACAAACTGTTTTGATCGCACCCTTGTGAAATGTGAATGGACTTTTTCAACATTAAAGTCATTATATAAATATAACAGAAAGAAAGGTTTTGTGCTTCATAAGTGGTACGGCTAGAAATAAAAGCTAAGCCTCTTTCGCTTGAGTGAAAGAGAATGAGTAAATTATTTAAAATATATTAATCCAGAATGTGCAGGAATTGATATATTTCCTTCACACTTTGGCTTGAAATTCTCTTGCATCTCAAAAACTGTTGGAATTGACAACAGCTGGTCATTGTAAATATCATGCCTCTTTAGCTTTAAAGAGTTTGTCTGTAGGTTTGTAATAAAATCCTCTTCTGGACTTAAAGGTAAACATATGCTTTCGAGACATAGAAAAGGATGTAGAAGCTTTGGAAAAAGTTCAGAGGAGATTTATTAGGATGTTACCTGATCTGGAGGGAAGGTCTTATGAGGAAGGGCTGAGGGACTGGAGGCTGTTTTTGTTAGAGAGAAGAAAGTTGAGAAGTGACTTAATAGATACGTATAAGATCATCAGAGGGTTAGATAGGGTGGATTGTGTGAGCCTTTTTTCTTGGATGGTGATGGCTAGCACGAGGGGACATAGCCTTAAATTGAGGGGTGATAGATATAAGACAGATGTCAGAGGTAGTTTCTTTACTCAGAGAGTAGTAGAGACATGGAACACACTGCCTGCAACAGTCGTAGATTCACCAACTTTAAGGGCATTTAAATGGTCATTGGATAGACATATGGATCGTAATGGAATAGTGTAGGATAGATGGGTTTTGGATTGGTTTCACAGGTCAGTGCAACATCAAGGGCCAAAGGGTCTCTAATGTGCTGTATGTTCTCTGCTCCAACTCAGCAATAAGAACCCTAGCACTAAAAGTGGTTACATACTTCTAGAATCAGTTCTTTATACTCTGCTGGGTGGATGGGTCTTGTGATGTCAGTTAACTCTTGCAGGTGCCAGATGTTTTATACAACTCTTCTCGTTTCTCACTAAATTTTCTAATTACTTTAAAATTGTGTCCTCTGATGATTGACCATCTGCTGATTGAAACTACTCCTCCCTTCAGCTTCTATTGGAATCCCCATTTACAAGCTGGAAGATTTCTAAATACTCACAAACCTTGGAGGAAAAAGGTCTCCCTATCTCTATCTTAAATGGGCTACCCCTGGTTTTTGTACAGTGACTCCTTGTTTTAGATCCTTCCAAATAATTTTCACACCAAACCTGTTAAGTCTCTTCATGATATTACATTTCAACCAAATTGCCTCCTAGTCTTTTATGCCCCAATGGGTATAAGGAGCAAGACCATAAGAATATTCTTGAAACTGTGACAAGCAATGTGGATAATGAGGATTCTGTAGATGTAGTATATCGAGACTTCCAGAAGGCATTTGATAAAGTGCTGCACAAAAGGTAAATACGCAAGATAAGATCACACACACTTCGAGATAATTTATTAGTTTGCATAGAGGATTGATGAACAGAGGATTGAGGATTGAGCAGAGAATTGGGATTTCTTTCTTTAGAATGTATGAGACCAAGGGGGAACCTTATAGAGGTGTGTAAGATCATGAGAGGCATGGATAGGGTGAATGCACTCAGTCTTTTTCCTAGGGTTGGGGAATGAAGGACTAGAGGGCATTAGTTTAAGGTTAGAGGGGAAATAATAAAAGGCAACCCTAGGGGCAACGTTTTTTACACAGAGGGTAGTACGCATATGGAATGAGTTGCCAGCGGAAGTGGTTGAGGAGAGTACATTAACAATATTTAAAAGTAATTTGGATAAATACATGGATAGGAAAGGATAAGAGGGATACGGGCCAAGTGCAGGGAAGTGGGGGTTAGCATGGATGGACCAGTTTGGGCCGAAGGGTCTGTCTCCGTGTTGTAGGAATCAGTGACTCAATAAGGAGGAGCTACTTCACTGAAAGTGTCTTGAATCTGAGAAATTCACTACTTTAGAGGGCAGTAGATGATCAGACATGGAGTAAATTTAGGAAGAAGACAGGGTTTTAATAAGGAATTGTTTGAAGGTTATGGAGAGCAAGCAGGAAAGTAGAGTTGAAGCTGAGATGAGATCAACCATCATTGTATCAAATGATGGAACAGTCTCTACACCTGCTCCTAGTTCTTATGTTAACATAGATAATAGAACATAGAAAAGTACAACACAGAACAGGCCTTTTGGCCCACGATGTTGTGCCAGAGGATTAATCCTAATGTAAAATAAAATAACCTAACTGACACGCCCCTCAACTCACTGCTATCCATGTGCAAGTCCAGCAGCTGCTGAAATGTCCCCAATGTATCTGCTTCCACCACCACCGCTGGCAACGCATTCCATGCATTCACAACTCTCTGTGTAAAAGAACCTACCTCTGACGTCTCCTTTATACCTTCCTCATAACACCTTAAAACTATGACCCCTCATGGCAGTCAATCCTGCCCTGGGGAAAAGTCTCTGGCTATCGACTCAATCCATGCTTCTCATTACCTTGTATACCTTGATCAGGTCACACCTCTTCCTCCTTGCTCTCTCTTGAGAAAAGTCCAAGCTTAGTCAACCTGTCTTCATAAGGCAAGCCCTCCAGTCCAGGCAGCATCCTGGTAAACCTTCTTTGCACTCTCTCCAAAGCCTCTGCATCTTTCCTATAGTAGGGGGACCAGACCTGGACACAATATTCCAAGTGTGGTCTCACCAGGGTCTTGTGGAGCTGCAGCAAAATCTCATGGATTTTAAACTCAATCCCCCTGTTAATGAAAGCCAAAATACCATATGCTTTCTTAACAACCCTATCCACTTGGGTGGCAACTTTGAGGGATCTATGTACTTGGACACCCAGATCCCTCTGTTCCTCCACACTGCCAAGAATCCTGTCTTTAATCCTATATTCAGCATTTGAGTTTGACCTTCCAACATACATCACTATGCATTTATCCAGGTTGAACTCCATCTGCCATCTCTCAGCCCAGCTCTGCATCCTGTTTATGTTGCACTGCAGCCTGCAATAGCCCTTGATACTATCGACAACACCTCCAACCTTTGTGTCAACTGCAAATTTACTAACCCACCCCTCAACCTCCTCACCCAAGTCATTCCACCTTCAGTCATTACACCTCCAGGCAGAATACTTTCCATCTACAACCACTCTCTGCCTTCTGTCAGCCAGCCAATTCTGAATCCATACAGCCAAATCTCCCTGTATCCCATACTTCCTGATTTATGAATGAGCCTACCATGGGGAACCTTATCAAATTCCTTGCTGAAGTCCATATACATCACATCCACTGCTCGACCTTCATCGACCTGTCTTGTCACCTCCTCAAAGAACTCAATAAGATTTGTGAGGCATGACCTGCCCCTCACAAAGCCATGCTGACTGCCTTTAATCACGCTATGCTTTTCCAAATAGTCATAAATCCTATCCCTCAGAATTCTTTCCAAAACTTTGCTGACCACAGATGTAAGACTGACTGGTCTGTAATTGCCAAGGATTTCCCTATTCCCATTCTTGAAAAAAGGAACAACATTCACCTTCCTCCAATCCTCTAGTATGACTCCTGTGGAGAGTGAGAAAGCAAAGATCATTGCCAATAGCTTAGCAACCTCCTTTCTCACTTCCTGGAGCAGTCTAGGATAAATCTGGTCTGGCCTTGGGGACTTATCAATCTTAATGTTAGCCAAAATTTCCAGCACATCAACTTCATCAATCTTGATCTGTTCAAGCCTCTATCCCAGCTCCTCAAAGTTCTCATTCACAACAAGGTCCCTTTCCTTAATGAAAACGGAAGCAAAAACCTCATTTAGGGTTTCCCCTATTTGCTCAGACTCCATCCACAAGTTCCCTATGCTATCACTGTTCGGCCCTACCTTCTCTCTGATCATTCTCTTATTCCTCACATATGAGTAAAATGCCTCTGGGTTCTCCCTTAACTTGCCTGCAAAGCCTTTATCATGCCCCCTCCTGGCTCTCCTCAGTCTATTTTTGAGCTCCATTCTACTCAGCCTCTAATCCTGTAAAGTTGCGCTAGATCCTTGCTTCCTCCACCTTATGTAAGCTGCCTTCTTCCTTTTGACGAGAAGCTCCTCTGTTCTCATCTTCCAAGGCTCCTTAATCTTACCTTTTCTTGCCGGTCTCAGAGTAATAAATTTATGCATCACTTGCAACAACTGCTCCTTAAACAGTCTCCATATGTCTGTTGTGCCTTTTCTGTGGAATAATTGCTCCCAGTCTGTATTTCCCACTCCTGTCTGATAGCGTCATAATTTCCTTTTCCCCAATTAAATATCTTCCCTTGGTAACTGCTTCTTTCCCTCTCCAAGGCTATTGTAAATGTGAGGCAGTTGTGGTCACTGTCACCAAAGTATTCTCTCACTGTGAGATCTAACACCTGTCCTGGCTCATTGCCGAGCACCAAATCCAAAATGGCCTCTCCCCTCATCGGCCTGTCTGCATACTGAGTAAGGAAACCCTCCCGAACACACCTGACAAAAACGAATTCATACAAACCATCTGCACTAAGGAGGTTCCAGTCGACATTGGGAAAGTTGAAGTCCCCCATAACAACAACCCTGCTATATCTGCATTTTTCTAAAATCTGCCAGCCTATGAGTTCTTCAATCTCCCTATTGCTATTAGGTGGTCTGTAGAAACCCCCCAATGCGTTGGCTGTTCCCTTGCTGTTCCTAACTTCCACCCATACTGACTCAGTAGACAAACCTTCCTCAATAACCTTCATTTCTGTAGCTGTGACGCACTCTCTAATTAGCAATGCTACATCCCCTCCTGCTTTTCCCCCCTCCCTGTTCTTTTTCAGTGTTCTAAACCCTGGAACATCTAGCAACCATTCCTGCCCCTGTGAAACCCACGTCTCCGTTATGGCCACAACATCATAGACCTAAGTACTGATCCATCCTCTAAGTTCATCACTCTTATTTCTGACACACATTGCGTTAAAGCAGACACACTTTAACCGATTCTTTTGTTCCATCACATGAATAATGTCCCTGATAGATTCACTACATCCTGTCACTGCCCCATCTACAACTACCCCCCTCTCAGATATGTGGCTTTGGTTCCCACTCTCCTCCCAAACTAGTTTAAACTAGTTCTAATGTTCTAGGATTTACCAAAAGAAGTTGGCCATTCAGGCCAAAAGCCTAGACCCATTCAAGATTTCTTCAAAAACAAACCTATTGTGCCAAATATTAATTCAGTGAATCTTCCCTGAGTTGTTTCCAATGCATTAACATTCTTAAATGAGATGACCAGTACTGAACACAGTACTCCAAATGTGGTCTCAATTGTACCCATTTTATTTGAAGCATAAACTCCTGATGTTTGCTTTCAATTTACTTTGAAATAAATGCTAACATTCTCTTAGCTTTTCTAATTATTTTCTGTAGCTACACCTTAACTGTCTATAATTCATGCACAAAGATATCCAACCCCTCTCCATCTCAGAGCTCTGAATGTCTCACCATTTAGGTAACATGGTTTTTATTCATCTTGATAAAACAGATAATTTCACATTTTCCCACATTATACTTCATTTTCTAAGTCCTTGCCCATTCTCTTGACCTGCCTAGTCCCTATATTGGTGATACCTACATTGATGATCATTCTGGAACTGTGATCTACAGCTGCATTTAACTTGTTTATACTGGGCTCAGAATTAAAGTAACTGTGAAAGTAAAGGAAGTTTTCACTAACTTTAGACAAGGTAAACAAGCTGTACTGAAATAACACAAAGAACTGTGGATGCTGGAAATCAGCAACATAAACAAAAATTGCTGAAGAAACTCAGCAGGTCTGGCAGCATCTGTGGAGAGAAAACATAATTAATGTCTTATGTCAAGTGACCCTTCTCCAGAACAGAACCTCCTTGCTTAGTTTAATTTTCGCACTATCACTACAAAGAGTACAAACACAGGGAGCATTGTGCAGCTTGCAAACAGAATGTGATGTCACATAGAGTGTGTTTGGTTAACTGTGAATTAATGAGGAAGGGAGGAGGATCTTTCCTTTAAATCACTTTCTTCAATGTCCAGTACATCTACTTCACTGCAGTGGTTGGTGAGTAACTGGTAAGTAACTGGTAACCCATTCTATTTGTGATAAGTAGTCAGCTGTAGCTAACCTGAGAATGCAACTTTAAAAAAAAGGGTTTTGTGATTTACACATGAAAGAAGTGAAACTATCACTGTATTCTAACAGATGAAAGGCTTAACAGACAATCAATTTTTCATTGTATAATTTCAGTTACATCACACTGCAAATTTTTGCAATAAATTTTGTGTTACGATCAAGCCCTCCACAATCACCTGATGAAGGAGCAGCGCTCCAAAAGCTAATGTGCTTCCAATTAAACCTGTTGGACTATAACCTGGTGTTGTGTGATTTTTAACTTTGTACACCCCAGCCCAACACCGGCATCTCCAAATCATATGGAACAGCGGAGATTTAAAACAGCAAGGTTAACAGCTGAAGTGGCTGATGATGATGAGCTGGTCCATAAAACATGGTTTGGCTTCCAGAATCAATTTCAGTCCCTGAGGGATAGAAACTGGGGCAAAGAGAAATCCTCATGTGGAAAGGGAAAGATAGATCTCAGTGAAGATCATAAGGATAACTCACAGAGTGAGAAAAGAAATCCTTGAAGGGGACAACGATGGGAAAAAGCTCCACTGTTTTCATTGTAATAAAGTGGGCCATATGAAATCACAATGTTGGTGGGCTAGGAGCAAGCCCAATGTAGGAAAACAGGACAAGTCTGAAAGTTTTGTTGGAATGGTAACAGAAAGACAGTGGAAGCCAGAAAGCTGAATCAGAGTGTACAGGCTGATTGGAGGTTGATTAAGGAGGAAGTGCCAGATCTGTTGGTATGATCAGCAAGTTTGCAGATGACATGAAGATTGGTGGAGTAGCAGAAAGCATAAGGGACTGTCAAAGAATACAGGAGAATATAGATAGACTGGAGAGTTGGGTGGAGAAGTGGCAGATGGCTTTCAATCCAGACAAATGTGAGATGATGCATTTAGGTAAGACTAATTCTAGAGCGAATTATACAATGAATGGAAGAGCCTTGGGAAAAGTTGATGGGCAGAGAGAGATCTGGGAGTGCAGGTCCTTTGTACCCTGAAGGTTGCTGCACAATTGGATAGAGTGGTCAAGAAGGCATATAGTATACTTGCCTTCATTGGACGGGGTATTGAGTATAAGAACTAGCAGGTCATGTTAACATTGTATAAGACATTGGTTCAGTCCCATTTAGAATACTGTGTACAGTTCTGGTTGCCATTTTACCAAAAGGATGTGGACACTTGGGAGAGGGTGCAGAGAAGGTTTACGAGGATGTTAGGAGAAAGTGAGGACTGCAGATGCTGGAGATCAGAGCTGAAAAATGTGTTCCACTCCAACCCCAACCTCACTATCAAACCGGCAGACAAGGGAGGCGCGGTGGTAGTTTGGCGCACCGATCTTTACACTGCTGAGGCTAAACGCCAGCTCACGGACACTTCCTCCTACTGCCCCCTTGACCATGACCCCACCTCCCACCACCAAACCATCATCTCCCAGACCATCCATAACCTCATCACCTCAGGGGATCTCCCATCCACCGCCTCCAACCTCATAGTCCCACAACCCCACACCGCCTGTTTCTACCTCCTGCCCAAAATCCACAAACCTGACTGCCCCGGCTGACCCATTGTCTCAGCCTGCTCCTGTCCCTCTGAACTCATCTCTACATACCTCAGCATGGTCCTGTCCCCCTTCGTCCATGAACTGCCCACCTACGTTCAGGACACCACCTACGCCCTCCACCTCCTCCATGATTTTCGCTTCCCCGGACCCCAACTCCTTACCTTCACCATGGACATCCAGTCCCTATACACCTCCATCCCCCATCACAAAAGCCTCAAAGCCCTCCACTTCTTCCTTTCCCGCCGACCCAACCAGTACCCTTCCACAGACACCCTCCTTCGACTGACTGAACTGGTCCTCACCCTGAACAACTTCTCTTTCCAATCCTCCCACTTCCTCCAAACCAAAGGAGTAGCCATGGGCACCCACATGGGCCCCAGCTATGCCTGCCTCTTCGTAGGATATGTGGAACAGTCCATCTTCTGCAACTACGCTGGCACCACCCCCCACCTTTTCCTCTGCTACATCGATGACTGTATCGGCGCTGCCTTGTGCTCCCACGAGGAGGTTGAACAGTTCATCCACTTTACTAACACCTTCCACCCTGACCTCAAATTCACCTGAACCATCTCAGACTCCTCCCTCCCCTTCCTACACCTCTCCATTTCTATCTTGGGCGACCGAATCAACACGGACATTTACTATAAACCGACCGACTCCCACAGCTACCTAGACTACACCTCCTCCCACCCTGCCCCCTGTAAAAACGCCATCCCATATTCCCAATTCCTTCGTCTCCGCCGCATCTGCTCCCAGGAGGACCAATTCCAATACCGAACAACCCAGATGGCCTCCTTCTTCAAAGACCGCAATTTCCCCTCAGACGTGGTTGATGATGCTCTCCACCGCATCTCCTCCACTTCCCGCACCTCTGCCCTTGAACCCCGCCCCTCCAATTGCCACCAGGACAGAACCCCACTGGTCCTGACCTACCACCCCACCAACCTCCAGATACATTGTATCATCCTTCGTCATTTCCGCCATCTCCAAACAGACCCCACCACTGAGGATATATTTCCCTCCCCTCCCCAATCAGCGTTCTGGAAAGACCACTCCCTCCAGGACTCCCTCGTCAGGTCCACACCTCCCACCAACACAACCTCCACTCCCGGCACCTTCCTCTGCAACCGCAAGAAATGCAAAACTTGCGCCTACACCTCCCCCCTCACTTCCTTCCAAGGCCCCAAGGGATCCTTCCATATCCGTCACAAATTCACCTGCATGTCCACTCACATCATTTACTGCATCCGCTGCACCCGATGTGGCCTCCTATGCATTGGGGAGACAGGCCGCCTACTTGCAGAATGTTTCAGAGAACACCTCTGGGACACCCGCACCGACCAACCCAACCGCCCCGTGGCTGAACACTTTAACTTCCCCTCCTACTCTGCCATGGACATGCAGGTCCTTGGCCTCCTCCATCGCCAGACCATGGCAACACGACACCTGGAGGAACAGTGCCTCATCTTCCCCCTAGGAACCCTCCAACCACAAGGGATGAATGCAGATTTCTCCAGCTTTCTCATTTCCCCTTCCCCCACCTTATCTCAGTCCCAACCCTTGGACTCAGCACCACCTTCTTGACTTGCAATCTTCTTCCTGACCTCTCCGCCCCCACCCCCTCTTCGGCCTATCACCCTCACCTTAACCTCCTTCCACCTATCGCATTCCCAACACCCCTCCCCCAAGTCCCTCCTCCCTACCTTTTATCTTAGCCTGCTTGGCACACCTTCCTCATTCCTGAAGAAGAGTTTATGCCCAAAATGTTGATTCTCCTTCTCCTTGGATGCTGCCTGACCTTACGAGGATATTGCCTGGTATGGAAGGTGCTAGCTATGAAGAAAGGTTGAGTAAGTTAGGTTTATTTTCATTAGAAAAACGGAGATTGAGGGGGGACCTGATTGAGGTTTATAAAATCATGAAGGGTATAGACAGGGTGGATAGAGACAAGCTTTTTCCCAGGGTGAAGGATTCAATAACCAGAGATCACGCTTTCAAGGTGAGAAGTGGAAGGTTTAAGGGGGATACACACGGCAAGTACTTCATATAGAGGGTGGTGGGCGTTTGGAATGCATTGCCAGCAGAGGTGTTAGTGGCAGGCATGGTAGATTCATTTAAGATGCGTCTGGACAAATGCATGAGTAGGTGGGGAACAGAGGGATACAGATGCTTAGGAATTTACTGACAGGTTTAGACAGTACATTTGGATCGGCTCAGGCTTGGAGGGCCGAAGGGCCTGTTCCTGGGCTGTAAATTTTCTTTGTTCTTTGATTATTGCCAGAAAAGGTACTGGTAACAGAAATTCATGGTGAGACAAAAAGTGCTAAATTATGTAAAGTGTTATGGACTAGGCGAGACCACTCAAAATATTCTTGAGCAGGTAACCTAGACCATAACTTTGCAATTTGTTTCGGGAAGTGTACAGTGAAAATTACAAGTAAGCTAGCTAAGTTGACTACTAGGTTTTAAAACAGATAGAAATTTATTCACAAAATTATACAATGAAACACAAAGAACAGAACTCAGTCTATTCAAACTACACTTAATTATGCTGTTCCAATAGTCCCAATAAGCAAACCTCCTTGAAAACCAGTGGAAATGGGACAGGTGCTTATAGGTTGAATTTAGAAGGGCAGAAGGAGAGAGAGTTTCCACACAAGTCACTGTTAAACTCCCAACTTGTTCTAAACTGAACTACTCAGCTAGAGAGCTAACCACTCCCCTTTCATTATACAGGTCACTTCTAAATCATGACCACTTTGACCTGAAGTCTCATTTGTTTACATATAAACACAAGGCCTCTCAAAATCCTTTTCATCTCTGTACCAAACTAGACTGATTGGAGCCCGGCCTGGTTTATTACCCCTCTGTAAAAAAATCAAGGACACAGTATCCTTGAGAAAATGAACAGCTTTTAGCAAAAAATTGCACCAGCTTTGTGACAAAAGTGAGGCTAGAGAGTCCAGAGTAGAGTGGAGAATTTGTGGTAGGAGTATTGGACAAACTTTCAGCTCCAGGAATACAATGTGTCTTTCCAAATCATATTGCTGTTTCACCGGTAGGTGTGCCACCTACTGTAGTTAAAAAGTCAGTGGAGACTCAGGTAACATAAGCAAAGCAGGACTCTTATCTGAGAATCTTCCCTGATTGTGTAGTAACAAGGTTACAAAGTCACCAGTTGAAGCAGGAGAGATTAAAGAGTACAGGTAAGGAAGCTGAAATGGCATTAGCAGAGACTGTGTTCGATCAGATAGTTGAGACAAAACAAGAGCAAATAGGTTATCATATAAATATCTTTAGTTCTGCAAAGCACAATGAGTTATAGCAGAAAGATGAAAATTTAAAGAAGTTTTACCAAAAGGCATATACAGCGAGGGAATCTGAATGTATCCATGAGTGTTATTACCTGAAAAATGATGTCTTAATGAGGAAACGGAGATCATCACGTATGCAAGCAGATGAGAAATGGGCAGAAATTCATCAAATTTTCTTGCCAGTGGAGTATAGAAGGGAGCTGTTGCAAGTGGTGCACGACCTGACACTTCGAGGTCATTTAGGAGTGAGGAAAGCACAGGCTAAAATCCAAAGATATTTCTACTGGCCTGGACTGCACAAGGATATAATTAAATTTTGCCAGATGTGTCAAATATGTCAGCTAAACAGAAAACCACAGGCAGGAACAAAACCTGCATCTTTAATACCTATTCTAGCATTTGACGAACCTTGTACATGAATCTTAATTGATTGCATTGGTCTCCTACATCAAGCAAAAGGTGGGAATCAGTATTTGTTAACAATAATGGATGTATCAACTAGATTTCCAGAGGCTGTTCCATTACATAACATCACAGTTAAAAGGATTGTAGAGGAATTACTCAAATGTTTTACTAGATACGGACTACCCACAGAGATACATTCAGATCAAGGGTCAAACTTCACATCAAAATTATTCAAGGGAAGTTATGGATAGCTTAGAAATAAAACAATTCAAATCTATTGTGCAACATCAAGAACCGCAGTGAGTGCTAGAAAGGTGGCATCAAACATTAAAGACCATGTTGAGGGCTTATGGTCAGGACTATCCAGATGCCTGGGATAAGGGAAGTTTGTTTGTATTTTTTGTGATCAGATATGCACCAAATAAATCAACCAAATTCAGTCCATTTGAATTAATTTTGAGGCATGAAGTGAGAGGACCATTTAAATTGATTAAGGAGAAATCAGTAAGTCAGAATTCAGAGTTGGAATGTGTGTCAAATTTTAAAGAACAATTGAATAGAGCCTGGGAGTTAGCTAGACAGCATTTAAAAATATTGCAGCATAGGGACTCCTGACAGGAAGAAATCTCACAGAGTGTGTCATGTGAATATTCTCAAAAGGTATTTTGATCGGGAAGGAAAGCAAGAGGAGAAGGTGTTAATGATTACAGCACAGAAGGAAGGACCACGTTCAGAGGATTCTGAATTGGACATTCCTCAAATCAAATTGGACAATGAGGAAGTTGTCAAAAATTGGGATAAATTATTGAATTACATTCCTGGGAAAAATTGAAATGACCTGGAAGAGTTATTACTATCACATGGAGAGATATGCAGAAATAAACTGGGAAATACTAACCTAATTGTGCATGATGTAGATAAAGGAGATGCTGTTCCGATTAAGCAACATCCTTATAGGCATAATCCTTGAAAGTTGGCACAGGTTCAAAAGGAGATAGAACGCATGCTCCAAGACTGCATAATCAAAGTGAGTTATGGTGACTGGAACTCATCTATAGCAATGGTGCCAAAGCCAGATGGTACCCAGCAGTTATGTGTGGATTGTCGCAAAGTCAATGCAGTTACAAAGACTGATGCATATCAAATTCTGCAGTTGGATGACTGTCGTAAAGGTGAGACAAGCAACTTACCTTTCTAAATTAGACTTACTCAAAGGCTACTGGCAGGTAGCTCTGTCAGAGAGAGCAAAGGCTATTTCGGCTTTCGTATCGCCAAATGGACTGTATCTGTTTAAAGTCATGCCATTTGGTTTGAAAAACCACATTCAGCCACTTTTCAGAGACTAACCAATAAGGTCATTGTCGGATTACCCAACTGTGTGGTTTACATCGATGACCTGGTAATTCTTAGTCACTTATGGAAGGAACATTTACAATGCTTATTGGACTTGTTCGATTGACTTCGGAATGCCGGCTTGGTGGTAAACGTAGCTAAAAGTGAATTTACTAAAGCCATAGTCACCTTCCTGGGCCATGTTATTGGATATGGACAAATGGACCCATAGGATACAAAAACAAAAGTAACTAGGGAATTTCCTGTACCACCAGCAAAAAGAGAATACTATGGTTCCTGGGATTGAGTGGGTTTTATTGAACGTTTGTGCTGAATTTGAGCAGTGTGGCTGCTCCACTCCCTGAATTGCTAAAATAGGCAAGAAGTTTCAGTGGACAGCGGACTGTCAGAAGGTGTTGAAAGCCTGAAGACTGTGTGAACCACTGCCCAAGTATTAGCCACATCAGATTAGGCAAAGCCTTACAAGGTGGCTATCGATGTGAGTGATGTGGTTGTCGATGCTGTGCTCCTACAGGAAGACGACAAGAAGGTAGAAAGACCTTCTCCAGGTATTTCTTCAGGAAGTTGAATGTTCATCAGCAGAAATGTTTGATGTTTGAGAAAGAGACTTTGAGCTTGGTGTTGGCACTACAACATTTCAGTGTTTATATTACCAGCAATGCATCTGAGACAATGGTATACAGGGCTCAAAATCCATTGAAATTTGTGGAGAAATTCAAGGACAAAAATGCCAGACTGTTTAGATGGAGCCTGTTATTACAGCCATTCAATTTGAAAATTGTATATGTGGCAGGTCAAGAAAACATAATTGCCAAAGCATTAGCGAGACTCAAATGAGAAGTGGAGGCATTCGGTGGTGGGAGACCCACAGGCTGAATCCGAATGTAGTTGTGCATGTTTTCATGTTTAGAGTCAATGAATGTATATGTGTTTTAGGGTACTAGCCACTATTTTTTGTGATTTTGGAAAATGAAGCCATCTTTGAATATTGATGGCTCATTTTTTAAGGGGGGGGGGGGGGGAAGGTGTCACAATGTTAGTCTTTTTATGAGGTTACTATGCCCTTGAGTTTTTTTTTCCAGAGAGGGGGTAATTGGCCAGGCTCCAACTGAGCTGGGTTTGAAAGGTTTGTTGAGCCCCTTTTTGTTTACCCCTAACAGATAATGCCTCCAGCCTAAGGCTTTCATATCTTAAATAAAGGTGTAATCAAAGGGGAGTGACCAGCGAGCTATGTAGCTAGACTTCGTTTAGATGAGAGTTTTTGATTCAGTTCAGCAGCAGTGTGTGTGAGGGTAGGTTTCTGGTTCTCTCCCTCCTTCTGCCCTTCTGACTTTGTAACCTGTCAGCTCTTTGTGTCATTTTTACTCTTTATGTGAAGGGCCCTGTTTATGGGGATTGCGGCAAGTATTTTCAGAACAGCATCATTATGTCTGGACAGTCTGTCAGGTTTTTGGAGAGGATAAGCTAGCCGGTATTCTATTTTCTGTTCTTTGTGGTTCATTCCGTAATTTTGTAAATAAATTCTGTTTGTTTAAAACTTGGAAGTCGAATCAACTAATTCACTTCAGGAATATCCACTATACACATACCTAAAACAAATAGCAAAGTTACATTCTGGGCTACCTGCTTAAAAATGTTTTGAGGGGTCAAGCCTGGTCCATAACAGTTCTTTTATACTTTCCTTGTATAGTTCAAGGGCTTCATCGGTCCCCATCCTCTTACACCCACGTATGCTTCCTTTTTCTTTCTGATCAAGCTCAAAACAATCCTGGTCATCCAAGGTTCAAGTATCTTGCCGTACCTATCCTCCCTTCTGGCAGGAATGTGCAATTCCTGAACCCTTATCAACTGCTGTTTGAAATACTCCCACTGGTCCAATGCAGATTTACCCTCAAACAGCAGCCTCCAATCAACATTCTCCACTTCCTGTCAGATATCGTTGTAGTTCACGTTACCCAGGTTTAACATCTTCACACAAGGATTGCTATTATCCTGATCCATGAGTTTCTTAAAATGTGCAGTATTGTGGTTGCTACTTCCGAAATGCTCCCCCACTATAACTTCACTCACCTGGCTGGGCTCATTTCCCAAAACCAGGTCCAGTAAAACTTCTTCCCTGGTTGAATGGTCAAGAATCCCACCTGAATGGTCATTACAAATTCTGCCCCATCCAAACCCCGAGTGAATCCCAGTCAATATAGGGGAAGTTAAAATCACCCACCACAATAACACTGCTGTTTTTATATCTATTCAAAATCTGTCTGCATATTCTCTCCTGTATGGAGCCAGAAGGAGGTAGGTGAGGTTTAAAACTAATACTTTGTGTCAGTATTTATCAAAGAGAAGGAATGGGTGGAGGATGATCTCAGGGAAGGGAGTGCTAAGTTTCTAAGCCAAGTGGTTGTTGAAAAGGAACAGGTGTGCGTCTTAAAAAATATTAAGGTAGATAAGTCTTCAGGTCCTGATGGGATCTATCCCAGTATATCGAGGGAGACAAGAGAATCAATTGATGGAGCATTGACAGACATTTTAGTATCCTCTTTGGCCACAGGTAAGATCCTAGATGACTGGAGAATAACCAATGTTGTCCCATTGTTAAAGAAGGGTAGCAGGGATAATCCAAGAAATTACAGGCTCACATTGGTGGTAGGGAAATGATTAGAAAAGATGCTCAGGGATGAAATCTATATGCATTTCAAAGCAGATGGGAGTTATTAGTGATAGACAGAATGGTTTTGTGTGTAGGAGGTCGTGCCTCACTAACTTGATCAAGTTTTTTGAGGAGGTGGCAAAGATGATTGATGAGGGAAAAGAAGTTGATATAGTCTATATGGACTTCAGTAAAGCCTTTGACAAGGTCCCCCATGGTACAAAAGGTGAAGTCACATGGTATCAGGGCTCAAGGAGACAACTCACAATCATAGAAAATAAATGCAGGAGTCGGCCATTTGGCACTTTAACTCAAGTTTAGAGTGGTGCTGGAAAGGCTCAGCAGGTCAGGCTGCATCCAAGGAGCAGAAAAATCGTGGTTCGGGGAAAAGCCCTTCATCAAGAATGGACCACCCAATGCCTGGAGGAAGAACACCTCATGGGTCCCTTCAACCCCATGGCATCAATGTGTACTTCACCAGTTTCCTCATTTCCTTGATCTTCCCCCCCTCCATCTTACCCCAGTTCCAACCTTCCAGCTCAGCACTGTCCCCATGACCTGTCCTACCTACCAATCTTCCTTCCCACCTATCCTCTCCACCCTCCTCTCTGACCTATCACCTTTACCCCTACCTCCATCCACCTATTGCACTCTCAGCTACCTTCCCCCAGCCCCACCCCTCTCCCATTTATCTCTCCACCCTGAGGTTTCCAGCCTCATTCCTGATGAAGGGCTTTTGCCTGAAACATCAATTCTCCTGCTCCTCAGATGCTGTCTGACCTGCTATACTTCTCCAGCGCCACACTCTCGACTCTAATCTCCAGCATTCGCAGTCCTCACTTTCGCCCATTTGGCCGTTTGAGCCTCCGCCAACAGTTAATATAACCATGGCTGATCATGCAATTTCAGCTCTCAGTTTCTCTCCATGCCCCTTGATCTCTCTAGCCACAAGGGCCACGTCCAGCTCCCTCTTGAATATATCGAATGAACAGGCTCCAACAGCTTCCTGTGGGAGAGAGTTCCACAGGTTCACAATTCTCTGGGTGAAGACATTCTTCTTCATCTCAGTCCTGATGACTGACTTGATTTGATTGATTTATTGTCATGTTTACCGAATTAAAGTCAAAAGCATTGTTTATGAGGAGTACAGGCAGATCATAGTAAGCTAGGATGTACAAATCAAAAAGACTTAGACAGAGGCTTACAGCTAATGTTGCATAGGGCATGTGCTAGGTGAAAGCCACGTTAGCACATCAGCATTGTTTGAAGTTAGGGAGTCCATCCATCAGTCTAATAACAGCTGGGAAGAACCCGTTCCTGAACCTGCTGGAGCATGTGTTCAGGATTCTGTATCTTCTGCCTGATGGAAGAGGTTGTAAATGGTTACCGGGGTGCGATGGGTCTTTGATGACTTTGACAGCCTTTCTATGGCAGCAAGCCACGTAAATGGAGTCCACAGATGGAAGGGTGACTTCTGTGATGGTCTGGGCTGTATCTAGGAAAAAGTGAGGACTGCAGATGCTGGAGGTCAGAGCTGAAAATGTGTTGCTGGAAAAGCGCAGCAGGTCAGGCAGCATCCAAGGAGCAGGAGAATCGAGGCTTCAGGCATGAGCCCTTCTTCAGATTCCTGAAGAAGGGCTCATGCCCGAAATGTTGATTCTCCTGCTCCTTGGATGCTGCCTGACCTGCTGCGCTTTTCCAGCAACACATTTTCAGCTCTGGGCTGTATCTGTTATGGTCCTGGCCAGAGCAGTTGCCATACCAGGCCATTATGCACTTTGACAGAATGCGTTCAATGGTGCATCTGTAGAAGTTGGTGAGGGTCCGTATGGACATACCAAATCTCCTGAGGTGCCTGAGGAAGAAAAGGCATTGTTGTGCCTTCTTGACCGGCACATCTATGTGGGAAGTCCAGGACAGGTTGTCGGTTATCGTCATGACCTCCCTCGCACACTCAGGAACTTGACCCTCTCAACCCTCTCAACCTCAGTTCCATTGATGTAAATCAGAGAGTGTTCTCCTCCTTTCTTTCTGGTACAAAAGATGAAGTCATAGGGTATCATGGGTGAGCTGGCGAGATGGATGCAGAACTAGCTTAGTCATCGGAGACAGAGGGGGGTAGCACAGGGATGCTTTTCAGAGTGAAGAGCTGTGACTAGTGGTGTTCCTCAGGGATCAGTGCTTGGACCTCTGCTGCTCGTGATCTACATAAATGATTTGGAGGAAAAAATAGCTGGTCTTATTAGTAAGTTTGTGGACAAAAACAAGATTGGTGGAGTTGAGGATATTGAGAAGGATTGTCACAGGATACAGCGGGATATAGATCAGTTGGAGGCATGGGCAGAAAAATGGCAGATGGAGTTTGATCCGGACAACTGTGAGGTGATGCATTTTGTAAGGTTCAGTACAAATGGAAATTATAGAGCAGAACCCTTATGGATATTGTTCTGCAGAAAGATCTGGGTGTGCAAGTCCACAGATCACTGAAGGTGGCAGCGCAGGTCGATAATAGACAATAGACAATAGGTGCAGGAGTAGACCATTCAGCCCTTCGAGCCTGCACCGCCATTCAATATGATCATTCCTAATCAGTATCCTCTTCCTGCCTTATCTCCATAACCCTTGATTCCACAATCTTTGAGAGCTCTATCCAACTCTTTCTTAAATGAATCCAGAGACTGAGCCTCCACTGCCCTCTGGGGCAGAGCATTCCACACAGCCACCACTCTCTGGGTGAATAAGTTTCTCCTCATCTCTGTCCTAAATGGTCTACCCCGTATTTTTAAGCTGTGTCCTCTGGTTCGGCACTCACCCATCAGCGGAAACATGTTTCCTGCCTCCAGAGTGTCCAATCCTTTCATAATCTTATATGTCTCAATCAGATCCCCTCTCAGTCTTCTAAACTCAAGGGTATACAAGCCCAGTCGCTTCAGTCTTTCAGCGTAAGGTAATCCCGCCATTCCAGGAATTGACCTTGTGAACCTACGCTGCACTCCCGCAATAGCCAGAATATCTTTCCTCAAACGTGGAGACCAGAACTGCACACAGTACTCCAGGTGTGGTCTCACCAGGGCCCTGTACAGCTGCAGAAGCACCTCTTTGCTTCTATACTCAATTCCTCTTGTTATGAAGGCCAGCATGCTATTAGCCTTCTTCACTACCTGCTGTACCTGCATGCTTACCTTCATTGACTGGTGGACAAGAACACCCAGATCTCTCTGTACTGCCCCTTTACCTAAATTGATTCCATAAGATCATAAAAAAGGCTTATGGCATGCTTGCCTTCATTGGATTGAACACTGAACATAAGGATAGACAAGTTATGCTGCAATTTTATAAAACTTTAGTTAAACCGCACTTGGGATATTGTGTACTGTTCTGTTCGCCACACTACCAGAAGGATGTGGGTGCTTTGGAGAGGGGACAGAAAAGGTTTACCAGAATGTTGCCTGATATGGGGGATCTTAGCTATGAAGAAAGGTTGGATAAACTGAGTCTGTTTTCACTGGAACGCAGGCGGTTGAGGGGTGACCTAATAGAAGTTCATAAGATTGTGAATGGCATGGATAGAGTGGAAAGTAGGAATCTTTTTCCCAGGGTAGAGGGGTCAATTACTAGGGAACATAGGTTAAAGGTGCAATGGGGGAAGTTTGAAAGAGTTTTGAGAGGCAGTTTTTTTAAACAAAGGGTGGTGAGTGCCTGGAACACATTGCCAGTGGAGGTGGTAGAAGTGGACACAATAGCACCCTAGACGAATACGCGAATAGGAAGGGAATAGAGAGATACGGATCCTGTAAAATGTGTCGGTGCAGGCTTGGAGGGTCAAAGGGCCTGTTCCTGTGCTGTATTGCTCTTTGTTCTTTGTTGTGTCCCAGAGATAATTTCCCTTACAAAGCAGTTTTCCACTTTGACTGACTGACAGCAATGATTCTAGAAGTGCAATTAGATGCAGGTCAGTGGCACTAGAGGTGACTGGGCTGTACAGGACTGGAGGAACAGGAGTGAAAGAGTTTAACTGCTGGGGGATTCTTCAGACAAGCATTTCTGCAGCCATAAACGTTATTGTATTGTGATTTAGGTAAAAGTAATGACTGCAGATGCTGGAAACAGAGCCTGGATTAGAGTGGTGCTGGAAAAGCACAGCAGTTCTGGCAGCATCCGAGGAGCAGTAAAATCGATGTTTCGGGCAAAAGCCCTTCATCAGGAATACAGGCAGAGTGCCTGAAGGGTGGAAAGATAAATCAGAGGGTGGGGGTGGGGAGAAAGTAACATAGAGTACAATGGGTGAGTGGGGGATGGGATGAAGGTGGGTCGGGGGGGGCAGGTGGAGTGGATAGGTGGGAAAGAAGATAGGCAGGTAGGACAAGTCATGGGGACAGTGCTGAGCTGGAAGTTTGGAACTAGGGTGAGGTCGGGGAAGGGGAAATGAGGAAACTGTTGAAGTCCACATTGATGCCCTGGGGTTGAAGTGTTCCGAGGCGGACGATGAGGCGTTCTTCCTCCAGGCGTCTGGTGGTGAGGGAGTGGCGGTGAAGGAGGCCCTGGACCTCCATGTCCTCGGCAGAGTGGGAGGAGGAGTTGGAATGTTGGGCCACAGGGTGGTGTGGTTGATTGGTGCGGGTGTCCCAGTGATGTTCCCAAAAGCACTCTGCTAGGAGGCGTCCAATCTCCCCAATGTAGAGGAGACTGCATTGGGAGCAACGGACACAATAAATGACATTGGTGGATGTGCAGGTAAAACTTTGATGGATGTGGAAGGTTCCTTTAGGGCCTTGGATGGAGGTGAGGGAGGAGGTGTGGGCGCAGGTTTTGCGATTCCTGCAGTGGCAGGGGAAGGTGCCATGATGGGAGGGTGGGTTGTAGGTGGGCGTGGACCTGACCAGGTAGTCACGGAGGGAACGGTCTTTGCGGTAGGTGGAAAAGGGTGGGGAGGGAAATATATTCCGGGTGGTGGGGTCTGTTTGGAGGTGGCTGAAATATCAGCGGATGATTTGGTTTATGTGAAGGTTGGTAGGGTAGAAGGTGAGCACCAGGGGCGTTCTGTCCTTGTTACAGTTGGAGGTGCGGGATGTGGACGAGATGCGTTGGAGGGCATCTTTAACCACATGAGAAGGGAAATTGCGGCCTCTAAAGAAGGAGGCCATCTGGTGTGTTCTGTTGTGGAACTGGTCCTCCTGGGACAGATACGCGGGAGGCGGAGGAATTGGGAATACTGTTGTGATATTGTGATATATTGGTATGTACCTGTCTGTCTGTCTGAGTGATGGCCTGCCTGCCTGTCTGTCTGTCTGTCAATCAATCATTCTGTCAATGTGTACATACAGGTTGTTGATCAAAGAAGATTGGACATAAATTCTAGATATTAATTAGATTGCCTTGTAATTCATTTGTGTTCTGCTAAAGTTACTTTATTAATAATAAATTGCTAATTTTTGTTTAAGTGATAAACTTGGTCATAGAGTTATACTACACGGAAACAGACCCTTCAGTCCAACTCATACATGCCAATCAAATATCCTGAACTGACCTAGTCCCATTTGCCAGCATTTGGCCCACATCCCTCTCAACCCTTCCTATCCATCCAGGTGACTTTTAAATGTTGCTCATGGAAAGGTTATCCTCAGGTCCCTTTAAAATATTTCCCCTCTGATTTTAAACCTATGCCCGCTAGTTTTGGATTTCCCTTTCTAAGAAAAAGACACAATTTCCCATGCACAAAGCCATGTTGACTATTCCTAATTTATCCTTGCCTTTCCAAATGCACATAAATCTTATCCCTCAGAATCCCCTCCAACAAGCTGCACACCACAGACATTAGGCTCACCACTCAAATGTTTGCTGGCTTCTCTTTACAACCTTTCATAAATAGTAGCATCATATTAGCCATTCTCCATTCTTCTGGCTCCTGAATATACCAATGATAACAATATCTTAGCTAGAAGCCCAGCAATCACTCCCCTAGCTTCCAACAAAACTCTATCATACACCTGATCAGGCCATGGAATCATAGAGGTGTACAGCATGAAACAGACCCTTTGGTCCAACTCATTCATGCCGATCAGATATGCTAAATTAACTTAGTCCCATTGCCAACATTTTGTCCATATCCATCTAAACTCTTCCTATTCATAGACCCATCTAGATGCCTATTACATGCTGTAATTGTACCAGCCTGCACCAATTCCTCTGGCAGCTCATTCCATACATGTAGCACCTTCTGTGTGAAACAGTCGCCTCTTAGTCTCTTTTAAATCTTTCTCCTCTCACCTTAAACTTATGCCATCTAGTTCTGGACTCCCCACCCTTTGGGAAAGACTTTGTCTATTTACCCTATCCATGCCCCTCATGATTCAATAAAACTCTATAAGGTCACCCCTTAGCCTCCGATGCTCAGGGAAAATAGCCCCAGCCCAGCATGGTGGCTCAATGGTTAGCACTAATGCCTCACAGCACAGGAACCCAGTTTCAATTTCAGCCTTGGTTGATTGTCTGTGCGGAATTTGCATGTTCTTCCTTTCTGTGTGGATTTCTTTTGGGTGCTCCGGTTTCCTCCCACAATCCAGAAATGTACAGGTTTGGTGGATTGAACATGCTGAATTGCACATAGTATCCAGAGATGTGTAGGTTAGGTGGATTAGTCATGGGAAGTGCTGGATTACAGGGATAGGAGAGAGTGGTGAGTCTGGGCGTGTTGCTCTTCGGAGAGTCGGTGTGGACTTGTAGGGCTGAATGGCCTGTTTCCACACTGTCGGGATTCTATGATTCTACTCAGCCTCTCCCTATAGCTCAAACTCTCCAACCCTGGCAACATCCTTGTGAATCTTTTCTGAACCCTTTCAAGTTTCACAACATCCTTTTGATAGGAGAGAGACCAGAATTACACACAATATTCCAAAAGTGGCCTAACCGATGTTCTGTACAGCTGCAACATGACCTCCCAACTCCTACACTCAATGCACTGGCCAATAAAGGCAAGCATACCAAATGCTTTCTTCACTATCCTGCCAACGTGAATCTTCACTTTAAAAGAACTAGGAACCTGCGCTCCAGGGTCTCTTTGGTCAGCAACACTCCCCATAACCTTATCATTAAGTGTATAAGTCCTGCCCTGATTTGTCTTTCCAAAATACAGCACCTCACATTTATCAAAATTAAAGTCCATCTGCCACTCCTCGAGCCATTGGCCCATCTGATCAAGATCCCATTGTAATCTGAGAAATATTTCTTTGCTGTCCACTGCATCACCAATTTTGGTGTCATCTGCAAACTTACTAATCATATACCACCACTCTCTGTCTTCTTCCTTTGAGCCAATTCTGTATTCAAATGGCTAGTTTTCCATGTCGTCTAACCTTGCTAACCAGTCTACCATGAGGAACCTTATTGAAAGCCTTACTGAAGTCTATATAGATCACGTCCACCAGGTCCGGGGATTTATCCACATTTATGCATTTTAAGTTGTCTAGGACCTCCTCCTCTGTAATATGGACACTTTTCAAGATATTAGCATTTCCCCAAGTTCCTCAGCTTTCACATTCTTCTCCACAGTAAATACTTACGCATAATATTCATATAGTATCTTACCCATCTCCTATGGTTCCATACATAGATGGCCTTGTTGATCTTTAAGGGGTTCTATTCTCTCCCTAGTTAATCTTTTGACCCTAATGTATTTGTAAAATCTCTTTGTATTGTCCTTTAATCCTATTTTTCCAAAGCTATCTCATGTCCCCTTTTTGCTCTCCTGATTTCCCTCTTGTGTATACTCCTGCTGCCCTATACTCCTCTCAGGATTAATTTGATCCCAGCTGTCTATACCTGACAAATGGTTCCTTTTTCTTTATCAGAGCCTTAATTTCTCCAGTCATCCAGCATTCCCTACACCTACCAACCTTGCCCTTTGCATTGACAGAAACATACTGTCTCTGAACTCTCAATATCGTATTTTTGAAGGTTCCCATTTTCTAGCTGTCCCTTTACCTGTGAACAGCCTCTCCCAATCAACATTGGAAAGTTCCTATCTTAAAATGTCAAAATTGACCTTCCTTCAATTTAGATCTTTAATTTTTATATCACATCTATCCTTTTCCATAACTCTCTTAAAGCTGATAGAATAATTGTTATGTGCCCCAAAGTGCTTCCCCGCTGACACTTCGGTCAGTTGACCTGCCTTATTTCCCAATAGAAGGTCAAAGTTTGGTCCTTCACTGTTAGGTACATCCATATATTGAATAATAAAATGTTCTTGGATACATTTATATTCCTCTACCTCCAAGCCCTTAACACTATGGCAGTCCCAGTCTATGTTTGGAAAGTTCAATGCTATTATTCTTACAGAGTTCTTGTGAGTTCTCCTCACAAATTTGCTTCTCAATTTCCCGCTGACTCTTGGAGGGGCCTATGGTACAATCCCAATAAGGTGATCATCCCTTTATTTCTCAGTTCCATCCATATAACTTTATTGGACATTCCCTCAGGAATATCCTCCCTGAGTACAGCTGTAATGTTATCATTTACCAAAAATGTCACTCCCCATTCTCTTATCCCCTCTTCCTATCCTTCCAGTAGTATCTGTACTCTGGAACATTAAGCTGCCAATCCTATCCATCCCTGAGCTATGTTACAGTAATGGATATGATAAAAGAATGTAAGAACATGGAGCAGGAGTATGTCATCCGGCCCTTTGAGCCTGCTCTGCCATTCAATAAGATCATGGCTGATCTTTTCATGGACTCAGCTCCACTTACTCCTCTGTAGCAGATCTAGTAAATATCTCCACCAGTATACTTGTCCCCTACCAATTCAGGTGAACCCATCCCTGTTATACAGGTCCCTTCTACTCCAGAAGAGATCCCAATGGTTCAAAAATGTGAATTCCTGCTCCCTGCAGCAGCTTCTCAGCCACACATTCATCTGCTCTATCCTCCTACTTACGAGCAAATGACACATGATGTCCAAGATTGGTTATTTGTAATGTCTGGTTAGGAAAAATTGAGAAATTGTGTGGGCCATCAAATGTTTTGATTTCATTGTGTTACGAATCCGGTATTTGTGAGTCTGAATTAGTTTGGATTGCTATTACTGCATCTTGTTCAAGAAGGGGAGTAGAGACAACCCTGGTAATCATAGACCAGTGAGCTTTACTTTGGTTGTGAATAAAGTGTTGGAAAAGATTATGCGAGATAGAAATTATAATCATCTAGAGAGGAATAAGTTGATTAGGGATAGTCAACACGGCTTTGTGAAGGGTAGGTTGTGCCTCACAAACCTTATTGTTTTCTTTGAAGGTGACGAAACAGGTGGATGAGGGTAAAGCAGTTGATGTGGTGTATATGGATTTCAGTAAGGCATTTGATAAAGTTTCTCATGATAGGCTATTGCTGAAAATACGGAGGCATGGGATTGAGGGTGATTTAGCGGTTTGTATCAGAAATTGGCTAGCTGAAAGAAGACAGAGGGTGGTGGTTGATGGGAAATGTTCATCCTGGAGTTCAGTTACTAGTGGTGTACCACAACGATCTGTTTTTGGGTCCACTGCTGTTTGTCATTTTTATAAATGACCTGGGTGAGAGCATAGAAGGACGGGTTAGTAAATTTGCGGATGACACTAAGGTCGGAGGAGTTGTGGATAGTGCTGAAGGATGTTGTAGGTGCCAGAGGGACATAGATAAGCTGCAGAGCTGGGCTGAGAGGTGGCAAATACAGTATAATGCAGAAAAGTGTGAGCTGATTCACTTTGGAAGGAGCAACAGGAATACAGAGTACTGGGTTAATGGCAAGATTCTTGGTAGTGTAGATGAGCAGAGAAATCTCAGTGTCCATGAACATAGATCCCTGAAAGTTGCCACCCAGGTTGAGAAGGTTGTTAAGAAGGCATATGGTGTGTTAGTTTTTATTGGCAGAGGGATTGAGTTTCGGAGCCATGATGTCACGCTGCAGCTGTACACAACTCTGGTGTGGCTACACTTGGAGTATTGCGTACAGTTCTGGTCATTGCATTATAAGAAGGATGTGGAAGCTTTGGAAAAATTCAGAGGAGATTTACAAGAATGAGGGAAGGTCTTATGAGGAAAGGCTGGGGGACTTGAGGTTGTTTTTGTTAGAGAGAAGAAAGTTGAGAGGTGACTTAATAGAGTCATATAAGATAATCAGAGGGTTAGATAGGGTGGATTGTGTGAGCCTTTTTCCTCAGATGGTGATGGCTAGCACGAGGGGACATAGCTTTAAATTGAGGGGTGATAGATATAAGACAGATGTCAGACGTAGTTTCTTTACTCAGAGTAGTAAGGGTGTGGAACACACTGCCTGCAACAGCAGTAGACTCACCAACTTTAAGGGCGTTTAAACGGTCATTGGATCGATATATGGATGAGAATGGAATAGTGTAGGATAGATGGGCTTCAGATTGGTTCCACAGGTCAGCGCAGCATCGAGGGCTGAAGGGCCTGTGCTGCATTGTAATGTTCTATGCTCTATGTTAACAGTAGGAAGGGGGTTGAGGTCCTGAAAGCGGATTTCAGTCATCTCAACGTTAGTTCTTGTCCTGTGTGCAGGTGAGCAGAAGCATGAGTGATTGAACACTGATGCAAGAGGGAGGGTTTAGAATTCTAGAGCATGTGGGACCTGTCCAAGATGTATAGCTAGTATCTTCGTAGGATTAGGACTACCCTTTTCACTGAGTTATTCAACACAACAGGAGGTGATCATTCAACTCAAGGCCCTGTTCCTACCCATCCCCTTCATCCCTTTAGCCTGAACAACAATAATCAAAATTGTTCTTGAAAACTTTGAATATTTTGGCCTCAATTGTTTTCAGTGGCAGAGAATTCCACAGGTTCACCACTCTCCGTGTGAAGAAATTTGTCCTAATCTCAGTCTTAAATGGCCTAACCAGTATCCTTAAACTGTGACTCCCTGGTTCTGGACTCTCCGGTCATATGGAACATCATTCTAGGGAAGGGTCACTCAACTCAAAATGTTAGTTCTGATTTCTTTCCACAAATGCTACCAGACCTGCTGAGCCTTTCCAGCAATTTCTGTTTTTGTTTCTGATTTACAGCATCTGCAGTTGCTTCTGTTTTCATTCAGAACATCCGTTGCATTGGTTTTCATGAAAGAATATAAACGAAACTTCAAGAAATAGAAGGTGACCAAGGGACATGTGTAACAGAGGAACTAAAAAAGAACACTAAAGAGATGGTACTTGGAAAATTAGCTAGATTGAGGGTTAATATATCTCCTGATCTCCTGATCAACATCCTAGAATGTTGAAAAGATTCTACTATATCTGTTGTGACTATAGAGACAACAGATGCAGGTTTAATTATCTTTCATATTTCTGGAAAAGCTCTTGCTGACTGTAAAATAGCAAATTTAACTTAAGTATCTTTTTAAAATCCCTGCAGTGTGGAAACAGGGGCTTAGGCCCAACAAGTCCACACTGACCCTCCGAAGATAACCCATCCCCCTCTGACTAATGCACCCCAACGCTATGGGCAATTCAGCACAACCAATTCATCTTTGGACTGTGAGAGGAAACCCACACAGAGAGAATGTGCAAATGCCACACGGACAGTTACCTGAGGCTGGAATTGGACCGGGGACCTTGGTGCTGTGAAGTAATTGTGTTAACCACTGAGCCACCATGCCAGCCCAACAAAAGAATGAAAGAAAAGCAGGGAAGGTTGACAAATTACTGACCTGTTAGTTCAATGTCAATAATAGTGAACATTTTAGGATCTATTATTGAGAATTTGTTAACTGGTCATTTAGAGAAGATTGACAAAATTTGGCAGAGTCAACATGGATTTCTGAAAGGGAAATCATGTTTGGTAAAGTTATTAGTGTTTTTTGAGGGTGTTACTTGTAGTGTTCACAAAGGAGAACCAGTGGATGTGGTGCATTTAGATTTTCAGGAGTTTTGGAGGATGTCCTACTCAGTAGGTTAGTACATAAAAATTAGAACACAATGGAACAGGAAGAAGGGGTGAGAAATACACTCGTAAGAATTAAGATTTGTAAATAGTCAAAGCAAAGCAGAAAATAGGAATAAATAGATCATTCTCCAGATCGTAGGCTTTTAGTTGTGGGGTTGTAAACGGGACACTGCTTGGTCCACAACTGTTCATGATCTGTACAAATAATTTGGATATGGGATAATTTATAATATTCACAAACTTGCTGATGAAGCCAAACTGATTTGATTTGATTTATTGTTATGGACTAGGCCAGACCCTCTCAAAATATATTAAGAAGGTAGCCCAGACTCTAACTTTCATTTTTTTAATGCCAGATTCCAAGAATGAGGCAGCTGGTCAAACCACTCAGTTTTAAACAAAACAGAATGTATTTAAACATTACAGATGAAACACGAACAAAAGAAAACAGAATTTAGAATAACTTAACTTATTGGATAACCCAACCAACATGATACCGCGACTTAATGAAGCTGTTCCAATCACTGCAATATCCCATAAACACACTCCTTGGCAAAAAGGTAAATTCAAATACAGGTTCTTACAGGCAGGAGTTTACAGAGAGAAAGATCAAGTAAGACGTCTGTTGAAACATGGAGTCTCTTTTTGCTGTAGTTGCTGCTCTAGGTCCCCAGCATGTTTTTTGACCGCTTGCTAAAAACTGCCCATATGACCTCAGATGAGCGTTCCAATGTGTCGTTCCTCAGTATATCTGTGATATTCTCTCTAATCAGTGATGTAATTCCTCCACCTCTTTTACATCATTCTCTTTTGTCTGAAACCTCTAAATCCTGGAACATTAAGCTGCCAATCTTGACCCCCTCACAACCAAGTCTCTGTAGTGACTACAATGTTATAGTTATATGGTTATTTCACCTGCTGACCTATTCCTCTGGTTCCCAACCTTTTGCCACGCCAGTTTAAACCATATCGAGTGGCATTAGCAAACCTCCTTGCCAGGATATTGGTGCAGTCTAGATGGAACTTGTCTTTCTTGTACAGGGCACCTGCCCTGGAAGAGATCCCAATGACCCACGTACCTGAAGCCCTCCCTTCTACACCAGCCCTTTAGCTATGTTTTTAACTGTACCATCTTCCAATACCTAGGCTCACTAGCATGTGGTGCACAAAGTAATGTCTGAGGTGTTAGTCTTTGCCTGAGGTATAACAGTTAAACATTCACAGTCAAACCTGACAGATCCTGAGATGCTATTTGAAGGTGGCAGCAAAGTTGTCATAGACATCTTGATTAATATCTATCTCTCAACATTACTAAAGGACCAAATTATGTGCAGTTACAAAGCAAAAATATTTAATTAGTTCAAAACCATTTGCAATGTCTGTGGGATTTGAAGAGCACTAAATGAAGGGAAATAGTTTGGTTTTTATCCATTAGTAAGACCATACATCATAAAAGCAATAATTAGAGTCTACTCTGCCTTTCAGTCGTGGCTGATAGGTTTCTGATGATGCTGCTCCTTTAACAAGGTAATGTTGTCCTTGTTTTTTTTCAGTGAGGTCATAAAAGCAACAATTCTCTGACGTCTGGGGTTGAAGGGTTTCAGGCCAGTTTGATTATAGCTAACACATACTGCCTCAGATAGACGGCTTTCAAGTTAAAAAAGCACACTTGTAAAATGAAAAGGGAATGGCCAGTTCTCCAAGCTCAGCTTTTCTCTGGTTTGGTTTGGTTTTTGGATAGGTTAAGTTATTTGGTATTCTGTTCTCTTTTGTTTGTGTTTAATTGAGTAATTTTGTAAATAAATTCTGTTTTGTTTAAAAGTCCATGATTTCACCAACTGCATTCCCTCCTGGAATGTCCACGTTACACTGGTTTAAAACAACGAGCAACGCTAGGGTGTGGGCTACCTTCTTGAGATGTTTTGAGGGGGTCTGGCCTGGTCCATAACAAGTTTCTCAGCTCCATTCTCCTGCTTTGTCCCATAGTCCTTTCCAAACATGAACCAAACATGAATGGGGGAAGGGGGAGAGAGCAGAGGGAAGAGAGAAGAGACAGGGCAAGAAAGGGGAGGGGGAAGGGGGTGAAGAGAGGGATAAAGAGGGGAGGGGGTGAAAGTGGCGGAGAAGGTGGGGAGGGGTTTGGAGTGAGGAGATGGAAGAGGGTGGGGGTTGGGGAGGGAAAGGGGTTGAAGGGAGGGGAGAGGGATGGTGAGGAGAGGGGACTGGGGGTGAGGAGGGAGGAATGGTGAGGAGTGGCAAGTGGGTTGAGGAGAGAGGACAGGGGTAAGGGGGTTTGGGGGGTGAGAAGAGGGGATTGGGATGAGGAGAGAGGAAGGGGTGAGAGGTTCTCATCAAATGGAAGATCCAGGATGGTGCTGCCTTGTGTCTTGGGAGAGGTGGGTGGTGTATCTCCATGCGGCTGTGTTAGAGAAAGTGAACACGGACAATGTTCCTCCTCATCAACACCGAAAAGGGGGGCTTTCCCCATCCCATCCCACAGCAAGCTCCATGTTTCCGAAGGTGCTCCCAATGGAGAGGGGAGGGGTGGTGACATGGGGGCAGGGGGCAGAGGGGCTCTCTCCCCGTGCCATCACTCCCTCTGTCCTGCCTCCCCGTGTCCTGCTGGAACAGTTTGACTCCGGCACACAGAGGGTTACACAGCGCTGCCTTTGTGCAGGGAGGTGGCTCGGTTCCAGGTGAGGAGCAGTGTAGGATGCCTGTGGTAGGCAGCTGGGGAAAGCCAGCACAGGCTTCCTGTTCTCTCCCCCTGCCCAGAGCCGGCGGGGACGATAGGGGTTGAGGGTCTGTGTTTGTGGCCCGAACCCTCCTCCCGTCGGGGTTAGAGTGCTCCCGGAGGGAGGTGAGAGCGGCCGGAGCTCGGGAATTGCAGGTGGATTAAAGCTGGAGACAGAGCTCGGAGCGTGGAGCACTCACTGGGTAAGTGTGGGACGGTAACACTGTGCCCTGACAGAACCTTCTCTTTTCCACGTTGAGGATTCACTATGTCAAAGGGAAGCAGTGAGGGATTCTCCTGAGACTCAGCTGCCAACTGCTCCGGGTTTGACCAGCCACTGGAACTAGACCCATTGGAGGAAAAGTTCCAGCACATTGAGAAACCTGCAGCCAATCGCCTCTGCATTCGCAGAGCTAACTCTTGTCAAATGATAATATGCTGTTCCTCAGGATCAAGGCAGTGGAAGGTGCCCGGCCAGGATCTCAATCTCTCACAAAGTTTTTAATTGGGGGCTTCCATTTGTTTAACTGCAGTTTCTTCCTGATTTCCCATCATCACATTGTTTTGTGATCAATTATCCGTTGGTTTTCACGGGAACGCTAACAGATTATTTCCCATCGCGGGATGTATTGCAAATTGTACGATTTTCCAAAATGTTTCTTGTTTGACATTTTGCTCAAGTTTCATTTTAGCACAAATCCCCAGCAGGAGGCGCTCAAAGAAAGTTTCTCTCAAGGAATAGGCGCGCACCGAGGTCAGGGTCCTGGAGCCAGCGGAGAGGAGAGGCTGGAACAGTGACAGTGTCTCTGCCTCTAGGCCAGGGCACCTAGGTTCAAGTCCTACCTGTCCTAGTGGCATGACCTAACAAGGTTGATTTAAATAATACCTTTTCGAGTTGGCAGTGGGAGCCTCATTGAGCTGTTATTGCTGAGAAATTGTTTCACCAGTGCATGAAGCCCTTTGAACAGTTTCAATGTGATAAGGGTACTCTTTAAATACATGTGTACTTTGTTATAATCTGTCGCAAATATTTGATATTGTAATCTTGGAAATACACTTGTCAAATCAATTGACCAAAATTATGTTGTTTTGAAATTCTCAGTATGTAAATCAGGCTTTATAACCCTCATGTCACCTGCTCCATCCCCACAGTCTCGTATTTAACTACGTGCATGTGGATCTTATTGAACAAATGATATCGTTGCATTGGAAGCAGTTCGGAGAAAGTTAATTCAACTGATTCCTGCAATGAGGGGCTAGTGTTGTGAGGATTGTATTTGTTGCAGTTTGGAAGAATGAGAGATGATCTTATTTTTAAAATAATGTAATATTGAGAGGGAATTTAACAGGATGAATGTTGGAGGGATGACTCTCTGGTATGACAGTCTAGAATTAATATGTTTCCAATTTATGATGGTGATAATTTTTTTCTCAGCAGTGGGTCACAATTTTGTTGAATTCTGTTGCTCTGAGAGCAGAGTCATTGAACATTTCAAAGGCAGAGATACATAGATTTTTGAATGACAAGGAACTCTGGGTATTGGGTAGTTGGGAAAAAGAAGTTGAGACAAAAATCATATAACTGGTAATCTTAATGTATGGTGGTGAAGGCATAAGGGCCATATGGCCTACTTCTGCTCGTATTGAGTACAGGAGTTGGGAGGTCATGTTGCGGCTGTACAGGAAATTGGTTAGGCCACTTTTGGAATATTGTGTGCAATTCTGGTCTCCTTCCTATCGGAAAGATGTTGTGAAACTTGAAAGGGTTCAGAAAGGATTTACAAGGATGTTGCCAGGGTTGGAGGATTTGAGCTACAGGGAGAGGCTGAACAGGATGGGGCTGTTTTCCCTGGAGCATGGAGGTTGAGGGGGTGATCTTACAGAGTTTATAAAATCATGAGGGGTATGGTTAGGATAAAAAGACAAAGTTTTTTTTCCCTGGGGTCAGGGGGGTCCAGAACTAGAGGGCATTGGTTTAGGGTGAGAGGGGAAAGATATAAAAGAGACTTACGAGGCAACTTTTTCACACACAGGGTGGTACGTGTATGGAATGAGCTGCCAGAGGATGTGGTGGAGGCTGTTACAATTGCAACATTTAAGAGGCATTTGGATGGGTATATGGATAGGAAGGGTTTGGAGGGATATGGGCCGGGTGCTGGCAGGTGGGACTAGATTAATTTAGGATATCTGGCCGGCATGGATGGGTTTGACTGAAGGGTCTGTTTCTGAGCTGTACATCTCTATGACTCAGTCTCTGACCCTCTGAGGTTACGTGACCCTGATTATGAGATCTTTATACTCCTGTTTTTGGCTTCTTGATATCCCTCATTTTTATTACTTCAGCATTGGTAACTACACCATCAGTACTTTGGGCCCTAAGACCTGGTATTCTGTCCCAAACCTTTCCATCACTCTACCTCTACTTCCCACTTTGAGATGCTCCTATAAACTTGTCTCGTTGAACAAAATTTTGGCCAGCCATCCTAAATCTCCTAATAGGGCACTGTAGAAAATTTTGTTCGTGACACTGTTGTGAATGCACTGTAAATAGCATTTTACTATGTTTTAGATGCTATATAACTACAAGTTGGGAGAGGCAGGTTGTTATGTTTAATCATTGACTATGCATCATTGTCACCATGGGTAACAGACTTGGAATACTAAGTGTACATTAACAGCAGCCAGATTCACCATTTAACATGATCAATGCCAATCCTCTGTCTCAGTGCTGTTTTTCCACACTCTCTCCATGCTTCTTGAAAATCTGTTTTTTATCTTAAACATCTCAGGGATATCACCCATGCCGCCTTCTGATGTAGAGAATTACAGAGTCATCACCTTCTGAGTGAAGAAATTTAACAACTCAGTCCAAAATGGTCTTTTGTGTTTCTGAGACTGTAGCCCCTTGTGTCTTGGACACTCAACTACACCCTCCCTTTGCCTCCCACTAGACTCTCCGCAGCTGGGGCTCGGAGTTTTTTTAAGTCTGCTCCCCATTCAGGAGACTAGGCAGCAGCTCACCACACATGAGCCCCTGCCCCCACCCCCACCCCCACCCGGTCCAACACCGTCCCCCGCCCAACACCAACTCCCACCCCCAATCAATCCCGTCCAACCTGCCCGCCCCAGTAGCTGCTGCTATTGCCTTTGTGAGGTAAGTCTCCCAATATCGCGCGTGCGCACACACAACTTTTTACTGCAATGTTTTGACAGTTTCCACCTTTACCCTGTATAGGATAATGTTGGAGAGATTATCTGGGGAAGTGGGGTTTAGGGTACACCCCTCTGTAGAACCCATGGGAAAGTGTGGTGAGAGAGAGAGGGTGGAGATGGTGCCTGTTTAATCACTGTAAGTAAAAGACACGATCACTGTTGGAAACACATCATTGATGTAATGTCTCTGTCTTTCTCTAGATTAAACTTAGAACATGAGGATCCATCAAATATGTTTCTTTAATGAACAAAACTATTGAATCATTACAAAACAAAACATTGACAATTAAGCATTCAAGTAATTCTCTTAAATTTGTTTGTTAAACTTTTGTGTGGGACCTTATAAATAGCTTTCTGAAAACTTGCTCATACTGTGGAATACTGTGTGCAATATTGATTACACTTTCTGAGGAAGGATATAAATGTGTTGCACACAGGACAAGTTTACCCAGACTAATCCCTGGAATGGAGCAAATTGTCTTGTGAGGAAAGGTTAGCCAGACTAGTTTTGTATCCACTGGAGTTTGCAAGACAAAAGCGGTGACTTGATTGAATCATACAGGATCCTAAACGGTCTTGACAGGCAGGACATGGAGAGGATGTTTCATCTTGTGGGAGAATTTAGAATGAGAGGCTACTGTTTAAAAGTCAAGAGGTTAGTCATTTAAAACAGAAATGAAGATAATTTTTTTCAGAGGCTGATGGGTCTTTGGAATTTGCTGCCTCAAAAGCTGGTAGAAGCAGTATCTGTTTAAGAGAGAGCCAGATAAATTCTTATTAAGGAAGAAGGTGAAAGGCTATTGGAGTAGGTGAGAACATAACTGAATTGCTTTGGCGGATTACTTTGGGAACAGTGATCACAATTCCATTAGTTTTAGAATACTCATGGTCAAAGACGAGAGTGTCCTAAAGGAAGAGCTAAACTGGGGGAAGGCCAACTATACCACAATTGGGCAGGAGCTGGGGAATGTGGATCGGGAGCAGCTGTTTGAGGGAAATCCACAATCGGTATGTGGGAGACTTTTAAAGAGAGGTTGGTTAGAGTTCAGGAGAGATATGTTCCTGTGAGATAAGCTTTTTCTCAGGGTGAAGGATTCAATAACGAGAGGTCACATGTTCAAGGTGAGAGGTGAAAAGTTTAAAGGAGGTACACATGGCAAGTACTTTACGCAGAGGGTGGTGGTTGTCTGGAACGCGTTGCCAACAGAAGCAGGTAGAGGCAGGCATGGTAGATTAATTTAAGATGCGTCTGGTCAGATGCATGAGTGGGTGGGAGCAGAGGAATACAGATGCTTAGGAATTGGGCGACAGGTTTAGACAGCAGATTTGTTTTGGCTCGGACTTGGAGGCTGAAGGGCCTGTTCTTGGGCTGTAAATTTTCCTTGTTCCTTGGATCTAGCCATTGGTCCGGTTTCCATGGAGACATATTCAGCTCATCTCCGTTTTGTTCAAGGAAATGTTAGCAGCGATCAGCTGATAGGTCTGAGCTGAAATACGTAACGTATTAGCCTCAAGATGGTTGCAGGATGAAATGAGATTAGAACTTGATTCTTGATATTTAAGAATGCCAAGAAAGGAAGAAAAGATGGAGGGGTGGCTTTGTTAGTTATTGATGGTATTTGTACAATAGAGAGAAATGATCTAAATTCAGGAAACTAAGCTGTGAGAACAGTTTGGGCAGAAATAAGAAATGATAAAGGGAAAAAGTCATTTGTGGGAGTACCTAAAAATAACCACACCATAGTGTGGAAATAATAGGAAGAAATAATAAGAGCTTATCAAAAAGACACAGCAATAATCATAGCAGATTTTAGTCTATATCTTTTCTGGAAAAGTCTGAAGGAAAAAGGTAGCCAGGGTGATGATCTCACAGAATGTTTTAGGAATATAGGAACAGGAGTCCTCAAGTCTGTTCCACTATTCAATGAGATCATGGCTGATCTGTGGCCTATATCCAAATACCTGCATTTGGCCCATATCCCTTAATACTTTATCTATCTCTGGTTTAAAATTAACAACTGATCTAGCATCCACTGTTGCTGTGGAAGAGAGTTCCACTTTGTGTGTGGAAGTGCTTCCTTACATCTCTCCTGAACAGTCTGGCCCTAATTCTCAGGCTCTGTCTTTAATTCTAGAATCCCCAAACAGTGGAAACAATTTATTTTTATGTACTCTGTCATTTCCTATTAATATTGAAAACTCCAATCAGATCACTCCTTAACCTTTTAAATTTTGGAGAAAACAGGCCTTATTGTATAATCTCTTCTCATAACTTAATGCCTGAATTCCAGATGTCAGTCTTGTAAACCTACATTGTACTTTAATATCTCCTTCCTAAGGTGTGATGCTCAAATCTACTCACAGTACTCTAAGTAGGTTCCAACCATGATTTTCTACAACTGACTTTTCTGTATTGGTTCTTACAATGGCATATTCTGGCGCCAACCAGAGGACTGGTTATACTCAACATAGTAATGTGTGGTGTAATAGCATTAACTAATGGTCTCCTGGTGAAGCTGCTGCTAGGTAATAACAGTCATAATATGACTGAATTTTCTATTCAGTTTAAGGGAGAGAGAAATAGGTCTAACACTATTTCTGAAATTTTAAATAAAAGGAATTATTAGAACATTAAACAGTATAGCACAGTACAGGCCCTTTGGCTCTCAATGTTATGCCGACCCTTTATCCTAATCTAAGATCAAACTAAACTACAAACTCTACACTTTACACTTTAATATCATCCTTGTGCCTATCCAAGAGTCACTTAAATGTCCCTAATGTATCTGACTCTACTACCACTGGCAGTGCATTCCACACACCCACCACTGTCTGAATAAAGAACCTACCTCTGACATCTCCACTAAGCCTTCCTCCAATTACCTTAAAATGATATGCCCTCATGATATACATTTCCATCCTGGGAAAAAGTCTCTGTCTATCCACTCTCTCTATGCCTCTCATCCTCTTGTACACCTCTATCAAGTCACCTCTCATCCTTCTTTGCTCCAATGAGAAAAGCCCCAGCTCTCTCAACCTTTCTTCATAAGACACACCCTCCAGTCCAGGCAGCATCCTGGTAAATCTCCTCTGCACCCTCTCTAAAGCTTCCACATCCATCCTGTAATGAGGCGACCAGAACTGGATACAATATTCCAAGTGTGGTCTAACCAGGGCTGTATAGAGCTGCAGCATAACCTTGCGGCTCTTAAACTCAGCGTTCCTGCTAATAAAAGCCAACACAGCATACACCTTTTATTTAGTAGGTATTTTTTTTATAGAAAAATAGAACATTTTAAAGATTTTTGTACAGAATTACAAAAGTAATATAAACAAGTATAAGCACCAATATGAAATTAAATAAATAAAAATAGTAACAAAACAAAACAAAGGGGAAAAAGAAACCCAACTAACTACTAATTAGATTAGATTAGATTAGATTACTTACAGTGTGGAAACAGGCCCTTCGGCCCAACAAGTCCACACCGACCCGCCGAAGCGCAACCCGCCTAGACCCATTCCCCTATATTTACCCTTTCATCTAACACTACGGGCAATTTACCTTGGCCAATTTACCTAACCTGCACATTTTTGGACTGTGGGAGGAAACCGGAGCACCCGAAGGAAACCCACGCAGACACATGGGGAGAATGTGAAAACTCCACACAGACAGTCGCTTGAGGTGGGAATTGAACCCTGGTCTCTGGCGCTGTGAGGCAGCAGTGCTAATCTATTCTACAAACAACCAAAACATAATATAAAATAGGATATCATACATTGCTAACAGTAAACAACAAAGTAATTAAATAACTCGATACATGCTCAAAATAGATTTACATCAAGTCATAATAAAACCCGTATTTATACAGGATTCCTCCTCTTGGGGGGGCCCTGGGGCCAGCCAGAACCATTCCCACAGCTAAACAAAAGCCCTGAACAGTATGGCCGAGATATCTGTGACGATATAGTTCAAAAAGGGCTGCCATATTTTACCAAATAATTCCATTTTTTGGTGCACCATATTTGTGAGGAAGTCAAGGGGGCTATATTCCATGATGATCCTGTGCCAATTCAAAGATCCTGGGGGGCCTTCAGCTACCCAATTCACTAAAATATTTTTCCTTGACAAAAGGAGAGGATGGTAAATAATTTCCTCCCATGCACATCCAGGGAGGGGAAATCTGAAGAGCTCAAAAGCAGGGACACTGGATCCAATCCAATCTCCGTACCCAAGATCTTCGTCAAGGCATTCACTACTGTATCCCAATACCTATGGATCTTATGACATGTCCATAGACATTGCGTGAGAGTGCCAACTTCTATTTTAATTTAGGACACATTGGGGATGCTGCTGCCTTGAACTTTGTGAGTTGTTCAGGTGCCATGTGAGCCCTGTGGAGTATCTTTAATTGAATAGCCTGAGTTCTGTTACAGATAGAGATCTGTCTGGCATTTTCCCAGATGTCCTCCCACATTTCTAAAGAGATTTAGAACATAGAACAATACAGCACAGAACAGGCCCTTCGGCCCACGATGTTGTGCCGAACATTTGTCCTAGCTTAAGCACCTATCCATGTACCTATCCAAATGCCACTTAAAGGTCACCAATGATTCTGACTCTGCCACTCCCACAGCCAGCGCATTCCATGCCCCCACCACTCTCTGGGTAAAGAACCTACCCCTAACATCTCCCCCCATACCTTCCACCCTTCACCTTAAATTTATGTCCCCTTGTAACACTCTGTTGTACCCGGGGAAAAAGTTTCTGACTGTCTACTCTATTTATTCCTCTGATCATCTTATAAACCTCTATCAAGTCACCCCTCATCCTTCGCCGTTCCAATGAGAAAAGGCCCAGCATTCTCAACCTATCCTCGTACGACCTATTCTCCATTCCAGGCAACATCCTGGTAAATCTCCTCTGCACCCTCTCCAAAGCTTCCACATCTTTCCTAAAGTGCACACAGTACTCCAAATGTGGCCTTACCAAGGTCTGTACAGCTGCAACATCACCTCACGACTCTTGAATTCAATCCCTCTGCTAATGAACGCTAACACACCATAGGCCTTCTTACAAGCTCTATCCACCTGAGTGGCAACTTTCAAAGAGCTATGAACATAGATCCCAAGATCCCTCTGCTCCTCTACCTTACTAAGAACCCTACCGTTAACCCTGTATTCCGCATTCTTATTTGTCCTTCCAAAATGGACAACCTCACACTTGACAGGGTTGAACTCCATCTGCCACTCCTCAGCCCAGCTCTGCATCATATCTAAGTCCCTTTGCAGCCGACAACAGCCCTCCTCACTATCCACAACTCCACCAATCTTTGTATCATCTGCAAATTTACTGACCCACCCTTTGACTCCCTCTTCCAAGTCATTTCCAACCGTAATTCTTGGTTCCAGGTTTTATATAATCGTTCCATGTCCTTCGATACCTTATTGTATAGTGAGTGACAAAGAGTACTAACCGAGGGGGGCCCCATTGGCCATAGCACTCTCCTTTTCCTATCCGATTTGTAGGGATTAACCATCAGTGTGATCTTCTTTTGTATAAAGTCTCTTATTTGAAAATACCGAGAAAGGTCCCTGTTCGGCAGTCCAAACTTCTGGTGCAACTGCTCAAAGGAGATCATAACCTCCCCATTGAAACAGGTCTCACAAGCAGGAGATATCTCTGAACTTCCAAGTTTTAAATGTAGCATCTGTCAGTCCTGGCTGGAATCCTGATGCTCCCACTATGGGGGTATAAGGGGAGGTTCTTTTGCAGGTTACCCTCATCTTGTCACATTATCCTCCATGCTTTAATTGTATTTAATACTATAGGATTTTTACAATAGCCAAAATAACTCTCATCTTGTCCATAAATAAAAGATTGATGAGGGGACATTTTGCTTGGGAGGTCTCAATATCTTACCAGATTGGCTCTCTTGTGACCCACAATCAATCAACTACATAAGATAATAAGGAGCTCAATTGATACCTCCTAAAGTCTGGAAAATCCAGTCCTCCCCTTGCTTGTGGGAGCTGCAGCTTTTCTAATTTGATAAGGGGCCGTCTATGATTCCAAATAAAGGAGCCGAGCCAGCCGTAGACCTTACGCAGCGCCCGTCTCAGCAGGATCAAGGGGAGCATTTTCCTAGGATATAGAAGACGAGGTAGGAAATTTATCTTGACTAGGGCTACTCTGCCTAACCCGGATATTGGGAAATCTCCCCAGTGTTGAAGGTCCTGCCTCATTTTTTCTAGTAAGTGTACGAAATTGGCTTTATACAACTGACCAAATACTGGATTGATAAAGATGCCTAAGTATAGAAAACTCTCTAGTAACCACCGAAAAGGAAAGCAAGATCCATCCAGGAAATTGGATATACTGGCATGACCTCCCAATGGCATGGCCTCCGATTTCATAAAATTGATTTTGTAACCTGAGAACATATCAAATAAATTGACCACTTGAATTAAGCAAGCACGGATGTCAAAGGATCACTTAAGAAAAGGAGGACATCATCTGCATAGAGAGTAATTTTGTGCTTGCCCAATCCAACCCTCGGAGCCATTATATTAGGGTCAGCTCGTACAGCTTCCACTAGTGGTTCAATCACTAGCGTGAATAATAACGGTGAAAGAGGACATCTTTGGTGACAGCCCTTGCCAACACTAAAGCTATCCAAGCCTCGACCATTGGTGATCACTGCAGCTTTGGGATCATTATATAATACTGAAACCCATTTAGTCAATACCTCTCTGACACTGAACCTTTCCAGTATATAGAAAAGATATGGCCATTTTACCTGATCAAATGCCTTCTCTGCATCTAAGGAGACAACCAACCCGGGTATTGTTCCCTGTTGACAGGCTTGTATCATATTTAAGACCCTTCTAACATTATTAGTTGATCTGCGACCCTTTATAAAACCTGTCTGGTCCTCTTTTATAATGAATGGTAAGACTATTTCCAGTCTTAATGCTTACATTTTTGAAAGAATTTTGAAATCCACATTTAACAAGGATATGGGTCTATATGAAGAGCAATCTTCTCGCGCCTTTCCCTTCTTGAGAATGAGAGAAATATTTGCTTCTCTCAATGAAGACGGGAGTGAATAATTATACATAATAATTATATGTGAATAATTATGCATATTTATGAGTGACCCGGCCAATTCCCATATAAATTCTTTCCAGAACTCAGCCTGGAATCCGTCTGGCCCAGGCATTTTGCCACTCTGAAGCTGCCTAACTGCATCTAGTACTTCCTGGGTTGTCAGGGGGGCATTCAAGATTGACACCTGCTTCGAGGTTCGGCCCGGAAGATCCAAATTTTTAAAGAAGGATTCCATCTTCCCAGTTCTATCCTCACAGTCCTGCGACTTGTACAGTTCAAAATAGAACTTTCTAAAGGCAGGATTGATCTTTTTACAGGCACAAGTCAAGGCACCAGCACTTTCTGTAATGGACGTAATGGCTTGGGAAGCCTTTTTCTTTCTGGCAAGGTACGCTAGATATCTGCCAGGCTTGTCACCATATTCACATGGTCTCTGCTTTGCAAATGATATTTCCCTCTTTGCTATTTGGGTAAGTGTGGTAAAGAAGGCTGCCTTAAGGACTGTGATCCTTTGTAGCTTAGTAATGGAGGGCCTGTCAACATACGCTGTCTCAGCTACCTTCAAGCGAGCCTTGAGCAGGCGCTGTTGTTCTCCCTTTTGCCTTTTCCGAGATGCACAATATGAGATGACCAAGCCTCGTGCATATGCCTTAGTGGTCTCCCACATCATCGAAGGGTTACTAGCCGTACCTGAGTTAATATCCCAGAAGGTTTTGAATTCCTGTGAAAAATATTTTATAAATTTGCTATCCTTCAATAAGAAAGGATCCAGGCGCCAATGTCGGGGAGCCTATCCCATCATCCCTAGTCTTGACTTCCATATTTACTGCGGCGTGGTCAGAAATAGCTATATTACCTATTTTACAGGACAGTATCGAATTCAGAAGGGTCGAGGGGGCAAAGAGCATATCAAGTCTGGTATGGCACTTGAGTAGAAAGTGAAGTCTCTACCCTGGGGATGGAGACACCTCTACACCATCTATTAGCCCTAGCTCCTTATTCAGATCCGCCAGTTGTCTAGATCTCAGAGATACACCCGTAGTGCTTCTAGGTATCCTATCCATCTCTGGGTCCATAATACAGTTAAAATCTCCCTCCTATAATTGTATGGCGGCCCCCGAAAGCCATTAACTTAGAGAATGTTTCCATTACAAATTTTAAAAGGGATGCGCCAAGGGACAATAAATACTCAAAATTCCATATTCCTCTCCATGTATTAGGGCTTTGATCAATATATACCGTCCAGACTCATCTTTTATCTGGCTTAACATTTGGAAAGGAAGATTCTTCCGAATTAGAATGGCCATTCCCCTGCTTTTTGAGCTGAAAGATGAAAAGAAAGCCTGACCAAACCCACCCTGTTGTAGCTTTGAGTGTTCTTTGTCAAGTTCTTTGTCTCCTGTAAGAGGACTACATCAACCCTTTCTTTATTAAGACTTGATAATATCTTTTTCCTTTTGATTGGAATTGTTTTATTTCAAGAAGGTGTTAGATATCATTCTTCAAGCTAAAGGGATCAAAGGTTAGGAGGCAAAAGTTGAAACAAGGTACTGAGGTGGATGGTCGGTCATGACCGTGTTGAATAGCAGAGCAGGTTTGAAGGGTCAAATGGCCTACTCCAGCTCTTACTTTCTATATTTTTAACTATATGGATGATTCTTGTCCTAACGTTAATATGATACATGGGAACCAGTGTAGATAAGCACCTTATGCAAGAGTTACTGATTTAGGCACCTGTTATAATAAATTAAAAGAACATTGGAATGCTGACAAGTTGAGCTGTAGTGGATTCAGCACCTGCACCTTCTTACGCTTGCTCTCACTGTATCGCGTGCTCACATTCTCATTCTCTCTCTATTTCTCGTGCTCTATTGCACACTCATTCTCTCTCTCTCATTCACTCTTGCTCTCATTCACACGCGCTCTCGCATGTTCTCTCTCTTGCACACATGCACATACACACTGTTTACTGCCTTGCAACCAAAACTGAATATCTTTCCCAAGCAGTCCCAGGAATCTGTCTCGTAAATATTTGTTACCCTCCCTCATGGCCAGAACACCCTTTCCCAGATAAGGAGACCAAAACTGTTCACAATATTCCAGATCTGATTTTAGCAAGGCCCTATATAATTGCAGTAAAGCATCCCTGCTCCTGTACTTGAATCCTCTCGTTGTGAAGACCAGCACACCATTTGCCATCTTAACTCCCTGCTGCATCTACATGCTTACCTTCAGTACTTGGTATACAAGAAAAACCCAGGTCTCATTGCACCTATCCCTTTCCCAATCTTTCAGGGTCACAGAGTACTTGTTTTGGAAGCACATGCTGAGGTTCCTGTGTTTCATTAGTTATGGAATCATCACGAGTAAGGTTTTTTTAATGTCCAGTATGTGGACATCATTGGCAAGGCCAGCACTTGTTGCCTATCCCTAATTGCCCTTGAACTGAACAGTTTGCAAAGTCATTTTAGAGGCAGTTAAGAATCTGCCACATCGCTGTGGGTCTGGAGTCATATGTAGGCCAGACCAGAAAAGGGAACGGATCCCCTTTCTCTAAATGAGTTCATAGAACCTAATGAGGTTTTTGCAACATTTTTTTAACTTAGAGCTAATACTTTTATTACAAACGTATTCAATTGGTTAATTGATCTGAAATTCGCCAACTGCAATAGTGAGATTTGAACTCATCCCTCTGGATTATTATTTCAGGATTCGGTAGTACTGTTGAGGATCTTATTGAAACTTTTCCATAAAATCATAGAAACCCTAGAGCGTGGAAGCAGGCCATTCAGTCCATCGAATCCACGCCGAACTTCCAAATTGTATCCCACACAGACTCTTTCCCCCTTGCCTTATCCACATAACCCTGCATTTTCTATGGCCAATCCACCTAACCTGCACATCTTTGGACTGCTGGAGGAAACTGGAGCACCCAGACAAAATCCATGCAGTCATGGAGAGAAGGTGAAAACTCCACTCAGACAGTCGCATGAGGGTGGAATCGAACCTGGGTTCCCAGCACTGTGAAGCAGCAGTGCTAACCACTGAGCCACTGTATCACCGGTTTTGCTCTCCTCAGGAAATTTTGCAAGAATATAAATTCAAGGAGAAAACCAACATCTCTACTGCATAAGAGGAGAGTACTGATTGGTTGGTAAGTGGACACTGATTGGGAGAGGTGCTGCTATGGAGAAAGCACCCAATTATGCTGATTGACAGTTAACAGTCAGGCTTTGTTAGTAGGTTGTATGAGGCAATAGAGGTGGGTTATGCATGGTGGAAGGGGTGCAGGTGGGACTAGGGTGTTTAGATGGAAGGCATTGGGTATAGATAGCATTAACATAACTTTCAGGGTGATTTCTGTGAAACTTCACAGCTGGTATTCTGTGGCTATGCAATTCTGTCCTCACTCCTTTTTCAACCTCCTTTATCTTCACCTTCTCTCCTTTCATTGCTTGATGAGGAGGAACAATATTTTAAAGGACTAAATGGCAAAGCAAGTTATTTCATGTTATAGATTTAGTTGGTTGTGTATAATAACAGCAGAATGTGTCATGTGTCTTAGGCTTTACATTAGAAATGAATTTGCGCAGGATAGAGGAACACAACACAATCTCCATATGACTGATGGCACTGAGCGTGTCTTTGCTGTAGAGTCAGCCACTGACCATATATAGCACCAGTGCTGCCTGAGATTGAACACCTCACTCAGGCAGACTGGATTCATGGGACATTATCCCTCATTAATCCTCACAATCCTGCTGTGGAGACCCTGGGATTGAATCTGACAGCTGTAGATAATCTGTCAGGTTCAGTGGTGCCAGTCGCTTATGTAATTAGATAGTCCAAGTGTCTCATTTCTTTGATAGTTGACTGATCCTATACCTAGCTGGAGTTAAAGAGGTAACAGTAACATTACGTTGTGAGCTGCACTCAATAATTATATCAGTGGCTTTTGCATTTTTTTCTATGTGGTTAGAGACATTTAACACTGGCTGATTGCAAGTACCTAAGTACATAGTAAGGTGCAGCAAATGGGACAGCAACTAAGATAGAATTGCTTTGTTCAAATGTTTCAACATCCAAAAGAGAAATATACATGGAGGAATTTTACAACCTCTCTCGTGGTGAGCTTGGAGTTGGGATGGGCACTTAATTAGGAGGATGGTGTCATCCCTGACACCGTTATATTTCCACCTCCCCCAGAATTCAGGTGGGATAGGAGGATCTGTCTTCTCAGCAATATCTGTTCAGATAGATTAGGTTAGATTAGTTTCCCTACAGTGTGGAAACAGGCCCTTCGGCCCAACCAGTCCACACCAACCCTTCGAAGAGCAATCCACCCAGACCCATTTCCCTTTGACTAATTGACCTAACAATATGGGGCAATTTAGCATAGCCAATTCAGTTAACCTGCACATCTTTGGACTTCTGTGATTCTAAAGCTGTCATGTCCAAATGCAACAAATTCTGGACAATATCCAGGCTTGAGCTGACAAGTGGCAAGTAGCATTCATGCTACAGAAATGCCAGGTAATGAGCATCTTCAACAAGGGAGAATGTAAATAACACACCTTGACGTTCAATGTTATTACTCTCACTATCAGTTAATACCCCATTAGCAACATCCTGAGGGATGAGTTACCATTGATCAGAAAATAAACTGGATGAGTTATGTAACGGCTATGAGTACAAGAGCAAGACAGAAGCTTGTAGATAACTCATCTGATCCCCAAAAGTCTGTCTACCATCTACAAGGTACAAGTCAGGAGCATGATGGAATACTCTTCACTTGCTGAGATTAGTGTCACTCCAATAACTCTCAAGAAGCTTGGCATCATTGAGAACAAAGCATCCCATTTGATTGGCACTACGAAAACAAATATTCAGTCCTTCCATCACCAAAGCCCAGTATGAGTATATATAACATTTACAAGATGCATTGCAGCAATTCACCAGGGCTCCTTAGACAGCATGTTTCAAACCCACAACCAACACCATCTAGAAGGTCAAGTGTAGCAGATGCACAGGAACACAACCACCTGCAAATTCCCATCCAAGCCACTCATTATTTAGAGTTAGAAATATATTGCTGTTCTTTCTCTTAATGCAATGTGGATGCACCTAGAACAAATTAACTGCAGCAGTTCAAGAAAGCAATTCACTACCACTGACTTAAGGTCAACTGGGAATGGGCAATTTGCCCATGTTCCATGCAAGAATAATATAAAATAAATTGTAAAATATTTAGGAGCAAGATTACGGTCCTATCAGACCAGTTACCATGGTGAAAGAAACAGAAGTTGCATTCTGCAATAATAAAGAATACATGCGGTAGGTTGGAATGACTGCAAGGAACATAGAACATAGAACATAGAACAATACAGCACAGAACAGGCCCTTCGGCCCACTATGTTGTGCCGAACGGTACACGTTTCACCACAATACACGAGAGCTGAAGATATGTTCATCAGTCATAATCAGAAAATTTAACTTTTGACTCTGCATGCATGTCTCAACTTTATCTGAAGAGTTGGAGGAGACTGACAACCTCCCAAAGAACAACAGGTCCTAACGCAAACTGCTGTCAAAACATGGTCCAGAAACTAAGTATTATTGACCAACCAGTCACAAATCAACAGCAAAATCTTCATTGGGGTTCTTAGACTCAAAGAGGAGTCCAAGCATTTGAATCACTTAATATTAGCATAAGAGAGTTGTTTAACATTGTTAACATAGTCACAAACGTCATAGGACTGGTGGAAATGTTCAATCCTCTGTCTTTGAAATTAGAACTGTCAGTGACAGAGATAGTGCTGAGCGAGCAGCAATCTTTTAGTAATGCAACTGAGAGTCTGAAGACAAGCTGCATATGTCTTGTACACCAGGAAAAATATTACTCCAATCTCAACTCTGTTCCTTAGCTGACTGTCCAGTTTTCCTTCTGGGATTGCTGAGACAGTCTCTCTCTCTCTCTCTCTCTCTCTCTCTCTCTCTCTCTCTCTCTCTCTCTCTCTCTCCCTCTCTCTCTCTCAACCACTCACTCGCACAAAAACAGAGATTGCTGGAAAAGCACAGCAGGGCTGGCAGCATCTGTGAAGAGAAATCAAAGTTAATGATTTTTCTCATTGTTCTTGAACTGCTAGCTTAAACTTCTTTTCAGTTCAGACAACTTTGAAACTTCTACACAAATTTTCACAGCCTGGAGAATTCACAATCTAAAACCCTACTGCGACGATGAACTCTTCTGTACATTCATCTGAACTAAAACTAAAGTCCCTGGTCTGTTGCACACTCATCAGCATAAATATTCCATCAATTAACAGTATTCTTGGAAATGATATGTAAGGGTCATTGCTCCAAATGACTTTGACTTTTTTAAAAAAAATCAGCTACTTTCACAGAACTAAAGCCAAAATCCACCTGTCTCTGTTTTAAAAATCCAAAATTGTTGAAGTGCTAACAGCAGTCTGTATTTTCCATATCATTATCACGGGTAGTAAGAGTCCTGTTGTAATGCAGTACATGAAATCTATAAAACTGTGGTTGGGATGGAGGGGTGATGAGCCTTGTTCAATGGTATTCAGTGTCTGATCAAGGGATATGACAATAGCATGGGGGAGCTAGCTGAAAACCATTACAACCACTAAAAACTTTCATATGAACAGGGAATATCCCAGGATATCGTTCCTCCTCCAAACAGCACACTTGGGAAAGTAGGTAGGAAGTGCTGGAGGTCAGACAAACTGGTTAGTGTCCATTCTCGAAGAGAATATAATTGTCTGTCAAAAGAACAACTTTTGGTGTGGCTAAAAACCTTTCACATATTCTATAATTTCTAGTGTTGCAGACATCATTGACTCTCCCTTGAACTGTAAATTCATTTGGTGATAGCTACTAATTTGACTTTATTTTAAGTAATTTTCAGACTAAAGGTAAATTGGGCAAATATTCACAAGTTTAAATCTTCAAAAATCAAAGGAAGAACAAAATAAATCAAAGAGATGCGGCCAACCAATGTGTTGTAACTTCATGATGTGGGAGCTGGTGGACCCCATTATGGTTCATAGTGACCACATATCCAGCAAGGGTGGGTTGCTTAAGGAACTCTGGCTGAGTTGATTCCTGAATAAGGGCTTATGCCCGAAACGTCGATTCTCTTGCTCCTTGGATGCTGCCTGACCTGCTGCGCTTTTCCAGCAACACATTTTTCAGCTCTGATCTCCAGCATTTGCAGTCCTCACTTTCTCCTGAGTTGATGAACTGGAGTCTGAGTGTCAAACATTGCAACACATCAGGGAGGGGGAGGGTTACATGGGTGATGTGTATCAGGAGGCAGTTGCACCCCTCAGATTAACTAACTTGCAATTGGTCAGTGGTCAGGGACAGGGGCGTGTAACTATCAGCGAGGCTTGTAGAGGGATCCAGGAGGCTGAAAGAGACTCAGCCCCTAACCCTATCTAACAGGTTTGGGATTCTTTCTCCCTGTGTGGTTGAGAGTGTGGACTTTAGGGAAGATGTACAAACTGACCGAAGCACCATGGTACAGGAAGTCATTCATAAGAACAGAAGAGCTAGGAGCAGGAATAGGCCGTCTGGCCCATCGAGCCTGCTCCACCATTTAATAAGATCATGGCTGATCTTTTCATGGACTCAGCTCCACTCACACACACTCTCACTATATCCATTAATTCCTTTATTGTTCAAAAAAATCTCTACCTTAGCTTATATGTGTCTTGGGGAATTAAGGGCTACGGGGAGAATGCGGGTAATTCGAGTTGAAATGCCCATCAGCCATGATTGAATGACGGAGTGGAATCGATGGGCCGAATGGCCTTACTTCCACTCCTATGTCTTATGGTCTTAAAAACGTTTACTGAAATAGTGTCAACTACTTCCCTGGGCAGGGAATGCTATAGATTAACAACCCTCTGGGATGAAGAAGTTCTTTCTCAATTCAGTTCTAAACCTGCTTACTCTAATTTTGAGGTGATGCCCACTTGTCCTAGTTTCACCTGTCAGTGGAAACATCCTCTCTATGTCTATCTTATCTATTCCCTTCATAATTTTATATGTTTCTATAAGATTCCCCCCCCCCCATCTTCTAATTCCAATGAATATAATCCCAACCTACTCAGTCTGTCCTCATAAGACAATCCCTTCAACTCCAGAATCAACCTAGTGACCCTCCTCTGCACCCCCTCTAGTACCAGTACATCTTTTCTCAAGTGAGGAGACCAAAACTACACACAATACTCCAGGTGTGGCCTCACCATCACCCTGTACAGCTGCAACATAACCTCTCTGCTTTTAAACTCAATCCCTTTCCATTTGTCTTCTGAATTACTTGTACCTGCAGACCAACCTCCTGTGGTTCATGAACAAAAACACCCAGATCCCTCTGCATAGTTGATTGCTGCAACATTCAAGTAATAACCCTTTTTTCTATTACTCTGACCAAAATATATGACTTTACATTTATTTACATTGTATTCCATTTGCCAGACCTTTGCCCACTCACCCAATGAATCTATGTTCCTCTGCAAAGTTTCACAGTCCTCAGCACACTTTGCACTGCCACTCATCTGAGTGTCATCTGCAAACTTTGATACCCTACACGTGGTCCACAACTTCAAATCATCTATATAAATTGTAGATAATTGCCATCCCAACACTGATCCCTAAGCCACACCACTAATCACTGATTGCCAACTGGAATAACACTGATTTATCCCCACACTTTGCTTTCTGTTAGTCAACCAATCCTCTCTCCATGCTAATACTTTACCCCTGACTCCATGCATCCTTATCTTATGCAGCAACCTCTTGTGCGATACCTTAATGAAGGCCTTGTGGAAATCTAGGTACACCACATCCACTGGGTCCCCATTATCTACCATGCTCATAATGTCTTCATAGAATTCCAAAAGATTTGTTAAGGATGACCTGCCCTTCACAAACCCATGCTGCATCTGCCCAATGGAACAATTTCTATCAAAATGCCTTGCTATTTTTTCTTTGATAATAGACTCCAGCATCTTCCCCACTACAGAGGTTAAGCTAATGGGTCTATAATTTCCCATTATTTGTTAACCTCACTTTTTAAACAGTGGTATCACATTAGCTGTTTTCCAATCTACTGTGATTGCCTCCAGAGTCCAGTGAATTTTAGAAAATTACTACCAGTGTACCTGTTATTTCTCCTACCATCTCTTTAATTACCCTGGGATGCATTCCATCAGAGTCAGAAGACTTGTCTATCCATAGCTCTATTAGCTTCCCAACACTACCTCTTCCGTGATAATGATTGTTTCCACATCATCACCTACCTTTGTCTCTTTGTCAGTTACTGGCATGTTATTAGTGTCCTCCACCGTGAACAACGACACAAAATACCTGTTCAATGCCTCGGGCATTTCATCATATCCCATTCTCAACCGCTAAAGGACCAACATTAACCTTAGCCATTCTTTTTTGCTCTTTATATTTATAGAGACTTTTGCTCTCTATATTCTGTGCTAGATTTTTTTTCTCATGTTCTATCTTTTCTTTATAGCTTTTTTTTTGGCTTTCTCCTACCTTTGACGTTTTCCCAATCTTCTAGTTTCATGCTGTTTTCGGCCACTCTGTGTGCCTTCTCTTTCAGTGGGATAGCTTCCCTTAATTCTTTAGATACCCATGTCAAATTACTCCTTTTCTTACAGTCCTTCCTTTTCACTGGAATATATTTTTGCTGAGCACTGTGAAAAATTGCTTTGAAAGTCCTCCACTGCTTGTCAACTGTCCCAACATAAAATGTTTGTTTCCAGGCTAATTTAGCCAAGTCCTCCCTCATTCTATTGTAGTCTCCCTTGTTTAAGCACAGGACACTGGGATTGGATTTTATCTTCTCACACTCCAACTGTATTCTAAATTCAACCATAGTGTGGTCACTCCTTCCAAAAGGTTCCCTGACTATGAGAACATTAATTATTCCTGTCTCATTACACAGGACCAGATCTAGGATAGCTTGCTCCCTCATCGGTTCCATTACGTACTGTTCAAGAAAACTATCCTGGATACTGTCAACGTGCTCCTCCTCAAGGCTACCCTGACAGAGCTGGTTCGACCAACCTAGATTTGGATTAAAATCCCCTTTGATAATAGCTGTACCATTTTTATAGGCATTGGTTATTTCTTTGTTTATTGCCCACCTCAATGTGATATTATTTGGTGGCCGATAAACTATGCCTACCAGTGACAGTTTCCTGTTGGAATTTCTAATTTCCACCCAAATGGATTCAACCTCATTCTCCATAGAACCTATACCATCTCTCAGCACCGTTGGGATGTCATCCTTGAATACCAGAGTTACACCATCTCCCTTACCTTCCTTATCTGTCCTTTCAAATAGTCTGATATCCCTGAATATTTAACCCCCAGTTGTGAGCATCCTGTAACCATGTCTCTGTGATGGCTACTAAATCGTATTCATTTGCAATGATTTGTGCCGTTAACTCATCTATCTTGTTACGAATGCTACAAGCATTCAGGTAAAGTGCCTTTATGTTAGCTTTCTTACCCTCGTGATTTCCAACATCTTTAATATCTCTGAGTTATCCTTCCTTTTTATTCCTTTCATAATCTGCCTTGAACCTAAATCCTCCTGCACACACGCTAACCTGTTGCTTACCATTTTATTTACCATCGTAGTTCCTGTCATTTTCCTTTTCCCTTTCCCTTCCCTTCAACTCACTAGTTTAAAGTCCTAGTGACCACCCTACTTATCCTTTTTGCTATTCTGGGAGAAAAGCGAAATGTAGTTGTAGTTGGGGATAAACAGTGTCCTCTGTGCCAGGATCGAGAATCCTGAAGGCTGGGATATTGTGGGAATCAGAGACCTGGCTGCTAGGGGATAAAAGCTGGGAAGTAAATATCCAAGGATTTGTGTCCAATTGAAAGCCAGACGATGGGCAGAGGGGGTGGGGTTGCCTTGTTACTAACAAATGAAATGTAATGAACAGTAAGAAGTGATATACAGTCAGAAAGCATAGAATCTGTCTGGGTAGAGTTGAGGAACCACAAAGGAAAATCACAAACTCCTGATGGGAATTGTACACAGGCCTCTGAGCAGTGGTCAGGATGTGGGGAAGAAAATAAACCAGGAGCGAGACAAGGCATGTAAGAAAGGCAATATTACAATAATCGTGGGGGCATCTTCAATATACAGGTGGACTGGGAAAATCAGGTTGGTATGAGATCCCAAGGAAAAGAATTTATGGAATGACTCAGTTTTTTGGAGCAGTTTGCAGTAGAATTGAATTGAATTTATTGTCACGTATACCGAGGTACAGGGAAAAGCTTTGTCTTGTGAGCAATACAGGCAGATCACAGAGTTAAGTAGCATCGATAGTAAATAATAGGCAAACAGCGGCAAAAACAAAAACACAGGTACAGGCAAATGTTAAGAGTTTGTGAGTCCATTCAGTAATCTAACAATAGTAAGGTAGAAACTGTTACAAAACCGGCTGGTGCATGTGTTCAGGCTTCTGTAACTTCTCCCTGATGGTAGAGGTTGTAGAAAAGCATTGCCAAGGTGGGCTGGATCTTCGAGAATGCTGGCGGCCTTTCCTTGACAGCGGGCCTGGTAGATGGATTCTATAGATGGGAGGTTGGCCTTTGTGATTGCCCAGGCTGAGTTCACCACTTTCTGTAACCATCTCCGATCTTGAATGGTACAGTTGCCATAGCAGGTAGTGATACATCCAGACAGAATGCTCTCGATGGAGCACCTATAAAAGTTAGCAAGGGTATTTGCTGTCATACCAAATTTCCTCAGCTGCCTGAGGAGGAAGAGATGTTGTTGGTCCTTTGTAACCAGTGCGTCCACATGGAGAGTCCAAGGAGAATGACACTCTCCACTCATCCCACCTCTGTGCCGTCACTGTGTGTGTGGGGGGGGGGTGGGGGGGGGAGGTGGGCGGGCATGAGTAACATCCCACTGTAAGTCAATAATGAGTTCCTTCGTTTTGCTGGCATTGAGAGCTAGGTTGTTCCCAGTACACCATTTTTCCAGGTCTTCCACCTCCCATCTGTAGTCTGTTTTGTTGATATCTGAGATTCGACTGACTATGGTGGCGTCATCAGCGAACTTGTAAATGGCACTAGTCTAGTATTTGGTGATGCAGTCATGGATATACAGTGAGTACAGTAGGGGGCCTGAGTACGCATCCCTAGGGGGCACCAGTGTTAAGTGTTAGTGACGATGAAATATTGTCCCCAATCCTCACTGATTGTGGCCTGTGAGTCAGGAAACTGAGGATCCAGTTGCAGAGCGTGGGGCTTAGTCCGAGATCACTAAGTTCAGTGAGCAGTCTCGAGGGGATAATAGTGTTGAAGGCGGAACTGTCGTCAATGAGTAGGATTCTTATGTAGCTGTTCTTGGTGTCAAAATGTTCTCGGAAGGAGTGAAGGGCAAGTGATATGGCATCTCACGTTGATCTGTTGATCCAATAGGCAAATTGGAGGGGTCAAGAGTAGTGGGGAGGCTGGAGTTGATTAATGCCATGACCAACCTTTCAGAGCACTTCATGACCACCGAAGTTAGGGCCACTGGGCGGTAGTCATTGAGACATGCTGCATGAGCCTTCTTCGGCACAGAGACGATAGAACATAGAAGAATACAGCGCAGTACAGGCCCTTCGGCCCTCGATGTTGCGCCGATCAAAGCCCACCTAACCTACACTAACCCACTATCCTCCATATACCTATCCAATGCCCGTTTAAATGCCCATAAAGAGGGAGAGTCCACCACTGCTACTGGCAGGGCATTCCATGAACTTACGACTCGCTGAGTGAATAACCTACCCCTAACATCAGTCCTATATCTACCCCCCCTTAATTTAAAGCTATGCCCCCTTGTAATAGCTGACTCCATACATGGAAAAAGGTTCTCACGGTCAACCCTATCTAACCCCCTAATCATCTTGTACACCTCTATCAAGTCACCCCTAAACCTTCTTTTCTCCAATGAAAACAACCCCAAGTGCCTCAGCCTTTCCTCATAGGATCTTCCTACCATACCAGGCAACATCCTGGTAAACTTCCTCTGCACCCGTTCCAGTGCCTCCACATCCTTCCTATAGTATGGCGACCAAAACTGCACACAATATTCCAGATGCGGCCGCACCAGAGTCTTATACAACTGCAGCATGACCTCAGGACTCCGGAACTCAATTCCTCTACCAATAAAAGCCAGTACGCCATATGCCTTCTTCACTGCACTATTTACCTGGGTGGCAACTTTCAGAGATCTGTGTACATGGACACCAAGATCCTTCTGCTCTTCCACACTACCAAGTATCCGACCATTAGCGCAGTACCCCATCTTTTTGTTACTCTTACCAAAGTGAATCACCTCACACTTAGCTACATTGAACTCCATTTGCCACCTTTCTGCCCAGCTCTGCAGCTTCTCTATATCCCGCTGTAACCTGCCACATCCTTCCTCACTGTCTACAACTCCTCCGACTTTCGTATCATCCGCAAACTTGCTCACCCAACCTTCTAACCCTTCCTCCAGGTCATTTATAAAAATGACAAACAGCAATGGTCCCAAAACAGATCCTTGCGGAACACCGCTAGTGACGACACTCCAAGATGAACCTTTGCCATCAACTACTACCCTCTGTCTTCTTCCAGCCAGCCAATTCCTAATCCAAACCTCCAACTCACCCTCAATGCCATATCTCTGTATTTTCTGCAGTAGCCTACCATGGGGGACCTTATCAAACGCCTTACTAAAATCCATATATACCACATCTACCGCTTTCCCCTCATCTACCTCCTTGGTCACCTTCTCAAAGAATTCAATAAGGTTTGTGAGGCATGACCTGCCCTTCACAAAACCGTGCTGACTATCCTTGATCACATCATTCTTATCCAGATGTGCATAAATCCTATCCCTTACAATTCTCTCTAAGACTTTGCCCACAACAGAAGTGAGACTCACTGGCCTATAGTTACTAGGATTATCCCTACTCCCCTTCTTGAACAAGGGAACCACGTTTGCTAGCCTCCAGTCCTCTGGCACTACTCCTGTAGACAAAGAGGACACAAAAATCAAGGCCAATGGCTCTGCAATCTCCTCCCTTGCTTCCCAGAGAATCCTAGGATAAATGCCATCAGGCCCAGGGGACTTATCTATTTTCACCCTTGCCAGAATTTCCAACACCTCTTCTCTACATATCTCAAAGCCATCCATTCTACTTATTCGTGCCTCAGTATTCATATCGACAACAATGTCCTGTTCCTGAGTGAATACTGACGAAAAGTATTCATTCAGTGCCTCCCCAATCTCTTCAGCCTCCACACGCAACTTCCCATTACTATCCTTGATTGGACCTATTCCTACCCTAGTCATTCTTTTATTCCTAACATACCTATAGAAAGCCTTAGGGTTTCCCTAATCCTACCAACTAAGGACCTTTCATGTCCCCTCCTTGCTGCTCTTAGCTCTCTCTTCAGGTCCTTCCGGGCTACCTTATTACTCTCAATCGCCCCTATTGAACCTTCACGCCTCATCTTTACAAAGGCCACCCTCTTCCATTTAACAAGGGATTCCAATTCCTTATTAAACCACGGCTCCCTCACACAACCCTTTCCTCCCTGCCTGATAGGTACGTACTTATCAAGGACACTCAATAGTTGCTCCTTGAACAAGTTCCACATATCAATTACGCTCTTGCCTTGGAATTTACTTTTCCAATCCACACATCCTAAGTCATGCCTCACCGCATCATAATTTCCCTGCCCCCAGCTATAACTCTTGCCCTGTAGTACACACTTCTCCCTCTCCATCACTAGAGTAAAAATCACCGAATTGTGGTCACTGTCCCCAAAGTGCTCACCTACCTCTAGTTCTAATACCTGGCCTGGTTCGTTACCCAGAACCAAATCCAGTATGGCCTCACCTCTTGTTGGCTTATCTACATATTGTGTCAGGAAACTCTCCTGCACACATTGGACAAACACTGATCCATCTAACGAACTTGAGCTATAGCTTTCCCAATCAATATCAGGAAAGTTAAAGTCCCCCATAACAACCACCCTATTACCGTCACTCTTCACCTGAATCATCTTCGCAATCCTTTCTTCAACGATTCTAGGACTATTAGGAGGCCTGTAAAAGACTCCTAACAGGGTGACCTCACCTTTCCTATTCCTAACCTCAACCCAAACTACCTCAGATGGCAAATCTTCGTCCATCTTCCTTTCCACCGCTGTAATATTATCTTTGACAAGCAAAGCCACCCCCCCCCCTCTTTTACCCCCATGATGTTGGCCCTCTTGAAATAGACAGGGACAATAGGGCTGAGTAGGGAGAGGCAATTCAAAATTTGGTGATGTGTGATGAAATAGACTTGATTAATGTGCTTAAAGGAGAGGAATCCCTCAGGGGGTAGTGATCATATGTTAGAATTCACCCTTTAGTTTGAGAGGGAGAAGCTGGAACCAGTTGTAAACGTATTACAATTGAGTAAAGGTAAATACGAAGACATGATGGAGGAGCTGGTTAGAGTTGATTGGAAGGGAAGATAGGGGAGTTGCAATGGCAAAGGTTTCTGGGATTAATTTGGGAGACACGGCAGAAATTCATCCCAAGGAGAAGATACATAGTATGGGGAAGATGAGGCAACCATGGCTGACAAGGGACATTAGGGACAATATAAAAGCCAAAGAAAAAAACGTACAAAGTGGTGAAGGTTAGGGAACACAGGATTTCAAAGCCTTTAAAAACCAACAAAGGAGAACTGGAAAGCCATAAACTGGGTGAGGATGAGATTTGAGGGCAACCTAGTTTGTAATATAAATGGATTACAAGGGTTTCTTTAGATAAATAAAAGCAGAGAAAGAAGAATGGACTTTGGAAAATGAGGCTGTAGGAAGTAGTAATGAGCAACAACGAAATGGTGGAGGAACTGAAGAGGTACTTTTCATCAGTTTTCACAGTGGAAGACACCAGTAGCATACCAGAACTTCAAGAGAGTGAGGGGGCAGAAGTGAGTGTAAGTGGCCATCACAAAGGAGAAGTTGGTGTGAAAGCTGAAAAGTTTGAAGGCGGATAAATTACCTGGACCAGGTGGACTATCCCCCCAGAGTTTTGAAAGAGATAGTTGAGATTATAGAGCCACAATGAGGTCCACCAGCTCCCACATCATGCAGTTACAACACATCGCCTGGCCAAGCATCTGTATTTCAATTACTTGGTTCTTAATTTCATTTTTAAAATGTTCTACTAGTCTTTTAGTTTGTAGCCTGTAAATACTTCCCCTATTTACCTTCAATCTGAAAGTAATCCATCATAGTTCGAATTTGACTATCACCAACCAATGAACTTATGGTTTATCTATGATGTCACTCTTTTATGCTGGGCCCCTGATCCTGGTCTTTAATTTATTAAGATTAAAAATAAAATGACAACTATGAGCCAAAATAACAAGCAAAGAGCATTTCTTTCCCTCTGCCCAAAATTCTCACTTTGCCTCCAAATTCCCAAACTCACGGGGGCTGTGTTTCACTCTGGATGTGATTTCTTCTTTCTGACTTTGTGAAGCTTACTAAAGACTTACTGAAGCTTACAGAGTGCTGTGGAAGCCAAGTCATTGAGTATATGTAAGACAGTGATAGATATGTTCTTGATTAGTAAGAGGATCAAGAATTACGCGTAGAAGGTGGAAGAATAAGGTTAAGAAACATATTAGCTGTGATTGATTGGGGGAGTAGACTGGACGGACCAAATGATCTAATGCTGCTCCTACATTTTATGGTCTTGCTGCTGATCCTTCTTACGCCTTGCCTTGCTACTTCCTCATTGTGAAATCCCTCCTTCCATAATATACATGTGACCTGGATCATATCTCTATCCTAAAACCCCCAGTAGGTGTTTTTGCGGCAGCCATGCCCTACACAATAATCCTCTTATTCTAAAATGCTGCAGACCTTTAATTGGTCAACATCTATTGGTCAGTGGAGATTTTGGCCCCCATGGTCCTGGATTTCTGAATAAACCCACCTGTGGCCACTGAAGTGACACTCAGTGCTGCCAGGTTTTCCCAATGTGGCCTCTCACTGACTCCCTAATCTGCAGACAAGACCTCCATAAATTCCAGCTCAACCTTTCAGTCTGTATCTTTAAAAATCACACAACACCAAGTCATAGTCCAACAGGTTTATTTGGAAGCATTAGCTTTCGGAGTGCTAACCCTAACCCTAACCCTCTCACAGCTCCAAATGTTAGTGCGTCCAAATAAACCTGTTGGACTATAACCTGGTGTTGTGTGATTTTTAACTGCCCACCCCTGTCCAACATCGACTCCTTCACATCAAATCTGCATCTTGTCAGAAAACCCAGGACAGAAGCACTCCCACCTCTGCTTTTTCAAAATTTGTACAGCACTTCATATTCTAACTGACCTTTGTCATCTATGTCCAAAAGTTACAGAGCCTTTACTATCAGGATGTTCTGATTTTATAAAACCTTCTTTGCTTTATGTTTGAAGCTCACATGGACTTCGATATCAAAGGGACTGCAAACACAATGCAAACTGGTATCATTTTGATTAAAAGATAAATGAAGGAATTGCATTTAGTTTGTTTGATCTCTAGGTGAAACAACTTTCAATAAAGTTATTTATTGCTGTACATTTTGGTGCCCCTCTTTTCAAATAAATTCTGAGTTTTTCAGGCATTGGAGGCTGTCAGAGGTGGTTTTTAAGAATGATCCCAGGAATGATGAGCTTGTCATATGAGGAGAGGTTGAGGACTCTGGGTCTGTATTCAAAGGTGTTTAGAAGGATGAGGGGACATCAGAATCAACCTTACAGAATGCTGAGAGGCCTGGATAGAGTGGACATGGAGAAAATGTTTCCACTGATAGGAGAGACTAGGACCTGAGGGCACAATCTTGGAGTGAAGGGATAACCCTTTAGAACCAAGGTGAGGAAGAATTTCTTCAGCTAGAGGGTGGTGAATTTGTGGAACTTATTGCTGCAGAAGGCTGTGGAGGCCAAGTCATTGAGTGTCTTAAAGTCAGAGATAGGTTCTTGATTGCTAAGGGTATCTAGGATTGTTGGGAGACCAGAGGAGAATGGTCCAGATTAGAGTGGTGCTGGAAAAGCATAGCAGGTCAGGCAGCATCCGAGGAGCAGGAAAATCAGCAACAGTGCTTCACCTGGAGGCCCACTGAAGATGTTACCTCGTAGGGTGACGAAACATCTGGAAATGAAACGTCCAGCTCAGCGAGTAAACCTACATTCAGAACCTCAACCTGAGCTATAAATCTTCTCAAAACTCACTAAGATTTATCCACTTTTATGTGTTCAAGACATCTAGCACTTCCTCTTCTGTAATATGGACATTTTTCAAGATGTCACCACCTATTTCTCTACGTTCTATAACTTCCATGTCCTTCTCCACAGTAAACACTGATGTGAAATACTCGTTTAGTATCTGCCATCTTCTTATGCAACTTCTCCCTCTTTTTTTTATTCTGGCTTTTAAATTTTTATACTGTTATTTCAAATAAGTAAAGTAGGTTTATCACTAGCCTACTTCCCCTCAAGTCTCTCACTTTGTAAGTTCCTAATGACTTAGTTGGGTTGAAAGTCTGCTGCTTGTGGGTCAAAGAATCAGGTGCAGTTTGTTGCTTGACTGGAAACTCCATAGATCCTTGAATTCCCAGAACACTGTTTGTCGAGGATGTTCTCTGACATTGATGTCTCTGTTGAAGGTTTGTTTCCCTTGGATGATCATTAGTTTCTTCAAATCACTACAGTGAAGACAGATGGCTTCTGAAAGAAGCAATCTTCTTCTTTTGATGTTATAATGAGATCGCTCACATTGATCTTTCAATTTTCACTCGTAAATAGTTGGATAACCTCAGCATTTTATTAGGTTTAATTCTGGAGAGTAGGGTTGACTGACCTGATTTAATACACTGCTTCTGAACAGCCAGATTGATTTTAATCAAGATTCTGCTGTCACCTCCTCGTGGTTGTGGTGTCATAGATGTCATATGATCAGAATTTGAAGGTTCATCTGTGATTTGAAAACAATTGAATAATTTCTCTTAATCAATGTAATCAGTAGTATCACCTGATCTCATGGCCATGAAGAATTATTGGATACCAACATAAATAGAGTCACAGAGATCTATAACACCTGGAGAATGGGAAACATTTCTGGCTGTAAGAGTGGCTCCTTTTTGTTTTGAGGTATTTTAGGTGCTGGAGGTGATTTCCTCGAATTCCAGGAGCAGCAATTACTGTTTTATATGCTGTTGCATTGTTTTGGAACTTTGGACAAAAAAAAGTCAAAACAACAGCACTTTTAAAAGGGAGAGGTACAGACAAAGGAAGCACGTGGTGAGGTCAGTGCAGGACAGAGAAAGAAACCCACACTGCTAACTGACACAGCAGTTACTGCATTTGCCGCTTGAATTCATGTATCACTGGACATTGGAGTGTGTCTGGGAAAATTAACAAACAGTGAATGTTGGTGGAACCTTTTTGGGAGAGTTCACAGCACAGAAACAGATAAGTGAATATTTTAAATAGAGCCTGACAGTAAGTCTGCAGTAGTGAGTAGACTGGTTTCTTTCTTGATTATTTGTTTTGTTGAGATATGTCTCTTGATTAAACTTAAAATATAAGCCATAAGTATTAATTTAACCTTGAACAGTGTTTTGCAGAGGAATAAGACAGTGCTATTTTCTGGGTCTATAAACTGAAAGAAGCAAAAGGGTCTTAGAGTAATATGCTCTTCTTGTCGGATGTGGGAGTTTAGGGAGAGTTTATGGGTTACTGAGGATAATATCTGCAATAAATGACATTGGTTGCGAATCCTATCAGATCGAATGGGTCAGTATGTGATGGATAACAGTTATAGGAAGGGGAAAGTCTCAGATACAGTCACTCCAGGAAAGGTAAGAGAAGTAGGCAGTTAGTGCAGGAGTCTTCTGTGAGTATCCTCATTTCAAACAAGTATACTGTTTTGGAAAATATAGGGGGTGATGGGGAACGTAGCACGAACAACCAAGTGTCTGGTATTGTGACAGGCTCTAATGCAATGAGGGGTACATCAGGTTCCAAGAGATCGATTGAGTTAGGGGACATTCTAGTCTGAGGTACAGACAGACATTTCTGTGGCCAGCAGAGAAAAAGCAGAATGGTGTGTTGCTTCTCTGGTGCCAGGATCAAGGATGTCTCGGAGAGGGTGCAGAATGTTCTCACGGGGGAGAGGGGCCAGCAAGAGGTCATTGTCCACATTGGAACCAACAACATTGGAAGGGAAAAGGTTGAGATTCTGAAGGAAGATTACAGAGAGTTAGGCCGGAATTTAAAAAGTAGGTCCTTGAGAGTAGTAATATCTGGATTACTCCTGGTGCTATGAGCTAGTGAGAGCAGGAATAGGAGGATAGAGCAGATGAAAGCGTTGGCTGAGGAGCTGGTGTATGGGAGAATGATTCACATTTTTGGATCATTGGAATCTCTTTTGGGGTAGAAGTGACCAATACAAGAATAACGGATTGCACCTAAATTGGAAGGGGACTAATATACTGGCAGGGGAATTTGCTAGAACTGCTCAGGAGGATTTAAACTAGTAAGGTGGGAGGGTGGGACCCAGGGAGAGAGTGAGGAAAGAGATCGATCTGAGACTGGTACAGTTGAGAACAGAAGCGAGTCAAACAGTCAGGGCAGGCAGGGACAAGGTAGGACTAATAAATTAAATTAAACTGCATTTATTTCAATGCAAGGAGCCTAACAGGGAAGGCAGATGAACTCAGGGCATGGTTAGGAACATGGGACTGGGATATCATAGCAATTACAGAAACATGGCTCAGGGATGGGCAGGACTGGCAGCTTAATGTTCCAGGATACAAATGCTACAGGAAGGATTGAAAGGGAGGCAAAAGAGGAGGGGGAGTGGCATTTTTGATAAGGGATAGCATTACAGTTGTGCTGAGGGAGGATATTCCCGGAAATACATCCAGGAAAGCTATTTGGGTGGAACTGAGAAATAAGAAAGGGATGATCATCTTATTGGGATTGTATTATAGACCCCCTAATGGTCAGAGAGAAATTGAGGAACAAATTTGTAAGGAGATGTCAGCTATCTGTAAGAATAATAATAATAATCCCCCTAGGGTAGGGGGATTTTAACTTTCCAAACATAGACTGGGACTGCCATAGTATGAAGGGTTTAGATGGAGAGGAATTTAAGTGCGTACAAGACCATTTTCTGATTCAGTATGTGGATGTACCTACTAGAGAAGGTGCAAAACTTGACCTACTCTTGGGAAATAAGGCAGGGCAGGTGACTGAGGTGTCAGTGGGGGAGCACTTTGGGGCCAGCGACTATAATTCAATTCGTTTTAAAATAGTGATGGAAAAGGATAGACCAGATCTAAAAGTTGAAGTTCTAAATTAGAGAAAGGCCAATTTTGACGGTATTAGGCAAGAACTTTCAAAAGCTGATTGGAGGCAGATAAAGGGACGGCTGGAAAATGGGAAGCCTTCAGAAATGAGATAACAAGAATCCAGAGAAAGTATATTCCTGACAGGGTGAAAAGGAAGACTGGTAGGTATAGGGAATGCTGGATGACTAAAGAAATTGAGGGTTTGGTTAAGAAAAAGGAGGAAGCATATGTCAGGTATAGACTGGATAGATCGAGTGAATCCTTAGAAGAGTATAAAGGAAGTAGGAGTATACTTAAGAGAGAAATCAGGAGGGCAAAAAGGAGACATGAGATAACTTTGGCAAATAGAATTAAGGAGAATCCAAAGGATTTTTACAAATATATTAAGGACAAAAGGGTAACTAGGGAGAGAATAGGGCCCCTCAAAGATCAGCAAGGAGCCACAGAAAATGGGGGAGATACTAAATGAATATTTTGTATCACTATTTACTGTGGAAAAGGATATGGAAGATATAGACTGTAGGGAAATCGATGGTGACACCTTGCAAAATGTCCAGATTACAGAGGAGGAAGTGCTGGATGTCTTGAAATGGTTAAAGGTGCATAAATCCCCAGGACCTGATCAGGTGTACCCGAGAACTCTGTGGGAAGCTAGAGAAGTGATTGCTGGGCCTCTTGTTGAGATATTTGTATCATCAATAGTCACAGGTGAGGTGCTAGAAGACTGGAGGTTGGCAAACATGGTGCCACTGTTTAAGAAGGGTGGTAAGGGAAAGCCAGGGAACTATAGACCAGTGAGCCTGACCTCAGTGGTGGGCAAGTTGTTGGAGGGAATCCTGAGGGACAGGATGTACATGTATTTGGAAAGATAAGGACTGATTAGGGATAGTCAACGTGGCTTTGTGCATGGGAAATCATGTCTCACAAACTTGATTGAGTTTTTTTGAAGAAGTAACATAGAATATTGAGGGCAGAGCAGTAGATGTGATCTATATGGACTTCAGTAAGGCGTTCGACAAGTTTCCACATAGGAGACTGATTAGCAAGGTTAGATCTCATGGAATACAGGGAGAACTAGCCATTTGGATACAGAACTGGCTCAAAGGTAGAAGACAGAGGGTGGTGGTGGAGGGTTGTTTTTCAGACTGGAGGCCTGTGACCAGTGGAGTGCCACAGGATCGCTGCTGGGCCCTCTACTTTTTTGTCATTTACATAAATGATTTGGATGCGAGCATAAGAGATGCAGTTAGTAAGTTTGCAGATGACACCAAAATTGGAGGTGTAGTAGACAACGAAGAGGGTTACCTCAGATTACAACAGGATCTGGACCAGATGGGCCAATGAGCTGAGAAGTGGCAGATGGAGTTTAATTCCGATAAATGTGAGGTGCTGCATTTTGGGAAAGCAAACCTTAGCAGGACTTAATGGTATGGTTCTAGGGAGTGTTACTGAACAAAGAGACCTTGGAGTGCAGGTTCATAGCTCCTTGAAAGTGGAGTCACAGCTAGATAGGATAGTGAAGGACGCGTTTGGTATGCTTTCCTTTATTGGTCAGAGTATTGAGTACAGGAGTTGGGAGGTCATGTTGTAGCTGTACAGGACATTGGTTAGGCCACTGTTGGAATATTGCATGCAATTCTGGTCTCCTTCCTATCGGAAAGATGTTGTGAAACTTGAAAAGGTTCAGAAAAGATTTACAAGGATGTTGTCAGGGTTGGAGGATTTGAGGTATAGGGAGAGGCTGAACAGGCTGGGGCTGTTTTCCCTGGAGCTTCGGAGGCTGAGGGGTGACCTTATAGAGATTTACAAAACTATGAGGGACATGGTTAGGATAAATAGGCAAAGTCTTTTCCCTGGGATTGGGGAGTCCAGAACTAGAGGGCATAGGTTTACGGTGAGAGGGAAAAGATATAAAAGAGACCTAAGGGGCAGCTTTTTCATGCAGAGGGTGGTACATGTATGGAATGAGCTGCCAGAGGATGTGGTGGAGGCTGGTACAATTGGAACATTTAAGAGGCATTTGGGTGGGGTTATGAATAGGAAGGGTTTGGAGGGATATGGGCCAAATGCTCGCAGGTGGGACTAGATTGGATTGGGATATCTGGCCAGCGTGGACAGCTTGGACCGCAGGGTCTGTTTCCATGATGTACATCTCTATGACTCTATCTATGACTCTAAATGGGACTAGATTAGGTTAGGATATTTGGTTGGTGTGGATGAGTTGGACCGAAGGGTCTGTTTCTGTGTTGTACATCTCTATGACTCTGTGACTATGATCAGGACAATGAGATTTTCGGATACATCACTTCTTGCCTATTCTCAGAATTCCCCTACTGTTTCTTGCTGATGTGCACCTATGAGGCAACCTTTTTGCACAGAGAGTGGTACGTGTATGTAATGAGCTGCCAGAGGAAGTGGTGGAGGCCGGTACAATTACGCATTTAAAAGGCATCTGAATGGGTGTATGAATAGGAAGGGTTTGGAGGGATATGGGCCAAGTCCTGACAAATGGAACTAGATTAAAAATCACACAACACCAGGTTATAGTCCAACAGGTTTAATTGGAAGTGCACTAGCTTTCGGAGTGCTGCTCCTTCATCAGGACCATCACCGGTATCTCCAAATCGGAACTAGATTATGTTAGGATATCTGGGCGGCATGGATGGGTTGGACTGAAAGGTCTGTTTCCATGCTATACATCTCTATGACTCAAGAAGATCTTCACCAGCTCAGTTCCTTTTCTCTTGATTTTTATTTGCTTTGTCTCATTCCTTCCTGGGAATTCTGGAGGCCTTAAAGTGCTCGACAGCCACCAAAGAGTTTTCGAATTGAAGTCACAGCAGTAATGTCGGAACCATGCCAGCGAATTTGCACTGTTGCATTCTTATTGTGAATCTACCAATCATACAACACAGACTGGTAGAACAATACGCTGAGTAGATTAGATTAGATTAGATTACTTACAGTGTGGAAACAGGCCCTTCGGCCCAACAAGTCCACACCGCCCCGCCGAAGCGTAACCCACCCATACCCCTACATCTACCCCTTACCTAACACTATGGGCAATTTAGTATGGCCAATTCACCTGGCCTGCACATCTTTTGGACTGTGGGAGGAAACCGGAGCACCCGGAGGAAACCCACGCAGACACGGGGAGAACGTGCAAACTCCACACAGTCAGTCGCCTGAGGCGGGAATTGAACCCGGGTCTCAGGCGCTGTGAGGCAGCAGTGCTAACCACTGTGCCACCGTGCCGCCCACTGAGAATTAGGAGGCTTTATGGGCACATCTGAGCTGTGTAGCTGCTGCTATCTTCTGTCTGTAGTCATTGGATAAGAGATCATGCCCTGATTCACGATGAACAGGATATTCTGATTTATGGATGTGCATTTCGGTATTTCTATTGCCTGGGACACTGAAAAATTCCTTTGAATAGGGCATTGTTATCTTTTGCAGCCAGCTGATAGAAATAGAATAAGTTAACCTTTTTGAATATGGAATGTTTTACATTGTCAAAAAGGGGCTGCACTGGGGCTCAGTGGTTAGCATGGCTACCTCACAGCGCCAGGGACCCAGGTTCGATTCCAGTCTCTGGCGACTGTGTGGAGTTTGCACGTTCTCCCTGTTTCTGTGTGGGTTTCCATCGGTGCTCCGGTTTCCTGCCACAGTCCAAAGATGTGCAGGTGATGGGTCATGCTAAATTGCCCATAGTATCCAGGATGTGTAGGTTAGGTGGGTGAGCCACAGGAAATGCAGGGTTACTGGGGTGGGATGCTCTTCAGAGGGTTGATGTAGATTCGATGGGCTGAGTGGCCTGCTTCCACACTGTAGGGATTCTGAGGTGCCTTTTATGACCTTAGAAAATTTGGAAAAATAGCCATTTAATATCCCATTTAATATTTTATCTGAGATTTGGTAGCTTCAGCAGTAATCTCTCCGTGGGAAAGTGAGGACTGCAGATACTGGAGATCAGAGCTGAGAGTGTGGTGCTGGAAAAGCACAGCAGGTCAGACAGCATCTGAGGAGCAGGAGAATCGACATTCCAGGCATCATTCTTGATGAAGGGCTTATGCCTGAAATGTTGATTCTCCTGCTCCTCAGATGCTGTCTGACCTGCTGTGCTTTTCCAGCGCCACACTCTTGACCGTAATCTCTCAGTACCACACTGGAGTGACAGGCTGGATCTCGTGATTAAGTGCCTGAACTGCAATTTGAGTTGATAATCTTGTGGTTTTGAGACAGGAGTGTTTCCCACTGAACCATGGCATTGTGACCTTATTCGAGCAGGTCGGTCAAAACATCTCATTTGAGTTGCCTTTTGAAAGATTTATCTAAATATTTTACCTTGTGTCAAATGTGATATTGATTTTCCTGCTGAGTTGTTTTGTGTGTGCACCCAGCTTTCGTCTCTGGTTCGTTAATTATTTACTTCTTAAACCGTTTGTTACATTCTTTTGATCTTAAGTCACTTTTAGAAAAATAGCGGCGCCTAATTAAAGAGTTGGATTGTGACCTCTATAATTCAACGAGTATAAATAAAACCAATTAGCTTCAGCATCTCAAAATTTGAGGACAAAAAGGAGGAGTCATTTATTCTGACCATATGCCAGACACCTGTAAGAGCAAGACACAGTCAGAATACATTACAGTTCCAGCTTTATTGAACACAAAAGCTCCGTCTTACCGAATGCAATTTGGCTGCTCTTACTGAAGGCATAAATATAGTCTTCAATCATTACTGCAGAAATGAAATTAATTGATGGTGTAGAAATGATGTTAGCCCCCCATGATCATTTTTAACTGCCTTAAGCAAACTGTTAATCACTGTGGTTTAGGAATGCACCATTGGGGAATCAGAAATTCAACCAGTCAAAGGGAGAACCAAAAACTCTGGTGTAAATTCCTGCACTTTGTGACAAACTGGTGGACCAAAGGCAACTGTGTTGGAGACCAGTGTGAACTTTTGCTCAAATAATAATTTAGTTTCCACTTTTTTTAATATGTAGTCTGTTCAGGCTCTGTACTGTTCCCCCAGTTAAAATGGGCATGTTTGATTAGTCTTGGTGTTTAACAGCAGCCTCTGTATCGGGTGTGAACGTGCTATGTTTACTTCACTGTATTCATTTCTGTTACAGTGTGGCTCAGGAACTTTGCTCTGGATGATGTTTTTTACAATCATTTACAGATAACATAATCTAGACGTGCAGAGATCTAAATATTCAGGATAGCTTCTTGTCCTGGTTGAAGTGGACTACAGTCGGTTCAGCTATTACACGTGTTTCTTCAACATGAATGAGCTTTAAGGCGATTGAGGAATTTAGACAATTATTTGCAGAATACGAACCGTCCTTACCTGTACTGACTATAACGCAGCCCATTAGTAATGGCACGGCTATTGCATGATTTTCTTACAAAAATATATATTTCTATATAAAGAGTGGCACAGTGGCTTAGTGGTTAGCGCTGCTGCATCACAGTGCCAGGGATCCGGGTTCGTTTCCAGTCTTGAGTGACTGTGCAAACTCCACACAGACATTCTCCCTGTGTCTGCGTGGGTTTCCTCCAGGTGCTCCAGATTCCTCCCACAGTCCAAAGATGTGCAGGTTAGATGAATTGGACATGCTAAATTGCCAAAGTGTTCAGAGATGTGTGGGTTAGGTGTATTAGTCAGGGATAAATAGAAGGGAATAGGCCTGGGTGGCTACTCCTCAGAGGGTCGGTGTGGACTTGTTGGGCTGAAGAGCCTGTTTCCACACTGTAAGGAATCTATAACATGTGATCGTGAGAACAGAACTATCATGTTATGTACTTGCTGTAACTAATGGATGCCAGATCTGGGAATTAACTGGTTTGATTTTAACTGTTAGTTAATGAGTGTTAACTGAGTTAAAACCTCACCCAAGTGTTTCTAAAACTTCTATGGAGATGGAGCAGAATCAATGAAAACTTAATTCTTTCATACCACAGGTTTTCAACATCTCTGAAGGTACCAGGTCAGCTCAGAATCTGCCAGTGATAGACCTACAACTTCTGTGTGCTCCCAGAATCAGTGCCCAATTCATTAGTTTCATCCCCCACCATTCACTCAATTGCTCCCAGATCCCTCCTTTCTCACTCCTCCTGTTGACTTGTATATCTTCTTCCCAGTAAAGTCCCTTTCAATTTCCACATATCCCACACCACTTCCAAATGCCAGCCTTCTTCCCGAATTCCACTTACTGTGGAATATAAAGGCAGCACAGTGTCAGTGGTTAGCTCTGCTGCCTCTCAGTTCCAGGGACTGGGTTTCAATTCCACCCTCAGGCAACTGTCTGGAGGTTGCACGTTTTCCCATGTCTGCGTGGGTTTCCTCTGGGTGCTCTGCTGTCTTTCCACAGTCCAAAGATATGTGGGTTAGTTGGATTGGTCATGGTAAATTGCCTACAGTGTGCAGGGATGTGCAGGCTAAGTGGATGAGTTATGGTAAATACAGGGTTATAGACGAGGGAATGGGTCTGGGTGGGATGCTTTTTGCAGGGTCGGTGTGGACTCGATGGGCCAAATGGCCTGCTTCCACACTGTAGGGACTCTGTGCTGACTCCCACTACTTCCAGATTCATAGAACATGGAACATTACAAAACAATACAGGCCCTTTGGCCCTTGATATTGCGCTGACCTGTGAAACCAATCTGAAGCCTATCTAACCTACACTATTGCATTTTCATCCATATGTTTATTCAATGACCATTTAAATGCCCTTGTAGTTGGCAAGTCTACAACTGTTGCAGTCAGGGTGTTCCATGCCCCTACTACTAAGAAACTACCTCTGACATCTGTCCTGTATCTGTCACCCCTCAATTTAAAGCTCTGTCCCACCATGTTAACCATCACCCTTTGAGGAAAAGGGCTCTCACTGTCCACCCTATCTAACCCTCTGATTATCTTATGTTTCAATTAAGTCATCTCTCAATCTTTTTCTCTAACGAAAACAGCCGCAAGTCCCTCAGTTCTTTCTTGTAAGACCTTCCCTCCATGCCAGGCAACATCCTAATAAATCTCCTCCGAACCCTTTCCAAAGCTTCCACATCCTTCCCATAATGCGGTGACCAGAACTGTACGCAATACTCCAAGTACAGCTGCTCCAGATCTTTGTACAGCTGCAGCATGACCTCATGGCTCTGAAACTCAATCCCTCTACCAATAAAAGCTAACACACTGTATGCCTTTTTAACAACCCTATCAACCTAGGTGGCAATTTTCAGGGATCTATGTAGATGCTCATTTACATTACCAAGAATATTACCAATAACCCTGTGCTCCTTATTCCTGTTGCTCCTTCCAAAGTGAACCACCTCACGCTTTTCTATGTTAAACTCTGTTTGCCACTTGTCAGCCCAGCTCTGCAGCTTATCTATGTCCCCCTGTAATATGCAACATCCTTCAGCACTATCCACAAGTCTACCGACCTTCGTGTCATCTGCAAATTTACTAACCCATCCTTCTACACCCTCATCCAGGTCATTTATGAAAATTGCCAGCAGTAGTGGCCCCAAAACAGATCCTTGTGGTATGCCACTAGTAACTGAACTCCAGGATGAACATTTCCTATCAACTACCACCCTCTCTCTTCTTTCAGCTCACCAATTTCTGATCCAAACCACTAAATCACCCTCCATTCCATGCCTCTGTATTTTGTGCAATAGCCTACCATGGGGAACCTTATCGAATGCCTTACTGAAATCCATATACAACACATCAACCCTTTACCCTCATCCACTTGTCTGGTCACCATCCCAAAGAACTGAATAAGGTTTGTGAGGCACGACCTATCCTTCATGAAACAGTGTTGACTATCCCTCATCAACTTATTCCTTTCTAGATGATTATAAATCCTACCTCTTATAACCTTTTCAAACACTTTGCCCACAACCAAAGTAAGGTCTACAATTACTTTACTCTCCTTCTTGAACAAGGGGACAACATTTGCTACCCTCCAGTCTTCTGGCACTATTCGTTTCAATGATGATGCCATAAAGATCAAAGCTAAAGGCTCTGCAATCTCCTCCCTGGCTTCACAGAGAATCCCAGGATAAATCCCATCCGGCCCAAGGAAGTTAGCAATTCTGGAAATTGTGAGAATAGGTAACAGTTCCTCCTGTGAACCTCAAACCCATCTAGTCTAGTAGCCTCTATCTCAGTATTCTCCTCGACAACAGTGTATTTTTCCAGTGTGAATACTGATGAAAAGAATTCATTTATCGATTTCTCTATCTCCTTGGACCCCACACACAAATTCCCACTACTATCCTTGATTGGCTCTAATCTTTCTCTCATTATTCTTTTATTCCTGATATACCTATAGAACGCCTTAGGGTTTTCCTTGATCCTATCTATCATTTGACTTCTCAGGTCCTCTCCTGGCTCTTCTTAGCCCTCTCTTTAGGTCTTTCCTGGCTAACTTGTAATTCTCAAGTGCACTAACTGAGCCTTCACGTCTCATCCTAACATAAGCTGCTTTCTTCCTCTTGACAAGAGATTCAACTTCTTTAGTAACCCTTGACTCCCTCACTCGACCACTTCCTCCCTGCCTGACAGAAACATACTTCATACTTTCCAAGAAGACACAGTAGCTGTTCCTTGAATAAGCTCCACATTTCAATTGTGCCAATCCCCTGCAGTTTCTTTCCCCATCCTATGCATCCTAAATCTTCCCTAATCACATATAATTGCCTTTCCCCCAGCTATATCTCTTGGCCAGCGTTATCTGCCTATCTCTTTATATTGCTAAAGTAAACATAACCAAAATGTGATCACTATCACCAAAGTGCTCACCTACCTCCAAATTTAACACCTGGCCGAGTTCATTACCCATTAACAAATCAAATGTGGTCTCGCCTTTTGTTGGCCTGTCTACAATCTGTGTCAGGAAACCCTTCTGCACACATTGAACAAAAACTGACCCAGCTAAACTACTCGAACTATAGTATTTCCAATCAATATTTGGAAAGTTAAAGTCCCCCCTAACAACTACCCTGTTACTCTCGCTCCTATCTAGAATCATCTTTGCTATCCTTTCTTCTACGTCTCTGGAACTATTTGGAGGCCTAGAGAAAACTCCCAACAGGGTGACCTCTCCTTTCCTGTTTCTAACCTCAGCCCATACTATCTCAATTGACGAGTCCTTAAACATCCTTTCTGCAGCCATAATACTGTCCTTGACTAACAATGCCACACCTCCCCCTCTTTTACCATCATCTCTGTTCTTGCTGAAACATCTAAATCCTGGAAACTGCAACAACCGTTCCTGTCCCTGCTCTAGCCATGTCTCTGAAATAGCCACAACATCGAAGTCCCAGGTACCAACCCACTCTGCAAGTTCACCCACCTTATTCCAGATGTTCCTGGCATTGAAGTAGACACACTTCAAACCACTTTCCTGCTTGCTGGTGAGCTCTTGCGACCTTGAAACCTTATTTCTGACCTCACTATTCTCAACATCTGGACACTGGGACTACAATTTAGGTTCCTATCCCCTGCTGAATTAGTTTAAAGCCTCCCAAATTGCATTAAAGATCCCACCAACCCAGGATATTGGTACCCCTTTAGGTCAGGTGTAGACCACCCTGTTTGTAGAGGTCCCACCTACCTCTATGACAACATTCAGTTATTGAAACATAAAACATCATGGTGCTCACAATGGAAGTGGCCACCTAATTTTGAAAATCAGAGTTATGGTTCCTTGCAAAAGAAATTATAATTTCCCATCTTCAATCAGCATAATCCAGCAGCCCTAATTCACTGTATCTGACAAAAAATAATATGAATCCTTCAGCTCACTGGGAGTGCCACCAAGGGAGATTTTCCCCAGAATCATTTCCAAGCGATTGTTCTATATTTACTGTCACATTGCAGCTGCCTTGCTTCTCGGCTGCTCACATGCAATGGGAATAAACTGCAAAAGCTGAGACTTGGAGAATGCTTGAAATAGGTCATTTAATATTGGTGAAGACAGAAGGCAAGTTAATATCTCCGAACTGGAAAATGGGAGGACCTTTTTATCATCCACAGTCTGTGGAGAGGTTCATTTCTAAATCTGTCTTAACTGTGACATTCTGGATACCTCTGAAAGTTTCTGTTCATAGAGTCATAGAGATGTACAGCATGGAAACTGACCCTTCGAAACAACCCGTCCATGCTGACCAGATATCCCAATCCAATCTAGTCCCACCAGTCCATATCCCTCCAAACCCTTCCTATTCATATACCCATCCAAATGCCTCTTAAATATTGCAATTGTACCAGCCTCCACCACATCCTCTGGCAGCACATTCCATACACGTACCACCCTCTGCATGAACAAGTTGCCCCTTAGGTCTCTTTTATATCTTTCCCCTCTCATCCTAAACCTATGCCCTCTAGTTCTGGACTCCCTGACCCCAGGGAAAAGACTTTGTCTATTTATCCTATCCATGCCCCTCATAATTTTGTAAACCTCTATAAGGTCACCTCTCAGCCTCCGATGCTCCAGGGAAAACAGCCCCAGCCTGTTCAGCCTCTCCCTATAGCTCAAATGCTCCAACCCTGGCAACATCCTTGTAAGTCTTTTCTGAACCCTTTCAAGTTTCACAACATCCTTCCGATAGGAAGGAGACCAGAATTGCACGCAATATTCCAACAGTGGCCTAACCAGTTTCCTGTACAGCCGCAACATGACCTCCCAACTCCTGTACTCAATACTCTGACCAATAATGCACCTAATGGTATGGGCAATTCAGCATGGCCAATTCACCTAACCTGCACATCTTTGGACTGTGGGAGGAAACCAGAGCACCCGGAGGAAACCCACACAGACACGGGGAGAATGTGTAACCTCCACACAGACAGTTGCTCAAAGCTGGAATTGAACCCAGGTCCCTGGCGCTGTGAGGCAGCAGTGCTAACCATTTTGCCACTGTGCCACCCCTAGTTTTTGATATCATAAAATAAATGGTTATTTCCCTTCAGACTGATTCAGCCAAAAAATATCACAACAATATCAGGCTTTCCAGCCCTTTAAGCCCATTCTGATTCTCTGCAACTCCGTTCACCATGTTTTCCGCATTGCCCCACAACCTTGTTCCCTCAGATCCTTATCCAATTAGCTTTTGAAAGCCATGGTTGAATCTGCAGCTGTTTCTCTGTCAGTAATTGTCTCGACTGAAGTGAAGGCAAGTGTATCCTGTTGAACAACGATGCTATGACAACAGGGTATCAGCTAGGGCAGTTTATACATAAGATTTGAGAAACATTGTTTGTTTCACCTCATTCACGGGATGAGTATTTCACTGACTGGGCCCAGCATTTATTGCCCATCCCTTGTTGCCCTTGAGAAGGTGGTGGTGAGCTGCCTTTTTTTGAATTACTGCAGTTCACTTGCTGTAGGTAGACCCACAGTGTCATTAGAAAGGGGATTCCAAGGATTTTGACCCAGTGACAAGAAGTAACGGCAATATATTACAAGTCAGGGTGGTGAGTACCTTGGAGGCAACATGCAGGTGGTAGTGTTCACATATATCTTTGAGATGGTACTGCTCATGGGTTTGGAAGCTGCTATCGAAGATGCCTTAATGAATTTCTGCAGTGACCTTGCAGATAGTACACCCTGCTGCTACTCAGCATTGGTGGATGTTTGTGAATGCCTTGTCAATCAAGTGGGCAGCTTTGTCCTCGATGGTGTCAAGCTTCTTGAATGTTGTTGGAGATGCCCCCATACAGGCAATTGGGGAGTATTCCATCACACTCCTGACTTGTGCCTTGTAGATGGTGGACAGGCTTTGGGGAGTCAGGAGGTGAGTTACTCACTACAGTATTCCTAGCTCTGACCTATTCTTTTTAGCCACTTTGTTTATGTGGCAAGTCCATTTGAGTTTCTGGTCAGTAGTAACCCCCAGGATTTTGATAGTGAGGGATTCGGTGATGGTAAAGATTCAGAGCTTGGATCTGATACACTGGCTGTGTAATTATTTGTTTTTGTCTATTACTTGCGCCTGGTGCTGTACCGTACTAGTAATCATGTTTTGTAGCTTCACCAATCTGACACCTCATTTCCACCATTGAATTTCAAGGGGATTCTCTTTTTTTTAATTGGAGATGGAGATTGCAGACTGGCATTTGTGTGGTGCGATGTTACTTGCTACCTTTCAACCCAAACCTGTATATTGTTCCAGTGTCGCTGCATTTGAACATGGACTGCTTCAGTATTCGAACGGTTGTGAATGGTGTTGAACATTGTACAATCATCGGCGAACATCCCCACTTCTGATCTTTGTGATGGAAGGCATATTACTAATGAAGCAGCTGAAGATATAATTGGGATTACTGAGACATGGCTGCAGGGTAACGAGGGATGGGAACTGAATGTCCCAGGGTATTCAGTATTTAGTAAGGAGAGGAAAAAGGAAAGGTGGTGGTATAGCATTGCGAGTTAAAGAGGAAATTAACACAACAGTGAAAAAGCTCTGACAATGTGGAGTCTGTATGGGTAGAGCTGAGAAATACCAAGGGGTGTCAGAAACAGACCCCCAAACTGCAGTGCTGGTGTTGGGAATGGCATTGAACAGGAAATTAGCAATATATGTGATAAGGGAATGTCGGTGATCATAGATTAGACAAATCAGATTAGCCACAATGCTGTGGAAGAGGAATTCCTGAAATGTAAGCGGGATGGTTCCCTTGACCAGTACGTGGAGGAACCACCCAGACAGCAGGCCATCTTAGATTGGGTACTTTGTGATGAGAAGGGAATCATTGCCAATCTAGCTGTGCGAGACCACTTGGAGATGAGCAACCATAGCATGATAGAATTTAGTAAGGATAATGAGAAAGTTGATTCGGAGACTAGTGTGCTGAATCTTAATAACGAAAACTATGAAGATATGAGGCATGAGTTGGCCTTGATAAATTGGGGAGAATTACTTAAAGGGATGATGGTGGATAGGGCAATAGCAAACATCCAAGGAATGCTTGGGGGAGCTACAACAACTGTTTATTCCTGTCTGGCACAAAAGCAGAATGGGTAAGTAGGCCAATCCATGGTTTACAAAGAAAATTAGAGTTAGTATCCAATTCAACTGAGAACATGCAGTTTGGCCAAGAAAAAAAATAGTTCTGAGGGTTGGGAGCAGTTTAGAATTGAGCAAAGAAGGACCAAGGGATTGATTAGGAAGGGGAAAATATAGTACGAAAGTACGCTTGCAGAGAATATAAAGACTGATACTAAGAGTTTCTATCAGTTCTTGAAGAGAAAGAGATTGAAGACGAATGCAGGTCCCTTGCAGACAAATAGGGGAATGTATATTAGGGGACAAAGAAATGGCTGAGTGATTGAATACATACTTTAATTCTGTCTCTACAAAAAAGGACACAAATAAGATACCAGAAATGTTGGAGAATGCAAGATTTAGAGAAGAGTGAAGAACTGAGGAAGATCAATATTCGTAGAGAAATGGTCCTGGGAAAATTGAGATTAAAAGCGGATAAATTCCCAGGGCCTGATGCTCTACTTGCCAGAGTACTTAAGGAGATGGTTCTAGAAATATTGGATGCATTGGTGGTCATCTTCCAGTGTGCTATAGACTCTGGAATAGTCCCTGCAGATTGGAGGGTCGCTAATGTCACTCTAATGTTCAAAAAGGGAGGGAGAGAGAACACAGAAGAATTATAGACCAGTAAGCCGAACATTGGCAGTGGGGAAAATTCTTGAAACCATTATCAAGGACTTTATAGCGGAGCATTTAGAAAGCAGTGGCAGGATCAGACAGAGTTAGCATGGATTTATGAAGGGACAAACATGCTTGATAAATCTGTTGGAATTGTATAAAGATGTAATTAGTTGAGTTGACAAGGGGGAGCCAAATGATGTACCATATTTGGACTTTCAGAAAGCATTTGACAAATTTCCACGTAAGAGATTGTGCAAGATTAGATTAGATTAGATTACTTAGTGTGGAAACAGGCCCTTCGGCCCAACAAGTCCACACCGGCCTGCTGAAGCACAACCCACCCAGACCCATTCCCCTACATTTACCCCTTCACTTAACACCATGGGCAATTTAGCATGGCCAATTCACCTGACCTGCACATTTTTGGACTGTGGGAGGAAACTGGAGCACCTGGAGGAAACCCACGCAGACACGGGGAGAATGTGTAAACTCCACACAGACAGTTGCCTGAGGTGGGAATTGAACCCGGGTCCCTGGTGCATGAGATTGGAGGAAGTCTTTTGAGACAGATAGAAAACTGGCTGGCTCAGAGGAAACAGAGAGTTGGAGTTAATGGGTCATTTTCAAATTGGCAGGCAGGCACTAGTGGGGTTAGATCGGTGCCAGGATCCCAGCTATTCACAATATAAATTAATAATTGACATGAGGGAACAAAATGTAACATCTGAAAGTTTGCAGATGATACCAAGTTGGATGGGAGAGTGAACTGTGATGAGGATGTAGAGATCCTTCAGTATAATCTGGACAGGTTGGGTGAGTTAGCAAATCAATGGTGGACGCAGTATAATTTGGATAAATGTGAGGTTATTCATTATGGAAGCATAAACAAGAAGGCATACTCCTACTCGAATGGCTATAAATTGGGCAAGGGGAGTGTGCAGTGGGACCTGGGTGTCCTTGTGCACCAGTCGTATTGCAGGTGCAGCAAGTGGTAAAGAAGGCAAATAGTATGTTGGCCTTCATTGCGAGAGGTTTTGAGTCCAGGAGCAGGCATGTAGTTATACAGGGCCATGGTGAGGCCACACCTGAAACACTCTGCAGTTTTGGTCTCCTTTTCTGAGGCAGGATGCTCTTGCTCTTGAGGGAGTGCAGTGAAGGTTTCCCAGGCTGAATCTGGGGATGGTGGGACTGACGTATGAGGAGAGATTGACTAGGTTAGGATTGTTTTTTGCTGGAAGTCAGACAAATGAGGGGGATCCTTGTCTGCAGTGTATGAGGTAAACAACATTAGCTGAGTCACATGAGGATCTGCTGTGTACATGGTGGGTGGTGTTTCCACATGTGATGGTAGTATCCATGTTGATGATCTGACACATATCTTGCACAGGTTGCCATGGTGGTGTTATAGAACATAGAACATAAAACAATACAGCGCAGTACAGGCCCTTTGGCCCTCGATGTTGCGCCGATCCAAGCCCACCTAACCTACGCTAGCCCACTATCCTCTATATGCCTATCCAATGCCCGTTTAAATGCCCATAAAGAGGGAGAGTCCACCACTGCTACTGGCAGGGCATTCCATGAACTCACGACTCGCTGAGTAAAGAATCTACCCCTAACATCTGTCCTATACCTACCACCCCTTAATTTAAAGCTATGCCCCCTCATAACAGCTGACTCCGTACGTGGAAAAAGGTTCTCACGGTCAACCCTATCTAAACCCCTAATCATCTTGTACACCTCTATCAAGTCACCCCTAAACCTTCTTTTCTCCAATGAAAACAGCTCCAAGTGCCTCAGCCTTTCATCATACGATCTTCCTACCAGACCAGGCAACATCCTGGTAAACCTCCTCTGCACTCGTTCCAGTGCCTCCACATCCTTCCTATAGTATGGCGACCAAAACTGCACACAGTACTCCAGATGCGGCTGCACCAGAGTCTTCTACAACTGCAACATGACCTCAAGACTCTGGAACTCCATTCCTCTACCAATAAAGCCCAGTACACCATATGCCTTCTTCACAGCACTATTTACCTGGGTGGCAACTTTCAGAGATCTGTGTACATGAACACCAAGATCCCTCTGCTCATCCACACTACCAAGTATCCGACCATTAGCCCAGTATCCCATCTTTATGTTACTCATGCCAAAGTGAATCACCTCACACTTACCCACATTGAACTCCATTTGCCACCTTTCTGCCCAGCTCTGCAGCCTATCTATAATCCCGCTGTAACCTGCCACATCCTTCCTCACTGTCAACAACTCCACCGACTTTCGTATCATCCACAAACTTGCTCACCCAACCTTCTAGCCCCTCCTCCAGGTCATTTATAAAAATGGTCCCAGCAATGGTCCCAAAACAGATCCTTGCGGAACACCGCTAGTGACGGCACTCCAAGATGAACCTTTACCATCAACTACTACCCTCTGTCTTCTTCCAGCCAGCCAATTCCTAATCCAAACCTCCAACTCGCCCTCAATGCCATAACTCCGTATTTTTTTGCAGTAGTCTACCATGGGAACCTTATCAAACGCCTTACTAAAATCCACATACACCACATCTACCGCTTTACCCTCGTCCACCTCCTTGGTCACCTTCTCAAAGAATTCAATAAGGTTTGTGAGGCATGACCTGCCCTTCACAAAACCATGTTGACTATCCTTGATCACAATTATTCCTATCCAGATGTTCATAAATCCTATCCCTTACAATTCTCTCTAAGACTTTGCCCACAACAGAACTGAGGCTCACTGGCCTATAGTTATTAGGGTTATCCCAACTCCCCTTCTTGAACAAAGGAACCACATTTGCTATCCTCCAGTCTTCTGGCACTATTCCTGTAGGCAACGAGGACATAAATATCAAGGCCAATGGCTCTGCAATCTCCGCCCTTGCTTCCCAGAGAGTCTGAGGATAAATGCCATCAGGCTCATGAGACTTATCTATTTTTACCCTTGCCAGAATTTCCAACACCTCTTCCCTACATACCTCAATGTGATGTTGTGGTCAGTGTTGTCTTGAAGGCTGGGTAGTTTGCTGTAAATGATGGTCTGTTTAAGTTATGGCAGTTGTTTGAAAATGAGAAGTGGAGGCATACAAATGATTAGATTAGATTACTTAGTATGGAAACAGGCCCGTCGGCTCAACAAGTCTACACCAACCCACCACCCCTCTAGACCCATTCCCCTACATTTATCCCTTCACCTGACACTACAGGCAATTTAGCATGGCCAATTCACCTGACCTGCACATTTTTGGACTATGGGAGGAAACCCACCCAGACATGGGGAGAACGTGCAAACTCCACACTCCAAACTGAGGTGGGAATTGAACCCGGGTCTCTGGCGCTGTGAGGCAGCAGTGCTAACCACTGTGCCACCGTGCCGTGCAAATGTTCATCATCATTGATGGTTGCAAAGAACATGACGTAGTTTCCCCACTCTGGGAAAGTACTGGATCTTGAAATATACTCTTAATTGTTTCGTACCCATGAAGGCTGCCTCAACTGTGATCTTAGGTTCATGTCATGCTATATGTAACCCCATCATATTGTTCTGTGTTTGTAAAATCTTCATTACTGCCCTGTTTTGACACCATCACCTCGAACTTATGATCTTTCTACCTTTAATTAGTTTATTCAATTTTGAAGTATTTATAACTTTGGTTAGGCTCTCATCATGCAACTCTTATACCTATTGTGTTATTCCAGTCATTTGGTTTGTCTCCAGCACCACCTTATTTTTATGTTTTGTAATTATGTCTCTGCCTCAATTAATCAGATCATTGGTCATCCCTTTGCTTGCTATTCAGCTGTTGACACTCTAGTTGCAATGTTTGTGCTATCTTTTGACACTTTTATTACCTTGCAATAATCTCTCCACATATAAACTCTGTGTTCTTCCTTCCACTTCACCTGACGAAAGGGCTATGCTCCGAAAGCTTGTGATTTCAAATAAACCTATTGGACTATAACCTGGGGTCATGTGACTTCTGACATTGCCCACTCTCGGCCAACACCGGCACATGCACATCATGACCTTCTAAACTCAAGTGAGTATTGACCTAAACAGCCCAACTCTCCTCAGAAACAAGCTTTTCATCTCTGGAATTGATCCAGTTGCAAAGAACTGAAAATCTCCTTAAATGTCTGCCACTGTTCATCAACTGTTCTACCCTTAAATCTTTCTGCAAGGTGCATTAGGGTCAGATCTGTTCTCATGCCAAGCTAATTACCTTTGTTTATGCATAATCATAGAATCATACCAATAGTACCTGGCCCTTTGGCCCATCGTGATTTTGCTAAACACCATATAACAAGCTACACTAACCCCATTTACCTGCACTTGGTCTTTAGCCTCCTGTGCCCTGGCATTTTAAGTGTTCATCCAAATGCTCCTTAAATGTTGCAAGAGTATCTGCCTCTACCATTCTGTCAGGGAACATGTTACACATTTTCACCACTCTCTCTGAGTGAAGAACATTTTCCTCAGATCCCTCTAAATGACTTACTTTTCACCTTCAATGATGTTGTCTGGTCTTAGACATGTCTGCCACATGGAAAAGATTCTCATGATCTACCCTCACTATGCTTCTCATAACTTTGTATAACTCAATCACATCCTCCCCCCTCCCTCAACCCTCAGCCTCCTCTGCTTCAGTGAAAGCAAACCAAATCTATCCAGTCCCTCCTCATAACTGAGACTTATCATTCCAGACAACATCCTGATGAATCTCCTCTGCTCCCACTCCAGAGCAATCACATCCTTGCGATTGTGTGGCGATTAGATCTGCATACAGAATTCCATCTGTGGCCTATCCAATGGTCTATAAACTTGTAACAAGACTTCCTTGCTCCTATATTCCACATCCTAGCTAATGAAGGCAAGCATCTTGTATGTTGTCTTCCCCACCCTTTCGACTTAGAGTCATAGAGATGTACAGCATGGAAACAGACCCTTCGGTCCAACCTGTCCATGCCAACCAGATATCCCAATCCAATCTTGTCCCACCTGCCAGCACCCGGCCCATATCCCTCCAAACCCTTCCTATTCATATACCCATCCAAATGCCTCTTAAATGTTGCAATTGTACCTGCCTCCACCACATCCTCTGGCAGCTCATTCCATACACGTACCACCCTCTGCATGAAAAAGTTGCCTCTTAGGTCTCTTTTATATCTTTCCCCTCTCACCCTAAACCTATGCCCTCTAGTTCTGGACTCCCCGACCCCAGGGAAAAGACTTTGTCTATTTATCCTATCCATGCCTGTCATGATTTTGTAAACCTCTATAAGGTCACCCCTCAGCCTCCGACGCTCCAGGGAAAACAGCCCCAGCCTGTTCAGCCTCTCCCTGTAGCTCAGATCCTCCAACCCTGGCAGCACCCTTTCAAGTTTCTCAACATCTTGTACACCAAGATCCCTTTGTTCCTCAATGCTCCCCAGGGACTGTAGCCTGACACCATCCTCTTCACTATCAACATTGCCACCAATTTTTATGTCATCACCAAGATTACTAGTAATACCTGCTATATTACATCAAAGTCGTTAAGGTACATAACAAACAGTAAGTGTCCCAGCACCAATCCCTGTAGAACGCCATGACTCTCAGATTTACAATTACAAAAACAATGCTCCACCATCATCTTTTGCCTCCTGTTTGTCAACTTGCCTTGAATCTCTTTGGCTGATCCCTTTTCGGCTGATCCCTTTTTGACCAATCTTCCACGTGGGACCTTGTCAAAAGCCTTGCTGAAGTCTATGTCCATATCCAATTTCATTACATGAAATTTTATTGCGTGCAGACCATCTGATGTCAGACTCTCTGGTCTGTAGTTGTCTGGCCTATCCCTGCTGCCCTTTTTTCAACAAAGGAATCACATTTGTCATCCTCCAGTCATCCGGCACCTCATCTGTGGCTAGTGAAGTATTAAATATCTACCCCCAGGGTCTCAAATCTTCTCCCTTACCTCCCATAGTGGCCTGGGATCAATCTCATTCTGCCTTGGGGACTTATGCACCTTTGTTCTCACTAAAATATCTAATACCCCCTTTTCATTAATTTTAATATGTTCAAGGACCTCATTATCCTATCTGAAATCTCCAGCTATAATGTCTTCTCCTTTGTGAATACAGATGAGAGGTATTAATTTAAGACCTCTGGCTCCATACACAGGTTACCCCTTTGTATCAAACTGGTCCACATTGCCCTTGGAACTCTCATGCTATTAATATACTTATAAAATACTTTGGAGTTTTCCTTAATCCTGTCTCTTATCTGTTTAACTCTAGAACAATAGTGTGTGACTCCAGTTTCTTGCCTTCAAATGGAAGTAAAATTAGCATTTCCCAGTCTAGAATTCTTCCACTGTGAAGACTGACAGAAAATATTAATTGAGACCTGTGTTCTCATATTCCTTTGAATGTTAATTGTCATTTACAGAGGAACCTCGATTATTCAGCATTCAATTATCCGAATATTGAATTATCTGACAAGATTGCATGGTCCTAATGCTTATCCAGCTTTTGATTATCCAGATAATTGAGGTTCCTCTGTATCGACCAGGTAATAGTTGAGATCCACTGCTGCCACCGATGCTCATAGAACATAGAACATTCCAGCCCTTCGGCCCTCGATGTTGCGCCACCTGTAAAACCAATCTGAAGCCTATCTATCCTACACGATTCCATTTTCATCCACATGTTTATCCAATGACCATTTAAATGTCCTTAAAGTTGGTGAGTTTACTACTGTTGTAGGCAGTGCAATGCACACCCTTCCTACTCTGAATAAAGAAAGTACCTCTGGCATCTGTCCTATATCTATCACTCCTCCATTTAAGGCTATGTCCCCTTGTGCTAGCCAACACCATCTGAGGAAAAAGACTCCTTTTATATCGTGGATCAAAGGGTCTGTGATAGGGTTAACAGGGATAGATGATGAACCATTGGAGAAGATGTTTAAGATTAACATTTATTCACATTTGGGAAAAAGCTGTTGTTAGCGATAGGCAAATGTGCAGGGAAGTTTGTATCTCACAATCCTGATTAAGTTTTTTGAGGAAATGATAAAGGTGATTGATGATGCCAGGGTGGTGGATGTTGTCTACAGGGACTTTAGTAAGGCATTTGACAAGGTCCCTCATGGCAGGCTACTAACGGATGAAGTCTCGTGGGATCTGTGATGAGCTGGTAAAATGGATACAGAGATGGCTTTGTCATGGAAGGCAAAGACTCTTGGTGGGAGGGTATCGTTCTGACTGGAGATCTGTTACCAGTGGTATTCCACAGGGATCAGTGCTGGGACCCCGAATATTTGTAATAGAATTATGATTTGAAGGAGAATATAGGTAGCCTGATTAGAAAGATTACAGACGACACAAAGATTGGAGGAGCTGTGGATGATGATGAGGATTGCTAGAGGATACAGTAGGCTATAGAGAGACTGGAGACTTGGGCAGAGAAATGGCAGATTGAGTTAAATCTGTGAGGTGATGCATTTTGGAATTCCTAACGTAGGACTGAAGTCATAGTCATACATCATGCAAACTGACCCTTCCATCCAACTCGTCCATTCCAAACAGGTTTCCCAGACTGAACTAATCCCAATTGCCTGTGTTTGGTCCCTATCCCTCCAAACCTTTCCTATTCCTGTACCTTTTGAATGTATCTATACCAGCATCAACCACTGCCTCTGGCAGTTCATTCCATATATGCACCTATCTCTGGTGAAAACGTTGCCCCTTGGATCCTCTTGCCATAAACCATGCCCTCTAGTTTTGAACTCCCCTACCCCAGTGAAAAAACATTTGCTATTCACCTTTATCTATACCCCTCATGATTTTATAAACCTCTTTAATGCCCCCTCTCAATTCTTCTCCAGGGAAAAAAGTCCCACTTTGTCCAGCCTTTCCTTTATAATTCAAACCCTCCAACCCTGGCAACATCCCAGTAAATTTTTTTCTGCACTTTTTACAATTTACTAATATCCTTCCTATAGCAGGGTGACAAGAACAATAAGCCACACTCCAAAAGCAGCTTCACCAAAGTCTTTGACAGTTGCTAAATAATATCCTGTTACACTCAATGCTGTGACCAATGAAGGCGAGCATGCCAAATGCATTCTTTGCCACCCTGTCTACCTCTGCCACTTTCAAGGAGCTACATACATGAATCTCTAAGTCACTCTGTTTGACAAACCTTCTCAGGGCCCTACCATTAACTGTATGATTCATGTTCTAGTTTGTCTTGCACTTTGGCAAAAAGAATATAGGAATGGACTACTTTCTAAATGGTGAGAAACTTAATAAAGCCAAAGCACAAAGGGATCTGGGAGTGCTAGTCGAGGATTCTCTAAAGGTAAACATGCAGGTTGAGTCTGTGATTAAGAAAGCGAATGCAATGTTGTCTCTTATCTCAAGAGGGTTGGAATATAAAAGCAGAGATGTACTACTAAGACTTTATAAAGCTCTGGTTAGGCCCCATTTGGAGTACTGTGTCCAGTTTTGGTCCCCACACCTCAGGAAGGACATACTGGCACTGGAACGTGTCCAGCGGAGATTCACACGGATGATCCCTGGAATGACAGGTCTAGCATATGAGGAACGGCTGAGGATACTGGGATTGTATTCGTTGGAGTTTAGAAGATTAAGGGGAGATCTAATAGAGACGTACAAAATAATACATGGCTTTGAAAAGGTGGATGCTAGAAAATTGTTTCTGTTAGGCGAGGAGACTAGGACCCGTGGACACAGCCTTAGAATTAGAGGGGGTCATTTCAGAACGGAAATGCGGAGACATTTCTTCAGCCAGAGAGTGGTGGGCCTGTGGAATTCATTGCCACGGAGTGCAGTGGAAGCCGGGACGCTAAATGTCTTCAAGGCCGAGATTGATAGGTTCTTGTTGTCTAGAGGAATTAAGGGCTACGGGGAGAACGCTGGCAAGTGGAGCTGAAATGCACATCAGCCATGATTGAATGGCGGAGTGGACTCGATGGGCCGAATGGCCTTACTTCCACTCCTATGTCTTATGGTCTTATGGTCTTATGGTCTTACCAAAATGCAACATCTCTCATTTATCTGAATTAAATTCCATTTGCCATTTCTTGGTCCATTGGCCTGGCTGATTAAGATTCTGTTGTATTCATAGATAACCTTCTTCATTGTCCACTATACTATCAATTTTAGTGTCACCTGCAAACATACTAACCATACCTCCTATGTTCTCATCCACATTGTTTATATAAATGACAAACAACAATGGAACCAACACTGATCCCTGCAGAACACCTCTGTTCACAGGTCTCCAGTCAGCAAACGATGCACTACCATCTCTCTTTGTCTTCTATTGTTAAGCCAATTTTGCATTCAGTTAGCTAGCGCTCTCTGGATCACATATGATCTAACCTTATTAACTAGTCCACCATGCAGAATCTTGTCAAAGGACTTGCTGAAGTCCATATATACTGTAAATTGCAGAACTCTTAGCAGCCTCAACATACAGAGGGATCTAGGCAGATTTACAGTTCCCTGAAAGTGGCATCAAAAGTGGATACATTTGTCAAGAAGGCATTTGGCACACTTCTCTCATCGGTTGGGGCATAGAGTATAACAATTGACAACAAAATCAGAAATGGCTGGAAAAACTCAACAGGTCTGGCAGCATCTGTGGAGAGGAAGCAGAGCTCATGTTTCAGGTGATTGACCCTTCTTCAGAGCTGGCAATAAAAAATTGGCAAGTCATGTTGCAGCTGGTTAGAGCTTTAGTTAGACCACATTTGGAATATTGTGTATGATTCTGGTTGTCACACTGCCAGAACGATATGGAGGCTTTGGAGAGGATCCAGGAATGCTTTACCAGGATATTGCTTGGTTAGGATACTGTTAAGATTAGTGGGGTGCTGGAAATGCACAGCAGGTCAGGCAGCATCCGAGGAGCAGGAACATCGATGTCGATTTTCCTGTTCCTCGGTTGCTGCCTGACCTGTTGTGCTTTTCCAGCACCATTTGTCGTCCTCACTTTCGCCTTGGAGACTGTTAGCTCAGAGGAGAGATTGAACAAACTTGGCTTATGTTCACTTGAATGTTGAAGGATGAGAGGCAATCTGACAAGTTTACAAATTTATGAAAGGCATGGAGAGTTGGAGTCTTTTTTTTCCCAGGATAGAAATGTCAGTTACAAGGAATCATAGGTCTAAGCTAAAAGGCAGTCAGTTTAAAGGCAAATATTTTACATAGAGGTTTGTTAGTTCCTGGAATGTGCTGCCAGAGGAGATGGTGGAGGTGGATGCAATAACAACTTTTAACAGGCATCTTGACAGATACATGAATCAGCCGGGAATAGAAGGTTACAGACTGGGAAGAGGTAAAAGGTTTTTAGTTTAGAATAGCATCATGTAGTTGGTGCAGGCTTGATGGACTGAAGATCCTGTTCATTTGCTGTTCGATCTATCATTATTTTAATCATTTTCTTTCCAAGTGACAACTTTACCATGAATTATGTGTGATTGATCTTTTCCCTGCCAGATTTTTGGCCTATAGTTACAATTTATCCCTTCCGCTGGTTTTTAAAAATGTAATCACAGAACAAGGGTATTTCTAACTAGGGCAGCATTTATTGGCCATCCCTAATTGCCTAGAGGGCAGTTAAGGGTCAGCTACATTGTTGTGGGTCTGGAGTCACATGTAGGCAACAGGTGAGGATGACCGATTTCTTCCCTAAAGGACATTAGTGAACCAGATGGGTTTTTCCCACAATCAACAATGGATTCACAGTTATCATTAAACTGTTAGTTCCAGATTTGTTTTGAATTCAAATTCTACTATCTGCCATGGTGGAATTTGAACCCAGATCGCCAGAACATTACCTGAGTCTCTGGACGAACAGTCCAGTGACAATACCACTCGGCCATTATCGTCCCACTATTTGAAACCCTCCAGTCTGTAGAATCATAGGATTGATTTGTTCGTTCATGGGATAGGGGTGTCATTGTCAAGGCTATCATTTATTGCCCATCCTTAATTGCCCTTGAGGTGGTGGAAGGTGAACTGTATAATGTGTATATAAGCTCAATTAAAACCCACCACTCAAATACGATTAAAGCACCAGTTAACATACAATGAACAGTTAGTATTAAAGAGGCAAAATGGATGTTTTTAATTTTAAAAAAACCGAAAGAACTGTGACTGCTGCAAATCAGAGACAAAAATGGAAATTTGCTAGAAAAGCTCAGCAGGTCTGGCAGCATCTGTGGAGAGAGAAATCAGAGTTAACATTTCGGGGCCAAGTGACCCTTCCTCAAAACTCAGTTGGGCATTTTTAATGTTCGATATATACAAACTTTAATAAGAGCTTGTAAATATAGACATTGTGGTGTATAAGTATAAAGACACATATGATTAATTAAACCTAAATCAACAATATAGAGGAACAAATACAAAATACTCTAGACGTCGGACCTGGAAATGCTGACGAAGTCAGGCAGCTTCTGTGAAGGGAGGGGCAGAGATTTTCCTGGGTCCCCACCCAGGTGAAGAGTTTAATGGGACAGGGATATGAAATCTGTTCCTCTGAGATTAGTTGTGAATTAAAGGCTGGGAGCTCAACTGTCTGCAGTAACATCCAGAGCAGTGGCCATCACTGTAACTATACTTGGAACATGAGGAGGTGAGCTGTACTCCATTATAACTCTATCTTGGGATCTGGCAAAATGCCAAGCTGGCAGGGACTGGCAAGTGGGCTACAGGAACTAACTCGAGAGACCATGAGGAAGACAAAACCAGGTGGGAAAATGGGTATCTCATTTTGACAGTGCCTTCAATGGAGCTCCCACTGCTGGTTAAATGCTGCCATGGCATTCATTGTCCACTCCTTCGAATCATAGAATCCCTATGGAAACAGGCCCTTCAGCCCAACAAGTCCACACCAACCCTCTGAAGAGTAACCCACCCAGACTCATTCCCCTACTACTCTACATTTCCCCAGACTAATGAACCTAACCTAAACATCCCTGAATACTATGGGCAATTTAGTATGGCCAATTCTAACCTGATCTCAATTGGCAAACTGCTGTGCAAGTCGACCAATGGGAGCTGGTAAAGTTATAGTAGAGGAGTTTTTACATGTCACCTACTCCCCCACACCCCCACTTTGAAAACTGCTGGTATAATCCAACCCAAATGATCAATAAAAGTCATAGAGTCCTATAACCATTCATCAGGAGTTCATATTTGTGTCCTTTAAACATTTAAATCCCTAAGGGGCTCTCTTGGCCTGGTGTTAATGTTGCTATCTCTGGGAAATGTGTCTGAGGTTCAAATCCCACCTGCTGCAGAGTGTACCATAATGTGTCTGAACAAGTTGATTAAAAACTCTGAGAGACCTTGATTAGGTGGTTGTGGGAAGGATGTTCCCTCTAGAATCCAGAACCTAGATCGAGGGTTTATTGTTTTAAAAAGTAAGAATTGACATTTTCTCCCCCCAAAAATGGTCCTGAATCTTTGGGACACGCTTCCTCAAAAAGTGTTTGAAGCAGAGTCTTTGAATATTTTGAAGGCAGAAGTGGACAGATTCTTCATGAACAAGAGGGTGAGGTGTTAACCAGAAGAGTTGGGCATGTGGAGTAATCCAATCAGCCACAATCTTATTGAATGGTGAAGCAGGCCCGGAGGGCTGAGTGGCCTCCTCCTGTATGATCATATGTATATATTTGCATTGCATTCCCTTGAATCTCAGAGATTGGGGGGTGTGGGGTGATCTGATCGAGGTATTTCAAATGATATATGCAAAATGACATATTTAATTGATTACAGTGATGAAGAGTACATACAGAGAAATGAATTCCTCTGACAATGTTGTGGGTGTGGGTCACATAAAGCTCTCAAAAATGAGAACAATTAATTCTTACTGGGAAAGCTATCAAAAGGTATAGAGCTGCAGAGGTTGCAAATAAACAATGTAATAGAATGCTGAGGCAGTCTCAAGGGCTGAATGGCCTTCTCCTTTCCTATGAGTCAACATGACCATTGCACTTGTGTGTTTTCTGGATTGGTTGACTTACTTTGATTGGATTGTACAATAAGGGAAGGGAGGAGGTTCATGTAGAGCATAAACAGCAAAGATCGTTCATAGAATCACACAGCACATCGAGTCAGCACCAACATAAATACAACTAAAGGTGTGATAATCACAATTTCCTCAATTTGTCCCATATCCTGGAATGTTATGATATCCAAATATATTTTTAAGGTTGTGAGAATTCTAGCCTCCATTATCTTCCCAGGTGATGAATTCCTGATTCCAACCACCCGCTGAGTGGAAATGTTTTTTCCTAAGTCGCCTCAAATCACCTGCCCCTTACCATAAAATTATGCCCTTTCATGATTGACCCCTCAACAAAGGGGAACAACTGCTTTCTAATCACCCTGTCCATTCCTCGGTCTCCTCTGCTGTAAATAACCAACTCAAACCTATCTCATCTCTCCTTATCGCTCGATTTCTCCATCCAGGCAACATCCTGGTGAACCTCCTGTAACCCCTCTAGTGCTATCACATCCTTCCTATAGTGAGGTGACCAGAACTGCACACAGTACTGCAGCTGGGGCCTGACCAATGCTCTGTACAACTCCAATGTTACCTCCTTGTTCTTATATCTATCCACAACCGATGAAAGCAATTGTTCCATTTGTCGTCTTAACTATCCAATAGATGTGCTCTGTCAACTACAGGGGTCTGTGAATAATGACCCAAAGATCCCTCTGTTCCTCTAAGCTACCCAGTGTCCTGCCATCCACTAAATACTCCCTCATATTGTTTTGCCTTCCAAAGTGCATCACCTCACACTTATCAGGATTAAACACCATCTGCCCCTAATCTGCACATCTGACCAACTGCTCTATATTTTGCGGTAACCTACAAGCATCTTCACTATTAACTGCTCTACCAATCTTGGTATTGCCTACAAATTTGCTTAACAATCTCCTGACATTTTCATCAATATCATTTATGTGTATAAGAAACAGCAAGGGTCCCAGTACTGATCCACCGGACATAGTTATTGGACGTTCTGTCAGGCTTAAAAACACCCAAACAGCTCTTTACCTCTACTATTTTGTGTCCTGTTACTAAGCCAGTTTCTGACTCATGTTGCCAAGTTTCCCTCAATTCCATGTGCTTTAACTTTGTCAGTCAGTCTCCTATGTGGGACCTTGTCAAAAGCTTTGCTAAATTCCATATAAACTACATCAACTGAACTTTTCTCATCCACACACTTGATCACATTTTCGAAAAATTCTAACATATTTGTTAGGCATGACTCTATCTGACAAAGCCATGCTGACTATCCATAATTAACCCATGTCTTTTCAAATTGATATTAATGTGCTAATTCAGAATTTTCTCTAGTAATTTCCCCACCACTAATGTAAGACTCACCAGTCTGCCACTTCCTGGTTCATCTTTATGGCCCCTCTTAAAAACTAGAGTCACATTAGTCGAAGTCCTCTGGCACTTCCCCTGTGGGAGAGAGGAATTAAGATTTCGTGTCAGAGCCTCTGCAATTTCCTGTCTCACCTCCCATAGCTGCCTGGAATGCATTTCATCCAGGCTTGGGAGTTACCTGTCTTTAAGGCCAACGGAACTTCTAATACCTCCCCATTTCCCATGTCAAACTGTGAAAATTCCCCACATCCCTTTTCCTGAATTCTGTACCAATGTTCTCCTTTTCCAGAGTGATAATAGAAGTAATAATTCAATGCCCTTCCAATATCCTGCAGCTTCACATACAGTTGCCCACTTTGTCCCGAATAGACCCTGTTCTTTCCCTGGTTAACCTCTTCCCTTTAATGTATTAACAAAATACCTTAGGAATTTCCCTAATCATGTTTGCAAGACCTTTTTCATGCCTCCTTTTGCTCTTTTATTGCTTTTTGAAGTTCCCTCCTGCACTTCCTGTATTCCTCCAGGGTTCCTGCTGAATTGCTCCTTTTGGATTTGTTAAAAGCCTTTCTCTTCTTCCTCATTGTCTTAAATTGTCCTAGATATCCAGGGTTCTCTGAGTGTATTGCTCCTACATTTGGGTTGGTTTGAATGGCCTATTTCTGTAAAATCTGTTACCATGTTATTTTTCTGCCTTCACATTAACAAACAAACAGAGCACATTTTGTAATATAGCAAACCTTACTTTTTGGTTGCTGATTTGTGAATCTGGGAATTTGAGAAAGGGGCTCCACAGGCTCTTTCAATATTTGCACAACTTGAACAAAGCAAATGTTGAAAATTCTGAAATTAAATAAAGTTTGAAGGTCAGCTGTTTATTTATTATTGACAATTTTCATTTGGATGAGGTTGTTCCCCCAGGCGGTGAGAGTATTGCCTGTGTGTGCTCACACATACTCCGATATTGCTGTTATAGATTATATGATCTCTAGTTCTCTGGTGTACGATACAGTTTCACATCAGTGAGAACAGAACGTGTGTTAAGCACGAACAAAAATTTCATGTAATGAAACTGGGCATGGAGATACTCTCACACGTCTGAAAGAATTCATCTGAACGCTGATTTCTTTCAGTGGAGGGTGAGGGGAAGCAAGTATTTCTGAAAATACCAGGATATGATCACAAATAGTGAGATGTCAAATATCATAAAATTAGAGAGATCCCAAACATTACACCGTCCAGATTGAAGCAAATTCGAGGAATGACAAAAGATGGATGAAACCATACGTAATCAATATCTGTAACGTAATAAAAGTAATCTGCAGGCAGATTGCTACATGGGACAATGCCTTAATGACCATTAAGAGATACAAAATAAACCAGGGCAAGAATAATTTCACAGTATCACAGATTATTACGGTGCAGATGGAAATCATTCAGTTGTTATACCTACACTGGCTCAGGGGAGGTAATGGCCTAGTGCTATTGCCACTGGATTGTTAATGCAGATACCTAGGCCTCAGGCCTCAGACCCCACCTCTCCAACCGTAACAAGGACAGAACATCCCTGATGCTCACCTTCCACCATACCAACCTTCACATAAACCAAATCATCCACCGACATTTCCGCCACCTCCAAACAGACCCCACCACCAGGGATATATTTCCCTCCCCATCCCTTTCCGCCTTCTGCAAAGACCGTTCCCTCCATGACTACCTGGTCAGGTCCACACCCCCCTACAACCCACCCTCCCATTCTGGCACTTTCCCCTGCCACCGCAAGTAACTGCAAAACCTGTGCCCACACCTCCTCACTCACCTCTATCCAAGGCCCTAAAGGAGCCTTCCACATCCATCAAAGTTTTACTTGCACATCCACTAATATCATTTATTGTATCCGTTGCTCCCGATGCGGTCTCCACTACATTGGGGAGACTGGGTGCCTCCTAGCAGAGCGCTTTAGGGAACATCTCCGGGACACCCGCACCAATCAACCACACCGCTCCGTGGCCCAACATTTCAACACCCCCTCCCACTCTGCCGAGGACATGGAGGTCCTGGTCCTCTTTCACTGCCGCTCCCTCACCACCAGACGCCTGGAGGAAGAACGTCTCATCTTCCGCCTCGGAACACTTCAACCCCAAGGCATCAATGTGGATTTCAACTGTTTCCTCATTTCCCCTTCCCCTACCTTGCCCTAGTTCCAAACTTCCAGCTCAGTAACTGTCCCCATGACTTGTCCGGACTTGTCCTACCTGCCTATCTCCTTTTCCACCTATCCACTCCACCCTCTCCTCCTTGACCTATCACCTTCATCACCTCCCCCACTCACCCATTGTATTCTATGCTACTTTCTCCCCACCCCCACCCTTCTCTAGCTTATCTCTCCACGCTTCAGGCTCACTGCCTTTATTCCTGATGAAGGGCTTTTGCCCGAAACGTCAATTTCGAAGCTCCTTGGATGCTGCCTGAACTGTTGTGCTCTTCCAGTACCACTAATCCAGAATCTGGTTTCCAGCATCTGCAGTCATTGTTTTTACCAGATGGATTGTGGTTTACTGGCAGATCATATAATGACCAGTGGCCCCAGTATCATTCTAGTTAGAAAAATTATAGCTAAAGATCAGAAAAGATCATTAAGTGAAAAGAGCCAAATTCATTGATTAAAGTCAGAATCTACTACAAGCCAAAGTGAATACTGCAGATGCTGGATATCAGAGTCGAGAATGATGCTGGAAAAGCACAGCAGGTCAGGCAGCATCCAATTATTCCTGATGAAGCGCTTTTGCCTGAAACATCAATTCTCCTGCTCCACGGATGTTGCCTGACTTGCTATGCTTTTCCAGCAGCTCACTCTTGACCCAGAATCTAGTACAAGTTGATTAAAATGAAGCAATTGCACAAATCAGTAGAGCATGGTTGAAAATTGTTTCTAAACTAAAGTGGCAGGAGGACAACAACATGAACAGGGAGACACGAGCAGGAAACAGATGGAAGTGAAAGATGGCAAAGTTTGAAAGAAATTTGGAAGACAAATGGAAAAAAGCATCAGCAGCAAATGGGGATGGAATTCAGAAAAGGATAAGTCTCGAGGCATTGTTTCTGAATGCACAGACTATTCACAATAAAGTAGTCAAAGTAATAGTGCAGATAGTCATAAATGGGTGCATGACAATTACAATTCCACCCATCACCGTACCTTTCTTTTATTTCAAAAATATATTTTATTCATAAAAAAAGCCTTTGTGTATATATACATAGTCACAAACACAGTTTGGTTCTGAACAGTAGCATATCAAGGAAACAAACAAACATTGCAGCTTGACTCTATCCAAATAAACCAAAGACATTTCCTACACTTACAAGACTATGTTTATATGTGTTTGAGGTATGATAACTGAATGGACTCCCGATCACCCTCCCCATTCCTCCCCACCCTCACCTTTCCCTCTCCCTACCATCCCCACTCCATCTCCCCCACCCTCACCTTTCCCTCTCCCTACCATCCCCACTCCATCTCCCCCACCCTCACCTTTCCCTCTCCCTACCATCCCCACTCCATCTCCCCCACCCTCACCTTTCCCTCTCCCTACCATCCCCACTCTATCTCCCCCACCCTCACCATCAATCTTTCTGAATCAAGATTAGAGTGGTGCTGGAAATGCACAGCATCTGAAGAGCAGGAAAATTGACATTTTAGGCAAAAGCCCTTCATTAGGAATGAGGCTGGGAGTCTCTGAGGTGGAGAGATAAATGGGAGGTTGGGGGGGGCGGGGGTGGTAGGTCTGGGGAGAAGGTAGCTAAGCATGCAATAGGTGGATGGAGGTGGGGATGAAGGTGATAGTTCAGAGCGGATAGGTGGGAAGGGAGATTGGCAGGTAGGACAGGTCATGAGGATGGTGTTGAGATGGCAGGTTGGAACTGGGGTAAGGTGAGAGGAGGGGAAATGAGGAAACTGGTGAAGTGTTCTGAGGTGGAGATGAGGTGTTCTTCCTCCAGGCGTCGGGTGGTGAGGGAGCAGTGGTGGAGGAGGCCCAGGACTTGCATGTCCTCGGCAGAGGGGGAGGGGGGAGTTGAAATGTTCGGCTACGGGGCGGTGGGGTTGATTGGTGTGGGTGTCATGGAGATGTTTCCTAAAGCGCTGTACAAGAAGGTGTCCAGTCTCTCCAACGTAAAGGAGACCGCATCAGGACCCTCCTTCACCGCTACTCCCTCGCCACCCGACACCTGGAGGAAGAACGCCTCATCTCTGCCTCGGAACACTTCAACCCCAGGGCATCAATGTGGACTTCACCAGTTTCCTCATTTCCCCTTCCCCCATCTTACCCCAGTTCCAACCTTCCAACTCAACACTGCCCTTATGACCTGTCCTACCTGCCAATCTTCCTTCCAACCTTTTCAGTCCACCCTCCCCTCTGACCTATCACCTTCATCCCCACCTCCATCCACCTATTGCACTCTTAGCTACCTTCTCCCCTTCCCCATACTCCTCCCATTTATCTCTCCACCCCGGAGACTCCCAGCTTCATTCCTGATGAAGGGCCTTTGCTTAATGTCGACTTTCCTGCTCCTTGGATGCTGCCTGACCTACTATGCTTTTCCAGCGCCGGTCTAATCTAGACTCTGATCTCCAGCATCTGAAGTCCTTACTTTTGCCTGATCAATCTTTCTGATCAGAATTCATGGCATTCAGAGACATCATTCACAGTCTCCATCAGTTTTAAAATTGAAACTGTTTGTAATTTGACTAAAATAGCTCACAATTTGGGCAATGAATGTGGTTTTATTCTGATTGAAAGGAATGAATAGGGTTGATTGATGATAAATTACTGGACAAATCTTTTTTGCTCATTGGAAGGGAATTTTTTTACTTTGAAACTTGCAAGACCTGGAATGTGCTCCTGAAAGTATAATGGAAGGAGATTTGATGGTGCCTTTCAAAAGGAAATTAAATCGATTTGCAAAATGAAGCAAGTTTCAGGGCTATGGGGACAGATTGCTCCTTTCAGAGAAATGGTGCAGGAACACTGGACTGAGGAGCTTATCCTGTGTAACATAGTTATACAGCACAGAAACAGACCCTTCAGTCCAACCAGTCCATGCTAGACATAATCCCAAACTAGCTTATCTCTCCACGCTTCAGGCTCACTGCCTTTATTCCTGATGAAGGGCTTTTGCCCGAAACATCGATTTCGCTGCTCGTTGGATGCTGCCTGAACTGCTGTGCTCTTCCAGCACCACTAATCCAGTATATAATCCCAAACTAAACTAGTCTCACCAACCTGCTTTTGGCCCATATCCCTGTACAACTTGCACATTCGTTTGTTATTCGTTTAAACCCTGTAATCGTAACTGCATCCACCACTTTCTCAGGAATTTCAGACACAAACCACATTCCATGTAAAAATATTGCCTCATGTCCTTTTTAAATCTCTTTCCTCTCACCTTAAATCTGTACCCCTAGTCTTGAAATCCCCTATGCCAGGGAAAAGACAACTACCATTAACTCTATCTATACCTCTCATTATATTATGAACTTCAGATCGTCTCCAAACCTCCTACGCTCCAGTGAAAAAGGTCCCAGCCTCTCCAGCCTTCCTTTATAACTCAAACCTTCCATACCCAGTACCATCCTGGTAATTCTCTTCCAAATCCTCAGCAACTTCACAACATCCTTCCTATAACTGCAACCAAAACTGAACACAGTATTCCAGAAGAGGCTTTACTAATGTCCTGTACAACCTCAACGTGACAGCTTGTGACCATAACAGAGACATGGGTTTCTCAGGGGCAGGAATGGTTGCTGGATGTTCCAAGGTTTAGAGCATTTAAAAAGAATAGGGAGGGGGGAAAAAGAGGAGGTGTAGCACTACTATTCAGAGAGGGTATCACATGTACAGAAGCTTCCATTGTCGAGGAAGATCTGCCTATCGAATCGGTATGGGTGGAAATTAGGAACAGCAAGGGAGCAGTCACCTCATTAGGGGTTTACTACAGGCCCCCCAATAGCAGGGAGATGGAAGAAAGCATAGGTTGGCAGATTTTGGAAAAGTGTGGACGTAGTAGTGTTGTTGTAATGGGTGACTTTAACTTTCCCAATACTGATTGGAACCTCCTTCGAGCAGAAGATTTGAATGGAGCTGTTTTTGTAAGGTGTGTTCAGGAGGGTTTCCTAACTCAGTACGTTGACTGGCCGATGAGGGGAGAGGCCATTCTAGACTTGGTGCTCGGAAACGAGCCGGGGCAGGTATCAGATCTTGTGGTGGGAGAGCATTTTGGTGATGGTGACCACAACTGCCTCACATTCTACATAGCTATGGAGAAGGAGAGGATTAGACAAAATGGGAGGATGTTTAAATGGGGAAGAGGAAACTATGATGCGATTAGACATGAGTTAGGAAGCATGGACTGGGAGCAATTGTTCCATGGTAAAGGCACGATAGACATGTGGAGACTGTTTAAGGAACAGTTGTTGCAAGTGATGAATAAATATGTCCCTCTGAGACAGGCAAGAAGTGGTAAGCTTCTCCTCAAAAGGAAAAAGGTAGCTTACATAAGGTGGGGGAAGCTAGGGTCAAGCTCAGCTCTACAGGATTACAGGCAGGCGAGGAAGGAGCTCAAAAATGGTCTGAGGAGAGCCAGGAGGGGGCACGAGAAAGGCTTGGCAGAACGGATTAGGGAGAACACACAGGCATTTTACACTTTTGTGAGGAATAAGAGAATGGTCGAAGAAAGAGTAGGGCCAATCAGGGATAGCATAGGGAATTTGTGTGTGGAGTCTGAGGAGGTAGGGGAAGCCCTAAATGAGTTTTTTGCTTCAGTCTTTACGAAAGAAATGAACTTTGTAGTGAATGAAACCTTTGAAGAGCAGGTGTGCATGCTGGAATCGATAGAGATAGAGAAAGCTGATGTGCTGAAAATTTTGTCAAACATTAAGGTTGACAAGTCACCAGGCCCAGACAAGATTTGTCCTCGGCTGCTTTGGGAAATGAGAAATGCAATTGCTTCACCACTTGTGAAGATCTTTGCATCCTCGCTCTCCCCTGGAGTTGTACCTGAGGACTGGAGAGAGGTAAATGTAATTCCTCTCTTCAAGAAAGGAAATAGGGAAATCCCTGGCAATTACAGACCAGTCAGTCTCACGTCTGTCGTCTGCAAGGTGTTAGAAAGGATTCTGAGGGATAGGATGTATGACCATCTGGAAGAGCATGGCTTGATTTAATGCAGTCAACACAGCTTTGTGAAGGGCAGGTTATGCCTCACAAACCTTATCGAGTTCTTTGAGGATGTGACTAGAAGGGTTGATGAGGGTTGAGCTGTGGATGTGGTGTATATGGGCTTCAGCAAGGCATTTGATAAGGTTCCCCATGGTAGGCTCATTCAGAAGGTCAGGAGGAATGGGATACAGGGGAACTTAGCTGTCTGGATACAGAATTGGCTGGCCAACAGAAGCCAGCGAGTGGTAGTAGAAGGAAATTATTCTGCCTGGAAGTCTGTGGTGAGTGGTGTTCCACAGGGCTCTGTCCTTGGGCCTCTACTGTTTGTAATTTTTATTAATGACTTGGATGAGGGGATTGAAGGATGGGTCAGCAAGTTTGCAGATGACACAAAGGTTGGAGGTGTCATTGACAGTATAGAGGGCTGTTGAAGGCTGCAACAGGACATTGACAGGATGTAGAGATGGGCTGAGAGGTGGCAGATGGAGTTCAACCTGGATAAATGCGAGGTGATACATTTTGGAAGGTCGAATTTGAAAGCTGAGTGCAGGATTAAGGATAGGATTCTTGGCAGTGTGGAGGAACAGAGGGATCTTGGTGTGCAGGTACATAACTCCCTTCAAATGGCCACCCAAGTGGACAGGGTTGTTAAGAAAGCATATGGTGTTTTGGCTTTCATTAAGAGTCGTGAGATCTTGTTGCAGCTCTATAAAACTTTGGTTAGACCACACTTGGAATATTGCGTCCAGTTGTGTTCGCCCTATTATAGGAAAGATGTGGATGCTTTGGAGAGGGTTCAGAGGTGGTTTACCAGGATGCTGCCTGACTGGAGGGCTTATCTTATGAAGAGAGGTTGACTGAGCTTGGACTATTTTCATTGGAGAAAAGGAGGAGGAGAGGGGACCTAATTGAGGTGTACAAGATAATGAGAGGCATAGATAGAGTCGATAGCCAGAGACTATTTCCCAGGGCAGAAATGACTAACACGAGGGGTCACAGTTTTAAGCTGGTTGGAGGAAAGTATAGAGGGGATGTCAGAGGCGGGTTCTTTACACAGAAAGTTGTGAGAGCATGGAATGCATTGCCAGCAGCAGTTGTGGAAGCAAGGTCATTGGGGACATTTAAGAGACTGCTGGACATTCACAGAAGGGTGGCATGGTGGCACAGTGGTTAGCACTGCTGCCTCACAGCGCCAGAGACCTGGGTTCAATTCCTGCCTCAGGTGACTGACTGTGTGGAGTTTGCACGTTCTTCCCATGTCTGCGTGGGTTGCAGACGTTTCGTCCCCTGTCTAGGTGACATCCTCAGTGCTTGGGAGCCTCCTGTGAAGCGCTTCTGTGATGTTTCCTCAAGCATTTATAGTGGTTTGTCTCTGGAACTGACAACCGGAAGCGGCAGAGACAAACCACTATAAATGCCGGAGGAAAGATCACAGAAGCACTTCACAGGAGGCTCCCAAGCACTGAGGATGTCACCTAGATGGGGATGAAATGTGCTAGACTGTTCTATCTATGATATCTCAACTCCTATACTCAAAAGGACTAAGCAATAAAGGCAACCGTGCCAGGTGCCTTTTTAAACACCCTGTCTATATGTAATGCAAACTTCAAAGAATTATGTACCTGAACCCTGAGGTCCCTATGTTCCACAACATTACCCATGGCCCTACCATTAATTGTATAAGCCCTGCCCTTGTTTGTTGTAACAAAATACAATGCCTTGCATTTATCCAGATTTGACTCTATCTGCCATTTTTCAGCCCATTGACCCATATGACTGAGATCCCTTTGTAATCTTAGCTTTCTTCACTGTCTGCTATGCCATCAATTTTGGTGTCAAAATACACAAACTTACTAACTCTGCCTTCAATACTATCACCCAAATCATTTATGATTCTGTTACAGTGAGAATGTAAACAAGGAATTTGAAGGCAGAAATACTGATTAAAGATATCATATGGTGATTAACTAATTTACACTAAAACAGCCCTGTTTATTTTCCAATTTATTTTTAATATTATTACTCAATGTCTTTCATAACATTAGGATGGCCTGATGCACTATAGCACTGCTGATATCCTTCTGAAATGTGTTTGCTATTGTAATGCAGTAACCCTCTATTTGAGGTTCATACCTCCCACCAGTGCCAAAAGGGGAATTTGATATGAGTGTGTTCAATATTTGCATGGAAGTTGACTCACTGTATCATTTAAGAGACTGTTGGCTGTTGTCAGAATATAGTCAGATGTAGATATGACTGGACTGACAGGATCACTCAAACTGTGTGCTACTGTGAACCTTGGGAAACTTATCTGTGGAATGTGGCTAGTCAGGGTTGAACAACACAGATTATGATGTTAAAATGGTTTCACTGGGCCTGCAGATTAAATTTGAGATAAACATCCTTGAAGCTTTTCCAAGAGCTACTGTTTTCTCAAACAATGAATTAAGAACCATGAGGTACAGCCCACAATGAGGAAAATGTACAAGATCTGTAGAAGGTTCTAATCAAAAAGGGTGACTTTATTTTTTATAAAAGCTCTTTCTATAAAGAAACTAGTTTCAAAGCTGAAGCTCACTCAATTACAATGGAAATGGGTGGAAGTTGGTCGAATAAATAAATCTATTGGCCTTTCTTACTTCCAGATTTCGTGTCCTTCACTTGATTAAAATACACTGCAAATTAATCGATATTTTTGTAGCTAATCTCAGACTGAAATGATTAAAGAAGTTAAATACTTGATTACTGTAGTGTTTTAAATGAAACACCAAAGAGATGAGTCCTGCTAGAGTCATAGATCGAGTCATAGAGATGTATAGCATGGAAGCAGACCCTTCGGTCCAACTTGTCTATGCTGACCAGATATCCCAACCCAATCTAGTCCCACCTGCCAGCACCCGGCCCATGTCCCTCCAAACCTTTCCTATTCATATACCCATCCAAATGCCTCTTAAATGTTGCAATTGTACCAGCCTCCACCACATCCTCTGGCAGCTCATTCCATACACGTACCACCCTCTGCATGAAAATGTTGCCCCTTAGGTCTCTTTTATATCTTTCCCCTCTCACCCTAAACTATGCCGTCTAGTTCTGGGTTTCCCCACACCAGGGAAAAGACTTTACCTATTTACCCGATCCATGCCCCTCATAATTTTGTAAACCTCTATAAGGTCACCCCTCAGCCTCCGACACTCCAGGGAAAACAGCCCCAGCCTATACAGCCTCTCCCTGTAGCTCAAATCATCCAACCCTGGCAACATCCTTATAAGTCTTTTCTGAACCCTTTCAAGTTTCACAACATCTTTCTGAAAGGAAGGAGACCAGAATTGCACACAATATTCCAACAGTGGCCTAACCAATGTCCTGTACAGCTGCAACATGACCTCCCAACTCCTGTACTCAATACTCTGACCAATAAAGGAAAGCATACCAAACGCCTTCTTCACTATCCTATCTACTTGGACTCTACTTTCAAGGAGCTATGAACCTGCACTCCAAGGTCGCTTTGTTCAGCAACACTCCCTAGGACCTCAGCAGGACTTATACACTTTATGGTAAGATTTGCTTTCCCAAAATGCATTTACCTGAATTAAACTCCATCTCCAACTTCTCAGCCCATTGGCCCATCTGGTCCAGATCCTGTTGTAATCTGAGGTAACCCTCTTCGCTGTCCACTACACCTCCAATTTTGGTGTCATCTGCAAACTTACTAACTGTATCTCTTATGCTCACATCCAAATCATTAATATAAATGGCAAAAAGTAGAGGACCCAGCAGCGATTCTTGTGGCACTCCACTGGTCACAGGCCTCCAGTCTGAAAAACAACCCTCCACCACCACCCTCTGTCTTCTACCTTTGAGCCAGTTCTGTATCCAAATGGCTAGTCCTCCCTGTATTCCATGAGATCTAACCTTGCTAATCAGTCTCCTGTGTGGAACCTTGTCGAACGTCTTACTGAAGTCCATATAGATCACATCTCTGCCTCTGCCATCATCAATCCTCTTTGTTACTTCTTCAAAAAACTCAATCAAGTTTGTGAGACATGATTTCCCACGCACAAAGCCATGTTGGCTATCCCTAATCAGTCCTTACCTTTCCAAATACATGTACATCCTGTCCCTCAGGATTCCCTCCAACAACTTGCCCACCACCGAGATCAGGCTCACTGGTCTATAATTCCCTGGCTTGTCCTTACCACCCTTCTTAAACAGTGGCACCATGTTTGCCAACCTGTAGTCTTCCGGCACCTCACCTGTGATGATCAATGATACAAATATCTCAGCAAGAGGCCCAGCAATCACTTCTCTATCTTCCCACAGAGTTCTCTGGTACACCTGATCAGGTCCCGGGGATTTATCCACCTTTACCCATTTCAAGACATCCAGCACTTCCTCCTCTGTAATCTGGACATTTTGCAAGATGTCACCATCTATTTCCCTACAGTCTATATCTTCCATATCCTTTTCCACAGTAAATACTGATGCAAAATACTCGTTTAGCATCTCCCCCATTTTCTGTGGCTCCACACAAAGGCCGCCTTGCTGATCTTTGAGAGGCCTTATTCGCTCCCTACTTACCCTTTCGTCCTTAATGTATTTGTAAAACCCCTTTGGATTCTCCTTTAATTCTATTTGCCAAAGCTATCTCATGTCCCCGTTTTGCCCTCCTGATTTCCCTCTTAAGTATACTCCTACTTCCTTCATACTCTTCTAAGGATTCACTCGATCTATCCTGTCTATACCTGACATATGTTTCCTTCTTTTTCTTAACCAAACCCTCAATTTCTTTAGTCATCCAGCATTCCCTATACCTACCAGCCTTCCCTATCACCCTGACAGGAATATACTTTCTCTGGATTCTTGTTATCTCATTTCTGAAGGCTTCCCATTTTCCAGCCGTCCCTTTACCTGCGAACATCTGCCTGCAATCAGCTTTCCAAAGTTCTTGCCTAATACCGTCAAAATTGGCCTTTCTCCAATTTAGAACTTCAACTTTTAGATCTGGTCTTTCCTTTTCCATCACTATTTTAAATCTAATAGAATTATGGTCGTTGGCCCCAAAGTGCTCCCCCACTGATACCTCAGTCACCTGCCCTGCATTATTTGCCAAGAGTAGGTCAAATTTTGCACCTTCTGTAGTAGGTACATCCACATACTGACTCCAGAAAATTGTCTTGTACAAACTTAGGAAATTCTTCTCCATCGAAACCCTTAACACTATGGCAGACCCAGTCGATGTTTGGAAAGTTAAAATCCCCTACCATAACCACCCTATTATTCTTACAGATAGCTGAGATCTCCTTTCAAGTTCGTTTCTCAATTTCCCTCTGACTATTAGGGGGTCTATAATACAATCCCAATAAGGTGATCGTCCCTTTCTTATTTCTCAGTTCCACCCAAATAACTTCCTTGAATGTATTTCCGGGAATATCCTCCCTTAGTACAGCTGTAATGCTATCCCTTATCAAAAATGCCACTCCCCCTCCTCTCTTGCCTCCCTTTCTATCCTTCCTGTAGCATTTGTATCCTGGAACATTTAAGCTGCCAGTCCTGCCCATCCCTGAGCCGTGTTTCTGTAATTGCTATGATATCCCAGTCCCATGTTCCTTACCATGCCCTGAGTTCATCTGCCTTCCCTGTTAGGCCCCTTGCATTGAAATAAGTGCAGTTTTATTTATTAGTCCTACCTTGTCCCTGCCTGCCCTGACTGTTTGTTTGTTTGTTTGACTCGCTTCTGTTCCCAACTGTACCCATCTCAGATCGATCTCTTTCCTCACTATCTCCCTGGGTCCCATTCCCTCAACTTACTAGTTTAAATCCTCCCGAGCAGTTCTAGCCAGTATATTAGTCCCCTTCCAATTTTGGTGCAATCTGTCTTTCTTGTACAGGTCACTTCGACCCCAAAAGAGATTCCAATGATCCAAAAATCTGAATCCTTCTCCCATACACCAGCTCCTCAGCCATGCAGTCATCTGCTCTATCCTCCTATTCCTGCCCTCATTAGCTTGTAGCACTGGGAGTAATACAGATATTACTTTAAATTTCTGTCTAACTCTCTGTAATCTCCCTTCAGAATCTCAACTTTTTCCCTTCCTGTATCATTGGATCCAATGTGGACAATGACCTCTTACCGGCCCCTCTCCCCTGTGAGAATATTCTGCACCCTCTCTGAGACATCCTTAATCCTGGCACCAGGAAAAGCAACACACCATTCTGCTTTTTCTCTGCTGGCCACAGACGCATCTGTCTGTACCTCGGACTACAGAATCCTCTAACACAATTGATCTCTTGGAACCCAACGTACCCCTCGTTGCATTTGAGCCAGTCTCAATACCAGAAACTTGGCTCCTCTCTTCCTCTCTTCCTCTCTACCTCTCTACCTCTCTACCTCTCTACCTCTCTACCTCTCTACCTCTCTACCTCTCTACCTCTCTACCTCTCTACCTCTCTACCTCTCTACCTCTCTACCTCTCTCTATCTCCTGCTGAGAATTGCTGTCCAGTCCTGTATTGGTATAACTGCATTGCCAAGCTGAATAGTGAAGGCACCAAACAGAAGGAGGTAGAAATTGACCCACTGCCTGACGTGTTGTTTCTTGTTTTCCGATCAGAGTCCATCACCTGTAGTAATTTGCTCCTATGAGGTAGAAATTGCAATGCTTGCACTTTTTGAATGTGAAATAGGCTGAAAGCAGATCAGAGCATCAAACCTGTGCCTAACCTTCAGTGGTATTGCCGTCACTTGATAACTTGTGGGGCCTGTTGGCTAGATGTCCCACTGTATCACTTGTTAGAGGAGTCCAGTTTCAATCATCACCAGCATTCTCCCATGTCTGCGAATAAGAGGTGCATCCTACATTTATTGAGAGCTCAGTTGAACAGGAGGATCCTCCCAACACTCACTGAGAATGATGCCTTGCTGATTGGCAAGGGCCCTGGTGTTTGGGTAATAAGCATCGACAGCTCACCTGCATCATTTCAATATGGTCAGAGGCACAATTTCAGATCCTTTTGGATTGGGATCACTCCCTACATTCAGTTAGGAACTTGTACGGCATGTTCTTTTGGATGGTCAGTTTCTTCTTCCCATTTGTACCATCACTGAGGCACTATTCCTGTGGACCTGCCCCTTGGGAACAGATGACTGCACTTAAAACCAGAATTAATTGGATGTCAATTCCTCCAGACATCCAATGAGATGCTAAGGCTCTGCAATTCAAAGAGAATTCTTTGTTTCTGGAATGTGTGCTGAAAATTTCCATTTAAGTTCAGAAAAAGGCCAATTACTCACAAAGCAAGGAAGGAAAATAATCCGTCATGAAACCGTCAATAGCTCACGAATAAAAACATTTCTAATGTCGATGCTGTTTTATTTGATACACCTGTTATTGTCTATATATTGCTCAGCACATTAAAGTGCTACATTTTAAAATTAACTCAGGATATGGAACAAAGAAGTTACCCTGGCATTGTCGGTGTTTGCTCCAGGTTCAAGCCTCTGTATTTGTAACTCATCCCTGCTCACCCTGTTTGAGAAAACTGGTGGGGGAGATGTTTCTCATACAGAACACCATTTCCCAGTCAAGCAGAATTGAATTTGCAGGAGATTCCCCTAAATGCTTATGGAGCTGACTTCAAGAAGGACACAAGCATTTCTTCAATGGTTCCATAGGCACACAGATGTTTTCAGCACAGCAGGAGGCCACTTGCCTATCAACAAAGATCTGTCGACACAAATCCCAGTTTCCAGCCTTTGGCCCTCACAGCACAGGTGGATGTGTAAATACTACAATTGTTCAACTGTTGTGAGAGTTTCTGACTCGATCACTCTTTCAAGCTGTGAGTTCCAGACTCTCACCACCCTCTGCATGAAAACAATTTGCCTCTACCTTCTCTTAGCCTTTTACCTTAAATCAATTTCCCATGGCTGTTGCACCTTATACTAATGGGAAAGGTGACTTTCTGCCTATTATATATATATGCCTCTTTTAACCACCTTGATCAGATCCCCTCTGAACCTTTGCTGCTCCAAGGATTATTGATGTAGGCATGCAGTATGTCAATTTAATTGATTTTCACTGGATTTTTTTGGAAAAATACAAGTGACAATAAATGATTGTACATATGAATGGAAAATGATCCCAGCCTATGCAATCTTTCATCATATCCTGCAGAGACAATGTCCTGGTAAATGTCCTCTGCATCTTCTCTTGTGTAATTACATGTCCCCTATAATGTAGTTAGAATTGCACACACTACTCAAGTTGTGGTCAAACTAGTGTTTTATATAGTCCCAACATTAGCTTCTTGCTCTTGTACTCTGTGCCTTGGCTAATAAAGGCAAGGATTTCAAATAACAAAACAGAAATTTCTGGAAAAGCTCAGTAGGTCTGAAATCATCTGTGGAGAAGTTAATGTTATGATTTGAGTGACCCTTCCTCAGAACAAATATTTCAAATGCCTTCTTATTCACCGACATGTCTACGTTCAAGGATCTGGGGATATGAGCATCAAGATACCTCTGATCTTCAGTACTCCCAGGGTCCTACCATACATAATGTAATCCTTTGCCTTGATAGTCCTCCCCATGTGCAGTATCTCACACTTTTCCAGATTGAATTCTGTTTATCACTGTTCCAGCCAATCAATCTGTTAATAATGTCCTGCAGTCTACAGCAACTCTCCTCACTTTTCACCACCTGACCAATTTTTGTGTCTTTGAAAACTGTGATCATACCCTTACATTTAAAGAAATGTTATCCTGGATGCAATTTAAGAATTTTTGTTCCCTCCCTACCTTGCATGCTAAAATAACCCCCAGTTAATATTTAGGGAATTAAAATCCCCGCTATTGTTTTTATTTTTCATTCTTTCACTTCTCTAAAATTTGCTTGTATATTTGATTCTAGTCTCTTCCAGTTTCATGGTTTATAATACGTACCTAATAACGTATTTGCCCCTTTTGTGTTTTTCACTTTGTTCCAGATGGCCTCATTTGATGACCCTTCTAAGAGATAATCCTTTCTCATTGTTATAAGGAATTCCTCAATTAATGTTGCAAGGCCCTGTCCTGTTCTATCCTTTCCTATCATATCTGAATAAACTGTAACCAGGAATATTGAGCTGCCAATCCTGCCATCTTTCAGCCAAGCTTCAGTCATTGCAATGATAACGTATCCCCCCGTATCAATCTGTTTCCACATCTCAACTCTCTTATTCCTTGGCTCCTTGCATCAAAATATATCCCATATTTCACCAGTTTCCACTCTTCACTAATGAGTCCCCTACCGCCATTGTTGTTCCAACTTCTTCCTCATGCCCTGCTGAGTGACTGGACTAACCACAGTGCTAGGGTGCTGGCCTCCACAGAGGAACTGTCACTCTTACTGTTTTCCAGGTCCAAAAAAACAGTTGGTGAGTGTATTCCCAACTGTCTGGTCCACTTCTGTTTGGTGGTCACCCATCCCATTCCTTAAGCTGCAGGAGTGGCCACATTCTTCACTTCCTCTTATTAAAAATTACTTGAAGAGCTGTCTAAAAGTCAGAACAGCAGCAGAGACGACATCAGAAAGGGTCGCAA